>NW_022106189.1:30867363-30888624 GCF_000313985.2 Echinops telfairi
TCTTTTTGCAAGATCATATAGAATACTAAGGAAGCAGGAGATTGGGGGGCGGAGGAAGCATTTAGGAACTAGAGGAAAGTTGTATTTTTCATCATTGCTACATCGCACCCTGATTGGCTCGTCTCCTCCCCAGACCTCTCTGCAAGGGGATTCATCCTTTCTTTTTTCAGCATATTTTTCCTCTTCAAAACCCATTAAGTTCTGATCTTTCAGTCCGCCTTCTTCAAGATCTTTGAGCTGTTCAACACTTGCAGTATGGTTGTTAGGTGCCATTGAGTCAGTTGTGACCCTATGTAACAGAATGAAACATTGCCCGGTCCTGTGCCACACTCACATTTGCAGTATCAAAGTTCTTGTCATATGGACGATTGTTTTCACCGATCTCTTCCATACTATTATCCTGATCAAATGTTGGGAGCATGTTCCTATAACTCAGCATTTTTCCCTATATAACCTGCATACATTTTTCCTTAACTTCCTCCCAGAAAGATGTTATATTGTAGATACACTTGCGGGTCTTAAGTATATGTAAATTGAATACATGTAAGTTGAGAAACTACAAGTAGTAGGTGATTCAGTATATTTAAAACAAGGGGTGAAGTTTAGGCAGCTATAACACAGTGAAGTCAATCTCATTAGTCTTAGGAGGTAGGAAACCTGAGTAAGTTGAGCCTCATTTGATAGTCAGCAGTAGTTTGACTGCTCACAGCAGTAACATAAATAAGGGAGGTGTTGTCGAAGCCGTTCTGGTGGGTCAGGGGAGTAGACGCAGCAGACTTGGCAATAAGCCTGGCTTCTTAAACAAAATCCAAGTCATCAAATTTGCCCAGGCATGCCATGTGAGGTTCAAGTAACAGTGGAATTTAAGAGGTGTGAGTTGTTTAGGGAGTCGTAATCGAGTCCACAAGCAGGAGCACGTATTTTAAAAAACATTCATCAATTTAAAGTCAAACATAATGTGGGTCTGCATATAGTTATAGCATTTCTGATCATGTTTATGTAGTTTTATTGCATGGCACCTGCCTGCCTGAATTTGGCAGGCTTCTGGAGAGAAAAACAACTGAACATGTAAGATTTAAATGGTTAGCGTGGCCTTTGAATTGATAGTGAACCAACAGCTGAAATTTAATCATAGGCACAGTTCTAGTTAACAGATTGGTGTTCATGTCTGAAAGGGAACTGTGTATTGTTATGAAAGCCTGAAGAATCCCAGTATATTGGAGAAGTTATTTAAAAGTTTTCCCTACAAAATGTCTTTTTCTATGTGCCAGCAACAGGTGTGAGAGTTTGAACATTTTGAAGTATGTTTTCAATGTCTGTAAGTATACTTTTTGAGTATTTCTTAATTTGAGGTTACATTTTCTTTTTAAAAAAAATAATTTTATTGGGGGCTCATACAACTCATCACAGTCCATACATACATCAATTGTGTAAAGCACATTTGTACATTCATTGCCTTCATCATTCTCAAAACATTTGCTCTCCACCTAAGCCCCTGGCATCAGATCCTCATTTTGGCCCCCCCATGAACCCTTGATAATTTATAAATTATTATTTTGTCATATCTTACACTGTCTGACGTCTCCCTTCACCCACTTTTCTGTTTTCCTTCCCCCAGGTATGAGGTTATATGTAGATCCTTGTAATCGATTCCCCCTTAACACCCCACCCTCCCTCCACCATCCACATATGACCACTTTCACCACTGGTCCTGAAGGGATCATCCGCCCTGGATTCCCTGTGTTTCCAGTTCCTACCTGTACCAATGTACATCTTCTGGTCTAGCCAGATTTGTAAAGTAGAATTGGGATTATGGTGGTGGGGGGCGGAAGCATTTAGGAACTAGAGGAAAGTTGTATGTTTCATTGTTGCTACATTGCACCCTGACTGGCTCATCTCCTCCCCGAGACCCTTCTGTAAGGGGTTGTCCAGTTGCCTGCAGATGGTCTTTGGGTCCCCGATCTGTACTCCCCCTCATTCACATTGACATGATTTTTTGTTCTGATGATGCCTGATACCTGATCCTTTTGACACCTTGTGATCGCACAGGCAGGTGTGCTTCTTCCATATGGGTTGAGGTTACATTTTCATCTGACTTGATTTATTTTAATTAGAGAATGGATAACATTGTGTGTGTTCTGAAATTGGCATAGTTTCAGGTGAATCCTTTTTCCTGGTAACTTTTTTAGTAATAACTATTGGTTTAAATTATTTCTTTTTTTGAACAAAATGAGTTTTTTGAAGGGAGACACTTTTGAAAGGAGCGTAAATTATTTCTTAAGCATTTTTAAAATTAAGATAATAGTTAATCATAATACTTTAATAGACAGTTTCTGAGTTCTTAAATGTAAATCTTTGTAATTACTGCTTTTAGAAAATCTTTCAATAAATTTTTTTTTTGGCGACTGGTGGAACACAAAAATAATTGTTAAATACAAATGACACTCAGAATTATTGAAGCTAGATGATAACTTCATTATACTAGTCTCTTCTCTATATGCTTTAACAATTAATGCAAAGTTTAAAACGATGGCATTCAAAAACTAAGTTATTTCTAAGGTTAGGTTAGAAAGATTAGAATAGGAAAACTTTTTTTTGAAAAGTCTTGTGAAGGTTACAACTTACTGTTGCATGTACATTTTTCTTTACTGGTTTAAATAAAAAGAAAATAAAAATTGCTTGGTGCATTTTTTATTTATAAGGCCACACACACTTCCCCCACACACCCCTAATTGTAAGTTAGCCATGAATGATTAAATGAGTTAGTGGTATACATAGATAGGTAGTGAACCCTTTGTATTATCTTGAGTAGGTATTTTTCTATTTTAAAAATATTATCTAGCTAGCCACATGAGTTCAGAAAATGTTATTTACTAATAGGGGCTTGACATTACTTAAAAATTTTTAAATGTTTTATTGAGTTGCCTTTATCCATCAACCTGTTTAAATGTTAAATTCAATTCTCTTGACCTTTAAAATTTTTTCATGATGAGATGAACCTAGGTAATTGCTTTTTTTAAGACTAGATTTTATTTGTTGTCAGCGAATGTTTATTGAACTGAAAACCTCTTGCTATGTAATTGGTACAGATTAACATAGAAAATTAATAGGCATATAAATTCTTTTGATTTGTGCATATCTCAGACAGTTTGAAATGTATATCTTTTAAAAATTATATCTCATATTTTTCTTTTTGCAAGATCATATAGAATACTAAGGAAGTACAAGTTTTAATATATATATGAGGAAAGTCTTAAGGAAAAAGATATAAAGTTGTATTTAAATACTACTTTTTGTTTTTTACTACAAGGTGTAAGAGGTTTACTAAAAACATTTCATCTGCTATGAACACTTCTGTATAGTTTCTATTTCCTCTCAGTAAAAGATGTTCAATAAAAATGATATCCAGAGGAAAAATTACATTCAGAAATTGTTGATGCTAGATGATGGGAATATTGGGAATGAAATTGTTAAGCTATACTCTATGTTTGAAATTTTCCATTATACAAGATTTTGGGACCTTTTGACTATGATCAATAGTAAGAAATATAACCAGTACACAAACAAAACACATGTTTTACATGCAGTAGTGTTTACCTTTGTGTCATTACATTCGACATTCTCTTTGTTTAGTAAGAAATTATGGGTCATGACTCATTAACTGGTCTCTAATCTTCGGTGCAATAAACAGAACTCTAGGACATGCTATCAGTTTTGATCATATTAAAACTCTCAGATTGTTGAGATATTTCTCCTGTCTGTAGTTTCATTTTTTTGGTTGTTGTTTAGAATATACAACGAATTCAACAATTTCTACACGGGCAATTGAGTGCCATTGATTACATTCTTCATGGAGTTGTACAACTATCCTCGCTCTCCTTTCTCAGTTGTGTCTCCCATATTAGTGTAAACTCACTGCCCCCAAGCTTGCTTTCTAATGTTTTGAGTTGCTTTTGTCAGTGTGATTCTGTAGAGATAAATCTTTAAAAAGTATAATGCCCAAGGGAGACACCCCCCCTCAGCCTCCCCCCCTTTTTTAACTAGCTAAGCTAATGATAATGGGGTACTAATCAGTTCTTCTGATCTCACAGCAAAGGAGGCATTTGTTTATGGAAGCAATTAGCCACACATTACATATCCTTTTATTCCTGCTTCTCCTTTCCCTGTTGTTCCAGATTAGTAGAGAAAAAATTATTGGATGGCCACTTCCAAACTTTTTAAAATTTTTTTATTTTTTTCACTTCCAAACTTTTAAAAACAGAAGTATTAATATGTTTCTTGGGCCAGTTAGCTGAGCTGCCCCCTGAAACCATGACCCTAATACTCCAAACCAAGGAACAAAGCAGTATCAACAGCTACTCTTTATTTTTTTTGTTGTTCTTGTAAATCAGATCCAAGTTTTTGTTTGGCAATTTAGCTTTTTACAGGTACATGACTTATTGATAGCAGTTTCTGTAACTAGCTTTATAATGATGCTTTTAATGCAACCTTTCTATCACCATTACTAATAACCTCTCATTTTCCATGCCTCCTGCCCCTGATAACCACTAATAATGTATGGTTTCTTTACATTTGACTTTTCTTGTTTTTTAACGTAGTCGAAGTCACATGGGATATGTCCTTTTTGATTTCCTTAGCTCAACATAATATAGTACAGCTCTATCCACACATTATCATGTTGTAAGACTTTATTTTTATTACTGTTTGAGTAGTTTTCCATTGCATGTATGGACCTCATGTTTCATTTGCCAGTTGATGGGCATTTAGGTTATTTCTACCTTTTCACTATTATAAATAATGCTGCAATGAACGTTGGTGTATGAGTCTCTTTCAGTCTCTAATTTCAGGTCTTTCGGCTATATATCTAGAGTGGAATTGCTGGGTCATGTGGTAGTTCTATTTTTAATTTTTCTGAGAAAATGCCACTTTTCCATACCAAATCGCTAACCATTTGATATAAGGATTCTAGTTTTTCCACATCCTTGCTAACTTTTTCCTTCCTCACCCCCCAACTAATCTTAACTATCCTAATGGGGTTGTTTTCTGACTCCAAACCCAAGGCTAGGATGGTTTCTATTTTTATTTTATTTTTTAAATGATTTTATTTTTTATTTTATTGCTACATTAGTAATGGAAATAAATTGCGAGAAGCAGGAAAAGCATGCAGTTTCATGAAGATTTTTGCGTAATGGAGGTACCCATTAGAGGAGGTTAAAAGTGGCTTATCCAAAATACCAATTTATGAACTATCAAGGGCTCATGATGGAGTGGTGGGGAGCGGGGAGGGAGGGGAAAAATGTCGGGGGTTTGAGTGGAGAGAAAATGTTTTGAGAATGATGTACAAATGCGCTTTACACAATTGATGTGTGTATGGATTGCGATAACAGTTGTATGAGCCCCTAATAAAATGTCAAAAAAAAAAAAGTGGCTTATCCTGTAGGGAAGGCAAAAGCCACACACACAAAGATCGATAGCATCAACCTTGTGAGATTTACACACCAATGGGAAGTTTTCCAACAAAACACATGAATTTACAAAATGAAGCCTATCAAACTAAGACAACACTCAAGCAGTGTTGGAATTTGCTCCCCATTTTATGATGTTTGAACACATTGTTTCTCTTGTTGGATCATTTCCTACCATGGAGTAGTATTTTTTTCTTCAGTGTTAGTTTTCTTCAGTTTTGACTTGTCAAATTTCACTTCAGACAAATCTGGTTTATCGCTCATCTTGCCTTAAGGCTTGAAGATAACCCTGAATTGACAGGATCTCACTCAGGGTGAGGTTAGTGTTCCGTGCAGAACCCTGCAATTTGATTTCTGTTTTTCTAGTGTGGGTGAATTGTGGTAGCAGAAGCAGATTGGAGGATGAGAAAAGAGAAAGATGGCCCAGGACCAGGCAGGGTTTCATTCTGATATATTGTAAGGTCATGATGAGTTGTACACAACTTGACAACAATGGGAGTGAAGTGGTAACTTACTGTGGTTTGCATCTCTTTGATGGCTAATGCTATTTAAATCTTTTGCCCAGTTTTGATTGGGATACTTGGTTTTTTATTGTTAAATTGCTTTATATAGATTTTGATTATGCATATAGTTTTAAATAGATTTTGGTTATTAAATTTTTGCTGGATATATGGTTATGAAGATGATCTCCCAGTGAGTAAGTTTTTAATTTCTGTGAGGCCCTATTTCTTTCTTTTGTCTTTGTTTGTCTTATTTACTATATTGGAGAATCAATTATTGAAAGCTAGCCTTGACAGCATTGCCCCTGCTTTAGCTTTCTAAGAATTGTCTGGTTTTAATGTTTCTACTTAGGTGTTAGAACCATTTTGAATTTTTTTTGTGTGTAAGCAGGGGTCCTCAAACTTTAAACATGGGGCGAGTTCACTGTCCCTCAGACCCGTTAGAGGGCCAGGCTGTAGTTTAAAAAAAAACTATGAACAAATTCCTATGCACACTGCACATACCTTATTTTGAAGTAAAAAAACAAGTGGGGCAAAAACACCCTGCAGGCCGGATAAATGTCCTCAGCGGGCCGCAGTTTGAGGATGCCTGTATGGTTTGGGGCAGGGATCCCTTTTCTGCATATGGAAGTCCAATTTTCCCAGCACCATTTATTGAAGAAACCCTTCTTTCCTCATCGAATAGACTTTAGCACCCCTGTCAAAATTCAGTTGACCAAAAATATGTGAGTTTATTTCTGGACTGAATTCCATTGGTCTCTCTCTCTCTTGTTATACCAATACTAGGTTGTTTTGATTACTGTTGCTGTGTACAAACAAAACCAAAAAATGATCCACTACTATCAAGTCAATTCTGACTGTCCCTATGGGACAGGATAGAAATGACTTTAGGTTTCAGAGGCCATAATTCTTTATGGGAGCTGTTGTTAGTAGGTGCCATCAGTCTTTTCCAACGCATAGTGACCCTATGCACAACAGAATGAAACAGTGCTTGGTCTTGCACCATCTTCACAATTGTTCCTGTACTTGAGCCCATTGTTACAGCCATTATGTCAGTCCATTTTGTTCAGGGCCTTCGTCCCTTTTGCCACCCCTCTGCTTGACCAGGCATGATGCCCTTCTCCAGGCACTGGTCTCTCCTGACAACATGTCCAAAGTATGTGAGATGAAGTCTCTCCAGTCTTCCATGGTACTTTGAATATTCTTCTTTACCAGCACCCCAGTTCAAATGCATCGATTTGTACTTGATTTTCCTTATTCAGTGTCCAACTTTCACTTGCTGTGGGCAATTTTTGGGAGCAGACTGTCTCATATTTCTTCCGTGGAGTAGCTAGTGGGTTTGAACTGCTGACCTTATCCAATGCATAACGCACTATGCCAACAGGAATTGTGAGTTCTCTAACTTTATTATTCTCTTTCAGTATTGTTATAGCTATTCGTGGCCTCGTTATTTTTCGTAAAGATTATGTTGGAATTTTAATTGGAATTACATTGAATCTATAGATTGCTTTGGATAGTATTGTATCTTAATATTAAGTCTTCTAGTCCATGAACATGGAACATCTTCCCATTTAGTCTTTATTCTTTTTCAGCAGAGTTTTATTGTTGTCATTGTATATGTTCTTCATATCCTTGGTTAGATTTATTCCTAGGTATTTTATTATCTTAGATGCTACTGAAAATGGAATTGTTTTCCTAACTTCCCTTTTAGAGTTCTCATCGCTAATATATAGAAACCCAACCGCTTTTTGTTTGTTGACCTTGTACCTTGCAATTTTGCTAAGTTCCTTTATGAGCCATAGAAGTTTTATTGTGGGATCTTTGGGATTTTCTATATATATCATTGTATCATATCTTCAAATAGAGGATTTTACTTCCTTTCTAATCTGGATACTTTTAATTTCCTTTTTTTGTCTCATTGTTTTGGCTAGGGCTTCTATTATAAGTACAATATTGAATAGAAGCAGCAAGAGTGAGCACCTTTGTCTTGTTCCTGATTTCAAGGGAAGAGATCTCAGTCTTTTTCTCTTAAGTATGATGTATCTGACACTGCTGACTTTTCATATATGAGGAATCTGTATTGTATTTTAGTACTTAAAAAAAGTAACTAAATAAAAAGTCTTATTCACCTCTTAGGGATTTGTATAATTTTCATTTCATATTTTATGCCCCAAAGTTCCGTTTTGAAAGTGATAGCTAAATTTATCTTCATTTCCTGTTTCTTTGCACTTATAAAAACCTGCCTCTTCTGTGGCCACCCTCACTGTGTTTCATCTATTTTATATCCCTCACCCTCATGTTGATATGAAAGCTCATATGTATTCATCTCTTTTTAATCCCACTGTGAAACTTATTTCTCTATCCACTTCTCTGAACAACTTCTATCATGCACATGCTTCACAACTTTTCTCTTCTGCACTTTACTCTGTTAGTTATTTAGAGGTCTTTCAGGCAATTTTGAGATGTTATTGTGATGTGGTACTTATTCAGCTCGATCTGAGTCTAGATTCATGTCTATTGCTAGTTGTGTGACATTGCTAAAATATTACAGAGTAGTTTCATTTCTTTCATTTTATAAGAGAGGAAATTAAGTCTCAAATTGATTTGTCCAAAGTTGTTTAGTAAGTAGTAAAACAGAGGCTCAGAACTGCGGTTCTTTTTACCAGTAAGTTACTTAATTTTTACTTGAAAAGCTTATGGTTATTTTTGCACAGCCAGTAGTTTTGGGGGGACCAGTTTTGCTGCTATTCTTTTTATATTTGCCTTCTGTTAGATAATGTTTAATCCAGAATGCCTGTCATGTACAAAGTGATTTTATATGCGTTGTCTCTAAGTCTCATTATAATCCAGAGTTTTTTTAGGGGCTGTCAAGTGAGTTCTTACTCGTAGTGACCTTAAGTACAGTAGAAGAAATTGCTGCCCAGTCCTGTGCTATCTTCACAATTGTTGTTATGTTTGAGCCCATTGTTGCAGCCCACTGCATCAATCCATCTCATTGAGGGTCTTCCTCTTTTTTGCTGACCCTCTTTTTTGCATAACCTAGAGAGGTAGGTATCATCTTCATTTTATACATAATGATATAGTGGAACAACTAGATTTGACCATATAGTAACAGGTTGCATTTGGCCCCTTGGTCTTCTGACTCCAGTTGCTTGGCTAGGATGATTTCCATCTTCTCTAGTTTGAGTGAATTGTGGTAGGAAGAGAAGCAGGTTGGAGATGAGGAGAGAAGGAAATGATTCCATATAATAAAATGTTCCCCTACTATGAAACGTTGTTAAACAGTGGTGAACAAGACAGACATGGCCCTTGCCCTCATGGAACTTGCATTCTAGAATAATAATCAGTGAAATAAACTTTATGAAAGTGGACATATAAAGTATTTTCTCCCATAGGTTACTAAAGGTAATAGATAAAATTGTGAGAACTTAGATGTTTTTAAATGTCTTTATTCTCCTCACAATTATAATTTGGCTGGTTGTAGAATTCTAGATTAGTAATAGTTTCTCTTAAAATTTTGAAGGCATTGTCCTTTATTTTTCTTCTAGCTGCCAGTGTTGCTATCGAAAAGTCTGATGTAAGCTCTGTGATCACAAGTGGGATTTGCTAACTGCAAAGGGTTTTACTAGGTTACCCTTGATGTCATTATCTGTTTGTATCTTTTCTTAGGCTAATCAGATTCCCAAGAGAAGACTCTTCCAGTCTGTTGCCTGCCTGCAAGAGTATTATGGGGTGGGGCTGGGGAGGGGGGAGGGGTGTGGGTGGAAAGGGGGCACTTGGAGTTCAATATATATATATACATATATATGTGTATATATATATATGATACAGGTTTAGAGAGACTTTTACTTCATTACTCTCTTTGTAATTTTGGTACCCTATTAGCTATTTACCACCCCCACCCCCCCAAAAGCCTGGATTTTTAACCCCCAAAAGCTGCGCATTAAAAATTTTTCCCCACAAAACAACTTTACCACCTTCAAAGTACTCTCCATTACACTTAATACATTTGTCAAATCTGCGATTCCATTCTTGGAAACATTTTTCTTTCTTTTTTTTTTTGGAAACATTTTTCAAACTCATCTGTTTGGATGGTTGACAGTGCCTTCCTAGGTTTTTCTTCACCTCTTCTACATTGTCAAATCGCTGTCCTTTCATGTTCCTTTTCATTTGTGGAAACACAAAGAAGCCACATGGAGCGAGGTCAGGTGAAGAGAGGCATCCTATTTTATTTTATTTTTTGTCAAAAACTGGCACACTGAGATGACTGCAGGTGCATTGTCATGATGGCAAAACCAGTCCTGTCTGCCACAAATCAGGCCTTTTGTGTCCCACGCTGTTAGGCAATCTTTTCAGAACCTCTAAATCTGTGGATCTCAACCTTCCTAATGCTGTGACCCTTTAATACAGTTCCTCATGTGGTGACCACCCATATGTAGGCGTATCTGCATATGGGGACCACCCATATGTAGGCGTATCTGCATGTGGGTAGACCTGCCTGGAGACAGATAGAGGAGCCGTGTGTCAGTTCCTAAGATGAGTGGAAATAAGGTCTTAGGTAACCCATGTGAAAGCTGCTCTAAATAGAAAGCTTGATTAACAGTCTGACCTGGTGGAGTGAACTCCAAATGCACTATCCCCCTCACATAAAAAGAAACAAATGAGCATTGTCTTGATCTTTGATTTCACTTGATGAGCTTTTGGGGGCAAGGTGAGGATGGCATCTTCCAGTGGCTTGATTGATGTTTGCTTTCAGGGTTGTTGTAACAGCATGTCTCAGCACCAGTGATGACCTTGGGGGGAAAAAGTCTGGGTCACTCCCTCAACTGTTGTTTCAAAGCTCGGCATGTTTCCACTCAGTGATCTTTTTCTTGGTCAGTCAGAATTTGAGGCAAAAATTTCTCCATGACCCTTCTCATTCCAAAGTCTTCCTTTAAAATTCACTGAACCTAGCTCCAAGATAGTCCAATTAACTACCTCATCTCTTCAATTGTCCATGCACCAATTATGTCCACGTTTTCATCCATTTAGGACTTCCAGAGTGAGGTTTGTCATCAATTGATATTACACCTTTTTTTTAAACGAGAAAATCACTCATATACTTGAGTTTTTCCTATAGTGCTGTCCTTGTAAGCTATGTTCAAAAATCACTAACAGTTTCTGCAGCATTTTCCCCCAAGCAGGAAGCAAAATGTCATAGCTACAAGCTGTTCTCTTAAATCAGCCATCACAAAAAACAAGTTTCGAGTGATATTGCTTTTACAAAAAAATCCACTGTGACGGGAGAGAACCTTCCCAGGCAATGCCACTGGGTGCACTAACTCAGAGTGAATTCCTTGATGCTCATCTAGTGGGGAAAATGTGTTCTATGAGAGCTCTGTCCTGCGAAGCTTTTTTCTGGGTTTTTGTAGGGGTACTCCCTTGTACCCCCTATTCAGAAAATAAACAACCAGTTTTCTAACTAGAGATACTGTCATCTGGTAATACAGAGTGAGAAGGTATGGGAAGTGAGGAGAAGGGTGATGAATAGCTACTTGTGGTGGATTAGCTACTTGTTAAACTTCTTACTAATTTTGATTTCATTCTTGCCAAGTGTACCAGTCGTGTATTTTTCTGAGTATTTGGGGTTCTTTGTTACAAATTTGTTTTCTTTGTGGCTCTCCTTACTGCTTGCTGAAGTTTTAGCTTTTCAGGTACTAAGGCAACTTTACCTTGTGTCCTGCATTCCAGCTTCCAAAAATTTCATTGCTATGGTTTCATCTCCTGTTCTTTTTATTGTGAGTTTATACCCTAAAAAAGTCCCTTAATTATTTTGGTGCACAGGAAGGAATGGAGGTAATTGTGTCTATAATTCTCTGCCTTCAACAGGAAGTTCTAGAATTTGTTCTTGAGCCTCCAAGAATCAATTTTTTATTCTTTTTTTTCTTCTAAAATTAATTTTGTTGTTGAGAACATAATACAGCACCAATTTAACAGTTTTTGCACGTGTTATTTGCTGACATTGATTACATTCTTTGAGCTATATAACCACTTGAATTATATTTTTGAAAAGTGCTTAGCTTTTTTTACCTTTAATTATTTTGTTAAAGAAAAATTTGGCATTTTATTGAGGGATAATTTATACACAGATGAACTGTTTTTGCGTGTAACTCTGACAAGTATATATGGTATGGTAATCACCACTATAATGAAAATAAAAGAAGGCTTAGCGCCTCCCAAAATTTTCTGTCACCCCTTTGTTACTGTCCTCTACTTTTGTGCCCAGAAGCTGGTAACCGCTAATCTATTATTTGCTGTTATAGATGTTGCTTGATTTCTCTAGAAGGTTGTAAAATTGGAATTTTCTATCATGGAGTCCTTTGAATCTGACTTTTTCCCTTAACATTAATGCACCTGAGATTCATCTGTGCTGTATCAATAATTTATTCCTTTGTATTGTAAGTGGGATAATCTTCCATTTTATTGACAGACCATGGTGTAGTTCTCCATGTAGCTTGATCATTTCAGAATTTCTTTTATAAGTGATTTGTAGTAGTCAGCATAGGGATCCTGCATATATTTGGTGAAGTGTAAACCTGTTTTGGTGTTACTGTAAAAGGCACTGTTTTTCTGTTTCAATATTTGATTGTTCGTTGTTAAATATAAGAGATTTTTTTATTTATTATAGTAAATGTATAGATAAAACTTTTGCCATCATAACAACTTCTAGGTGATTTTTTTATATTGACCTTGTATCTTACAATCTTGCTAAATTAACTTTTAGTTTCTGCTGTTGTTGTTGTTGTTAGGTGCCATTGAGTTGGCTCCGACCCATAGCGACCCTGTGCACAACAGAACGAAACACTGGCCCTTTAACATTCTCACAGTTGTTCCTATACCTGAGCCCTCCTTTATTGCCCTTCCACTTGAATAAGCATGATGTCCTTCTCCAGGGACTGGTCTCTCCTGACAGTATGTCATGTCCACAGTGTGCAAAAAATAAAAAAGGTTGAGTGAGCACTAGAACGCAAGAACTCATTTTAAAGGCGATTTAATCCTGCGGGAAAATATTTTCTGAAATTGATTGTGGTAATGATTGTACAATTCTTCTTGATATGATTGAACTATTAATTGTGTGATAAGTGGATTAAATGCCAATAAATTGTTTTTTTAAAACTTCAAATAGTTTGCATCTTAAAAAATAATGAAATTAAAAAAATTAAAAGTGCTTGGAGGAAAAAAAGGTGGTGGTATAGTTTCTAGCACTTAAAAATTTTTTTTTAAGATTCCTTGATATTTTGTATGCAGTTTTCTGTTAAAAGATTAAACTACCATATGATATGTTTAGAACAGAACAAACCAGCTTACTGTCATCAAGTTGATGCTGACCCATAGTGACCCTGTAGGACAGGGTAGAACTGCCCCTGTGGGTTTCTGAAGCTGTACATCTTAACTAAATAGAAAGTCTCTTTCTCCCATGGAGTGACTGGTGGGCTTGAACCCTCAATCTTGTGGTTAGCAGCCAAACATGTAGCCTACTGTGTCAGGAGGGCTCAGAGGTCCTTTGTTTAGCACAGCATTTGGGAAACTTACTATAAGACCACAGTATATATTTTAGACTTTGAATCCTAATAAGCAAAATCAGTGGTATTATATAGCTATTTATATAACAGGTGTACATAAAGTTCCACAGCCTTTTAGTTGACAAAATTCAAAGTATAATGTATTATAATTTTTTTGTAATACTCTAATGGGAAGAGTCTAATTCTTTTATGGGAGGATTAAATTGTTTAATTGGCATTCAATACTAGTATTGCCTATCATATTGACTACATGAATGCATTCCCCTATGGGTTACAACAAATTTTAATATTATGGTGAATGGGAATTTCAGAGTACTTGATTCAGAAAAATCAAGTAACATACTGCATTTGGCAAATCTGCTTCAGAAGACTTCTTTAAAGCTTTAAAGTGCAAAAGTGTCACTTTGGGGGGAAAAAAAGTCACTTTGACAAGGCGCTGCTGACTCCAAATTGTTTTTTTGTTTTTCAATCTCATCAAATACATCAAAAAGTTGAGCAGTGAAAAAGAAGACAAAGGAATAATCGATACATTTGAATATCTTTGGGGAAGAGTGTGTGTGTGTGTGTGTGTGTGTGTGTGTGTGTGTGTACACACCCTATCCTATTGGGCTATGAGTTGGCATTGAATGTGTGTGTGAGTGTATATGCGTGCACACAATCATATTACAAACGTGTGTGTGTGTGTGTGTGTACACACCCTATCCTATTGGGCTATGAGTTGGCATTGAATGTGTGTATATATATATATACACACACGTGCGCACACAAATCATATTACAACCATACACACACATGCACACAAATCAAATTACAATCAGAGTGCTCCTTAGATGTGAGGATGGCAAGGCTTTGGATTGCTTACTTTGAACACATCAGGGATGACCAGTCCTTAGGATAGGACATTGTGCTTAATAGAGGACCAGTGAAAAATAGTGGAAACCCTGAATGAGCTGAATTGACACAATAATGGACTCAAACTTACTGGCCATCAAGAAGATGACACAGACAAGACAATGTTTCCTTCTCTTGCACATAAGGTTGCCACAAATTGAAGTTTCTTTGGAAATTCTTTTCACATATATAGATCCACTAGATATTGATATCAATCTGTGAACATGGGATTTTCACTGAGCATGTTCATGTGGAAGGCACTTAATGAATTGTTAGATTCTTCTCTTGATATTAGGAACTCTGGTGCTATAGGGGGAAAAGCCCTAGTGGTTATGAATTGGGCTGTTAACTGTAGGGCCAATAGTTTGAAACCACCAGCCATTCCTCGAGAGAAAGACAAGATTTTCTACTGCTATAATAATTAACAGCCATGGAAACCGATAGAGGCAGTTTTACCCTTTCCTTTTGTGTCGCTGTGAGTTGACATTGACTAGCTGCCAGTGAGTTTGGATTTTTTTTCCCCTCGATATTTGCCTTTTCGACTGTACCTTATTTGGAAGCACCTCAATTGTGCAGTGAAATGGATTTTAAAATATGGCACTTTTCGTTGCACTTGCAATGAGGACCAACCAGAGGACCAACCAGAAAATCTTGTTGGAACTTTAGTTAGTTTAGAAAAATTAACCATTGCAAATTAATGTGGGATTGTAGGTCTCACTTCCTGTTTTAACTTTTGACAGCATAGTGAGTGTAAAAGCACTTTGATATTACTTGTGATTTAAATATCATGAGTTGTCAAAGTCACTTTACAGCAGGGTTTAAGTGTCACAGTTATAGTGCTCCCTTGCCTGGTAATTTTCGGTTGAATTTGTTAAGAAAAATAATCAAGTCTCAGGCCTAAATCATTCATTGATAATAGTAAAGAGTAGTTCTTTTCAATCCTCAAGCTTTAAAAGTGTAATAAAATGCTATGACTGCTAAGCCCTCAAATTGCTGTGTGGTGGGACAAATCAGATTATTTAGTGTCTTTTTCTGACAAAAATGTCAAAGAACTAATAAGTCCATGAGAATGAATGACAGTCATTAACACTCCTGGCTCAATAACATGATAGAGAATAACTGTAGGCTTTAAACAGCTTACTTTTTCACAGGCGTAGTAAATATATCTAAGTAAGCTCTTTTCTTTTTCTCTTCCATACGTATTTTTAACCAACATCAGTTGTAACACATTTTAACACTTAGATTATACTGATAGTGGTTTCTCAACTTTTTGAAAGTATTCTCACCTGAAGTTGTTTCATGCAGACTATTTGTAGATGTGAAATTTTCAGTCATTTTAACTCTACATTGACTTCTTAATTAATAACTAATGATCAGTATTAGTAAATCTGTTGAATCATCAAAAACCAAGGAAACCAGTTGCCTTGCTTTTAATGCTCTGTTCACATTGCTGTCAATTTCCTCAGCTATTGACCACCTGTACTTGCCGAAAACTAATGGCCTTCAACAAGTTTATTTTCTCTGAACTCGTTCCTCTGACTACTGCAGTCAAGCACTTTAAAAAACTCACCACTGTAGGTTACTTTTCTTGCTTGACTAACTTATTGAGCCATTTCTAAAGCTTACGTTGGTTGCAGCAGCTTCATTGTTATTTTTTCTCTTTGTAAAGAAATTGCACTGTGATGAGACATTTCAGTTTAAAATTTTTTACACTTGCCCTATGAGTTGGGAATATTGTGATAAATGTTTTCTCTGGTAATGTGGATGCACAGTTAATGCCTTACTCTATTTTAGCAGAGCCATAATATCACTGCGTGATAAATACAATGTTTTGCCATCTAATTTGATAGCAAAAGAATCCATTCTCTTATGCCTTAAAAGCATAATTTTTTTTTCATTTTGAGAATGAAAAAAACATATATTTAACGTATATATTTTAAAACTTTGTTTTAAGCATAATATTCTAAGGCAGCAGTTCTCAACCTGTGGGTTGCAATCCCTTTGGGGGTCGAACAACCCTTTCACAGGGGTGGCCCAATTCATAACAGTAGTAAAATTACAGTTATGAAGTACAATGAAAATAATTTTATGGTTGGGGGGTCACCACAACATGAGGAACTGTATGAAAGGGTTCACGGCACTAGGAAGGTTGAGAAACACTGCTCTAAGGATATTGTTCTCTTTCTCTTTTAGCAAGTTAACTGTGCACTGGTAATAAAGTATATCTATATGCATTGCCCTTGAGATACTGTCAAGTTATGATAATGGCATCACTGCAACTTGTTAATGCGCCAAGCAGCAGTGCAAAGCACTGAGAGTACTATGTAGGGGCTATTACATGACTACCACTTAGTCAATTCTGACTTACAGCAACCCTAGGTAGTGTTTTGGTTTTTTTAAATCATTTTATTGGGGCTCATACAACTCTTATCACAATCCACACATACATCAATTGTGTAAAGCACACTTATACACTCGCTGCCCACATCATTCTCAAAACTCGCTTTCCGCTTGGCTTCCTGGAATCAATTCATTTCCTTTTCCCTTCCCCCTCCCTCCCCGCTCCTCCCTCTCTCATGAACCCATGATAATTTATAAACTATTATTATTTTCATATCTTACACTGACTGCTGTCTCCCTTCATCCACTTTGCTATTGTTCGTCCCCCAGGGAGGAGGTTATATGTAGATCCTTGTGATCGGTTTCCCCTTTCTACCCCCCTTCCCTCCCGGTATCGCCACTCTCACCGCTGTTCCTGGGGGGGGGTTTCTTGCTGTAACCCTTTATGGGAGCAGATAACCCCATGGAGAAAGGCTTCCACCAGCCTTGCATTTAGCAGCCCAGCACCGACCTAACAGCTCCACCAGTGCTCCTTCATTTGAAATCGCCATTAGCAATGCATAAATGATGTGTGCTGCCATGTTCTAATGAGACTTTATTCATGAGTACCAGAATTGAATTTCATGTTTCATGACACAAAACAGTATTTTTCCTTTGATGTCCCCCCACCCTCAGCCATCGAAAAACATGGAAACATAAAAACCATTTGCTATAGGCTGTACAAAACAGGTGGTAGTTTGGCCCATGGCTCATATTTTGTCAGTCCCCACTTTAACTGTAGTAATAGATGTTCAAAGTAGAAAATGTCCATAGGCAACCTGTATTGCCTTGATTACTTCATGTTTACCTGTGGCCCTCTGGTGGCTGATGGAACATAGAACAAATAAGTCTTGAAATAGAATTCCTGAATTTTGAGTATTGTAGAATTGGATATTTGGATATAGGACCATTTATCATAGTAACATTGTAGTAGCTCTTCATATCATTTCCAGAGGCAGCACTCTAAATTTTGTATTTAGATTTCTGTAATACTTTAAGACATTCTGTTTCATAATCTATTTGTTTCCTCTAAATACTATCAACCTCCACGTATCTGTCAGTTGGTCATACTGTGGTGACTTGTATGTTGCTGTGATGGTGCTGGAAACTATGTCACTGCTATTACAAATAGTAGCAGGGTCACCCAAAATGAACAGGTTTCCGCAGAGCTTCTGAACCAAGAACAGACTGAAGAATTGTGCTCTTGCCGAACTTTTACATGGACCAAGAGGGAGTTGTGTGAACAGAACAAGGGAATATTTCATGGTTTAAAATCCGGAACGGTGTTTATCAAGGTTGTATCCTCTCACCGTACTTACTCAATGTCTATGCTGAGCAAATAAAGAATCTGGATTAGATGAAAATGAATGTAGCAACCTTCAATTTGCAGATGACAACCTTGCTGGCTGAGAGTGAGGAGGATTTGACACTTACTGATGAAGATCAAGGATTGCAGCTTTCAGTATAGACTACAATTCAGTCTAAAAGCAAACCCGGAAAGATTGGAGTCAAGGATTTTGTCTTGTTTGGATCCCCAGTCAGTGCTCATGGAAGCTGCAATCAGGAGATCAAGCAACACATGGCATTGAGTGAATCTGCTGCACAAGACTTCCTTCAAGTGTTGAAAAGCAAGGAGGCTACTTTGAGGACTAAGGTGCGCCTCACCCAAGCCATTGTATCTTTAGTCACCTCATAAGCAGGTGCACATTGAATAAGAGAGACTGAAGAATAATTGATGCATTTGAATTATGTTGCTGGCGAATATTGGAAGTACCACAGACTGCCAAAAGAACAAATAAATCCGTCTTGGAAGATGTACAGCCAGAATGAGTCTGAGAGACAATTATGGCAAAACTTCATCTCACGTACTGTGGACGTGTTGTCAGTAGAGACCAACCCTTGGAAAAGGACATCATGTTGGTAAAGTAGAGGGGCAGTACAAAAGAGGAAGATCTTCTACAAGATTGATTGACACAGTGGCTACAACAGTGGACTCAAACATAAGACCAATTTTGAGGATGGTGCAGGACCAGACCGAATTTCTTTTGTAGACAGGGTCACTATGAGTTGGAACCAACTAGATAGCACCTAACAACCATACCAAAACCATCAGTTTATTTGAGTGTAGTGTGAATTTCATTGTCAGCCACAGGAATTACATTGTCAGTTGCCATAGAGTTGACTCTGACTCACTTGTCCCCATCATGAGTCTTGCATTTTTGACCTGATGTGTGAAGAGTAGAACTACAAACAGTAAGTTTTCAAGGCCCGTCTTCCCAGACACCTCTGGGTGGTTCAGACTGTTAGCGTTTTGGTTTGTGTCAAGCACCCAATGGTTTGTGCCACCCTGAACTATTTAAAATGGCATTAGTAATTAGTAATTGATTTGGATTAGACTAGGAAGCTTTCCGTGGATGTCTGAAATCTCTTTTTTTAATACTCTTTGTGACTGGGATCTGAAGAATTAAATTCACAGCTCTGATGGTTCCTAGATTTATTATTAATAAAATAATGAAATGGACAAAATTAACCATTTATAAAGATTTAGGAGAAAAATACAATTAAACAGTTCTTACAGAACAAATTGCTCTGGATGGTTCTAAGGTGCTAGAATTTTTGGTCTGTTTGTAACTAGTAGAAGCTAGTAATTGTGACTGATTGTTTTTATAGATCGCTTCATTACTGACTAATGAGATATTAGGCAAAATCTACTGAGAACGTTTGAGAAAGATTTCATTCCCTTTATCTAAAAGACAACAGGAACATTATTTCTCTTCCTTTATCTGGAGCTAGTGTCTCGTGGTTTGTCCCAGACGACCATAAGCTGTTTTTGTTTTTAACCAGCCCCGAGGATGAAGATATCAGAGAATACTTTTGGTTTACGGTTTAAAGATTCTTGAAAGAGTGCAGATATAGGACTCTCACAAAAAAAAGAAGTGAGGCTGAAGACTACCTTAAGCTTTAAACATAATTTTAAATTTACAATAGTTTCAGATTTTTGAAGACAGTCAAGGGAATTCAGTATCCACCGCATCCACTTTCCCCTGTTGTTAACATCCGTACTATAGTGTGGTACACTGGTAACAAATAATACCCCAGTATCTGTATATTGTCAACTAAAGGAGACCTCATGGCACAGTGGTTAAGTGCTTGGCTGCTAACATCTAAAGGCTAGCAGTTCAAACGTGTACCAGCCGTTTCACAGGAGAAAGATGTGACAGTCTGCTTTTGTAAAGATTACCACTTTGGAAACCCTAGGGTTCTACTCTCCCATGTGACTTGGTGACTATGGATTACTGTCAGCTTTAATTCTTACCTAGTGTTCCTACTTTGTTTCAGGATTCCATGCAGGAAAACACATTTTGTTCAGTCATCATGTCTTCTTGAGGTTTCTCTTGGCTGGGACCGTTTCTCAGCCTTTCCTTGTTTTTGATGACCTTGGCAGCTTTGAGAAATACTGGTCAAATATTTTTGAGAATGGAGTTTTTAAATGTTTCCCTCTTCAAATTAGACGGGGTTATGAGTTCGGGGGAGGACACCTACAGGAAGTGCTATTTTCATCACATAGCGAGGATGCACACTATCAGCATGGCTTATACCACTGTTGATATTAACCTTAGTCATCTGGTTGAGGGAGTGTTGGTCAGGTTTCTCCTCGGAAAGTTAGTCTGTTTTTCCATTTTTGTACCTTACTCCGGAAGGAAATCACTATGTGCAGCCCACACTTAAGGGTGTGGAGAGTTGTGCTTTGCCTCCTAAGCAGAGAGTGGCCATGTAAGTTATTTGGAATCCTACTGCATGGGAGGTTTGTCCCGTGTATGTATTTATTCAGTAATTATGTCAGCAGGGGCTCCTGACTTTTACTTTGGGCTGTAACCAGTCCCACTTGGTTGCTCGCATTGCTCCTGCACTGCCAGTGCAGGTCTTTTTTCAGTTCACTCGTGTGTCTTTTAGAGACGTGTGTTTTTAACACCGTCATTTTCAGTCTGATGCACGTAAAGGAGCTATGAGTCAGGACTGACTTGATGGACCTAACATATCAGCGACACTTTCTGGACTTCAAGATGCTCCCAGTTCATCGTGTATATTTCCAGCTTTACTTTTTACATTGATGTTGTTAATGTCATGAAATTCACCATTTTAATGTTTACAGTTCTGTGGTTTTAGTCTAGGTTAATAAAGTTCAATATGTAGTTACAGGGCATTTTCCTCACCCCCAAAGAAGCCCCTACTCATTAGCAGTCACTCCCACCTTTCCTCCCCTTAGTTCTGGACAAACACTAGTCTGCTTTTTTCCTGTATCAGTTGACTGATTCTGGGCATTTCCTATGCACTCTGGGGTCTTTCATGTCTCATTTCTTTTTTTTTGCTTTTCTTTTTTTTTTTTTTTAACATTTTATTAGGGGCTCATACAACTGTTATCCCAATCCATACACACATCAATTGTGTAAAGCGCATTTGTAC
>NW_022106189.1:30889113-30905213 GCF_000313985.2 Echinops telfairi
CCCCCCCGTGCTTTTTGGCTAGTATGAATAACACTTTTTATTCTCACTTGATTGATTTTGAATCAAGATTTCTTTTAGCTACAGCTGAAATTATCCTAAGGATATAATCTTGAACTAAAACTTTGTGCTAAATGTTTGTATCTGTTGAAACAGGATGATGTGGCTGTCTAGCTCTGTTAACACTGGTAGCAGTGATAGGGAACTTTTTTATTGACTTCAGCTTGCTTGCCGGACAGTAATCGGAATGTCTGTGTGGTAAGTCAACACTGATGTAGGAATAGAATAAAAGAACTTCATCTGTGGCCCCCATGGCTCTTATATTTGAGAGAATTATTTAAGAGTGTAGTTCAAGAAAGTTACTAACATTTGGTGAAGAAATGAAAACTAGGCAGGAGGAGAGCTCTGGCCTTCCTCTACCAACAACAGGCAAAAGCTTTGCCCAGCATGCTCTGGGGTTGGCTACTGTCATTCTCTTTTCCTTCTTGAAATAGAAACAGTAGGGGAAATGAGTTCATTCTTTATCTTATCACCTTTGTTACCACTTTTGAAAATTTTCTCTTATGTAAGGAACATTCTTTAAAGTCAAGTGCTCAGGCATCTTTTGGGCATTAATTAAAATGGTTTTGGTTATTTGAGTTAAAATACATTCTTACTCTAGAAGTGTGGGTTCTCTTGAAGTTGTTTACATCCACCAAGGTCATTCTTTTCATATCTTTTATGCCCTTGACATTTTTGATGGAGAGAGAATTCACCTGCTTTTGTGTCTATTCCGACTCAAGGGAACCAATACAGGTTTCTGAGACTGTACATTTCTATAAGATCAGCTAGTGGGTTTAGACCACTGACCTTGCAGTTAGCAGCCCAGGGCTTAACCTGTAGCACTAGCCGGGCTGCTTCTTGGATGAATACTGCTCATTTATTTGGTAGACTGTATTTCAGTTTGGTTTGGGTTGAACTTGTCAGGCTTGAAGTCCTTGGGTGGCACAAATGGGTTAAGCACTCTGCTGCTCACCCAAGGTTGGAGGTTCTAGCCCACCCAGAGGCTCCTTAGAAGAAAGGCCTGGTGATCTCCTTCTGAAAATCTAGCCATTGAAAGCTCTGTGAAAGACCATTGTATTTGATATATATGGGTCACCACGGGTTGAAATTGGCTCCACAGCAACTGGTTTATTCTCACGCTTCAGCTCTGGTAATCCTGGGTCTGTTTTCCAAAACTATACTTTTGTCTTTAAGAATGTTATATATATACATGGGACTTGCTTCGCTTACTGGTGCATAATACTTTATGCTAAGAGTCAAAATTGATTCAATGGCAGTGAGTTTAGTTTTGGAATACCTTTGAAATTTAATAATAGGGTTTTTTTCCTCTGTTTTGTTGCTGAGTTGTATGATTGTTCCTCAGTGTTGCGGAGCATTTAGGTGGTTTCTATTTTGGAGTAATTATAAATAGGATGAATAAACATGTATGTGCTTTTGTATGAACATGAATTTTACTTTCTCTAGGGTCTGTGATACTGGATCCATTTGTTAATGTTGTATTTTATGAGAAACTGTCACACTTTTCCAGAATGGCTCTCCTATTTTGTATTCCCATCAGAAATGTAAACATGTCTGTTTCACTACAACCATGTCTACAAAATGTGTTGTTATACTTTCTAATTTTTTTAACAGTCTGGTAAGCAATAAATGGTATCTCAATATTGTGTTCCTTTTAATTACGTATGCTCGTGATGAGTAAATTTGAAATTTTTCATGTTTGTTTGAGAGGCATTTTAATACTTTTTTGTATGTGTGTGTGAATTGTCCATGTTTTTAACTACCCCCCTCCCACCTTTCTATATTCCAGTCCGGTTTTTGATCCTTTGTCCTTCAAATTGTTTTTTTGTCCCTCAATTTTTAAGTTTTTTATATATTAAGGAGATTAGACTTTAATGTGTGACCTGTAGCATGTGTTTTCTCTTAATTTGTAACTTTATATAGTGAAATTTATGAATTTTTTTTTATATTGTAGTTTTTGTTAGGTGCCAACGAGTTGGTTCTGATTCATATCGACCCTGTGTGCAACAAAACAAAACACTGCCTGGTGGAGTACCATCCTTTAAACTGTTCTTATGTCTGAGCCCGTTGTTGGCAGCCACTATGTCAGTCCATCTTGGCAAGGACGTTCATCTTTTTACGTGCCCCTCCCTCTACTTTACCAAGCATAATGCCCTTCTACAGGGACTGGTCTTTCCTGACAACTTGTCCAAAGTGTGTGAGACAAAGTTTTACCGTATTGTCTTGAAGGGTAATTCTGGCTGTACCTTTTCCAAGACAAATGTTTAGACCCTTAATCTATTTGAGCTCATTTTTGTATATAGTGTGGGAAAAGAATCTACTTTTATCTTTTTCCAAATGGCCACCCACTTGTCCCAGCATCATTTATGAATGGAATGTTTTTTTTTAAATTAAAACAGTATTTAAATGAAAAATTGTAATTTAATATATGCGCTTCTTAGTAATACATTAAAATAACACGATCTAGTGGCGAGCCGATCTAATAACCACCATAATTTTGAAGACATGAGGAGTGGAAATGCTATTACAAGACCTCTGCCACCACTGTAATATGACCCGAAAATACCTGTAATTTCAACTGGTCGACAGAGTAGCAGGTCTTGCCAATAAGGGTGTGTGTGTCTTTCTGCCTACGGTCATGATGTAAGGAAAGCCTACATTGCATTGAGAAGTTATTGAAAATTAAGGAATCATTCCCCCCCTAAGTGCACTAAGGTTATAAACCCTGACCTGGACGCTTCCAGAACTTCCTGTCTTCCAAGCCTCGCTTTCAAACTCTGGAATCAGAGCCAATTTACACACTAGACTTGGTAGCTATAAAGCCACACTCGTCATGGCCCACACAAATGTTTTAACCTTTCTTTTAAATTAGAAGAAAAATGAATCTAATAACAATGGTATATAATAATGAGCCCAGCCTAAATTATATCTATCTTTATATAAATGCAGTCTCTTTTTTAAAAATCATTTTATTGGGAGCTTGTGCAATTCTTAACACAATCCATACATCCATCCATTGTGGCAAGCACATTTGTACATTTGTTGCCATCAGCATTCTCAAAACATTTTCCTTCCACTCGAGCCCTTTGCATCAGCTTCTCATTTTTTACCCTCCCTCATGAACCCTTGATAATCCACAAATTATATTTTTCATGTCTTATACTAATTGATGCCTCTTTTCTGGTATCTGTCCCCTTGGGAGGGGGTTATATGTAGATCATTGTGATACGTTCCCCCTTTCCCCTCTGGAATCGCTACTCTCATTATTGGTCCCGAGGGGTTTATCTGTCCTGGATTCCCTGTGTTTCCCGCTCTTTTCTGTACCAGTGTACACCAGCATCATTTATTAAAGAGTTCATCTTTACCCTAGTGGTTGAGACTAGACCTGTTTGGGGAGTTTCTATTCCATTGATCTATGTGTTGTTTTGTGCACCAAATAGCTCACTGTTTTCATTCTGGAAACTTCATGGTATGTTTTAATGCCTTTAAGGGCTAGTCTTTCTTTGTAGTTTTTCTTTCTCAATGTTTTCCTGACTATTCTTGCATTTGTGTCTTCTTTTGTCTTGTTTTGCATTTGTGTTTTCCCATATGGATTTAAAAAAAATCATTTTATTAGGGGCTCATACAACTCATACATACATACACAATCCATACATACGTCAATTGTGTAAAACACATTTGTACATTCATTGCCCTCATCATTCTCAAAACATTTCCTCTCCACTTAAGCCCCCGGACCCATATGGATTTTAGTGTCAGTTTGTATAATGTTATAAATGAGCTTGTTTCTTTGAGATTACATTGAAATTTGTAAATCAATTTAGGAGAACTGCCCTCTTAGTGTTAGTCATCTCTATGAGAAGTGTTTTACATTTTTGTCGGTTTTGTACCCTTCTTGTTATATTTATTTTGCTTTGTTGCTATTGCAAATGAGATTTGCTTTAACATTCTGATCCTTACTTATTTTACTTTAATATGAGCTTTATTGAGATACAATTGAAATCCCATACCGTTCACCCTTTTAAAGTGTGGGTTTTTTAGTGTATTCATAGAATTGTGTAACCACTGCCACAGTCAATTTTAGAACATTTTTATCACCTCCAAAAGGAATCCCGATATCTATTAGTAGTCACCCATTTCTTCCCATCCTCCTTTTTTTGTTGTTTGTTTTTAAAGTGCTTTTTGTCCCAGTCAAATACTCGTTTTCATCTTTAAAAAAAAGATTTTATTGGGGGCTCATACAACTCTTACCACAATCGATACATATATCCATTGTGTGTCAAGCACATGTGTACATTTGTTGCCCTCATCATTCTCAAAACATTTGCTTTCTCCTCTTTTTTTTCCTCCTCCCTCCCGGCTCCCCTCTCCCTTCGGTTTCCTCTTGGAGTTCAGGTTTCCTGCTTTCCTGCGTTCAATGAGCCAAGGAGTGAGAGAGTGATGTTCTTTAAAGAGGTGTTTTGGTTCATTAGGAAACCTTTCAGAGTCAAAAAAGATATAAAATATAAAATATCATGTACATCTTAACTTTCAAAAGGTAGTTGAAATATTAGTCATTGTGTTAGGCTGCTTGTCTTAAATGATCCTGTAATGTTAAGTAATACCACACCTCTTACCATTTTTATAGAGCAGAAAACTGCGAGATTCAGACAGGTTCAAGAACTTGTCCAAATTTGCACAGCTAGGGAGTGGTTTAGATCTAGGTTTGATGCATGTAAACTTTGCGGTGACTATATTTACTAACCACAAAACACCTTAAAAGTGTAGGACATGTGGACATTGTTAAATTAAAGCATTCTATCTGGCTAATGACTGCACCACCAAGAGCCTGAAGAGTGTGCATTGTTCTTCGTGGTGTGACTATAATGAAGCAATGCCATCTGAGCAGAAGCAACAGGTTTAGGCTTCTCTCTCTCCTACATATCAACAGTTTGTCTTTCATTTCCTGGTGTTGATCTCCTGGGGAAAAGTGAAGGTGTACCATCAGCACCTTGTACTAGGACTTAGTACTTTTAATTTCTGCCTCTGTGAAAATAGTAATCAGTCCTTCCTAAAGGGGAAGTTTCAAAATGCCCTTATTGCAGCAGTCACCCTAGGCAGTTACCTGTCAGACTTTTTTTTTTTTTTAAATGTTGAGTACTCCTGCATGAGGTGAATTTAAAAAAAAAATCCCCCTTTATGGAAACTGACAAAGGCAGTTCAGCTCTGCCCTATAGGGGTGTCTTGAGTTGGAATGACTTGATGGCATTGAGTTTGATATGGGTTACTTTAATTATCAATCATAAGTTAAAAACCCCTGATGGTGTTACTTTCTAGTTTTTTGTGACCTGGTCTATTCTGACCAAAGATAGGAGTTCTTGATAGTATGACTTCTGAGGGGAAAAGGAGCTGTCAACTGTTATTTATAAAATTTCTCTGAATAATGAAGTTCTGAATTTTACTGTCAGGAAATAGGAGGCCTAGAGGTGTTAAATATACCT
Source organism: Echinops telfairi (assembly GCF_000313985.2). Taxonomy (NCBI): domain Eukaryota; kingdom Metazoa; phylum Chordata; class Mammalia; order Afrosoricida; family Tenrecidae; genus Echinops; species Echinops telfairi. The sequence goes on from NW_022106189.1 coordinate 30,894,651, forward strand.
TATTCTAGATTTCACAGTGAAGCGCAGAGGTGGACTGGTTTCTATTGCATTTGAGCCCATAGTTTTGGGGGTTTTTTCAATTAACAATATATAACTGAAATAATATTTTAAAGACTGCATTTTACCCTTTATTCTACTTTGACCTGCCAGGATCCCAGGTGAGGCTAAATTTACATGATACTGCCATTGGATCTATTCAAGCTTTTGAGAGCCTGTAGGACAGGATAGCACTATCCCCACAGGGTTTCCTGGGCTGTAAATTCATATAGAAACAACCTGCCACATCTTTCTTTGGTGGAGTGGTTGGTGGGTTCGAACCTTTTTTGGATAGCAGCCAAAGACTTTAACTGTGTCACCAGGGCTTCTGGCATATGATTATATCATTCTGTAAGGAGGTTTTAAAAAGAATGTGGACAAAGTTCATTATCTATTAATTCTGTCTTTCCATGAACCTTTGGAAGACCCCCAATGTATAATTAAATGATCATTTTTTATAAGTATAGATATTATTTCTTTTATTTTATCAGATTATAGTATTTTTGATTAATATTTTAGAAAATATACAAAGGTGAAAATAACTATATAATTACATATGTAAATATAATGATAAATCTTCAGACATTATCAAGTACATTTTTAAGAAGCATGCTACTAACTCTTTATGGACCTTAGGTTGTATATTCATGTGTCTTTTTTTCTCTCAGGATAGTTAAAATATTTTACTTTCTCATCTAGTAATTTATACAACTAAATTTTTTAATTTCTGGTTTTGCTGATATTTATTTATTTTGCTTTCTCCCCATAGATCTTGAGCCAGATGATTGTGAATCCATTTACATCTTTAATGTAGATCCACCTTCATCTACTTTAAACTCACCACATTGCTTACCACATCATGGATTACCGCCTCACTCTTCTGTTTTGTCACCATCGTTTCAGCTCCAAGGTTACAAAAACTATGAAGGAACTTCTGAGATACCTGAATCTAAATACAGCCCATTAGGTGGTCCCAAGCCTTTTGAGTGTCCTAGTATTCAGATCACATCCATCTCTCCTAATTGTCATCAAGAAATAGATGCTCATGAAGATGACCTACACATAAATGACCCAGAAAGGGAATATTTGGAAAGGCCGTCTAGAGATCATCTCTATCTTCCTCTTGAGCCATCCTACCGGGAGTCTTCCCTTAGCCCCAGTCCTGCCAGCAGCATCTCTTCTAGGAGCTGGTTCTCAGATGCTTCTTCTTGTGAGTCTCTTTCACACATTTATGATGATGTAGACTCAGAATTGAACGAAGCTGCCGCTCGGTTTACTCTTGGATCCCCTCTGACTTCTCCTGGTGGCTCCCCAGGAGGCTGCCCTGGAGAAGAGTCCTGGCATCAGCAGTATGGACTTGGACACTCCTTGTCACCCAGGCAATCGCCCTGCCACTCTCCTAGATCTAGTATTACTGATGAGAATTGGCTGAGCCCCAGGCCAGCCTCCGGACCCTCATCGAGGCCCACTTCCCCTTGTGGGAAACGGAGGCACTCCAGTGCTGAGGTTTGTTATGCAGGCTCCCTCTCGCCCCACCACTCACCAGTTCCTTCTCCTGGTCATTCCCCCAGAGGAAGTGTAACAGAAGATACCTGGCTCAGTACTTCTGTCCAGGGCGGATCAGGCCTTGGCCCTACACTTTTTTCATTTCAGTACTGTGGAGAGACTGATATCCCTCTGAAAACAAGGAAGACTTCTGAAGATCCAGCTACCATAATACCAGGAAAATTAGAGCTCTGTTCAGATGACCAAGGGAATTTATCACCATCCCGGGAAACTTCAATAGATGATGGCCTTGGATCTCAGTATCCTTTAAAGAAAGATTCATCTGGTGACCAGTTTCTTTCAGTTCCTTCACCTTTCACCTGGAGCAAACCAAAGCCTGGCCACACCCCTATATTTCGGTGAGTCAATAGAATTGACTGCTGGTCAATTTTCATAGTTAGAGGTTATTAATAGCCTCTTACTACATTATCTATACATATTGACTACTTCCTGTACCAACACCCTTTCGTGTGTGTGTGTGTGTGTGTGTGTGTGTGTGTGTGTGTGTGTGGATCAATTTTTTCCAAATAAGTAACTGTCATACTTATTTGGTGTTGAATCTTAAAAATATCTTTAGATAGGTTATGGCTATAATTTTTAAAATATATTATAAGTGATGAATTATAGATAATAAATTACCTTTTGAGTAGTCTATAGGTAGGATTTTCTTATCTAGAAAAGCTTATAAAAATTAATTATGATATGAATTATGAATAAAAGTAACTTGGGCCTATACTTGTTATATTTTTAAGAACTTAATATACAAAGAAAATTTGCCTTGTCATGTTTCTGGCAAGTGTTACTCTCCACAGTTTTATGTCTTTTGATATTACACATTTATGATTTTTTTACTTTAGAGGAATTTTCAAATTTTCTATTTTTAAATTTAATTGATTCTCATATTGCACTTGAAATTTGTGTTTTAGGTGGAAGCGTTATCCCAGCTCCATTCTAAAATAATTATAAATAAACAAAAATTAAACTTTCACATGTGCTTTTAGTAAGTTTACTTTTTGAACTTTGAGTCCTGCTAAAATTTATTTTTATATAAAGAATGAAAAATAGCATATGACTTTTTTTCCCCAAATGGCTCATCAATTGTCACAGCGTAATTTATAGAATCAAGCTAGTCTGTAATTTAATTAGAAAAGGCAGCTTTTATCATATATTGTTTCCATATGGTCTTAGTTTCGGGCCTATTTATGCTTTCATCTTAAAATGAGTGGCTACTTCTGGACTCTTGAGTTGTAAGCTTGATACCTTTAAATCCATTATTTTGCTTCTGAAAATTATCTTCACTTCTCGAAGGATTTGCTAAAGCCTACAGAGCAAGTGTAGAACCAGCTGAGAACTGATGGAGTTGATTGGTGTTTCAGACTAATAAACACTAATAGCTAAACAAAAGAGGGATTAAAGCTAGGCTGCAGACTTGAAAGGAAATATTGGAATGATTTAGAAAATTGTCAGTGGGGAGGATAGCATTTCAGAGGTAAAAAGGACCTTAAAAGTCCCATTTCACCTATTTGTAAGAAGATGTTACTTTTAATGCAGATCATTCTAGCTTCAGTCCCTTTAATAACTGGTCTATAGACCCAGTTGTTTCTCTTCTAATTCCATATAGTCAGTGTTAATCTATCAGAATGAACTTTTAGACCTGCTTTTAAAAAATCGTTTTATTGGGGGCTCATACAACTCATCACAATCTATACATACATCAATTGTGTAAAGTACATTTGTACATTCATTGCCCTCATCATTCTCAAAACATTTGCTCTCCCCTTAAGCCCTTGGCGTCAGCTCCTCATTTTTCCTCCCCGTTCCCCCCTCCCTCCTGAACCCTTGATAATTTATAAATTATTAGTATTTTGTCATATCTTAAACTGTGTGACGTCTCCCTTCACCCACTTTTTTGTTGTCCATCCGCCAGGGAGGAGGTTATATGTAGATCCTTGTAATCGGTTCCCCCTTTCTACCCCACCCTCACTTTTAGACCTCTTAAGTTCTATAAATTATCTTATTAATTAAAAAAAGGTGGGGGCACCACAAAGCTGACATTTAGAGAAGCTGCGGTTATAGGAAAGAACACTGATGGTACAGAGAGGATAAACCAATCGGCTGCCAACTAAGTGATTGGGGATTCAAACCAAGAAGTTGCTCATCGGGAGTAAGATGTGGCAGTGTGCTTCTGTAAAGATTACATCCTTGGAAATTATGTGGGCCAGTTCTGCTCTGTCTTAGGTGGCTTTGAGTTTGAATTGACTGTACAGCAAAGAGTTTGGGCAGTGATCGGCCTTATACTTTTGAACATGTACGAAAGGGCTTCAAAATTTTGTGGAAAAATTACATTTTCTTTAAATTCCATTGTCCCAGAAACATTTGAAGCTCCCTTGTACTCAGAATTACATTTTCACCTTAAATTGCACTGTGTTGCTAAGTATAAGCAGTAGTTCAGAGAAATGGAGAAAAGAGTAATGGGAATGGAGTAAGTAACATGTTCAGTAGATTCATTCCCACAGGTATACATCAGAGAAGATACACAGAGTCAGATACTTAGTAGGGAGGGTTTTTAAAAAGTATATGGTGGGAGGTGGGCTTCAAAAATGGAATGGAAAGATAATGGAATTTTTATATGAACTTTTGAAACTTCCTCGTACATCTACAGAGACTTGCATGTTTGCTTTAAGAAGCCAATTTCTTCCCTTCTGATTGTTTTTGTAATTCAGCACACATAGTTCAGCTTTATAAAATATGAAGATTCATTCTTTATGAAAAAATACAAGAACCAAAATGATGCATAAAATGAATTTTAATCTTCAGACTAAAGAATTACTTTGCTTTTCCACTTTATTCAGTGTTAATGGTGTGTACTGTCAAATTGATTTCAATTCCTGATTGACCTCATGCAGCAGACTAGAATTATCCTGTAGGGTTTCCTAGGCTCTAATCTTTACAGGAGCTGATCACTAAACCTCTTCTCTCTCAGAACTGCTATTGGGTTTGAACCATGAGTGTTTTGGTATGCAGTTGAGTGCTTAACCATTATGCTACCAGGACTCCTAGTTATAACCAGTGTTAAAAGTAGTTAAGTGAAGTTTTATTGTGGAATAAGCCCAAACCCTTTGATTTCTAGTCAAGTCCAACTCATAGTGACATTGTACTTTGCTTCAAAGGTCACAGGAAGAAATGTTGGTATTGACAAAGAAGCAAATCGCTGCTTGGCAGTAATAGCCTGGTGAAATGCATCTCTGTGTTTCGTTTATAGCACATCTTCATTGCCTCCACTAGACTGGCCTCTACCAACTCATTTTGGACAATGTGAATTGAAAATAGAAGTGCAACCTAAAACTCATCATCGAGCCCACTATGAAACCGAGGGTAGCCGAGGGGCAGTCAAAGCATCTACTGGGGGACATCCTGTTGTGAAGGTAGGAGACTTCGAGGGCGTGTTTTACGGACACCTTACACCTGTTAATGATAAACAGTATCCAATTAGGTACTACTGAGTTCAAAGAGAAAAACTGTAAACTAGAATGTCTGATGTTCTCTCTCCTAGGCTGACTCTCCAATTGGGGAAATAAGGCTGCTCTAATAGTCAAGGAGTTGTTTTCCTTATCAAAACTAAAAATGATGACTGTATTGTGTTTATAAATATAATACAAGCTTATTTAAGATTCAACTAACACAAAAAGTGAAAAGAGGAAATCAATAAATCTCTCAGTCTAACCTCAGAATAAATAGTATTAACATTTGACTAACATGATTTTAGTTAACTCTCTGTGTATATATTTAGTAGGAGATTAGATGATAGGTAAGAAAATGAATGACTTTTAAAGGTTGAGAGTATACTGAACATTTTACAGTTAAAAACAAAAGTTCTTTGAAATGGTCAAATCAGGTACATTTTACAGATGATTTAATTGGCAGAAAGATTTCATAAACCCAAGTCATTTGATTGTGTTACTTCTCTTTCCATTGTACATCTTGCCTTGTAAACACTGCATATGTTTTATAGTTTTAATTGTTTTAACTTGTAAATTTTTTTAATCTTATCGGGGGCTCTTAAAGCTTTTATCACAATCCATACATATATCCATTGTGTCAAGTACATCTGTACATATGTTGCCGTCATCCTTTTCAAAACGTTTTCTTTCTGCTTGAGCCCTAGTATCAGCTCCTCATTTTTCCCCCACCCTCCCCCATGAACCCTTGATAATTTATAACTTATTTTCATGTCTTACACCGACTCTTTGTCTCCCTTCACCCACTTTTCTGTTGTCTGCCCCCGCCCCCAGGGGCCCATATGTTGATCATTGTGATTAGTTCCCCCTTACTCTTCCCCACTCCCCTTCCCTTCCCCTCCTACTTTCACTACTCCCCTTATTGGTCCTGAGGGGTTTATCTGCCCTGGATTCCCTGTGTTTTGATCTCTTATTTGTACAGTGTACATGTTCTGGTCTAGCCAGATTTGTAAGGTAGAATTGGGGTCAATATAGTGGGGGTGGGAGGAAAGCATTAAAGAACTTAAGGGAAAATTGTGTGTATTTTTGGTGCTATACTGTATCCTGACTGGCGCTCTTTTCCTTGTGGCTCTTCTGACGGGGGATGTCCAATTGACTACTGATCTGATGGGCTTTTGGCCTCTACTCGGCCCTACCCCTCATTTATAATGATATGGTTTTGTTTTGGGTCTTTGTTGCCTGATAACTGATCCATTGACACCTCATGATCACACAGACTGGTGTGCTTCTTCCATGTTGGCTTTGTTACTTCTCAGCTAGATGGCCGCTTGTTTATCTTCAAGCCTTTAAGATGCCAGACACTATCTTTAGATAGCCGGGCACCATCAGTTTTCTTCACCACATTTGCTTATGCACCCATTTTGTCTTCAGCAATGGTGTCAGGGAAGGTGAGCATCACAGAGTGCCGGGTTATTAGAACAAAGCGTTCTTGCGTTGAGGGAGTACTTGAGTGTAGGCTGAATGTCCATCTGCTGCCATAATACTTTATAAATAAATATATGTATATAGCTCTATTCCCCTATCATTATATATAAATGTATGTACATGTATACATGCCTGCATTTAGACCCCTATAAATGCCCCAGTTCTTTCCTCTATTTCCTTTTACTTTCCTCTTATCCACTATCATGTTCGACCTTCATTCGGGTTTCAGTAATTCCTCTTGGACTCGTTGCCCTTTCTCCCAAGGCACACCTATAAGAATAACTAAAATAGAAAATAATAATAATAATACCAAATGTTGGTGAGAATGTATCCAAAAGGAGTTCTCATAAATTAATAGGAAGGCAAAACAGTATAGCCATTCTGGAAAATAATTTCTCAAGTTTCTTTTTTTAAATTTTCACCCATCACATGTCCCTGCACTCTTGAGCATTTATCTCAGATAAATTAACACTTGTTCACACAGTAACCTGTACATGAATGCTCATAGCAACTTTATTTTTAATATTCTGAGTCTGGAAGCAACCCAGATATTCGTGGTTCTACAGACTCCAGTTTGTCCACTACACTGCAATGAAAAGGAGCAAACTATCGCTATCTACTTGCTTGGATATCCACAGGTTCTCCATATTGTATGGTTCTGTTTATTTAACATTCTGAAAATAACAAAGCTCTTGAGATGGAGAAGAGATTAGTAGCTGCTGGGGAATAGAGGTGGGTGGGAAGCTGCGGATATAAAAAGGCAGCATAAGAGAGTTCCTTTGTTCTGATGGAACAGTCCTGTATCTTGTTATTTGAATCTTTACATGGAATACAGTTGCATGTAATGCTACATACACATGCACACATAGATGAATGTATATTAAAGACATATGTTACAAATTGAATGTGGTCTGAAGTATAATCAACAGATTTGTACCAGTGTCATTTTCCTGGTTTGATACTGTGCTACAGTTATATACAAAGTCTGTGAGATATTCTATTATCTTTTGGGTTTTTTTCCCCCACAAACTTTTAAAAATCATTTTATTGGGGGGCTTTTACAAATCTTATGACAATCCATCATTCAATTGTATTAAACACACTTGTGCATATGTTGCCATCAACTTTAAAAACTTTTTGAAGTCCCTTTGTGATATAGTAGTTACATGTTGGGTTACTAACTGCAAGGTGAGCTGTTTTAAAGTGCCAGCCTCTTGGAGGGAGAAGGATGGGACTTTCTACACCCATAAGGAATTACAGTCTCCACTATCCTGCAAAACCAGTGATCTACAAATTGACGTATAGACAGACACACAGGTTGAGCAAGTGTGGGAGGAAGAGTGGGAGTACACCTATAAATACATATATATAGGTTAGGTATGATAAGTAAATTATCTGCTGATAAAACTGTTATTAAAATATTAGGGGAGGAAATGAGCCTGAATACCAAGGGCTCAAGTAGAAAGAAAGTGTTTTGAAAATGATGTTGATAACATAATATACAGATGTGCTTGACACAATGGATTGATGTATGGATTTTGGTAAGAGCTGTAAGAGTCCCCAGTAAAGTGATTAAAAGAAAAAATGTGTATACGTACATGTTTGACAGAGGACATTTGTACGTGGACTTTTACCTTTACTACAACTATATGCATGAATGTGGTACACCCACATGTAGAAACTGAATTGGTGTATGTTGTGCTATGTGTATTTGCAACAACAAAATAAATATATTTTTAAAAAGAAAAAAGTTGTAGTCTCAGAAACCCACAGGGGCACTTCTACCCTGTCTTATAGAGTGGCAGTGAGTCAACATTGACTCAATGATAGTGAGTTTTTGGACATGTTTTTTTTTAAATACTTTTATAGGGAGCTCTTACATCTCTTATCACAATCCATACATTTCTCCAGTGTACATTTGCGCATATGCCGCCATCATCATTTTCAAAGCATTCTCTTCCCATTTGAGTCCCTGATATCAGCTCCCCATTTCTTCTCCCTCCCTCCCCTGGAGTTTTTGTATATTACAGTTGGGAGAAGGCACACTTTTGTAACTCCTTATGAGACTAATTATTTTGAAATGAAAAGTTAAAAAAGAATCTTACATGTTATGTGAGGTGCTTTCAAAAGGTTGGGAAATGGAGTTAAGAATTAATTAACTTTTCCCATGAATTTTTGAAGCATCCTTGTGCAGTCATGGTTTTTTATGACATAAATTATTTTTTGCCTTACCCAAAAAGTTACGATATTTGAACAATGAGGTTTGTAGCTTAAACTTTCTATTTGTACACCAAAATCCATTTCCACGTGGCAAGTTTTAAAGTATGTTAATATTTTTACTTTTGAGAAGTAAATTTTAGAGACATTTAATTTGATGTTTTTTACTATCTTTACTGTTAGGTTTCTAGTATATTCAGATTCTCTTTCCACATAGTAATTTAGTAGAACGACTGATAGACTGGCTCTTAAGGAAGCTGCTCCGTTCTGTCCTGTAGTGACCTGCAGACTTTAGCTCTCCAGCTTTAGTTAAATTAAGCAGGCACAGACCTTTGCTATGGAAACGATACATAACATAACAAATGACTTGGCTAACTTTCTTCTTCAAAGAAGGTAGACTGAAGTGAAGTATGCTGGCAGTATACTGATACTAATTGAACGTTTTTAGAGGAATATTAGCAATAGTAATAATTTGCTTCTAACATACACCATAATACTCTTTTAGAAATGGAATGGGATGATAGTCTAATGAGCTTATTTATTCCCTTAAAAACCCTGAGGGGTATAATAGCCCTATATGCTTAGAGAAGATATTGGCTAAAACGGTTGTTATGAAATATATTCCTTTTGAAATCTTATATGCATGATACGTTTTCCCATCAGTTCATTTTATTATCAAAGTATAAAGGACAGGTGGCATATGTGTTTGCCAAGCTGGCATTAATATAAGTTATCTAATATGCCTGAGTCTCTTTGGTGTATAGTACTTAACCATGTGTTATATGATATTTGGATAACTTAGCAATAACATTTTTTGTTTGTATTTTCTATTTTAGATTTACTGTTTCAATTTAGTCAACTATTTTAGTGGCTACAATTTTTTTTTCTATTTTTTTGTTGTGGTTTAGATTGTAGATGGCAAAACATAGACCGATTCAACTGTTTCCTTATGTATAACTTAGTGACATTGATTACATTCTTCAAGTTGTAAAACCATTCTTGCCCTCCTTTTTTGAACTATTCCTATTCCGTTAACATAAACATAGTGCTCCATAAAGTTCCTGCCCACTCTTTCAAGTTACTGTTGTGAATTTGATCCTGTCTCCAAAGAACATATGTTCAAGGCAGACATTCTTTACTAATAGTTACCTAAGCTAAACTATTGTTTGGTTTTGAGAATTCAGGGAATATTTCTAGTTTAAGGTTTAAAGATTTATCTCAGGGCAATAGTTTCAGGGGTTCCTCTAACTTTCATGACTCCAAAAAGTTTAGATTCCATGAAAATTTTGACATTCTTTTATGCAAACCCCCTCCCCTTTAGTCAATATTGTTCTCTATAATCTTTGATCAAAATGTTCATGAATGGCAGCCTGGTAGTTCTTTTGTTCTTAGGGTAAAGGTGGTAGTTTTTTTGGAGGTACTAAGCCACACATTCTATTTTCTTATTCCTGACTCCTCTTTCTCTGTTGCTCTTGGCACCATGACTGTAGGGTACTCCACTCCAGAAGCTCAACCTGAAAGTTTTCATCTCTTGTTCCCTGGGCCAACAAACCTAACTCCCCAATTAAATTAGTCTGGAGCAGTGGTTCTCAACCTTGCTAATACCGTGACTCCCCAACCAAAAAATTATTTTCGTTGCTACTTCATAACTGTGATTTTGCTACTGTTATAAATCAGGCGACCCCTGTGGAAGGGTCATTTCTCTCTCTCTCTCTCTCTCTCTCTCTCACACACACACACACACACACACACACACACACTCCCAAAGGGATCGCAACCCACAGGTTGTGGAACACTGGTCTGGAGGCACATTCTGTAAGCA
>NW_022106189.1:30907201-30918482 GCF_000313985.2 Echinops telfairi
CATTCCCTGGGGACCTTGCCGCTCCATTCCCTTGCTGTTCCGCTGCACCCCACCCCCACCCCCCAGTATTTTGCCTCTGTGTGGCAGGATCAGATCGGGCGCAGTTCCCACACTTTGTCTCAGGTGCTGTCCCCCGCAGGGCCCCGGGTCAGTAAGGGGCTTCTCTGGTGCTTTTGGTTTGCTGCTCTTCAATCACTGCCACCAATCCTTTGATGCCACAGCTGTCTCCTGGGTCAGGAAAGTTTGTTGCACAGGATTGTGGGGTCTAAAGGACCTGCTCCACTCTTGGCTTCTGTGTAATGAAACCTCCACTCCAACCTCCATTCTGAGATGGCTCATTTTATACCCAGTAGAATGGCAAAACTAACCCGTCTCTGCACTAGAATTCCATCCTCTCTGTTTGCGTGGCCCTACCCAGTCATTTGGTGGAAGTTACATAAACCATAGCTAGCAAAGCTATATTAAGTAATTCGCTACACTCCAGTTCTACAGGAATTTTAATATTTAGTGAACAAGTTTAATTAAAGCAGAATATACCCATATTCCCACTGCCTACTCTGTAACCCTGCTTTATCACCTCTGCACAAATATATATATATCTCTTTTGATATTATTAGCTCGTCTGCATGTAACGAAAACTAGAAAAATGCCTACCCTAAACTTGGGCACACACATATACACATCCTCTCCCCCTCCCTTTCTGTTTTTTAGTTTTTCGTTTAATTAGGTTTTACGCTTCTTACTGTCCTCCATTTCAACATTGTGTATCCTTTTTTTTAAATCATTTTATTAGCATTGTGTATTCTTGATGGAATATTTTTTATTTAATTAAAGATTTACAGTGTATTAACTTGCTAATATCAAAATACGTAAAGGATATTGTATTGAAAAAATCTGTAGATTCTTTAGTTATATAAATATGCTAAAATTTAGTATTTTCATAAAAAAACTTCCAGTTAAATGTAGAAAATTGAACAATTGACTTTCGCTATGCATGAGACAGCTGCAACTTAGACCTGCTGGAAGGGGGAAGGAACTGGTAAGAAGTACAAGTCATTTTGTACCCAAGAACACTCGCTGGAAGGGCTCAGGAATTTGAGCACTGAGTATCTCTGAAGTGGAATTTGAAGTAGGGTTGAAAACAGAAGGATTGAGTGAAAGTCTTCAAAAGAAGCAGTTACATTTCTCAAATGTTTCTCTCTCATGCAATATAACCACCTTGGGAGAACTTAACTCTTTATAGAGCCTGAAATAAATGAAGGTTTTAGGTTAGCTGAAGACAGGACTTGAGAGCCTGTACTAAAAACAGGTGGAGAAGTAATGGGCCACATAATGAAAGACAACATTTTGAGTAGTGAGACCTCCGACCTTCTTCCTTTTCTGAACTCAAAAAATGTTTGAAATAGGTTAATGTACCCTGGGAAAAGGCTGAATGATTTCCTTTTAGGGAAACTAGTCAAAGAGAAAAATCCTAACAGATTCTGAGAGAGAAACAGAATGTGCAGTTAACATGTGTAATGATGTTACTATTGCTTTGGATTTTTATTTTTCAGGCTGGCAAACTAAAATAAGTTGTTATAAGCTCTAATCAAGCAGTTTACACTAAAAGAATGTAGGTAAAATACACTACCTAAGTCAGCTGTAGCATTTACAAAGTTCTGGTGCAGACACTGAAATGTTGATTTAATGTTTAAAAAAAAAGGATAACTTTAGTGGAAGGGTGAGGGAAGGAAAGGAGTGTGTGTTATTCAAGAGCCAACCCCTTTTGTGGTCAGTGATCAAAGATCTAAACTGGAAAAGATAAATAGCTGTATTAATGTGTTCTTTAGAAATCTGAAGTGAATTTCAGGAAAAGAACAGCTAAAATAATTGAGTTATAATCAAAAGCTCTCCTTCAAGGAGTAGAAATTGAGATCAGAGTCATCATGATAGATGTCTGAAAGAAATGTGCAGAACCCATGTCTGACCTCTTCTGGTTTCTCTATTGCCTTGCGGCAAGGGGTCAGGTATGTCTCCACCCGCCATCTTTTCTTTGCCCTATCTGACATAGGTGTTCTCTCTGAATTTTACTTTTCTCCTGGGTTCAGTCTTTCATCAAGTGGCCAGACAGAACTCATAGACAATATTCAGAATTAAGGAGGTTTATTTGGAGCATTGGCAAACTCCTGTGGTGTGGTGAGTTATGCAATGGGCTGCTAACCACAAGATCAACGGTTTGAAACTACCAGCTGTGAAGAGGGAGGAAGATGAGGCTTTCTTCTCCCGTGGAGAGTTAAAGTCTGAGACCCACGGGTGCAGTTCTTCCCTGTTCTATCATATCCCTATGAGTCAGAATTGACTCGATGGCAGTAAGCGTGTTTTTTTGTTTTGCATTTTTTATTAGGGATGCTAACAGGTCAGTATCATTCATCGGTCCATAGCAATACCTCTTCTCAGCCAGCAACCCAGTCTCTCTGTGGGCCAGGAAGCCAACTGCTGCTCTGCCTCACAGTTTCACGGGATTGGTGCCACTCCCCTGTTAAGCCTCATGGTTTCTTTACCTTGGACTCTGATCTCAGCCTCGTTTTTTTGCTCTGCCCCCATGGTCTCCATGCTGCAGCCTCTGGTGCTTCCACTACTTCGAACAGAGATTTCTAATGTGCTCTACTGGTGGTTCCTCCGATGATCCTAGGATTTCTGTGCCCCTACTTCTGAGATAGATCCTACCTCAGAGGCTCTTTGATGGAATCAGCAGAATCATACTCCCATAGGAAAGGAAGAGAGGGAGCTTGGTTCATACCCTCTCATAAGGTGGGGACTTAATCCTGTCTTTAGCAGAGAACTCCCTCCAAGATAGGAATATCTCTGGTCTTCCATCGAGTTGAATCTGACTCATAGTGATCCCATAGGACAGGGTAGAACTATCCCTGAGTGTTTCCAGCACTGTTTAATTGACATAAGCTACACATCATACAATTTAGTAGTTCAATCACGTCAAGATAAAGTTGTACAATCATCACCACGATCAGTTTTAGAATATTTTCTTCATTATTTTCACTGTCATTAATTCCCCATTTCCCCCCAACCTCTCCTGCCAGCCCCCATAAAGACTGTAACTATTTATGAGAGTAGGAGGCTATCTCTTTCTTCCATGGAACAACTGGTGATTTTGAACTGCTGACCTTGTAATTAGCAGCCCAGCTCATAATTGACTATGCTACCAGAGCTCCTATAGCAATAGGCATAGAGACTGTATAATATATCACTTAAAAGATAATGGCCAGATGAGCCGTATTAATCAACTATATCAATACTAATACAGTCTTATAATATTTAAGAGGAAATAAATATGAAAATCTAAATTATAATAATTATAATTATGTAGTATGCTTTAAAATGAAAATATCTGGCATGAATGAAAAGGTTTTGGAAGGCAATGGAATAGTCTCAATGCAAAGGGAGAGCTGTTGAACAGCAGCCTATGTTAGCATTGAATGGCATCACTGAACACGACTTTCTGAAATGACGAACTCTTGATAAACGTGTTCTCGATTTACATGGTATTTGCATTTATGACAAGTTTATATATGGCAAATATATCCGTAAATGTGGTGGAGCATACCGGGACCAAAGTTTTAGAAACTTAGTGCATATAACCAAACACCTTGAGGGAATGAGTCACAGAGTCTGGGGCTCAGGACCATGATATAAGGAGACACCAAGGTCCGTCGGTACGACAGAGTTTACCAAACCGTGTTCCTCAAAGCTCATGAGCAGCCATCTGAGATGTAACTATTTGCCTCTCCCCAGAGGAAAGCAAAGTGAAGAAAATCAAATGCAAGTGGAAATAATTACTTCCATGGATTAACGGACCACACTATCGACCTCCATGACCCTGAGACCAGAATTAGATAATGCTCCTGCCAACCAGCTCTGAAAGGCATCCCAATAGGACGTCCACTGCCATCGACCATAGTGACTCTATACAGCACAGAGTAGGACTGCTCATTAGACTTTTCAAGATTATAAATAGGCAAACCTGTCCCTTGGGGGAGACTGGAGTGACTGGGGGGAAGGGGTGTTGCTGCAAATACAAATACCTACGATTTATCCCAGATTATGGGCTATAGCACAAAAGTTTTTTGCCAGGGGAGCGTGGAGTAATTTTTTTCCTGAAAAGGAGGTAGTAGGCCAAATAAGTTTGGAAACCTATGGTGTACATTTTTTTTTTTTTGGTGTACATTTTTAAGGGAGCAGATAGCATCATCTTGATCCAACGGAGTAGCTGATGTGTGTAAACTGCTGACCTTGTGCTTAACAGCCCAACGCCTAGCCCACAAAGGGATCACAATAAGGCGTTCCTAGATGGGGTAGGAAGAAAAATGTGAAACAAAACTCAGAATCATCAAAGACCATTCCCGCTCAAGTAGAAAGAAAATGTTTTGAGAATGATCATGGCAACAATGTACAAATGTGCTTGACACAATGGATGGATGTATGGATTGTGATTAAGAGTTGTATGAGCCCCCAATCAAATGATTTCTTTAAAAGCCACCCTTTGTGTCTGGAACTAAACTCACTCCTATTGCACAATTTTCAGCAAGCAGTAAGTTTATAAGGAGAATAATCACATTAGGGAGGTATGCTCTCCTTAGTATAATCACTCATTTGAAACCAAATGGCAGCACTTACCCCAGGACACGTTCAGGAAGTTTAGACAAGAAGGAATGAACATAGCAACCCTGGGGAGGAAGTGGTGGGATAAGAGATATTACATTGTGGCGATTGCAATGACAAGGTGAAATAGTGTGTGTGAACTGTTGAATGGAAAACTGATTTACTCCAAAACCTTCACCCCTGATTCACAATATTTTTTTTAAGTTTATATGCAAGGGGACTTCAAAACTTCCACGAAAAATTGTAATGTAATTGAAAGATACTGGATTTTTCCCATGAATTTTCTGAAGCCCCCTCACGTTGAAATGATCAAGGTGGTTTTTGTCTTTTTTTGTGGTTATATATAATAAGGAATTGGGTTCTCAGTTCACAAAATTAGAAAGTTTTCCGTATACATGGGTGTGTGGGGATATGCTAAAGTTCTCTCCAACATAAGGTAAGTTCTTCATGTTGAAGAACTTAAAACTTTCATGCTGACTCCTTTTTTAATGTGAATGATCAATGCTTTCTGGAGTACAGAATCAGCATTTTTTGTATATTTTCCACAACAGATTAACAAAGAGTTGCAAAATTTTACAAATCCAGATATTTATAATAAAAACATTTTTTTGTAACCGATTCCAGACTTTTATAGCAAACTTCAAAAGTTTGGAGGCTTGTTTGTTGATTACAGTTCAATATCCTTTTTTTCCCCCATATCGCTTTAAAATTAACATTCTAGAAAGAAACTGTTTTGGAAATGGTGATGCAACATATGTAGAAATGTGCATGATGCAGTTGATGTATGGATTGTTATAAGAGCTGTAAGAGCCCCCAATAAAATGATTTATTAAAATAAATGAATAAATGAAATAACATTCTATACATGAACAACATATAATAGACTTACTATTGTAAAATACATTCATAATGAATTGTACTTTTCTGTGTTTGTTTCTCCTAATTAGCTCCTGGGCTATAGTGAAAAACCAATAAATCTGCAGATGTTTATTGGGACAGCAGATGACCGATATTTACGACCTCATGCATTTTACCAGGTGCATCGAATCACTGGGAAGACTGTTGCAACCGCAAGCCAAGAGATAATAATTGCTAGCACAAAAGTTTTGGAGATTCCTCTTCTTCCTGAAAACAATATGTCAGCCAGGTATCTTGAAGTGTCCAGTAAATGATGGTGTAATACATTTGCTCAGGAGGGTAACATAATTTCAGGAAATCGCACCAGGTGTTTGTGGCTCCATAAGTCAATGGGGCTCTAAGACCATCTTGCCCACTGTGTTGTGTACTCAGACAGTGGCAGTTCTACCCTGTCCTGTAGGGTCGCTATGAGTTAGCATAGACACGATGGCAGTGAGTTTGTTTTGTTTTCAAAATTATTCCCTTTGGTGATTTTTTTTTTCTTCTCTGTGTCTTTCTAAAGTTGAAAATATTTGAAAAGTTGTGAAAACTTTGGTTTTTAAAATTTTTTTGTGGTTTCCTGGTTCTTGATAACGTAGTTCTATGTTTGTCCATCAAAAGAGATTTCTGCAGTCCCTGAGCAGTGATCTCGAGGTTTGAACTCATGGTAGATAAAGTAAAAGTGAAAACAAGGAAAGTCGTAGTGAATAAATTTTAACTAGAATATCTGACCATTTGCTTATTTTACTCTTCCTATATATCATTGAAGAACATGGTTAGTGATTTCCTACCATGGTTGTATGTTAAATAGTCACACTTAGTAATAACTTTTGAAAACAATGAAATGGTAAAACAAATGTAGCACCTCAGTTTTGTGTTCCTTATAAATTCAAGAATTATGACCTGATGAATTATTTTATTAATAAATTCAGTACTATAATTAGACTTTAAAAAATTAATTCAAATGGTTATCTTAAAAAAACATTATTATTTCAGTTAGATATATCGATGGCTTATTCCTGCAAATAAGTATTTTCTGACCTAGTTGAATGTATGACAGGAGTGTTTTTACTGTTTCAGTTATTTAATTCTGTGTAACAGACCACCCCAAATTTATTGATTTTTTAAAAACTTTTAATTCTTTGTCATGATTCTTGTTGTTGATTGGGCTTGGCTGGTTGATTACTCAGCATTTGACTGAGGTCTTTCATGCACCTAGATTCAGCTGGACTTGGAACATCAGGGTGGCTGGAGTGTCTTGAACAGATGCGCATTACCTGGGCTTTTTCTCTCTGCTCAGCTAGTTGAACTTACACAGTAGCTCAGAGCTCCAAGGGAGCAAAAGAAACTACCAGGTTTCTCTAATGCTAGGCTCATAATTTGCAAAGCATTGCTTTGTCATAGTATTTATCAAAGCAAGTCATTAGCTCAGCTTTCTTTTTTAAAAAATAATTTTATTGGAGGCTCATACAACTCTTATCTCAATCCATACATAAATCCATTGTGTCAAGCACATTTGTAGTCATCATCATTCTCAAAACATTTTCTTTCTACTTGAGCCCTTGGTATCAGCTCCTCATTTTCCCCCCCTTCCTCTCCCATCCTCCCTCCCTCATGAACCCTTGATAATTTATAAATTATTATTTTTTCATGTCTTACGCTGTCCAATGTCTCCCTTAACCCACTTTTCTGTTGTCCATACTGCAGGGAGGGGTTATATGTAGATCATTGTGATCGGTTCCCCTTTTCTCCCCCACCTTACCCTTACCCTCCTGGTATCACTACTCTCTTTTTTTGGTGCTCAGGGGTTTATTTGTCCTGGATTCCCTGTGTTTCCAGCTCTTATCTGTACCAGTGTACATCCTCTGGTCTAGCTGGATTTGTAAGGTAGAATTGGGATCATGATAGTGGGGGGTAGGAAGCACTAAAGAACTAGAGGAAAGTTGTATGTTTCATTGGTGCTATACTGCACCCTAACTGGCTTTTCTCCTCCCCGCGACCCTTCTGTAAGGATCCAGTTGCGTACAGATGGGCTTTGGGTCTCCACTCTGTATTCCCCCTCATTCTCAATGATACGATTTTTTTGTTCTTTGATGCCTGATGCCTGATCCCTTTGACAACTTGTGATCACACAGACTGGTGTGCTTCTTCCATGTGGGCTTTGTTGCCTCTCAGCTAGATGGCCGCTTGTTTATCTTCAAGCCTTTAAGACCCCAGACGCTACAGCTTTTGATAGCCGGGCACCATCAGCTTTCTTCACCACATTTGCTTATGCACCCACTTTGTCTTCAGTGATTGTGTTGGGAAGGTGAGCATCATGGAATGCCAAGTTAATGGAACAAAATGTTCTTGCATTGAGGGAGTACTTGAGTGAAGCCCAATGTCCATCTGCTAACAAGGTCACCTTTCAAGGAGAATGGGACATCGTCTCTTAATTGGGGAGGAACAGGAAAGAAATCTAGAAATTAGGAGCAATTTACTGACAGCTGTCTTTGCAGTCAGTCAATCCACCAAGAGAAACGAGAATAGCAACCATACATATCTCATCTGGCCTGATAGTAGATAGTGACAATTTTTCCTGCCAAATTCACCTTATCTGGTTGCTGACTTGTGATAGATTATTATTGGTTATCAATAAGCAAATAAACATTTTCCATTTTTCTCCTAGTATTGACTGTGCAGGTATTTTGAAGCTTCGGAATTCAGATATAGAACTTCGAAAAGGAGAGACTGATATCGGCAGAAAGAATACTAGAGTACGACTTGTATTTCGGGTGCACATCCCCCAGCCTAATGGAAAAGTTCTTTCTCTGCAGATAGCTTCTATACCTGTTGAATGCTGTAAGTGAGCATGTGGTGATGTTTTAAGATTTTGTTTATAGTAGGTTTCTTTCTGTTTTGCTGGTATCACAAATAGAAACTGAGGTACGTACAAGATCAGAGTACTGGTGTGATTTTCTTGGAGTGAGGTGAACTAACATGTTGGGAAGCCTCTTAGTCTTGGAATTAAGCTGGTTTCTCAAAGTCATTTTTCCCTATGTAGTGGTATTGTAATGATAGATACAATCTCTTGACCATACTTTTCCTATGTTTAAATGAGGGAGGTGAGCTTGGTGACATTTGGGGACTGAATCATGAAGCTGTGACTCTTGATACTGTATTACTTGGCCTTTGGCTCTTTAAAATGCCAGCCTTCATATTGGAAGATGCCTATCTATGTATGCAGACTCTTCAGCCAAATAAGAATATGCAGGCTTTTGTTTTTGTTTCTCTACAATAATTATTTACAACATCAGATTGAGAAGTGCTCACTTTTATCCCAATTTACAAAGCAAGGTAGGAGAAAAGGTCCTTGGATCTGTTATCTACTCAAGCCCTGGAGTACTGTGCATCACAGAGGGCAGGTTAGCTGGTCTGACTGAAATACTGAGACTGGTGTTTAGATCTCTAGAGCGTAGACCTAGAAATGTTCCAATTCCATGCCTTAATATTACATAAGAGAAACTGATACACGCAGTTATCTCAAGTACTCATCCAGGGTTACTTGCTTGTTGGTGACAGAGCTGTGTGCCTCGTACACAAATGTCCTGAAGACTTTCAGTCATTGTATTGTTTTATTTCTATAAGCCACATGCATTTTTATTAATTTGTGGTGTTTTTATTTATATTATCATAAGCATCTTATAATATCATTCTTTAGTCTCTAAAAGTAGTCTTTAATTCATGCACAGTATTGTAATTGGTTATGCCATCTATTGAGCACATTTTTATCTATCATTAGAATGTACCTATGATACCTATTTTCTACCATAAATATTTAAAATTTGAATTTGTCTACTCCCTAAAGCAATCAATACATGCTCTTTTCTTCTGAGACATTTGCAACAGTGGGAACATAACTATTTTCTGAGATGTAAGTTGGTACCTGATCACAATCCCGGACCGTTCTCCTATGAAAGGATCTGTTTTAATATTATCGTTGATTGGGAAGAGCTCCCAATTCACATACCTGACAGGGTGTTAGGTTGTTGGAAAAGACAGAAGGCATAGTAAACTTCCCTGAAGGCATTCAAGTTTAAGTTTCTTATAATGCTCGCAACTAAAGCACAGTTTACCGACAGAGTGACCAGTCTTCACTCAAGTAGTAGGACTGAAAGTAAGCCTGTTTTCCAAATGTGAAGTAGAGTATAGTCAGCACTTTTTAATCTAGAGTGAAACCGAGACATGTAGGCACTTGACAAGGTGGTGGGACATCATCTAAGCATTCAAAAGAAATGTAATGTATATCTTAAAGTTTAAGATGTTTCCCCCAAAGCACTAGGATCTTCAGAAAGTAACAGAACCAGTTAATACAAGAGAAGAATGGCATCAAAGATACTGTTTATAAAAGTCATTAATTTAAATAATGACCCTTAAGGTTTATGAAGAATTAGATTGTTGTATGTTATCTTGGAAGGCAAAGAAAGGTGCAGTGTCTTTTCAAAAGATTTACATCCATTAAAAATATTCAGTACCAAAAAACAATTAATAGTGCAAATTCTGTATGCTTTTATTTAGAAAGGTGACCAAAATAAAATCCTGATATCTCAATAATACTGGATGAATACCTTTTTAATCCAGGGTTTTTGTTTTTATTTAATGAAAGGGCTGTTTGTCCTATAATAATTCCTCAGAAACTTGTCTTCTCTTAATTATATGCAATATACGTGTACACTATTTTTTTTACTATATTTTGTAATAGATTGGTGAATTTTAGACAAATATTTGTGTGGAAGAAATGTATTTAAAACGTAAACCCGAAAGAGAAAAACAGATGAATGTGGTGGAGCCAATATGAAGTTTTTTTAATAGTTATTTTTTTTCAGCAGTAGTCTAAAAAAGTAATTTAACTATATAAATATAAGGAATATTTTGTTTTTTCAAAACTTTGATATTTGCGGGCATTAATCATTATCATTGTCTTAAGTTCTAAAAGCCTGAATAATATTGCGTACCTAATATTGTGACAATAGAGAGTACAACTAAATTATCTTCATTTTTACACAATGAGCAGTATTTATATTCATATTTTTTAAAATAAAATATATCTTGTCTAATGGGCATATTAATCCCAGGATTTACTTCTCTGTATTTTCATTTTATAACTTGAGCTTATTATTTATGTATGAAAGATCACAAACTAATCTTTTGTTTCTTCTCATTTTGGGGGGGGAAACAAACAGCCCAGCGGTCTGCGCAAGAACTCCCTCATATTGAGAAGTACAGTATCAACAGTTGCTCTGTAAATGGAGGTCATGAAATGATCGTGACTGGATCAAATTTTCTTCCAGAATCCAAAATCATTTTTCTTGAAAAAGGACAAGGTAAACAATATAATATTTGAGTTGATTTGAGTCTTTATCTGTTGAGAATTTTTTAAAAATTGTGACTTTTACAAACTTAGAATAGATTTTCACAATATTAAAATTAAAGTGTAGAGAATATGAACAGTTGGCATTTTCTCTTGTGGACAGAGAAATCAGAAATGAAAAATTATCAGACATTTTTGTTAAATTATCATAAATTTATCTTTTGAAATTTAGTAAATTTTTAAAAATTTAGTAAAGAGCGTATATAATAAAAGATAATGTAGTTAAGCAGAACTTGTAGCTGTTTTGCTTTGTATAGTCTCAATAACAACCAAATACACAACTTAAAGAAGTAGCTGTTGTTTTCACTATTTTTTTTT
>NW_022106189.1:30919608-30940650 GCF_000313985.2 Echinops telfairi
CCGAGAACTAGAAAGGCGAGGCTTCACCACCCATGTATCCCTCCGCCTTTCAACCAGCCCCACATGTGATTATCGGCCAGGCTGGCACAATTAACTAATTCACTACCCCTCCTTTCTACTGTAAAAAACAAACTCATTTGTGTCTCAATGCCATAAATAATGTGTGTATAAGACTGTTCACTGTAGAATTCCAAAGCTTTTGATTTAAGTTGGATCATATTAAATGGTGGCAGTTTTTGGCCTCTGATGAGGTTGAGGTATGTACAAGTAGCACTGATTCTAAAAGCACTTTTGAGGAGCCCCTTCAGTTTTCAGACTCCTTAGTAGGACCTTCAGGCCTAGTCTATTTCTAATCTTTCCAGCCTCGTTTCTTAGGTATACTTTTTCAGCATAGCTCCCTAGATCATGTGGTTTCTTGTCTGTCTTTGCTCATCTGTTTCTTCTCTGCCTAAACTTCCCTTCCACCGTATCACTTTATCTTTATGCCTCAGTTCAAACACTCTTCCAAGAAGTCACCCCAAGACTGGATGAAGGATCCTGACCTCTGTGCTCTTGGTACATCCAGAGAGCACCTTTATTAATCATTGTACCTATCACAGTTTATGATAATGAACTGCTTGTATTTGCCTTTCATCTACAGAGTGACAGGTAGGAAATCCTGTCTCCATAATCTTGTAATCCAATGTGCGTAGCTGAACTTGGAGATTGATGAATTTAACTATAACTCTTTAAGTGTGAGCAGCACTTGCATATATTCTCTCCAATGCCCCAGAGAGGGTTATTCTCTAGTTACTGAAAAGCATTTGATGATGTCTCTTCTGAAGTCTTTACTAGATGATGAAGGAAGTCATGGGGACTGTTAAGAGGCTTATATGAGTTAGTCACTAGGTGAATGCCTATTCCAGAAAAAGAATACTTTCCAATATAGCAGGAAGGCTAAAATACTATTATATGATACATGGAGAACTGGGGGTGCTGGGGTAAAAACTAGTAGATGGAGTTCTTCCCAGATGACCAGTACTCTGCATTATTTGGATGAAGAGATAGGAAGTGGACCGGTCAGATTTTCAGGTGACACAATTATGGAAAGCCTATGGAAAACTAGCAGAATCAGAAAGACCCTGACTAGGATGCTTGAGCTTGGTGGCAGTAAGAAGTGTGGTGACCAGAAGAATACTTGTCTGTACACATAGGGTGAGGATTACTGAGATGAGAAAGCTTTCATTAATAGAGACATCTTCACTGAGGCAGTGAGAGCCTGAGTCACTCTCTTCGATTAAGCTGAATCATTTCCAACCTGGACTATTCGGGTCTGGGCCTGGTGTGTTTGCAGGGAGATGGGCACACTGAAGGAGCAAGTCCAAAGGGGTTACCAGGCAGGTTAAAATGCTGTGTTGTAAGTGCCGAACTGGGAATGGTAGCCAGTAGAAGAGGAGAGATGCAGGCAAACATGATATAGCTGCTTTTAAACACCTGAAATCCTGTCTCACAGAGAAACTAAAACCAAACCCATCCTAGTTGAGGTGATTCCAAGTCATAGTGACGTCATAGGACAGAACAGAACTGCCCCATTGGGTTTCCAAGGCTGTAAATCTTGACCGAAGCAGACTGCCACACCTTTCTCCCTCACAGTAGCTGGTGGCTTTGTGTTGCTGACTTGTGATTATCAGCTAAGTACTTAACCACTGCACCACCAGGGCTCCTTCACAGACATTGTTTTGTTCTGTTTTTTGTTGAATGGCCACAAGGAGTAGTATATAGATCTAGTGGTTGGTTCTTAAAAGAAACATTTCATTTATGAAGAGCTTTCCAGCAGGTGTGCAAAGGTGGAATGGGTGGTCAGTTACTTGGTGAGGAACATGAGGCTTACAAGCAAACGCGGGGCCATGTTTGGTGGGGTACCGTTGGAGGGCTTTCTCACACCACTTGGACGGAAGGTTGAACATACTATGAGGCAATTTAAACTCAACAACTTATGTTAGGCCAGGTTGACTAGAGAAACAAATTCATTGAAACTCGGTCAGAACTTTGGAAGAACTTTGGGAGGACCCTGGGAGACTTTACATGGACTCTGCGAGCAGCTTCCAGGCAGGCTTCATGTTTGGGAGGAGTCCTATGGGTGCCCGTGTAAACCTGAAACTCCTTCGAGTGCTCATAAAACTCACTTGGATCATGAAAAAAAAAAAAATTAATTGAAACTCTCAAATATATGTGAGAGCTTTATATCAAGAAATAATAATAATTATTATTTTTTTTCTTTTTTAACATTTTATTAGGGGCTCATACAACTGTTATCCCAATCCATACACACATCAACTGTGTAAAGCGCATTTGTACATCGTTTCTCAAAACATTTTCTCTCGAAATAATTATTTTTAAACGTAATTATATGTATATGCATCCCTGCCCAGTCTAGATTAAGTCCCTCTTCAGACTCAAGAAATCACTTACAGTGATGCAGGATGCAGGATTATCACAGGCCGGTGGGTGCAGAGTATAGATGCAATGGCGGTGGAAGCATCACAGGGCTCTCACAGGTCCCAGGGTGCCTGGTCAGCAAGAAGGTGAAGGCAGAGGAGTGTGAGGGGTGGGGTTCCCAGGACCTTTCTTATGATGCCATGCCCACAAGGAGTTGCCATCAGGCTGTGACCTAATTAACAGGCTAAACTCCACCAGTGCACTCTTAGGAATCCACAAGTTGACATGAAAGTAGGTCACTACCGTACCGTCTAAGCTCTTTCTTCCATTTGTTCCTTTTTTCCTTCAGTCGTTTTATTAGGGGCTCACACAACTCTTATCACACTCCATACACACACATCAACTGTGTAAAGCACATTTGTACATTCATTGCCCTCATCATTCTCAAAACATTTCCTCTCCACTAATGCTCCCGGCATTAAGTCCTCGTTCCTTTTTATTTCATGGATACACATTTTATTTTCAGAATGGAATTCATAAATCACCAATGCATTTGTGATACGTGCATTAGATTTCGTTTGTATGCTTTCTGACTTGAATTATTTTTTAACTGTCATATTGTTTCTTTCAACAGATGGTCGACCTCAATGGGAGGTAGAAGGGAAAATAATCAGGGAAAAATGCCAAGGGGTGAGAAATTTACTTTCTTTAAGCAGTTTTATAAGGAAATTGAACAATTTTGTCTTATGCTACAGATAAAAGAGTCTCTCTATTGAGTAATAATAGAAAAGTAAATTAGAATTTTTAGAAGCTTAGAAGTACATTCCTATTATTCAAAGTAAAGCTTAGGAAAAATAAACAGTTGGTCTGTCTTCCCCTTTTTTGTGTGTATAGGAAAATTAGAAATGAAAGATTATCAGTAGGTTCTTATTGGAGTTAGTTATTTCTCAGAATACAATTAACAATTATTTTCAGCAAAGAACATATATAGTGGCAAAAGACAAGAGGAGGACAAACCTCCAGGGGTGTGTGTTTTTAACTTCCTAACTCTTCAGCTGCTGTAGTAAAGCCTTCCCGAAATCCACACTGAGACGCTGCACTCCGTTCATCCTGGTTGAAATGGAGACAGTTTTCCCTAGAGGAGAGAATACCATTTTCCACACTGTTCTCCAAAAACTTGGAGAGATTAGGTTAAGGATTGCATTTGTTTGGAACTAAAAGTGTTCACCATATAAAACTTTTTAGGTGGACACAGATTTTGTGTATTTAGAACACCTTGAATATAAAATTTAAGGTAAGCTCTAAACTGTATGGAAGGCTAACAACAACATGAGAAGAAAATGTTCTGAAATTGATTGTGGTGGTGGTTATCCAACTCTTCATAATATGATTGAACTAGTCTAATATGCTAAGTGTATATGCCAATAAAACTACATAGAAAAAATGTGAAACTATTTAACCTGGGAAATGTTAAACATGGTAAAAACCAGAGTTGATTTCCAGTTGGGCAGCATCTAATACTCATTAAAGTATCTCATTTCTCAGACTGATTTTATTTCTGCTACAGGCAGATAAAATTAGGCAGATAAAAAGAGTTTCTTCTTTTTTAATGATTCATTTGAAGGACCCTTTAAGTCTTGTGCCAAGACTGAAGTAGCCATGTGTAGATCTCCACAGGAGTTTCATGAGCAGCCGATGTGCCTTGAAGCTCAAACTCATGAATTATGTTGCGTTTAGCAGGTGCATTTCATTTTTAGTTCGGCGTGTAACTCAATCTTCTTTTCCATTCTCCTTAGGCTCACATTGTCCTTGAAGTTCCTCCATATCATAACCCAACAGTTACAGCTGCAGTGCAGGTGCACTTTTATCTTTGCAATGGCAAGAGGAAAAAAAGCCAGTCTCAACGCTTTACTTACACACCAGGTACAAGTGTTGTTGTGATGGTTTCTTCTGGAACTTTTTTTCATAATAAATAAAAAGTTGCTTGATAAGGCCTATATCAGAATGTCTAAAACAGGGAGCTGATAAGCGAGAATTCCTACATAAAATCTGTGACATTGATGTGAACTTTAAATTTTAGATGTGATAGCAGTTTTATAGTCTAGGAAATTTTAAAACATAATAGATTTGAAGTCTTTTTCTTTAAGGAGCTACCAGAAATCACCAGCACTACCAAAAGGTATGTGTTTATGAATACACGTGGTCTCCTGGGTTTTGAACTCCCCTGTGCCTTAGCACTGTAGGAAAGTAACTTGCTTGCCTACCTCACAGTATCTCTCATCAACCAAATCCAATCAGATGAAGTCTTCGTAGGTTTTCAGTTGGCAAGGAGCAACTGGACCTTCCTCTGGGCTGGAGGAGATAAAAAGTTGATGCCAAAGATCTTGGTTTTATAGATTTTCTACCTCATCAAAGGAGGCTTCCACACTTTGCAGCAGTTTAAAGTGATGTAATTTTCCAATTATTGATTATGATATAAATATTATAAGCAATAATTCATGCTGATGACTATATAGCCTTAACCTGCTGCTATGTAATCATTTCGGACTCATATAGGAACCATATAGGACAGTAAAACTGCTCCTTAGACTTTGCAAGGCTAGGAAGCTTTATAGAAGCAGGCTGCCTCGTCTTTATCCCAAGTGGTTGGTGAGCTCAAACCACCAACCTTTTATTTAGCAGCCTAATGCATAACTAACCGTATCATTGGGGTGCCTTGGTTATATGCTTCCAAATTAAACTTAATGCCATCAAGCCGATTCTAATTCACAGTGACCCTATAGAACAGGGTAGCATTGCCCAGGTGAGATTCCAAGACTGTAACTCTTCATAATTAAAGAGCCTCAGCAACTGATGATGTTGAACTGCTGATCTTTCAGTTAGTAGCCCAATGTGTAACCACTACACCATCCAAGACTAGAACAACCAGTTATTATAGAGACCCTCTGTAGTAGTTACCAAGCCGTAGGATTTTTAATTTTTTATATTGAGCTTTACTCTTCAAAACTTACTCTTGCAGAAAACTCTTAAATGGCTTGTAGTCAAGAAGCAGCACTGAAGTGCTGGTCAATCCTGATACATGTTCAAAGTCCATATGACAAGTCTCATCGTCCTCACTCGGAGGGCATTCTGGGCTCTGCTTCCTCTAAGACCGATTGGTTTGTCCTTCTGGCAATCCATGGTACTTTACAGTATTCTTTGCCAACAAATAAAGTATATCAGCTTTTCTTCAGTAATAATTAGTACTTACATAACATAGGCTATGTTCTTAGTACTGGTGTAAGTTCATTATAAAGTAATTTTACCTTCATAATCGTCTCTGAAGTACATTATGTTACTGTTCTGTTTTACAGATGAAGAAACATAGTGGCTGTGTAAGAACATGCTCAAGATCTTGAAGCATTTACAATTCTAGAGCCAAAATTCACATGCAAACAGCTCGGCCCCAGAATCTGAGCTTATAACTGTTATGCCAGAGTGCATCTCAGATTTGTTTATGTAGTAAACATACGGAACATTTTTTGTGCGCTTATAAATGCACATATGACGATGCATTTGTTTTCCTGTAATTCCACATGGGACTGTTTTACAAATAAATGAACTCAGGGGACAAAACTAATATTAATGTGGCAGAGGAGAGATTGAATCCAGACAATCCAGTATAGATAATATGAACACATCAGCATATCCAAAGGCTGGTGGCTGTTGGGACCTTGAGAATTAAAAGAGGTGGAAGAAATGAACTTTAACAAGGAGGTGGCATATTAGATTTATCTTCCAAAAAGAATTTTCTCCAATTCGTTCCCACCTCTTTGTAAAATGTCAATGATCAGCTGAGTCCTTTCTCAAATTAATAACTATGGAGAATGAATTTCTAGGGCTAGAGTAAAGTCATGGAGATCATTTAGCATGCTTGCACCATTGTCTGAGGTGAGATGATAGGCATTTGAACCAGTGTGGTGGCAGTGGAGAAATGTATTTGGCTTTCAAGGCCATTTAGATAAAGTCTGTAGAGCTAAGTCATGGGTTGGCTGTGGGGGTGGTTATGTGAGAGGGAGGGTGGAGTAAAGGATGCCCTGTCTGGGGCTTGTGTAACTAGACTGGTGGTGGTGCAGTGAGAGCTCAGGAAATGTCTTTCGTGTTCAGTGGACTGGCATCTGTGGGTTGCAAACATCCAGCTTACAGAGTGCTTCAAAACGGTTTCTGTCATGGCCAACAAAGTCAACCAAGAACAGACCTGAATTTTTACAATTGATTTGTGATCAGAACTGGAATGGGGCATTTTACTGTTGAAAGCCCTGGCCTGGGTGACTCAGGAGAGCTGTACTAAGACCTTTCTGGAAGATGATATATGAGATTAAATTATTGTTAGGACTGTGGAGAGCCACACACATTCAGAGCAACATAATTGTGTGCCCTCACTGAGCCAGGGCAATATGGTTTCAAAACCCTTCTTTAATGTTACATAATTTGCCCTCACTTTGAAGCAATTGAACCAGTCAGAAGAAGGATAATTTCTTCATCACACTCCTGTACACTTATTGTGTGTGCAGCTTTTAAATCACTGAGAAAGTGCCAAACTTTTTCTTGCACTAAAACAAAACTACGAACTATATGCACCTGTTCTCACTGACCTACAAATTCTTAAAAGACATGTTTAGGAAAGGCCCTCTTTTGTAACCTAGGACTGCCTGTACTAGTCTATAAAGTAGGATGATGATAAATCCCTACATCATAAAGTTGGTCTTGAAGTGAATTGGGATCTTTCAGTTGCAAATGACAGAAACCCAACTCAAACCCCAGTCTTTCTATGGGGAAAGGAGGTGGACTGCTATGACTGGTCCACCTGAAGGGGCCCGCTGACCCACGGTACAGTAATTGAGCCATGTGATTGACATGTCCATTAAAGTGAGGAAGCCTAGGGAAAGGAAATTCTCTAAAGGGAGGGGTGGGGCTGGCAGGGATGGGTATCCACAATTAAATTTGATAATGCATATAAAGTGCCCAATACAGAGCCTTCCCCAGAATAATGCTTAATGTACATTAGCCTCTATTATTACCTGCTCCACCCTTGGGGCCCCTAAAACAAACAAAAAACCCTGTTCCTAAGGGATGCCCTTCTTCTGAAGCAGAGCTGAAACTGAGTGTCTGCATCCGGAGTGATGGCCCATTTGCTGCCACATCCTGTCAAGATGTTTGAAATTTGTTTTGACTGATCATTGTGTCCCAGCATCCTCCCAGTGACTTGCCAATGGTGTGCACATAATAAACATATTTCATTGCATGCTTTCAGAACTCCATGAGCAATTTCATGACCAAAATAAGTATGTATTGTGTTTTAGAGGGGTATTCCCTTTTGTGGTACGTGCTCTTGTGTATAGAAATAAATGTATTGACCATAATAGTTCCTGTAGCTAGGTTTCTTGTAAACAGTATAAGGATTGAATGAGATGATAGCATTGACTTTTTTTCCAGTACTACTTTTGATTCTCTCCACTACTCCCACTGTCAGGTGGAAAACATAGAAGCCCTATAAACGTCAGATTTGTGATTTCTTACATAAATCTGCAAACCTGCAAAACCAAATGACTGATAAAAGTTCAGTGTTTCTAATGGCAGTAAATCTTTACAGAAGCCAATAGCCACACCTTTATCCTGTGACACACTATTGAGGTTTGAACCATTGAGCTTTTTGGTTAGCAGCTGAGTGTTTTAATTGCGGCACCATAAAGGCTTCTTTTCTAATGGCTTAAAAAAAAAAATACGTTAACCTCTATATAATTTTGATTCCTACTCATAGCAACTCTATATATAGGGCAGAGGGAAACTACTATACAGGGTTTCTGAGGCTGTAAATCTTTAAGGAAGCGGACTGCTCTACCTTTCTTCTGCAGAGAGGCTGGTAGGTTCAAACCATTGGCCTTTCGGTGGACAGCTCAGTGCTTAACACAGTGTGCCACCAAGGGGCCTTGATTAATGTGCATGGTGAAAAAAACCTCAAAAGACACAAAAAGCAAACAGTAAAACTCCCTTCTCTGTACCTTAGCCAACTACTTTCCCTTTCCAGATGCAAACTCAGCAGTTTCTTTCTTTTTAAAATAATTTTATTGGGGACTCATGCAGCTCTCATCACAATCCATACATCCATCCATTATGTTAAGCACATTTGTACATTTGTTGCCATCATCATTCTCAAAACGTTTGCTTTCTAATTGAGCCCTTGGTATCAGCTCCTCATTTCCTCCCTCCCTCCCTGCCCCTTCCACATCATGAACCTTTGATAATTTATAAATTATTATTTTTTCATGTCTTACACTGTCTGACGTCTCCCTTCATCCACTTTGCTGTTGTCCGCTCCCCAGGGAGGAGGTTATATGTAGATTCTTGTAATCGGCTGTCCCTTTCCACCCCACCCTCCCAGTATCACCAATAAGTCATGTATTATACATATTATTTCTGCAACTTGTTTTTTGTCACTTAGCAACGTATCTTAGAGATCTTTTCTTATCATTTCAAAAAGCTCTATGCAGTGTTGTTGTTACTGATTTAAACTTGAATACCTTAAGAGCTAGAACCACTCTCTCGTCATGCTGGAACTGTGGGTTAGGTGTTGGGCTGCTAACCAGAAGGTCTACAGTTCAAATTCACCATCCCCTCCAAAGGAGAATGATGAGGCTGCCGCCTTCCCAAAGGTATATAGTCTTAGAAACCCTAAGGAGTACCACTGTGATTTGGAATAAACTTGGTAGCCATGGGTTTTGAGTCTTCCCTAAGGGCATTTGAATCTTTAACTTTTGACTTGAATGCACACTAAAGTTTTGTAGCCTAGAATGAAGGTCTGTCATAATTATTTTCTGTTTTTTGAAATAACATTTTATTTAATCATTTGCTTTTCAGTTTTGATGAAACAAGAACACAGGGAAGAGATTGACTTGTCTTCAGTTCCATCTTTGCCTGTGCCTCATCCTGCCCAGGCCCAGAGGTCTTCCTCAGATCCAGGGCACCCACATGATAGTGTTCTGTCAGCACAGAGAAGCTTGGTTTGTCCTGTCCAGCAAGCATATGTATCAATGGTAACCTCCTCCCATCTGCCACAGTTGCAATGTAGGGATGAGAGTGCTGGTAAAGAACAGCATATGCTGCCTTCTCCAGTGGTACACCAGGCTTTTCAAGTCACACCTACACCTCCTGTGGGGTCTTCCTACCAGCCTATGCAAACTAATGTGTACAATGGACCAACTTGTCTTCCTCTTAATGCTGCCTCTCCTCAAGAATTTGATTCAATTTTGTTCCAGCAGGATGCAGCTGCTCCTAGTTTAATAAATCTTAGCTGTCAACCACTGTCATCCATACCATTTCATTCTTCAAATTCAGGCTCAACAGGACATCTCTTAGCACATACACCTCATTCTGTGCAGACCCCACCTCATCTGCAGTCGATGGGATATCATTGTTCAAATGTAGGACAAAGGTCTCTTTCTTCTCCGGTCCCTGACCAGGTCACAGGGCAGCCATCCCCTCAGTTACAGCCCATTACATATGGTTCTTCACATTCAGGGTCTCCTTCAACAGCTTCCCCTGCAGCCTCTCATCCCCTGGCCAGTTCACCACTTTCTGGCCCACCGTCTCCTCAGCTGCAGCCTATGCCTTACCAGTCTCCTAGCTCAGGAACTGCCTCATCACCGTCTTCAGCCACCAGGATGCATTCTGGACAGCACACAACTCAAGCACAAAGTACAGGCCAGGGAGGTCTTCCTGCACCTTCAACCTTAATATGTCACAGTTTGTGTGACACAACTTCATTTTCACCTGATGGGGCAACTGTGAGCATTAAACCTGAACCTGAAGATCGGGAGCCTAACTTTGCAACCATTGGCCTACAGGACATCACTCTAGATGATGGTAAGTTCATCTTTGTGTTCGTGAAACAATGAAATTCAATTGATCATGTGTTGTTTAGTGGCATGTGGCCTTTTAATAAGTTACTGCTATTTGAAGTCAATGTCAATTTATAACTTGGAGAATAAATTTGAAAAATCTTTGAAGTCTATTTTTTACTAATCGTCATTGCTAAGTAGGGCATCTTCTAAAAAATATAATGAAGTCTAGAGAATAGAATTCAAGGGTGTTAATTTCATAAATATTATAAAGTGCCTTCACTTGCAAAGCACAGAGATGATCGTGGCAGTAGTAGGAGTGCATTAAGATAAGAGTCTCTGCACTGTCGTTTCATACAAGTAATGAATCAGCTCTGCCTTGTGGCCCTTCTAGCTTGCTGAGTTGGGTAGCAGTGATGGTAGAAGAGGGGATTGGTTTGCTGCCGCTGCTGCTACACCTGTTGACGCAGGTATCCAAGGAGACTGTAAATGTATTAAGTTGGCATATAGACATCTGATCTATGATTTTTTGGAGACCAAACTGAAATAGCAGGCATCTCAATAATTGAAAATTCCCCAAGAATAAGGTCTTTAGGCAACACGTTAAGGCGTATTCTAGCTTTCTCATTGATATGACGTGAAATTTTATTTAAATAGGAGTCCAGTGACAGCTACCTTAACTGTTTTCCAAAGTGAGAATTCTAAAGATCTGAAACAGTTGTCTAGAGAAACAAAACCAGTGACACTGTATACATATAAGAAGTAATTTTATGTCAAGAAAACAAACATCCCAGTCAAGTGTAACTCAAGTCCATGGGTTTGATGCTAACCAGAGCCCTCTTTAGACTCATGCAGCCAAAGTCTGATGACGCAGGAAGGTGAGATGCAGGGAGATCACAGGCCAGCGGGTACAGAATGAATCCAAGATTTATGGGAACATGATGGGGTGCCAACAGCTCTGAAGTTGGCTCCCAGGGTCGGTGGTCCACATGGGTCACCCCTAGAGGCAGGCAAAGTCCCAGTAAGGATGAAAGTGATGGGCAAGAGAGAATAGAGAACTTCCCATTGTCTCTTAATAAAAGACCACGCCCCAAAGAGCCATCATCAGGCTGTTAACCTGATTTGGTAGGTTGAAGTCCACCCCTGCACGTACACATAGTTGCAAGTTGATATAAAATCTGCCACAATGGGGTATAGGATTTTAGTACTTTCTCTGATGCTGTACTAATCTTATGCACGAAAATAATTATAGATTACCCATCTCTTTACAGAGCTAAAGAGGCTGAATCCACTATTTAATTGCAAAGCTGGTATTAAATTCCTAATCCCAGATGGGGTGAGGAGAGCAGCCCCTCTCCCAGGACTTTGCAGTCAGAACACAAACGGGTCTCAGTTACTGTGGCCAAGATGTGAAAGGGGGACATTTAGAATATCAGCAAAGAAATGTGATTGGTTTCCCAAAAAGGTTTGAGGCATCCTTGGGAAACGTTACATTTCAGTAGCAAAGTTTTAGAGGGTGGGTGTGTTTTTTCAGTAAATGAAGATCAGAGGGCAAATCAAACAGCATAGCAGTGACATAGAAATGGGTGTGGATTGTGTGATGATTGGCAGCTGGAGGGTGAGTTAGGTGTCCTATAGGGTGGCTTTCAAAGCCATGTGGTAATGGGATAGGTTATTTGTGTGGACACAGAAGGTATATGTATGTGTGAACTGAAAGAACATTGGCAGTGTGTACGTACAGTGCTTTCCTGTTCGTGATCTACTGTAAAATCTCCTCCAATCTTCTCTCTTTGGTGGGTGGAAGCTTAGAAAGTTGGTCTTCACTGTCAGGCCTAAGACTAAGAATCCGATCTTCTCAATCCTCTTTTTGTTGCAGACTACAGTTGCCTCTTAGCAGCAGCAGGCCGTGGATTCTTAGAGAATAATGGCACACCATGTGTGTGCAGAATCTCATTGCATGAACGCCTATGCACAATTGCAATCTGATCTGTTACACTTGCATTGGCCCTGGTAGTAAGCATTTTGCTGTTTTCATTATGCACATCTTTCAGAGAACCAGGAGGTAGAGAGGAGACTACCACTATTCTACAAAACAGATTTGGAACATATGTTTTTTGACTGTGTCCTCCTCATTCTTTAGTCTCTAGGTAGCACAGACAGTTTGTTCTGGACTACAAACCAAAAGGTTGGCAGTTTTAATCTACCACTGACATTTCTGAAGAAAGGTCATAGAGCCTGCCCAAACTGATTAGTAACACTTAAAATAAACCTTGCAGTTCAATTTTACTTGGACTTTTCTATGTATCTTGAAGTGCAAAGTAATTGTCACTTTATAACCACAAAACACAAATTTTAAAAAAATTTGTACTTGTTAAATATACCCACCACCTATTATCTAATAGTTGTTGCTAACGTTATTTCTGTTTTATATTTATTTACTACCTTTAACCACATTAAAGTTAAGAACAAAATAGGCTTTTTATTTTTGAAGTTTTTAAGATAGAGCCAGGAATCATTCCAATATGCTTTTAGTAGTGTGAACATTAAAGTGTTAACTTTTTATTCTAACTCAGTGACATTTAATACAGAAGGTACTAGTGAACTTCAGCTCTGACATTCCAGCTCAAGCTGGAAATAAACTAATACACTCCCTCGTTTTATGGGTCAACAGGCTGGGTTCTGCAGAGCCTCAGTATTCATCCAGAGTCGTCACACATGCTGTTAATGGCAATGTCTAGACCGAAGCCCCAAACTCCTGGCTCCTATTTCAGGGCACTCAGTTGTAGTTTCCCCAGGATCCTCATTTATGTCTCTTACCAGTTTATGGGGTTAGCAAGCAGAACAGACAAAAGAAAATGCTGTTTTTACTAGAGAGCCTTGGTTTGTGAGGGGGCCAGGACTGTTTTAAAAATGATAAATTCTCAAGATTTCTTTATGCTGGCGACCCCTTTGTTGTCTCTGGTGATATTGTATTCCTGTGTGTACTTCCTCTCCAGCTGCTTTGGAACTTCTCAGGACCTGTTGAGTTCCAGGTGTCCTTGTTTCATGTGGGCTCGCGTACTGCAGGAATCATGAAGAAAAAAATTGCATGTTTCTATAATAGCCCTACACATGTGTGAAACATTGACCTCCAGTCTCATAGACTCTCCAGCAACTTCACTCTTCCCTCCCTTGTCATTGAGGTAGCTCCTCCTCTGCTTGAAGTCTGGTGTTTTAATTTCCCCTTGCTAGTGTAGTGTCTAGAAGGGAACCCGCTCCACCATCCCCTTCCTTGGCCAGAATTCCCTGAGGTTTTATAGTGAATCACAGGTAATACTAAGTCACGTTCCCCTGGGAGTTTTTTTGGGTTTTTCTTACCACTTTATTG
Organism: Echinops telfairi; assembly: GCF_000313985.2. Taxonomy (NCBI): domain Eukaryota; kingdom Metazoa; phylum Chordata; class Mammalia; order Afrosoricida; family Tenrecidae; genus Echinops; species Echinops telfairi. The sequence continues at coordinate 30,933,271 of NW_022106189.1, forward strand.
TGGTTTGGGTGAAAGTGTGTCACAGAATAAATAGCTTCTATTTGAAGTGTATACGACTTGAATTTGTGACTAGCTGCAGTCCCCTCTGTGACTCCCTTGTATGTTGGCTTTTGTTTCACACTACAGACTAAACTGTGCAGCTTGCCCTCACTCCATTTCCCCCGAGGTGGTTGTGGTCCCGCCTGTCAGCCTTCCCTCTAAAAGACCCCAGAACAGTTCTCTGCCTGTCCTCGTATGGCTCTCTCCTCAGAGGGGCTCCTTTGGGTAAGAAGCACAGCAGAGCACCCCCTTTGACTTGAGTCAGGGTCTATTTTCAAGCAGTCATCTTAGGAGGCTGTGCCGGGAACTTCTCTGTATTGTTCAAAGCCACGGTGCTGCTTCCCTTCCAGTGCCTCCACCCCTGTCTCATTGCCTCTGCCTGAAGTGTGTTCACTACTTTCAAATCACTAATGTAATGTGTAAGCTTTTTTCTTTTCTTTTTTAGTGTCAGCTCTGATAATATGTGCGTTATGGTGTATATGATGGCTTTTAATTGTTTTGGTCACATGGTATACATTAAAACAGTGGATTTTATGACAGCAACATGGAAATTGTCAGCACTTGTACTTTAAAGATTATAATATTGTGGAATTAGACTGTCTTAGACCTTTCAGGACTGTCGACTTAATTTGTGATTGAACTAACTGAACCCTGTTAGAACTCATCACGGGAGCACCTCCCACTTGTCCTCCTTTGTTTGCAAGCTACCAGCTGCGCAGCTGCAGCTTTTCAGCCGAGAAGAGGCTGCATGTTAAATATAGCCTGACCTGCTGCTGCCTGAAAACTGACACTGACACTTGCAGGCTGATCCTGAATGTAGGGCATTGGCTAATTCTGCAGTAAATGGCATCTAGACGTGACCTCAGCTGCTGCATGTAGGTGACAGAAGAACTTGCTTCCAAGTAGACAGTTTTTGACAGCAAGGAAGTGAGAAACACAGGTTCTGGATTAGTGGTGGGGGCAGGGCTGTGTGTCCAAGGACTGGCATGGAAGAATAGAGGTAAATGTTATTGTCTGTGTCCTAGTGCATGTGTCAGGTAATGGTTTCACTGGTATTTATTATTATAACTAAATAAAACAAAGTCATATAGAGTCAGTGATTAGAGTGTATCCATCCTGAATGAGATAATTATCCACATACAGGCATTGAGGCAGGTGAAGGTGGAGAATGTTGAACTATCTCTTTCAACACCTGTTACCTGGAACTCTCTGGAGAAGCATGCATGTCCCACTCAGCCTCAGTCATATTTGTTATGATATTAATAAAACATTATGAATCATTCCAGAGGCAGCAAGTCCCCTAAACTGACGCCATGACGGCTTTGAGGAAAGAGCCCTGGTGGTACAGTGGTGAAGTGCTCAACTGCTCACTAACCTTCAGCAGTTCAGAGCTCCTAGCTCTTCCACAGGACAAGGGGGCAGTCACATCCGCAGAGGTGACAGCCCTGGAAACACTGTGGGAGGTTCCTGTCCCGCTTTCCCTGTGTGTCTGCCAACTGCACCCCCATCCTGGGTAGTTTTGTAGGCAAGCCATGCTAATTTTTTCCCTAACAGCAAAATGTTTTCAAAAATAGGCATAGTGTACTTGGGAAATACCTTGTCCAGGAAGTGGGGCACAGTTGGCAAAAAACGTAGAGTGTGTTATTTGCCCAAACATCTGGGGCTCCATAACTCACTGCCATCACGTCTATTCTGACACATAGCAACCCCATAGGACAGGGAAGAACTGTGGGTTTCCAAGACTGTAACTGTTTATGGGAGTAGAAAGCCCTTTCTCTGAGGAACCACGTTGATAGTTTCCAACTGCTACCTTTCAGATTGCAGCCCAGTGCATAACCTCTGTGCCACCAGGGTTTCCTGGTGCTCTACATAAGATAGCTATACATCAGAATGGACTCCACAGTAGTGGGTTTGGTTTTGGGGACTTAGGCTTTAGGGAGTGGTTCATGTGATAGGGACTCAGGACCTTAGCCATGACCATCCTTGACGTCCAGTAAAAGAAGTGGATTTCAGGGAGCCAATAGAGTGGTCTGCGGGCCGGCCCCAATCCCAATTATGAGACCCCACCCCTCCCCACCCCCAAAAGAATGTACTTCAGGACAGCACTGAAGCTACAGTTCAGGGAGAAGAACACATCTGGTCAGAGCACACAGCAAATAAAAGGGAAGGAGAGAGAATAGAACTCATCCTGGCCCACCAATCCCCAAGGACAATATTCCTGCTCAGAGCACCCAGTGCACAGTGAGGACCAACCATAGGGCTGGCCCCACCATGAGACACAATGTCCCTCACTGACCCATAGCACTGTGGGGTAAAACACTGGAGACACGCTGGGAATTGTGCCTGATCTGACCCCACCACACTGGGGCGAAACACTAAGGGAATGCAACAGAGCAGCAAGGGGAACAAAGCAGTGAAATACCAAAAATAGACTTTGGGGCCAAGACATGGCGCCCCACCAGACGTGACTGTAAATCACTCATAAAGGTCAACAAACAAACTGCTTATAGGTTTTTCTTTTTATTGCCATTTGTTTTTTTGTTTTTTTGTTTTTTTGGTTGTTGCTGTTTCAGTTTGTTTTGTCTTTTGTTGTTTTCTTTTGCTCTATCTTGGTTTTGTGCTTATTATTGTCTCTGCATGACTATCTAGATAAGATAGGTGGGATAAACAATCCAGAGGAGAAAATAATGGGACCAATGGTTCCAGGGGAACACGTGAGACGGGGAGGTGGAAGAAAGAATGGGGGTTTGTCAACCAACCCAGGGACAAGGGAACAACAAGTGATCTAAAATTGATGGTGAGGAGGGCATAGGATGCCTGGCGGGGCTTGATCAAGGGCAGTATAGCCCAGTGGAATTAACTGAAACTTGAATGAAGGCCAAACATGATAGTGGGACAAGAGGAAAGTAAAAGGAAATAGAGGAAAGAACTAGGAGGCTGAGAACTAGTTAGGGTTTGTTGTGCCAACCTGGCCAATAAACACATGTGGGATTAATGGAAGGGTACAGAGATAAATGGCTCAGTGAGCCTCACCTTTCTAGTTCTTGGGTCTCTTGCTCTCTCATGGTTGGACCAGGGTGCAGCTGCCTTAGCCAGTCCCTGCATCAGTTGGCAAGGCTCACATCCTCCAAGACATCCCTGAGGAAAAGCCACATGTACCTACCCTGATGCAACCTTGGGTGCTGGAGCAGCCATGTGGAGAGCCTGCCAGTGCTGAGATGCTTACAAGCTCACTGATTGGGCTTTCCTCCTGCAGTCGGTGTCATTGCGTCTGTTTTGTGAGATGGAGGACGACTTTGTTGATTGATGTCTGACATATGGGCTAATGTTGGACTTATGGACTTGGGCAGCACTGGGTCGGGATGCTTTCTTAATGTACACTTAACCCTTTATATAAAACTCTCTCTTTAAAAAAAACACAACTCTCACTTATACATATATGAGTTGCTATGGATTTGTTTCCCTAGTTTATCCAGACTAACACAGAGGCAAAGGACATTTATAGAGGTCTAAATACAGGCATGTACTTATGTAAATATATTTATATATAACAGTAGGGCAGTAGATTTATATACCTATATTTATATGTTAAGTATTAAAGTAGCAGACAGACATTCGACCTCAAGTACTCCTTCAACACAAGAACACTTTGTTCTAATAATCTGGCATTCACTTTCCCGACATGATTGCTGAAGACAAAGTGGGTACATAAGCAAATGTGAAGAAAGCTGATGGTGCCCAGCTAGCAAAAGATATGACGTCTGGGGTCTTAAAGGCATAAAGATAAACAAGTGGCCATCTAGCTGAGAAGCAACAAAACCCACATGGAAGAAGCACACCAACCTGTGTGATCATGAGGTGTCAATAGGATCAGTTATCAGGCATCAAAGACCCAGAACAAAAAACTATCAATGTGCATGAGGGGAAGCACAGAATGGAGATCCAAAGCCCATCTGTAGACACTTGGACATCCCCTGTCAGCAGGGTCACAAGGAAAAGAGGAGCCTGTCAGGGTGTAGTATAGCACCGATGAAACAACTTTCTTCTAGTTCTTTAGTGCTTCCTGGCCCCGACTATCATGATCCCAATTCTGCCTTGCAAATCCGACTAGACCAGAGCATGTACATGGGTAAGATAAGAGCTGGAAACACAGGGAATCCAGGACAGATAAACCTTTCAGGACCAATAATGAGAGTAACAATACCAGGAGGGGGAGGGGTAAGGTGGGGAGAGAAAGAGGGAACCGATCACAATGATCCACATATAACCTCCTCTCAGGGGGCAGGCAACAGAAATATGGCTGAAGGGGGACAGCAGTCAGTGTAAGACATGAAAACAATAATTTATTAATTATTAAGGGTTCAGGAGGGAGGGTGGGGAGGGAGGAAATGAGCTGATACCAAGGGCTCAAGTAGAAAGACAATGTTTTGAAAATGATGATGGAAACATATGTACAAATATGCTTGACACGATGTATGTATGGATTGTGGTAAGAGCTGTACGGAGCCCCCAATAAAATGATTTTTGAAAAAGAGAGAGAAGTGGATTTTCAGACCCAGGGAAGGAAGAACAAGCATTTGAGAAGACAGAAATGCACCTGTACTTAATGAATGTGGTGGTGGTTCTGTCATTTGAACAACACATTTTTAATCAATTTGACATTTAAAGTTAAAACATTCATTTAAACGAAACAGGTGCCGTTGAATTGATTTTGACTCATGGTGACCTTGTATGTGTGAGAGAGTAGATTATGTACTTCCAAAGGTGTTCATTGGCTGATTTTTCAGAAGTAGATCACCAGGCCTTTCTTCTAAGGCACCTAGGGATGATCTCCAACCTCCAACCTTTTGGTTAGCAACCAAACTTGTTAGACATTCGCACCACTCCAATTTATACATGAAAAATCCTAATAAGTTTATTAAAAGTCTTAAGGATCAGTTCACTTCAAAATATGTATTTGGAAATAATGGATTGTGCTTGCTGTTTCTTGATAATAAAACTTAAGGTTTTTGAGCATTGTGCAAGGCACTTTGCTGGAAATCATTAATTCTCCCCACCTGTGACCTGTGAATTATTTTTATAGGTGTGACTCAGAGAACTTAATTCCTTCCCAGTTTTACATGACTACAAAAACTTGGGCTTGCATTTGAATCCAGGGCTGTCTGAAAGTGAGACAATTGTCTCATATGGTTTAGTGATTTCTAAACTAGCTCTAATTGATTACCTCATGCAATCTCTGTCCTGTAATGCAATGAATATAGCAATTCTGATTGTTAACCATGTATAAGATAACAAAGCCTGTATTTATACATCTATTTTAAAATTGCTTGTCATTTTTGGAATTCCTCTGAAATATCTTATAGACAGGTACAAAAATATTTTCAATAAGAGGAATTATGTAATTTTATATTCAGGAATGAAACAAGCTTTTGTTATGGCAGTTTTCAAACTTTTTGAGATACCTTCATAATCTTAAAAAATATTGAGAATCCTAAAGAGTGTTGTTTGTGTGGGTTTTTGTAGTATTAAATTAAAATGGTGAGGAGGTAGGGGGGCCAGCCCCCATCGCCACTACTATCTATAAATTCAGTAATACTACTTCTGGGTTCAGTAATGCACAATTGTACGGTTGAGATATATAGGTATTATATTAAAGTCATCGAGAGCATGAGAGATATTACAATAATACAGTCAGACACATTACATGGTAGCATTGCTCACATCAGCACAGCTTGGTGGTCCATGTGAAGAGAGAACCCGGCTGCCAGAGCAGGAGCAGCTGTCTCCCTCGTGGGAGCAGCCGCCGTTGCCCACCTCCCTCGTGGGAGCAGCCTTCTCGTCCACCGCCCTCCCGAGAACCAGGGAGCCTCCTTAAGTATTGCTAACCACGCATCATATTACTTTAGGGGTCTGCATCACAGCATCATGCGTCACAGAGAGGGGCAGTACAATTCATCCTTGAGCAGGTTTGATCACTCTGGTGTCTCATACAATAAAACAGACAATTATTATCCTGGGAGGCATGCAAGCCCCCTGATAGCAGATAACAACCTACGTCATAGAGAGGGGTTGTAACACAGGCAATACAAACAATAGGAGGGGGATGACCTAGTCATCTTAGAGTGATCCCAGGCTTGCCTTTGGGCACTGCTTCAAGGGAACAATGTCAGAAGGGACTAGGCCCTATTTGGGGTGAGTCAGACTGTACAGTCTGGCCGCTCTAGATGGCTGATATTAAGAATAACCTCTGACCTACTTTCGCTGACCGCCTAATGTACAGTCATTCTCAAGACATATTTTTTGGGGAGACAGCTTGAGAGAAATCCTTCTGTTCCCCACAGGTTTTAAACCTTATCAGCTGGGAACCCAAGAGGCAAGCGAATTTTGGGAATGATGAGGGCAACAAATGTATAGATGTGCTCTACACAATTGATCTATGTATTGTGATGAATTTTATGAGCCCCAATAAATTGATAAAAAAAAAAACAACCTTATCACCATTTATTGTATTTGAAATTCAAACAGAAACCACCACCACCACTTCTCCAATGTTGCGCGCATGCTTAATTTGGCTTACAGTCCCAGCAATAGTCCATATGGGTATCTCCTTGATTTCTGTTTGATTCTGTGCTTGCTTGTTTGTTTTTTAACATTTTACTGTGTTGGATGCAAGTTTACAGAGCAAACCAATTTTCCATTCAACAATTCATACATATTTTGTTTCATGGCATTTATTGTGTATGTGCAGGGAGGAAGTGGAACAAATAATGTAACATCACTTATTCCGCTTCCTCCCTTTAAAGCTGAGACCCTAATTTTAAAATAAGAATACACAAATATGAAGGGAGATGTCGGACAGGGCAAGATATGACAAAATAACAATTTATAAACTATTAAGGGCTCATGAGGGAGGGGAGAGTGGGGAGGAAGGGGGAAAATGAGGACCTAATGCCGGGGGTTTAAGTGGAGAGGAAATGTTTTGAGAATGATGAGGGCAGTGAATGTACAAATGCTCTTTACACAATTGATGTGTGTATGGATTGTGATAAGAGTTGTATGAGCCCCTAATAAAATGATTTAAAAAAAAAGAATACACAAATACAGGTTTCCATTACCCATTCGAGCAATGAAGTCATCATATAAAACACCACTGTAAATTCATTAAGAATGAGAGTAGAAGAGGCAAAAAATCTTACTGTTATTATGAAAATAGTTTTGACCCTGCCCTCCCTCTTAAAGGTTGTCAGAAAACCCCACAGGTCCACCATTCATACTTCAAGAACCACCAATGTAGGCTTGTAGGCCATTACATTATTAGGATTTGAACAAATTAGTCATGGT
>NW_022106189.1:30940750-30984178 GCF_000313985.2 Echinops telfairi
GGGGGGGGGGGATTACCTTGACTGCTGGCAGAAACAGAGTCCAGGTAATTGATAGTGCCTTGGTAAACAGTGGCTGTTTGCCAGCAGAGCGGATAAATGGTCAGAGTTAGGATGTATTTTGGAGGTAATGCTAAGAGCACTTCCCAACAGCTTTATTGTAAAATATGGGGAAAAGAAGTCAAGTCTTGTCACCAAGGTTTTTGCCTGAGTAACTCTGAGGACAATGAGTTGCATGAGCTTAGGTGGGGAATCACCCCTTGTCCGTCAAATTGTCATTAGGATCAGTGGAAGGCTTATTAACAACCTGTGTACGTGCGATATGCAGATGACATGACCTTGCTTGTTGAATGTGAGAAGTAACTGAATCACTTCAGTATGGATTACAACCCAGTGTAAGGAAAACAAAAATCCTTACAACTGGACCAATAGGTAACATTATAAATAGAGAAAAGGTTAAAGTTGTCAAGGATTTTGTCTTAACTTGGATCCATAATCACTGCTCATGGAAGCAGCAGTCAATAGATCAGGAGGTGTGTTGCATTAAGCAAATCTGCTCCACTAGACCACTTTAGAGTATTGAAGATCCAGGATGTTTCTTTGAGGACTGAGATGGGCCTGACCCAAGCCATGATACTCTCCTTTGCATCAGATGCATGTGAGAGTTAGACACTGAATAAGGAAGACTGTAGAAGAATAAATGCATTTGAATTGTGGTGCTGGAGAAGAATATTGAAAGTACCACGGAATGCTATAAGGACAAACATCTGTATTGTAAGAAGTAAGGCCAGAGTGCTCCTTAGATGCAGGAATGGCAAGACTTCATCTTACAGACTTGGCACATATTGTCAGGAGAGACCAGTCAGTGGATGGGACAGGGTTTAGAGACTGCTTTGGTGTTACATTTGGGATGAGAGACGTTTGAGATGAGGGATAAGGAAAGTGAAGATGTTAAGGAGTCATTTGGATTTTGGAATTGAGATAGAGGCTTAATATATAATATATATATTATATATATTCCATTAATATATAAATGGAAATTGTTGCCATGTAGATGGTATTGAAAGCCATGAGACCAGAGGAGATAACCAAGTGATAAATTATTTCACTGTTTATCAAGTCAAATGATCATAATTGGCGGAAGGCCTGCACATTTCAGGAGACCATGCCCTGTTTGGATAAATCAGGAAACAGACTCTGGATTAAATGACCTCCCCTAGGTCACCAATCTAGTAAGTGATGAAACGACTTCCAAAGCCTTTATTTTTCGTATATCATACCATGGGGTCATTACCTTGTTTGCATAAACTGAAAATATATATTGATAAGTGGCTAAAGTAGGCAGCTATGTGGTGAAATTTCCCTCGTTTTCCTGAAACATCTTGACTCATGTCACATAGTGGTACCCCTATACAAAAACCCAAAGGTTTTGTAATAATAAGGAATCCAGTATTTTATGGGGCTGTCAGCAGTCTTCAGGTCTCCGTGAAGACAGTCTAAAGTCACCACTCAGCTGAGTCAGCCCCCAGTGTCACCCTGCCTCAACTTGTGCCCCGGGCAGCTTTCTTCTGGGGTCACCTGGGGTCACGCCTCCTTGTACCTCCAAGTCATCTTTGAAGGGTCCAGTTGTGAAGACTGAACATCCTTAGAAAGGATACTTTGGGCATACACCAGTCTTTAAAATTCTTCACGTATACTGTTATCTTTAAATCACCTCTGAACCAGGTGAAGGATCTCAAATTTAATCAAAAGCTGAGGCAGTACAGTTTTGCCTGAACAAGGATTTCTGGGTTTTCTTTAGTGTTATCCTTTTTAGTAAAGCTGCCTTTGGCACAGATTGACTCCTTCTCTGTTTTCCTTCCTTGCTTTGAAGGCATTCATTCACAGGGTCTACTGAGCAGATTCCTTTGTTCCAAGGCAAAATCCTTTCTTCACTGAAGGTGTACAGCAAAGACCAAAAGTAGTTCCGTATAGGCCAAAGGAGGGGGCTTTACTTACTCTGTTATGTTGTATTTTAAAATCCTTAACTGTGCATCTGAGGGCTTCACTTATTACCGTAAAACTGGCCAAGAGTGCGTGCATAGACATAAAAACATATACAACTAGCATGAAAGTCTCACAAATTGGTGTGAATTGTTTCTTAACGGAAATGCTGTCTACTTTATTAAAACAGTGCTCTGGGAGACCTTCCCTTTGGCTCTTTTTAAAAATACTGGTTTCAGCTTAGTGAAATTGGTTTCAAAACCTGCTGAATGGATGTGAGCTATGGTTTTTAATTAGTCCTCTTACCATCCATGTTTCATCCCTCACTTAGAAGAAAACCTACCTATTCACTGTGTTCTGTGTGACCCACAGGGACCCATCAGTCACTTCTCTCACCATTAAATAAATGCACTTTTTAAAAAACCTCTCTGACCCCCAAATTCCCTTCTTTCTTAAGATAGTTTTATCCTGTATTCTGAAGTAGAGGTATATTGTTATTAGATGACCCAGCTAATTCTTATGAGGCCATAGACAAATATTTGGGAACTACTAATAGAGCTAACAAAAGCTAGTTAATATAAAATCAGATTTATCTATTAGTACTTATACTTTTTTAATTGTTACACTTAAATTTTTAAAATAAATCAACTATGACTTAGGCTGTCAGAATTTCTGTATTCATAGAATGTGGGGAACCATTATATGTGGTGATGGGCAAATGAAGGATCATTAGATTCCACCTGATTATAGGAAGAAAGGAAGAAATTGGCTGGGCACTGTATTAGAGTAAGTTCATCCTCTGGTTTGTTCCATTCGGTAGTGATGTTGTCTTCTTTGACACAGACCAATTAATGTCAGACTTGGAACACCAGCCATCAGGTTCAGCAGAGAAATGGCCTAACCACAGTGAGCTCTCATGTCCAGCTCCTTTCTGGAGACTCTAGAGGGTGAGTGTTGACTGAAATCTGTTGTCGTATCGTCGTTTTTTGTGCCAGAGTCTGGTATTTGCATGCAGTGGCTGGATTTGCATGTGCTACAGAGGAGGGGGCATGCATGGTCACCTTCTTGGTAGGGCCACTCTGATCTTGGACCTACACTTTGACTTCAAGACTGTGTTTTTTAAATGTACTCATGCTCAGGCTCTCACACTTGAGCTTACCGTTCTAGTCTGAATTGGAATGAAAAGTGTTTCATTGGATATATCAAACCCAAGCAGAGAGAGCAGTCCAGATCCATGAATTCTATGGTTTGGGTGCAGAGTAGAATTGGTTGCTGGTCCAGTGTGTAAATTTACTCATTTCTGATTCTGTTTCGATGTGAAGCCACATGGCGTGGAAATAAAACATGAATACCTTATTTGTTTGTCAGAGGCAAGCTGGGCCGGTAACTACCCACCCCCCACCCACCCCCACCCCCACCCCGGGGCCTGCCCTGCAGGTTCCCATCTGCACTCCCTATTAGTCTTTTGGGGAAGCCATTCACGGTAGTGGGGGCCACTTGTGTCTCTGCTTTCACCGCCACATCAACTCCTTTCTTCAAAAACAAAGCCAGCTTTTAATGGAAAGCTGATTTGCTCTGTAAAACTTCACCCAATTCATGGCAATACAGTAATATTTTTTAAAAAAAACCTTCATAGCCACTTAGAGAAATTGTAACCATACACAGGGTACTTTTCTAAGCACCATTTAGAAGACTGAAGCTTCCAGATTACCCATCAGACAAGGCATCAAAGTCTTTGCCTCCCCCAGCTCTCACAAATCATTCTTAACATTTTTAACCGTGAGAGGATTAAAAGTGGTGGCTGGATTCCTACAAGTGTGTATACAAAGCCCTCAGAGAGAGAGAGAGAGTTATGACTAGAAAGGACTTAAAAGAGCTTCCTTGTTATGGTTGAGGAAAATCAGGTACAGAAAATAAATCACCTTAGTCCCTCCACATGCAGGACAGGATTCAAGCTTGTGTCTTCTACAGGATATAGCTTGGTGGTGCATGTTCTGTGTGAACAGCAAGTTGTCACCAGTGACCCAGCTCAGAAGGTTTCCTTGGCGAGAAGAGGCTAGTGGATGACTAAAGAATGATGAGAGAGTAGGAACCACACCTTCAATATGATTGGCCATCAAACTAAAAAGACAGGGTGGGAAGAGTGTGGGATCTAAGGTTTTTATTTGCTTGGTAGCCTACTTATGTAAGATAGAGGATTGTACTTGGTATTTAAAGGTTAATGGGAAGGCTCTTGGTGGGAGATAAATTGAGATGGATTACAGATTTAGAAAGGAGAAGAAAATGGATGGAGCTAGGATTTGAGGATGTGACAGGATGGGATCCAGACATTGGGAATGGAATGAGTGGTTGGATTTTTGACTCTTGAACTCAGGTTTGATAGACAAGGACAAGATTAGTTGGAGCAAATGGGGGCAGGGCGAGGTCAGGAAAATAAGAGTCATCTGATAATCCTAAAATGCTTCTGAATCCACGTCTTAACCCAAATGGAAAAGGAGTGTTTATTCTTTCACATTTCAGCTTTTGCTGATAAAAAGGGCACAGGCTGATACTTGAATATACTTTAAAGTACTTGTTTACTCAGCTGGAGATTGAGTGTTTTCTTTGTTGGGTGTGTGGAGTTACAAGCTTTTCTAGAGGAGGAAAGGTCCGTGTGTCAGAGTATGTAGCATCACACACTCCAGGCCTTGGAAAACCAGGACTGAGCTCCTTCTCCGTTGGTTATGGTGAAAAAACATGCATGTCCTTGAGAGTAATGAGGCTAATGTGAAGGCTATCTTCTAATCATTGTGCGTATGTTTTCAACTTGTCGTGTGACTGGAAACTTGTGTTCGTGAAATGTACAAAATAAGTTTAAAACCCGAGTGATTAGCGCTCAAGCTGGTTATTCTTAATTAAAATGCTTCAATATTTGATACTGTGGGGGTGTGTGTGATGAGTTCTGTTTTCATTCATGTAAGCTAAGCTACAGTAACAGATCCCATAATACAGTGTGGAACCACAATGGAAGTGTCTCTCAAGTCACGTGGTAACTCAGGTTAAAATTCCCTTCATCTTGCTAGATACCGTCATGGTAGAGTTGCTACTCTGACTGAGTTTGTGCCTGTAGCAAGGGGTGGAGGACACCTAAGTGTCCAAATGGCACCCAGATTTTGGCCAGCCCCAATAGGAATTGGGATTTGAATTCCCAGGGACCCGAGCCCAGCATGAGGAAGAAACAGACAGAAGGAAAGCCTAACAAAAAAAGAAAAAGAAAGCCTCGATAATTCACCTGAGCTTGGATGACTGCTAAAAGACTGAAAGCACTGGCTTGAGTTCTGGCTCTTTGCCCTCAAAATCATGTTCATTAGTCAACTGGAACAATTACTTGAGCTGAATTCTTGTTGCTTCAAGTTCCCAAACTGTATTAAAAACACACTTAGTCAAGGCTTCTATTCGGCACTCAGTATGGGCCAACACAGAGGATTCTGTGGAGCACAAGACAGACAAGGTATTTGCCCTGCTGGAACATAAGTCTACGGACTACTGCTCAGTTTGAACTAAGGGGGCCCTGTTGTTTGATTTATATCAGTTATGTTTGGGTTTAATCAGTTCAAATGCTCTTCTATAGAAAATCATCTTGGCTTTTCACATAGTCCTAAAATCCTAAACCGGCAGGAGCCTTCCAGCTGCTACAGCTAGTAAGTGAGGTGAGGCAAAAACAGCAGAGCTTTGGTGAGGGGGAGCAGAAATCGCACCCCTGTGATTAAGCTTTTGCAGTCACCACCGTCACCTGGCAACTTCAGAAAGGAGCCTTCTCATCCTCGGCATCAGTGTGTGGTGGGTGAGTGTACAGTGTGTGGGCGGCTAATGGTAGATCTGGTCCTCATCATTCGGAAAAGTTGATTTCTTCAAAGATGCCACAGGAAAATAACACGTCATGTGGCTTTTGATGATAAAGTACCCCTTTTGTAACTGGCTTATATATTTAAAAACCTCAACAATGAAATAAGAATTGAAATAATTATGTTGATGGCAGCCTGGAATATCTCTGAAGTTACTTTTCTTGGAAGAGATAAGTGATAGGAAGAGATGAACATGAACTGAGTATTCACTTGTATTCACCCATTTGACTTTTTACCACTGCTATGAGTCCTGCCTAAAGTAGACCCCGCCAAGATCAGATGCCTTGTGTTGGTCTTAGTGAGTCTCTAGTCTCCTCTCTACCCCACTACCTAGTGACTTCAGTGTACTAGTTCCAGATAGCTTCCAGGTTTCTGATTAAATAAGAATCCATTGATCTCATGATCAGACATTGATGCTTGCCTGATTGAGTGTAATAAATAATGTTAGAGGGGACACAGAAAAATTATGGGCCATTCTTATGCTCCCTCTTAGAGTGACCTGAGCCTATAGACGCACAGAAACGACACAGAAAACACTGGCTCCTTGCCAGGTGTGTGGCTTAGAAGAAGGCCACATTGCCTACTTGCACCCTCTTTATAGTTCTACATGATGTGCCGTAGGAGGGTTTCTCTCCTCCAGTATACTACAGAGATTAAAGAGAAGCCTACTGTCACGTGAAGCAGACTCATAACTTTTCAGTTACATAACTCTTCCAGTGATTTATTTCTAGCTATCAAGTCAAGAGTCCATTTAGGTCATAGGCTCCCAAACATTACTCAGCTTGCCCTTTGACAATGAAAAGCGTTTGTACTATAGCCTAAATCCAGGCTAGAGTGTAGATATCCGCCTCTGTAGCCTCCTTGGATTGCTCCAGCAGTATCGCCCACTGTAGGAATCACTGATTCCATGAATGGTTGTTAAATCCTAGGCAGGCAAATTCACTTTAAAAGTATCTTCTATAAGCTTGATACAATTGATGTATGGATTGTTGTAAGAGCTGTAAGAGCCCCCAATAAAGTGATCTTTTTAAAAAATCACTAAACTTATAAACAGTAAAACAAAAAGAAAAATCAGTGAAATCGATAACTGGTTGGTTTTTTGAAAGATCAATAAAATTCCTAAACCTCTAGCCATAACGCTAAGAAGGAAACAAAAACCAAGAATTACTAATTTCTGGAATGAGATAAGAATTACTACTACAGATCCTACAGATATAGGACAATAAAGAAACATTATTAATAACAACAAAAAAAGTATCTTCTGACAAGGAACTTGATAAATGTATGCCAGTGACCTTCAACTCAAAAGTTGGTCTCATAAATTAGTGGTCGTTACCTCTCCAGAACTAATGACCCTTCACCCTTTGGGAACTGAACTCTTTTGGTATTGAGTTTCTACTTCTTTACTATTATTCTGCACTCAGACCTAATCCTGTTCAAGCCACTCTTTCATTTCTTTCAATCTTTCATTTCTTTCAATACCTTCTCTCTGAATTCTGTCACCTAAAGTTCTATTTTGACCCCACCAACCACAAACTTCTACCAGAACAGATTTCATGCTAGTCCAGCACCATCATTGTATGAATGGGATATGAAGTAACTTATGTCTGAAGCCACATGTGGAGATAACAGCAGAGGCTGTACTCAAATCAGAGCTAACCAGCAGGCCACCCATCTGGTCCATATTTGTTCTTGGCCCCAGCCTGCTCCCTGGAACATAGTGCTACTTCCACTTCTGTGCTCCAGTGGCACTAAATCCTTCCCTGCAAAAACGTTCAGGCATCCAGATTCCTAGGAGTATGAAGACTCTTAGGAAGGCCCTGGGTGGCAAACCATTCATGTGCAATTTGTAGCTGAAAGAGTGGTAGTTCACACCACCCAGGGTGTCTTTAATGTGTGTGTGTGTGTGTGTGTGTGTGTGTGTGTGTGTGTGTGTGTGTGAGAATTAGGAGAGAGGGTTACATTCCCTCACTGATTTTTCCCTCTTACAGATCTCAATCCTTCCTTTCAGTCAAGTGAAAGGAAGAACCGGTCAGTCATCTAGTCCGTTGTTTCATCTTCCCACCCTCGCCCTCCGTTCTCTCTGGTATGCAAGGTTTGGTCTTGGTTTTTATCCTTGTAGTAGTGGTCTCATACAATATTTGCCCTTTCGTGATTGACTATCCTCACTCAGTTTAATGCTTTCCAGCTCCATCCGTGTCATCCATCATTGTTTTCGAGTGATGCATAGGATGCATGGTATTCCATGATGTGTGTATGGACTCTTCTACTGATGGACATCGGGCTGTTTCCAACTTGTTGCTATTGGAATAGTGCCGCAATGGCACACAAGAATAGATGTATCTGTTGGTGTATGGTGTTATGGCATTTCTGTTCCTAGTGATTTGAGGCAGCAACTTAATGCTTCCCACAATGGCTGTCCATAGTTAAAGACCTTCCAGCAGTATAATGTGGGAGAGCCCCATGCTCCCCACACCCTCTCTAGCGTTTGTTGTTTTCTGGTTTGTCTAATAGGCAGTCATTGTCCGTGTAAAGTAATCTCTCATTTTCCAAGCTGTCTTGAAAGATGGGTCTGAAGATGTGCTTCCCAAAGCCCACAGCACCACAGATTCTTCTGCACACAGGGAACTGCCATGATTTGCATTCAACAGCATGAATTCATGCATTCAACAGCATGAAGCTTCCTAAATCTTCTAGATCTGCCCATCTAGGGTAGCTCCCAGCCCCCTGGAGTTTCCCTTCTGCATGTTCACCTATCCTGTGCCAGCACCCCACCTAGCCTCCCCCTCCTCCTCTGTAGCCATTTCTGTACCGCACCTTTCTCTTCCAGACTCAAAACTTAGTGGGGCCAGAAAACCAGTCTATCTCTTCTCTTCCCCTTCCAACCCAAACTCCCCCCTCCCCGCCTCCCTCTTCTCCCCACACACACATCACCACAGTTGCCCAGTTCCTTTTGTCTTAATGACTTTCTTGCCTCCCTACCCTTTTTTTCCCCCAATAGTTTTATCGAGATAATTGACCACAAAATTCACCCTTTTAAAGTGTACAATTCAGGTGGCTTTTAGTGTATTCAGAGTTGTATGACTATCACCAGTATCTAATTTGGGGATATTTTCATAACTCCCAAAAGAAACTGTATACCCGTTAATAATCACCCCCCCATGCCTACACCACACCACCCCTCCCAGCCTGAAACCACTAATTGAGCCCCTAGGTGTCTCAGTGGTCCCAACCCACTAGCCTCTCAGTGGGGAGACTCTGAATTTTCACAGCCTGAGAAGCCCTAGGGCTGCCGGCAGTTTGGTCCTGTAGTGATGAGTCAAAATCAACTCCAGAGCAGTGGGGGTATTGTGTGGATTGTCCTAAACATTTTATATAAATGAAATCATTCAATATGTGGTCTTTTGTGTTTGGCTTTAATATCATGGGTGTGAGTTGTGGATGTATTAGTACTTCCTTTTCAAAGCCAGTGGGTAGTTCATTTGGTTTATGCATTTATCAATTAGGGAGGTTGCCTCTATCTTCTGACTATTGTGAAATAATGCTGTTCAGATCATCTGGAACGAGTTTATGTGGCTATACATCCAAGGGCTTAGTGGCTACACATTGGACTGCTAACCAATAGGTCAGTAGTTCAAAATCACCAGCTGCTTCTTGGGAGAAAGACAAAGCTTTCTACTCTATTAAGAGTCTCAGAAACTCATAGAGCCAGTTCTGCCCTGTCCTGTTAGGTTGCTATGAGTTGGTGTCGTTTCAGTGGCAGGGAGTTGGGTTTTAAAAAATCATTTTGGGGGGGGCTCTTAACAACTCTTGTGACAGTGAGTTTTTATGCATTCAGTTCTCTTGGATATATACCTTCGAGTGGAATCAATATAGAATATTTAATTGATAAAATAATGACGTGTCACAAGATCCAAAGTTCTGATTTGAGAGCTCCGAGACTTTGTGCCTCTGTTGGCTCTGCTTGTGTCAGTTCTTTGCACTGGTCCTGGCAGAGCGTGGTGCTGCTATGCCGAGCCCCCCATACCAGGAAAACTGCAGGAAGGGCCACAGACCATACAGTCGTTGCCCCTCTTCTGACCCCTAATGGTGGGGTCTTGTATGACGGTGTTGTTAGGTGCTGTCATCAGTTCTGACTTGTAGCAACCCTGTGTACAACAGAACGGAACACCTCCTGGTCCTCTGCCAGCCTCACAACTGTTGTTGTCGAGCCCATTATTCCATCTCGTTGAGGGCCTCCTTCTTTCACTGCCCCACTCCTTCACTAAGCACGCTGTCCTGCCCAGGGGAATGTATCCAAAGTATGTGAGAGGAAGTCTCACTATCCTTGCATCTAAGGACCATTCTGGCTGTACCTCTTCCAAGACAGATTTGTTTGTTCTTTTGGCAGTCCGTGGTACTTCAGTATTTTTTGCCAGCATCATAAATCAAATGCACTGATTATTCTTTGGTCTTCCTTATTCGCTGTCCAATTTCATATGCATTTGAGGCCACTGAAAATACCATAGCTTAGGTCAGGCACACCTTAGTCTTCAAAGCAATTTTTTTCCCTTTCAACACTTTGAGGTCTTGTGCAGATCTGCCCAATGCATGTGTTCTCTGATCTCTTGATTACTGCTTCCATGAGCATTGATTGTAGATCCAAGCAAGACAAAAATCCAAGCTTCCATCTTTTATGTATCTTGATGTCACCTATTGGTCCAGTGGTGAGGATTTTAGTCTTCTTTATATTGAATTGTAATCCATACTGAGGCTGAAATCCTTGATCTTCACCAGCAAGTGATTTAATGTCCTCTCCTGCAGCAAGTAAGGTTATGTTATCTGCATATCACAGGTTGTTAACAAGACTTCCTCCAACTGTGATGCTGCATTCTTGTTCATATAATCCAGCTTCTGTGATTATTTACTCAGCATACAAATTGAATAAGTATAGTGAGAGGATACAACCCTGTTGTACACCTTTCCTGATTGTAAACCATGCTGTATTCACTTGTTCTGTTCACAGAACTCCTTCTTGATTCATGTGTAGGTTCTGCATGAGCACAGTGAGGTGTTCTATAATTCCCTTTCTTCTCAAAGTTATCCATAGTTTGTTATGATCCACACAGTCAAATACCTTGATGTAGTTAAGAAAAACACAAATAAACATCTTTCAGCTAAGATCCATTTGACCTCAGCAATGATAGCCCATGTTCCACATCCTCTTTTAATTGCAGCCTGAACCTCTGGCAGCTCCCTGTCATTGTACTGCTGCAACCGTTGTTGGATGATCCTCAGCAAAAGTTTTACTTGCATATGATATTGTTGTTCTATAATTTGAGCAATCTGCTGGGTCACCTTTCTTTGGAATGGGTACAAACATGGATCTCTTCCAGTCAGTTGACCCAGTAGCTGTCTTCCTAATTTCGTGGCGTAGACCAAGTGAGTGCTTTCAGTGCTTCGTTAGCTTGTTGTTGAAACATTTTGATTAGTATCCCATCAATTCCTAGAGTCTTGTTTTTAGCTAATGCTTTCAGTGCCGCTTAAACTTCTTCCTCAATACCGTTGGTTCTTGGTCATATGCTACCTCTTGAAATGATGAAGTGTTGACTAATTCTTTTTGGTACATTGACTGTATGTTTTCTTCCATCTTCTTTTGATGTTTCCTGCATCATTCAATATTTTTCCCATAGACTTTCTCAATATTGCAACTCAAGGCTTGAATTTCTTCTTGAGTTCTTTCGGTTGAAAATAATCTGAGTGTGTTCTTCCCTGTGGGTTTTCTAGCTGTCTTTGCACATTCCATGATAATACTTTGTCTTCTTATGCTTTCCTTTGAAGTTTTCTGTTCAGCTCTTTCACTTCACCATTTCTTCCATTTGCCTTAGCTACTCTGCAATTAAGAGCAAGTTTCAGAATCTTTATGGACATCCCTTCCGCTTTGATCTCTTCCTTCTTTTAAATGACATTTTGCTTTCTTCATGAATGATGGTCTTGATGTCCTCCCACAGTTCATCAGGTCTTTTGTCATTAGTGTTCAGTGCAGCAAATCTGTTTGTGAAATTCAGGTGGGATAGACTCAAGGTCGTATTTTGACTCCTGTGAACTTTAAGTTTTCCTCAGCATCAGCCTGTCCTAAACATGAACAATTGGTAGTCTACAGTCAGCTGGCTTCACTTGAGCTGACTCCATTACGAGCTGCTCCTTCGTGTCTTCCCACAGCTGTAGTGAGTTTCAGCTCTGTGTACTCCATCCAGAGGCGTCCACGTGTGTCATTGTCTTGTGTTGTTGTAAAAGCTGATTGTTTTGACCGAGTTGTTGGTCTTACAACATTCTATCAAGATCTCCAGCTTTGTTTGTGTCACCAAGACTGTATTTTTCAATTACTGTACCTTCTTCTTTGATCCCAATTTTGGGGTTCCAATCACTAAAAATTATCAATGCATATTGATTGCATTTTCCAACTGAAGACGTTCGTGGAATTTTTCGGTTTCTTCATCACTATCTTAAGTGGATGGTACATTTGAATAATCATTGTATTGATTGGATTTCCTTGAATGCAGATAGATATAATCCTTATCAGACAGCATTACACTTCAAGGTAGATCTTGAAGTGTCTTTTTTGCCCATGAATGCAAAACCATTCCTCTTGGTTGTTATTCCCAGCATAGTAAATCATATGATTTTTTTCATTCAAAATGGCAATACCAGTGCATCACAGCTCAGAAACCCTAGGATATCCATCTTTGTGCCATCTGTTTAATTTTTTATGACTTCCAGTTTTTCTAGATTCATACTCCAAAGTGCCAATTATTAGATTTCTGCACCTGTTTCTTTTCATTGAGTTATGGTCCAACAGCAAATGAAGGTCCTGAGGGCTTCACTCCACTCACATCATTAGGGTTGACTTCCCTCAGAGAAGGCCGCTATATATAGCTCACTTTTTGGCACCATCTGACAGTGTTCCCCTCTAGTCGCCAGTATCTTCAATATCTGACCATGGTTTGATGCTGTGCAGAAGGTTTTCATCGGCTAATTACTCCAGATTAGACCCTGAAACCTGTTCATGGTGGGTGACCTGCTGGCATTTGCAACAGCAGTACTATAGCTTCCAGCAACACAAGCCACCACAGTACAACAAAGTGACAGGCAGGTGGGAGAGCATGAGAAGAGGGTAACCAATAACCTAAAGCATTTATCTCTGTTTGCCTCATCTCTGAGGTGGCTGTGGAAATAAGGTCAAAGAGGGAAAACGCTTTCCCAGCGGGATGCAGTTGAAGGGCAAGTTATATGAAAGTGAACACCCTTTTCAAAAGTGTCCTGTCCTCCACCTCCAGACCTGAGCTTTCAGGGTCAGGCTCGGTGTTGCCTTGTTCTCTCAGCTACCGGGAACTAAGAGGGCACCGAGAGTGGGGTGTCTCTGCAGAGGGTGGCTTGAAGTTCCAGGCTCTGCTGCCACTGGGCACCGAGCAGGCTGCAGGTTCTGCCTTCACAGCAGGGGGATAGAGTATCTGCAGCTGAGAGTCACCCGGCCAGTCCCTCGAGGTCACTAATCACACTCTTCGTTTCTTGTTTTGCAGTGAACGAGATCATTGGGAGAGACATGTCCCACATTTCTGTTTCCCAAGGAACTGGGCGGAGCAGGCAGGCCCCCCTGGCGGGTCCCGATGCCCTGGATTCAGGCAGCATGGATGCACTCTGACAGTCCTCGCCCTTCACTGCAGCTTTGTGTCCCTGCACTTCTCCCCTGGGCCCACTGCACTTGCCGCTGGGCAGTTGTGAGGTCACCATTGGTGGGGCAAGTGGCAGTCCTCGGCTTTGGGGCGAGATTTTGTAAAAGAACAAGGCTTTGGGGAAATGAGTTTTTTGCGTTTTGTATTTAAATAGGATACTTTTATATGATGGGTGCTTTTGAGTGTGAGTGCAGCCGGGCCTCCATTTGGGAGGCACTGCTTTTGCAGGTGGCCTGGTTACTTAGCTAGGAGTGGTGATTTGTACTGCTTCATGGTCATTTGAACGGCCTTTTAGCGTTGAGGATATTTTTAAAATAGGAATTTTTGATAAAATCTTCCAGAGGCGAACAAAAAAAGAAAGAAAAAAAACAACGTATTCCATGCCTATGCCTCAAACTCCGCATGTGTCCTGAAGCCTTTCATAGACTCATAGGAAGTGAAGCCAAATGTAGCTCAGACCTCTTTATAAAGTAAGCTCCTGCTGTCAGAGCAAGGAGAGACCATTCCACCATTGATGTGTTGGAATCTCAGACATTCCAGAGCATAGCCATTTTTGTAACTTCTAGGTAACCTCCGTATAACCTTCCATACTGGCTCCATGTTGACCTTGCTTTGCCCCCTCTGAACCCTGGGGAAGATGGCTGTCAGTTGACTTTGCAAGGTGGGTTTCGGCTTGCTAGTGTTCTTGTTCTTTCTGACTGGGAACAGTGCCCTGGCCTGTTTTTGAAGCCACAGTCTAATGATTTAGGCAACTGTACTTTTTCTAACTGACCGGCAGTTGCCCAGGGTGTGTAGAAGCTAAGCACAAATAAGCTGTGCGTCAGGGCAGGAACAGAGAACATGTCAGCCCCCAGAGGGAGGCTTTAAGCCCCACACTGGCATGGGAGGCCTGGCCCCCATTCTGTTCACAGCCTGAAAGGGCTCTGGCCTGCCCTCACTGCTCTGCATCGTCTAGAAACCAGATATGCCCAAAAGGCTTTGAGGTAAATCCCCAAATGAGGTGGTATGACAGACCTGACCCTCAACACCAAAGATACCCTCCTGGTGCTGCTGCTGGGCAGACTGGCACCCAAGGCAGGGGCTAGCAAGAAGCCCCAGCCTGCTGTCTACCAAAGGAGGTGCCCAGATGGGTGCCCTGTCAAAGCCAGCCTCCCCCCCCTCCCCTTAATATTGTCAGTTACCTGCTCCAAGACTTAGGTGTTCTCCAGAGCCACCTAAAGTTTGCAGCGTGTTTTCAAATGAAATCACGTCCATTCACTTATTCAGGAAGCAAATGTATTGAGTGCCTACACGAGACAATATGCTGAGCTGGTTGAAGGCGTAGTGCTGTTACCCAGGGGACTCTAGGTCCTAACCTAAATGCCAGGACTCTGCAGAGTTTACATGAGGCCTGGCCAAAGGGCCTCTAGTCAGCTGTGTTAAAACTGCGATATTTCCCATTTCCCCCTTAAGACTAAGAGAACAATGCTTATCCTTCAGTAAATTACTTTGGCCTCTCTTAGAGCTGTTTTTATTTTTCTTTGAAAATGAATTTTGTATCCAAGTGTGGATAGTAAGCTATGCTTCTGGGCCTCTGGTGGGAAGCCTGCAGCTTTCTGGGCCCAGGCTGGGGGAGGTGGGAGCAAGGGGGCTGGCTAGACTCTGATGAGATTCCAGAGATGGCTAGATGTGACCCACCCCCACCCACCTGCCCCTAGTGTAGCTGTCTCACATGGTGTTCTTGCACGTGCTCCCTTTGCAAGACCCTTGGGGGGTTGCCCTGCTCCCCTCCTGAATAAAGCCTTCATGATCCAGAATTGCTATGCACCAAATTGTGATGCCTTTTCAATACCTTGATGCCTGTAGCAATAGAAATGCTTTCCTATTTAAAATAAAAGTCAAATTTTAAAATAGAGCTTTGTATGCCATCTTAGCTGTTTCGTATCGGCTTTGTACAAGCTTTGGGGGAAGAATGGCGTGGTATTGGCATTGTAGACAGACACTTGAGCATTTGTGTGCAGCATAGCAATGAAGTATACACCATCCATTGGACTGTGCATGTGGGTACCAGCAGCACCCACCCATCCTGCCCACCTGTGTTGGGAATAGGGCAAGCAACCTTTGGCCTCCCAGAGACACAGCCCTGGGGCTGCAAGAGCTGGTGTCTGCTCACATGCGGTGCTGCCACCACAGGCTCTGCCGGCCTGGCTGGGACGCCCAGCTTCTGCCTTCCCCAGCAGCCAGTCATCATTAAGATTAAGACACACACACACACCACCATCGGACTCCTTGGTTGCAGTGCGACAATAAATGGTGACAGGCCAAGAGTCTCCTTTGAAATCTGCTTCCCTCCACCTGGGGCCGCTGGGGGACAGAGCTAAGGGCACCACTGCTTGTGAAAGGCCACTCGAGAAAAAAAAAAAAAGCCACTTGGCCAGGGACCTGTTTATTTTACGGAGGAGAGGGGAGAGTTCCAAATTCTTTCCAAGACTTCAGTTCTGCACCCTTTATTGAGTGCACAGGACAGTCCACAGTATCTGCTGCAGGTGTGCGAGGAACATAGGCGGAATTACCCTTTCGTAGTCTGGGCCCTAGGCTTCGTGTGGGAGCCTTTCGCCCCCTAGTGTTCTCCGGGGTGATTGCAGCATAGTCGGTCAGGATGGTCTGTGCTTTGTCTTCTAGTGCTCCTTGAGCCTGCTGGCCACACAGAATCTGGAACCTGACCTGAGACTGTCCACAGTCTGAAGAGCTCCAGGCGGCTTTACTCAGAGGTCCAGGGGCCCTTGGTTCTTGCAGAAGTCCGCCATCAAAAGCACAGGGTTTACACTTTCGAAAGTAGGGTCGCCTGCCTTGCCCTGCCAGTTGGTGGGCACAAGCAGTATCCAGGACAGACCCAAGGCTCTCCAGGTACCCAAGGCAACGCCATTCCACAGCCAGCCCTGAAAGCAGGGCTCAGCCAGCATTTTGGGGGATGAGCAGGCAGAAGAGTAAGTGGGTAGTGGAGCAGGGCCCAGGCTCCTCGGTGCCTTCTGAGAACTTTGACAAGAAGCCCCGGGTCAAGGCGCTGGTACTTTTGAGTCCACAAGGAGGGCGTGCTGGCAGAGCTACCGCCTGGCTCCCTCACCTATAAACACACCCACTCTTTGGGGGCCTGTAGCACAGTGCGAGGGGGCTCACCAACAGGCATCAGACTGGTGTAGTCATCCGGGGCTAGCTGTAGAAGGGATAGGGAGGAGTTAGGCAGGACACACTTGGCCAGCCCACCTGGCCCCAGCCCTCAGCCACACAGCCTCACCTGGTAGGCCTGGAAGACACTGAGCAGGTCCTTCACGCCGGCTGAGTATGGGACACCCTGCATGCGGACCAAGGCTGCTGGCTGGGACAACACAGAGGCGGGGGCCGAGGCCAGTGCGGCAGGGGGCGTGGTGAGGTATCCCAGCGTTGTAGGGGAGACTGGAGGGCTGCGCAGAAAGCAGGGGCTCAGCAACTAGCCGCTGGCCTTCACTAAGGCCCGCCTCTGCCCCGGCCCTGCCTCTCCTCCCTCACCCCACCTCCAGTCTCCTCCCAGCCAGCACCTGTCACTCCCCCATCACCTTACAAGCAGACCTGGGGTTACCTGGCTCAGGAAAGGGATTCCACACCACTCCCAGCCAGGAGGGGCACTGGAGGGCTGCCTGGGCAGCAGGGTACCTGGGGTAGTAGGCGGTATAGTTCATGTAGAGCTGAGTGGCTGGGCCTGGGTAGTAAGCAACAGGGGTCGGGGTGGCAGGAACCCTGGCAGCTGGAAGCAGTGCCGAGGAAGGGTACAGAGCTGCAGTCTCGGTGGGAATGAGGGCCGGTGTGGCCTGGAAGGTGGCGTAGGTGGGTGGCGAGAGGCCTAGAAGCAGAAGGAGAGTACATATTCAGGAAGCCCGTGCTGACCTGGGCACCGCACGGCACCCGGGGAGGAGTCCCCGCTCAGCAAGGTCAGGGGTACCAACAACCTGGACCCCACCCACCTCCTCCATCCCCCAGCCTCTGGCTACTCACATGGCAGCTTGCAGGGTGGAGGGGACATGCCACTGCGGCCCAAAGTGCCCCCCATCAGCACACGGCTCATCTCCTCTGTGGAGCAGGGGACCACCTCCACGTAGCGTTCCTTCATCATCTTCTTGTGACACCGCTGAGCGGCAGCGAGGGCCCGCTCTGCCGACGTCATCTGGATGAAAGCGTCACCTGACGGCCGGCCCTGTTCACACGGTCTTGTAAGCATGTGTAAAAGTGCCTTACCCTGCCCACACATCCCCCCTCCGTGCCGCGTCGAGCGCCCGCCCTGGCAGCAGCCTCACCTGCTGGTTGAGTACCATGTGCACACCGTGGGGCCTGATGTCAGCTGCGGCCTCCCCCAGGAAGCTCAGGATGTCTTCGATGGTGGCTGTGTAGGGCAGACCCCGGAGACGGACACAGTCCCTGCCGGTTCCAGCTGCCAGTGGGAAGAGGGTGGGGAGGAGCGGGCTGGAGGCATAGCGGTTCAGGACCTAGCATGGAAAGCAAACGGTCCGATCATGTTGAGCAGCTCGAGATCCAGGGGTGACCCAAAGAAGCAGCACTTCAGTGCGGGGGTGGGAGGAGCCTAATGCTTACCTGCTGTACCTCGGCTGCTGTGCTCCGGAAGAGTTCAATGTATCGCTTACCCAGCATGCCCTTGTGCCTGCGCAGGGCAGCCTGGGCCAGCTCCTCACAAGCAAAGAGGGCAAAGGCGTCCCCCGTGGGCCGGCCGTCAGGGTGGCGCACAAAGAGCAGCCCATCGGCACCCCCAGTCACCGGGCACTCTGGTCCCAGGAAGGCCAGCACATCGGCTGGCCCGGCTGAGAAGGGCAGTCCCCGCAGCCGCAAGATCACCTGGTCTTCCCGGGACAGGAAACGGACTACCTCTAACGAGGTGCCTGGGGGAGGGAATATGGGGTCAGCCTGGGAGCACAGAGAGGATAAGGAGTTATGGGGAGGCAGGACCTGCTGTGGGCACACTCACCCCCTGCGATCTTGACAAACTCCTCTCCTGTAGCTTTATACACCTGTCGGGAGGAGTGGGGACAACGTGGGGCTCAGGCCGCCTGAGCTCCAGCCAACGCCGGCCCTGGCTGCAGCCTCACCTCGATGTAACGGACGCCCATGTGGTGTTTGTGCCTCTGCAGTGCCAGGTCCCGCTGCTCGCTGTCCACAAAGCGGATGAGCGCCTCGCCGTTGCGGCGGCCTTGGGCGTTGAGGCAGAGGGCTACACCGCCCCTGGGGAGGCAGTGAGGTGTTAGTGCCTCCGGGCCAGGCCTGCCCTCCTGGGCCACCTGTCGTACAGCACCCACCTGGCAATGTTGAGCCCCTTGAAGAACCGAGCCACGTCTTGGTCTGATGACTGCCAGGGTAACCCACGGGCCCGCACCACCGTCTCACTGTCCACCACGTCGGCCTTGCTGCTGTGGGAGGGGGAAGGGGGCACGCACGACACAGGGTCAGCATTGTCCGGCAGCTGTCACATCCCCTGCCCCCCAAGTCTGTCCCTCTACTCACCAAGGCCCTGTCTCATATTTCTGCTTGACCACCTCTGGCTTTGAAAATAATTGACCTGAGAGAAGATGGCATTGGGGGTCAGCAGGGTCTGCTGGAGGGGAGTCTCCCCACCAAGCGCTGCAAAAAGAGGACAGTTGAGAGGGATGGGGAGATAGCAAAGGGGCATCTGCCATGTTGTCTCCAAGAGCATGATGAACAGGGGGAGGAACTTGGAGGGAGCAATAGGTAGGTGTCTCCCTTTCTAGCCCTGAAAGCAGGGGAAAAGGTGGTGAGGGGAGCCTTACCACTGGGCGCTTCTAGCAGGTGGAGGATGATGGCTACCATCGTTTTTACTTCCCACACTCCAAAGTCGTCCTCGGTGGCATCTGTTTCCAGCCCCAAGTCTACAGGCAGTGAAGTCATGATGAAGAAATCCCCAGCTTGAAAGGCCCAAGAGCCACAGCATGGATCCTAATCCTGGCTGCACCCAGCCCAAGCCTTCCACAGACAGGCAGAGCCCCTAGCAAGCATGCTCCTTTGGGCCCAGCTCATTTAGGGCCCCAGCCCAGACATACGGAGACATATGCCACATTCCAGATAGATTTCCCAGCACTGATATCTGGACCTCCAGCTTTCACCCCCAGTTCTCACAGCAAACTAGCCGCCAGCACCCCTCAACCCTAGCCCGGCTGGGTCAGATACCCTGTGCCATGGAGGCTACGGTCAGGTCTCTGGTGGGGCAGATGCTTGGGTGCTGCATATGGAATTCTCTGCGGAGGTCGTAGAAGGAGAAGAAGGTGTCGGGGAGCACCAGGGTCTGGTGGGCAGAACAGGGAGGGGCGTAAATGGAGGAACTGAGCTGCCCTGTACCCACCACAAAACGGCACCCTTAAGAGGCATACCTTCCGAGAGGCCTCGGGGTGCAGGACCTGGCGAAGCAGCTGCTGCCCGTCAGTGCAGAGCACGGAGGGGCCCCCACCAAGTAGCGCCACATCTGCACTCACCAGCTGTGAGAACTGGGGGTGGGAGCAGAGGAAACACTCACACCTGGGCAGGCAGGGACTGGGGCACAGAGGGGCGGGGAAGGCTGCAAATCTGGTTCAGCCAGATGTTCAGCCCTACCCTGCTGGTGAAGAGACCACACCCCATTGGCCTGGCCAGTGCCTCTCCTCTAGTCGACTGCCACCTCCTACAGGCCGGATGAGGACAGTCCCGCATCACCCAAGCCCCCATTGCAGCAAGAGCCCAGGAGTCTGGAGTGGAGCCAGGGCAAACACCTGGTGGAGTGGGCCTGGCAGGTGGGAAGGGGCGGGGCAGAGCAGGTTAAACCTGTCCCTGGCCAGGCAGCACCCTCAGACAGGTGGGGGAGGCCCAGGTCTGCCAGAGGCTCATGGTCACTGACAGCCCCGCCCCCAGGTCTGACCAACGAGGGGCAGAGAAGTTCCAAGGACAGACCTCTACACCTGGGCGACAGGGGCAGGCTGAGCTTTGACCCCCACCCTATCGACCAGCTGGCACCGAGTTGAGTTGTTTGCTCACAGAAGGGGTGGCACTTGGAAGCTGCCCAGCCCCTCCCCCAGCCTCCAATCCTGCTGTTGAACAGGTAAGGGCACTGAGCACCAGGACCAGGTCCCCCCCACCCCACCCACCCCACCCTCGGCCAACGGTGACAATCTGAGGCTGGCAGACCACAGGCACCCCAGCTCTCCTCCACTACGCCTCCCCTGCGGGGCCTTGTCTCTGAACCGACTCAGAGGCCACATCTTTGTGCCTCGGTTTCCCCATCAGGGACCACCAGAGTTGGAGGATCAAAGCGTGCGCCATTACAGCACTTAAACTCATTACGCCCAGCCAGAGGCGGGCCAAGGGTGAGTGCGGAGCGAGAGCAAGCAAAAGACAAAGGCAAGGGCCACCACCTCCCACTTGAGCCATTGGGGCTCTCGGCCAGCAGGGCGCCCCCAGACTCGGTCCCGACAGCGCCCACACCTGGCCGGCGGCGGCGGGGCAAGCCCAGACTAGCAGACACCTGGCGGCGTCTGCCCCGGGGGCGCAGCGCGTCCTACGCCCCCGCCCCCGCGACTCCCAGGAGAGCGGTGGGCCGAGGACGCAGGCGGCAGGGCAATGACCTATGGCCAAGTCCAGGCCCCTTGGCTCTACTAGCTTCCGGCTGCTGCCCTGAGACACCGGGCTGGGCAGGATCCCAGAAACGTCTGAGCCTCGACCCCTTGCCGCCGCCGCCGCCGCCGCGGACTCAGAGAGGGGCCCGGGTGTCCATCCCCTCCCTCCAGCAGTAGCAGACCCTGGAAAAGGTGAAAAGTAAGGCGCCCCCAGGAAGAGCCGGCAAACACGGACACAAGCACATGTGGAATCGTTGAAAGTTTCAAACAACAAGAACCTGTCCTACCGCCTGGGCCAGTTGGTCCCAGCGCGCCAGGCCTCGCCTCCTGCTGCCTCTCCCGCCGGGAAATGTCCCCGAGGCCCAGCCATACCGCCACCCACCGCAACCCCAAAGCTCACCTGCTGCAGTACCTTGTCCAGCGGCTCAGCCCGCGCCAGGCTGTCCGCGCTAAGGCCACTCGCCTCGCGGCACTGTGGGCTCAGCGCGGCCGCCTCGGCGCGCACCAGCGACTTGTGCAGCGTACCCACCTGCGGGCGGCGAGGAAACCCATTAACCCCACGCCTCTGGGCGCTGCACTTCCCGGGGCCCCCGGCCGTCTCCTTTCAAGACTACCTGGCGTCGCCGTGGCTCCACCACTTGCCAGACTAGCAGGATTAAGTCGGTCTCGTCGGAGCCCAAGTCGGGCCCCAGCGCACCGGCCGTGGCCCCGAACAGGACTACCAGGAGTCCTGGGCCTGGGCGGGGGTCCGTGGCGGAGTCTGCGGCGGGGTCCGGGCCAGGCGGAGGTGGCTGGGGCAGCGGCGGAGTCATGGCCACAGAGGAAGGGGGCGCCCGGCCAGACACACGCGGACCGACGAGGCGCACGCACGCACCGACGGCGGGCCCCGACCGGCTTGGGCGGGACACCGGGAGTCGGGGGCGGCACCTGCGGCCCGGCTGGAGCAGTGGGCGCTGAGCAGACGCGCCCGCGGCGCCCGGCGGGGCGGGGCGGGGCGGAGCGGCCCCCGCCCTTTCTGGGCGAGTTACCTGCCGCCGCCGCCGACCACGTGACCGGGGCGGCTCCAGGGAACAGTAGGGGAAGGGGGCCAGGCCCCAGCCCGCGCCTCGCGCACTCCTGCTCCAGGCTAGCTGCGCGCTCCGGACTGCGTTCGATTCCCGGGTAACCCCTGCCCGCAGGGACCTTGAAACCTGTTCGAAGTAACGTGCGGGACTGCGGGGTGGGGGTGGGGTCACCAGGAGTCAGTCAAGGAGGGGTGTGTGTGTGTGTGTGTACTGTTTATGTGAATGTCACCGAAAGTTAGTTGGGGAGAGAAGCCAGCGGGAGTCATCGGAGGTTATTTGAGCGAGGGGAGGAGTCGACAGAGGTCATAGGTCAAGGCTTGTCCACTTAGGGACGAGGCCGGGGCAGCCAGGTTCTGGGAAGTGCCCTCTCGGTACCGAAACGTGGTTCCGGTGGGACGCGAGGGCGCACAGGCACCGTCCTGCGGAAGAAAGCCTCTGGCTGGATCCACCCGCGAGCCGCGCCCTACTAGACCAGGCCGCCCGAACAGCACGGAGGGACCCTGCGCTTGGCCACTCCCGGACTGTTTTCTTTTTCTATTTTTTCCCCCCGGACTTTTGTTGAAAGGCTCCCCTCCCCCACCGCCCCCAGGCCGGAAATTGTAAATACGCAGCCTGAGGGACGGACCGAGCGCCTGGTCCGGAGGCACTCCTCGAGGACTTCCTGGGCCCCCGTCGCCCGATTTGTAAAGCGGCCCCCAGGGGCTCGGTGAAGAACTGGAGGAGGAGCAAGGGGAAAGAAGGGCTTCGGGGCTCAGGCCTGGAGGGAGCGACCCTCGCGGTGACCCAGGCGGGGCCGCGTCGAGGCGCACGGAGCCCAGAGTGAGCGGAGCATGGGCAGTCGGGTCGGGGTGACGACGGCGCCTGCGGGGCCTCATGCACTGACCACACCGCAGCGCGGCCCCCACTTGGCGAATGAAGGCACCTGGGACGCAGAGGACCCGCGCGCCGGGCTCGGCGGCTGGGAAGGAGTGGGCGGTGGAGACCGTGGCCTGCAGAATTTGGGGTGAGGGGCAAGCACTTCCCCTTCGGGTGGAACCGTTTGCGGGAGCTAGACTCGTCCTCTCTCGACGGCCCACTCCGGAGTGTCCCCACCCCCGGAAGCGATGAGCGAATCCAGCACAGGGCGAGGGACGTCACTTCTCAGGCCTCACCCTTCTCCAGATAAACCCGGAATGTCAAATATTTGTCTCCTAGCCAGTGCTGGGCGCTTAAGGTAGGTGAGGTCCCTCCCCCACTCGGTGGAGCGAGCCTGCGCCAGGAGCTTCCCCGGGGCCACGCCTTTCTAGGGAACGCCCCTTCTCCCTCGTGACACTCTGGACGTAGAGGTGGCCCCTAACACGACCCAGGGGTGCGTCACTCTTTCCCCAGCTCCTTTCTGGGATCCTGCTCCCGCAGGACTGAGCCTGCCCGGGCCCAGGCTCGCCCTTCCTGGCGTCCCCATCTTTCAAACTCAGATCTTGCTTGGGCAAGGACCTTTGCTCTTCCTTCTGCCACACTCTCCCATGGGGCACCTACATGGTGTTGTTCCCCAACATCAGGGTACCACCCATCCCCCCAGTGACAGAACCTTCTGAATGGAAGCTGCCGCTTTGATGTTTTCTGGAGAAACTAAATTTGTTACAATAATATTAGGAGCCCTGATTTGCTGAGCTCCCTTGCCTCCTTCAAAGGGGGCTTCCAGGATCACCCCATTATTACTGGGCAGGCCAACTCCTGTCCCTCAACTGACTTCTGTAGCTCCTCTCTGCTCTCTTCCAATGTACCATCTTTGTCAACCATATGCTACTTAATCAACCACCAGACACTCAGCTAGTGCATTGTGGCTGCGTGTAGCTGTGATGCTGCAAGCTATGCCACTGGTATTTCAACTACCAGCAAGGACCCATGGAAGCTTCCAGACTAAAACAGACTAGGAAGAAACACCTGGCATGCTACTTCTGAAAAATAGCCAGTAAAATTCTTACGGTCCCCAACAAAACAATGTCATGCTGTTTACTTTGGGTACATCATCGGGAAGGATCAGACACTGAAGGAAGACATCATGTTTGGGGAAGGCGAGAGCCAATGAGGGTCTGGGGAGAACCTCCCGGGGAGATGGATCACAACTGAAGCAGACTCAAACCTGCGAGGGTAACACAGCGCCAGGCAACAGTTTGACTCGGTTGTCATCAGGGCTGCTCTGAGTGGGAATTGACTCGAGGGCAGCTGACTACACAGTTTATGAATCATTTAATCTTGTTGCTCCACCTAGCCACCCACCCACCACTACCACCACCACGGGGACATTCAGTCCTCCTGGGGGAGGCTCAGCTCTATTGCAGGCCCAGCTTGGAGTCATTGTTTCATGAAGTTTGGCTAAATGATGGAATCATTCTCTTAGGTGCAGCTTTGCCTGCCTTCTGGTATTCCCACAGTGATAACCCTCTCTTGGGCCACAGGGCCTTTGGGTCACCAGGTTACTTCATCCTGCAGACTACCCTAATGCCCCTATCCAAGCACCCTCAGTAGTTTGAGGTTTCTGGTGCTCTGGGCTGCTAATGGTGGGATCTGCTGGCCAAATGCAACAGCTCCCATAGAGTCTTAGAAGTCCCTGTATAGTAGGGTCAATATGAGCCAGGATGCACATGATGGCAGTGGGATTTGGGGTACTTGTTAAATGCCCCAGGTCTCGCTCACAGAGGAGCCCGGGGCTCAGAAATCCTCAATGAGTGAACCTAAGACAAGATCAAGGGAGAGGGTTGAACAAGCTCCCAAAATACCCAGTATTAATGAGGCCAGGTACTTTTCCCTAAACTCATTCCTGGCATTGGAGGGAAGGGGCTGGGCCCTGTGGCACTCACAACAACAGTGGAATCCCATCTTCATCTTACAGGCCTGCCAGAGTGGCAAGCGCAGGGCCATCTTCTGACTCCCCACCCCATCTCCATCCCTCAGGTTCTCTGCTCTGCGCCGCTGTGTCCTCCAGGGGGCGCACAAGCCCTGCCGCCAGATGCGGGGCCGGGAGGCGTGCCCTGAGGACCTGTCTTTGGTACCATACCTGCTGGGAGACTTCCTAGCATCTTGAGTGAGCAGAAGCTACATTTTAAAAGTCTGGTTTTCAGGGATCTCAACACCTCTGTGCTCCAGACACATTGTGATTCTTTAGGTTTCCAGACCGTCCACACAGGCTGAACTTCCTGCCATCTCTTTGTTCTCCTGGCAAACTGCTCCGCAGACATCAAAGCCCACCTCTAATCACCCCTTCTCCTTCTCCACACAGCCTTCTTTGATGCCTAAGCCAGGTTGGATGACCTGTTCTGCCCTAAAAGTTGTCACAACAGGGTCTGTGCTTGGCCTCCTGTGACCCTTGGGAAGCTCTGACAAGCAGAGGATAGGGGGCTGTTGAAACTTGAGCTCTAAGGACAAGCCATTGGCCTTCAAATATGCTCAGCTCTGGTCTCCAAACAAAGTCAGAGGGCCTGTCTGGTTTGGTTGACCCAAACCCTGCCACCCTCCTGGCTCAGGTAGAGGAGCTCAAGAATTGCCTTGGGTGGAGGACTGTGTGAGGCAGGATTCTCTAGAGAAACAAAACCAGCCACTTATGATTTTATATATAGAGAGAGATATAGGTTTATACAGTGAGAAGGAATATAACAGCTATAATATAATAGTCCACACAGTAGCACAGAGGGCTCAGATATACTCACTTTTGTAGAACAGTTAATATACGGAAAGTCCTTCAACTCACTGAGGGGGCTTCGGTCCAAGGTCAAGGAAGCAGACAACAGATGGAGTCTTCCCTCAAGCAAAACAGGCAGAGTAAGCACACAGGCAACAGACAGCAGGGTGGGTCAGCAACAGTCAGTAGCAAGGGAGCTTAGCAAAGCAGGCCTTGATGCAATATTGAACTTAAGCAATGCAAGGCGACAGGATCCACCAGCCTCTAACTCAAACAAGGTACGCACCAGCAGCATGGTGAAGCAGGTCTTGAAGGAACCTCAAGCTCTAGCTGCATGATCCATGGGTTGGCTTGGTCCACAGGTAGTGTAGCACACAGGTTGAGGCAGAGAAGTAGTGAAAGCAACAGCACACTGGTTGGATCACCAGAGAGCAAGGGAGATGGGGGCAGGCCTTACAGGACCATTTATCTCTTTGCCCTTCAATCAAACTGCGAGGTCACCCACATGTTCCTAGTGGCACAATAAACCTAACTATCATAAGGGCAAAAGACCCAGGAATGCAGGAGCACAAAGGCCATTGGCTGAATTCTCACCTGCTAAGGTACCCACAGCTGGTGGGGCTCATCAGGCTCTGGGTTTATTCTCACTTCCAGCCTTTGCTCAGAATGATGCTTTCCACAGGAATACCTTTTCTCTTTCCCATTCTATTCCAGAACTTACCTCTGCCCTGATGACTTTTTGGTGCCTAACCTCCTCTATCCAATTCAGGTCTGACAGGTGCTAGGATACTATAGAGCTGGGATGGGAGGGTGGTACGTCAGGGAGGGAGGCACATCACTCATTCATTCAACATATATGAGCATCTGCAAAAAACAAAAGAAACCTCACTACCATGAGTCAATGCTAACTCATGGTGACCCCTTGTGGGTTTCCCAGACTGTAACTATTCATAGGAGTAGAAAGCCCAGTCTTTCTCCCAAGAGGCTGTTGGTGGTTTCTAACCACATTGCAGCCCAACATATAACCAGGACACGACCAGGGTTTCCTATGAGTATGTACTAAGCAATTATGCATGACAGGGTATGTGACAGTATCAGGACAAGTGGGGGCGGGACAGGGACCTGCTCTTGCAATGATTATATTCTAATAGGAGACAGACAGGACCTGCTTCAGTTAAAGGTCCATGTCTGAGCTGAGGCCTAAATGAGGCTCAATCAAGTCCCCCAAACTGGGGGCTACCAAGTGGACCCAGTGAAGCTGTTCTAGGTGGCAAGGAAGCTGGAGATGTTAGGGGAGGAGCTAAGAAGCAAGGGGACATGGGCCCTCAGTCATTGTGAGTGGGATGGAGATATGATGGAGTCGAATTTCCTGCTTAGTCATGCCTGCCTGGCATGTGGACTAGGTCAGAGGACTAAGGACATAGGGTAGGAGGACATCAGTGAGGGGCTGGTGTGAGGATGAGGATCCTGGGGCTTTGACAGGGCAGAGCTGAGAGCTGCCAAGACTTAGTGACCACTTGGATGTGGGTCTGAGGGTCAGGGAGGTGTTTGAGGTCTGCAACCAAGGTAACCAGGCAGATATTGGGGAAGGAAGGTGTATTCACCTGGGTTGACTAAAGAAACAAATCCAGAGACACTCATATGTGTGTAAGAGAGAGTATGATATCCAAGATTAATTGTATACTAAGAAAACATCCCGGCCCAGTTCAGATCAAGTCCATAAGTTTGACATTAGCCCATAAGTCTGATATCAGCCAATATGTCTGATATTAGTCCATAAATTCTTCCACAGACTCATGAAGCACATGCAAAGATGCCGAAAGCAGGACGATCACAGGCCAGTGGGTGAAATGTCTTGTGGCAGCATCTCAGCGCTGGGGCTATATATGGCTCCTTCATGTGGCTTGTCAACAGAATGTGAAGCAGGGAGAGTATGTGTCCTACTTCCAGGAGGAAGAGAGCAAGTCCCAGAATTCTCATGAGAAGGCCACGCCCACAAGGAGGGATTAATCAGGCTGTGATCTGAATGACAAGCTAGACTCCACCCCTTCATTCTTTTATCAAGTTGGCATAAAATTGTGTAACTACCACAGAGGGGATCCTCACGTTTTGATTCCTCACCACTGGGCCTGCGTGGCTCAAAGTTGGCCAGACCTCAACATCTCCCTGAAAGACAGTTCCTGACTCAGAGCTGGGCACCAAAGAACGCCACCAGAAGACAGGGCCGCCCCGAGAGGGGCCCATGATCACTTGAGTTTACTGGACTGGAAAAGAAAAACAAACCAAAAAACCCTTCTATTCTGGGGCCAGAGTCCAAGGTGGCCTAGGAGACGCCACCCTCTTGCACTTGACTCTGCTCTGGACTCCCTCTTGTCTCTAGCCCCAGCGGCCCGAGCAGAGCTTTTGTGGCCTCCCACTGTGGGTGCTCAGCAGACCAGTCCTCCCAGACCCTCTGCTGGGTTGGGGGTGACAGCAGCGCTGGGAGGAGGGCTGTGGGCCTGAGGTAGGGGAATCAGTAGACATTGAGAGAGGAAGGCACCGGTTACCACACAGACATAGGAGGGGCAGGGTGGGAGTGAAGGGTGACCACAAGCTTCCTGGCCCCTCCTGCTCCAGGGGGAAACTTGCAAATGGGCGATGACCCTAGGGAGAGGCTCAAGGCAGCTGAGCCTCAACTGCTCTGATCAGTTGGTCCCACACTTGGCTTTTAAGATAGACAGATTGGGCCCTCTCATTCTGGACCGAACCCCTCTGTGTGTCTTATCTGGCCCCACTCCCCAGCCCAGGGGAAGCATGGATGGGGGACCCTGGGTAGGGTTACCAGACCAGGTGCCCTCTGGGCAGGGTGAGAAGAACCAGGGCGGATTGCACAACAGTCCTGGTTCTCTAAGGTCCAAGAGCCGCCCTGGATCCACTTCCTCTTCTCTTCCTTTGCTGCGCAACAGCGGCCAGCTTCGAAGTCACGGCGGCTGGAGGAACTGGGGGTGAGGGTGGCACAGCGTTGGTCTGCGCGTACTGGAGGGCCGGCTTACTTACAAAGCCGCCTCCAGCAGAGTCCCCACCCCAGTCGGCTGCCGACAGCGGGAGACCCAGGCTGCGCCCCGATCGATCGATGAGCTCGGCGCGCAGCGCGGTCACCGGGGCAAACCTGGGGGTAGGAGGGGCGGGGCGTGAGTTTCCACTGGGAGGGTCGCGCCTGGCGGCGAGTTCCTATTGGCAGGCGGTTTGCGGGAGGCGGGACCTGGTGGGCTGGCGGCGGCGGACAGCGGGCGGCGGCGGCTAGTCTCCGTGTGAAACGCGTCGCGGTCTCCCGGGCCTGAACACGGGCCCCGGAGCGCGGAACCTGCATGTTGGACCCGAGTCACCGGCTCACGCCATGGCTCTCTGCCCTTGCCCTAACCGCGTGGTGCTGCTACCGGGTGGACTCCTGTCCCTCCTGCTGATGCTAACGCTGCTCGTGACCCAGGGGCTGCCGGCCGGACTTCGGCCCCCGGTGGTGCTGGGTGAGGCGTGCGTTCGGTGGTGGGTCGGCCCGCTCCCTCTTGCCGAACGGGCGGCGGTACTGTTTTCTGCGTCTGCACCTATTCCCACCTCGGGGTGGAGGAGCGCATAGCTGTTGATCTGTTTTGTCCCCCAGATCCATCTGTTTTCGTCATGGCTTGCTGGACGTGGGTGTGGCCAGCCCCTGGTCTGTCTGCTCCAGCTGAATATCGGGGTGGGTGCCAGGGTCCACCTGTCCACGGTCCACCAAGCCTGCCACTCATAATTTCCATTTCTTAGGCTAGGAAGACCATGGCCCTTTGGCTCCCCGCCACTGAAGCCTGGTGTGAAATGGGCTCCTGTGGACTCCTGCATTGACCTGGTCTTGGCTAGAAGGCTGGACTCCCTCACCCCCTGCAACCCCACAGGTGTCAGAGGACTTTACTGAAAAGAAGCCCCCCTCCAGGAAAAGGATTCCTACTCTCTGGCTCCCAGGGCTTCCTACCTGGACTTCCCATCAACTTAGCAGAAGGGCCAGGGTGACTGAAGATAGAGGTAAAGGTTGGGAATGTGGCAAGAACAGGTATCAGGAAGGCACAGTCGCATAGCTGACCTCTATTCATAGACCCTGACCTCGTGGGAGTGACATATGTTGGGGCTGGGGCTGAGGCTTGCCCCTACCGGCCCTGCCCAAGCTCATTGCCCTGGCCCCTGTCTTAGATTAGGCAACAGTACCGAAGCCACAGTGTCTTACGGTGTCTTCCTGTGGTGGCTGGCAGGGGTGAGACCTCAGTTAGGAGGGCCTTGGACGCCTTCTTCAGGCCCCTCAAGGCCACCCAGGGCTGGTGTGGGTGCTTAGCCAGGACTTCTGAGCACATGTGACATGCTGAGTCGGCTGCGGCTGGATCCTTGGGCGGTGTTTCTAAGCCTGCTGTGGAGTCAATTCTGATTCCTAGCCACCCTCTAGGACCCAGGAGAACTGCCCCGTGGGGTCTCCGCAGCCACAAATTTTTATGGAAGCGGCCGACTGGACTGCCAGGATGTTCTCCGGCAGAGCCGTTGGTGGAGGTGAAGAAGCACTGACCTCTCTTAGCAACTGAGTGCTTTAACTGCTGCACCACCAGGGCTCCTGGGCTGTGTCCACTAAGGGTTATTTAACAGGCATGGTGCAGCTCACAGAAGGGTAGGTTGGAGGGCAAGCTGATCCCTGGGGTGGCAGAGGCAAGGCATTCTCCAGGGCAGTGCGGGGCCCAGGTTCCCCCTGGGATTGGGAATGCTTGACCCTCCCTTCCCAAAGCTTGCAGGCTGGCAGTCACCATGACCCCTGGAGGTAAGGTCTTTGCTGGGCAAACACCAAGATTTCTACTCCCTGGGCCACAGGGTGGGCATCGGGGAAGGGTTCAGCTGGAGCCAGGCCAGGGTGCTCTAGGAGGGCAGCTGGCTGGAATGGAGAGGGGAGGAGGAGTGGATTGTGTAGGTCTCGTGACTGGATGGAACATCTGCACTTTATCTTAAGGGTCACAGGGAACCCAGAGTGGGCCTGTGGCTTTCTCAGTGGTGGGGGTGGCC
This sequence comes from Echinops telfairi, assembly GCF_000313985.2. Classification (NCBI taxonomy): domain Eukaryota; kingdom Metazoa; phylum Chordata; class Mammalia; order Afrosoricida; family Tenrecidae; genus Echinops; species Echinops telfairi. The sequence goes on from NW_022106189.1 coordinate 30,971,717, forward strand.
TTGAGAAGCATTCACACACACACACCCAGTCCCACACTGTTCTGGAATCGATCCTCATTCTGTACTTCTTCATGCTTATCCTTGGATATATGCCAGAAGCCTTAAGCCCTTCCAGGAGGAGTCACAGGATAGCTGGACTCCTAACCCGCCTGACTGCTTGGGGCTGCTGGCTTTAACCCAGAGACAGTGGACAGCAAGGAGCTGCTCCTGGGCACATAGTAGGCTTCTGATCTTGGCCATCAGAAGAGCGGCACCCCAGGGTGACCAACCCTTAGGGTTGAGGGCTAAACTAGTGGGGAGGAAGGAGAAGCCAGAAGAGTAAGACCGAAGACCCTCCTCCTACCATAGGCTGGCAAATAGCCTCTAATGTTTGGCATATCTTTGGGGGAGACAAAGCTGGGGGAAAATCTTTTTATATCCCACAGTAATGGACAGTAGGCTTGCCATGGGCACCTCTTCCAGCCTCGGTGTCATATCTGTAAAGTGGGGCAAGGACATGGTTGCCCCCCTCTTGGTGTGAATGGGGGGAGAAAGACATGCCACTAGCTCTTGTCCTCCTTTGGAGCACGGAGGGGCTCAGGAAATCGTCTCTGGTGTTTTGAGAGGTCAGGCAGGTCACGGAGGTCCAGACAAGCAGCTCAGGTGATTTTCCCATTTGACGGTTCCTCTTTGGCAAAGCTGGCATCCCAGGGCTCTGCACTGGCCTGCCCTATTCACAGCTTGCCATTCAGGGACTACACCTACATGCTGGGGGTGTCCCAGGCCTCTGCACCACACCTTGCTCCCAGGGCTGCCCTGGGAAGTCTGAGTGGTGCACGGGAAGGGCACAGCTCGCCTCGTCAGCACCCCTGTGGACTCAGGCGAGAGTTTCTTGTTGGATCATGGAAGCCAGTGGAGTTGTATTAGAGGCATGGACGACAGGCGAAACTGGAAAGGTCATTGGAGTCAGTAGACTGTGAAGGGCCTTGAATGCTGGGTGGAAGTTTCCATGGGCTCCCGGGCACTGGGTGGACTGCGTAGGCCAGCTGAGTGGAGAGAAGTCCTTCTTGGGGGCTGGCCACATCTACCCCCATGAGCCCTTGGGTGGCATGGTGTGTTGTCCTAGGGCTCACATGTGCCCATATGCTGGTTCTTCCAGATGTTCTGTCCTCTGGGGCCTCACTGGACTTTGGCCTTCAGCTTGGGCTTAAAGAGCTTCTCTTAGCTGTGTTTATGCTCTGCCCCTCCCTCCCACCAACCTGCCACCCTCTCTGGATTCACTTTTGCCTGGTGACGTGGCCCAGGGCTCTTGTCCTGCTCCCTCAGGGGGACAAGGCCCCGCCAACCCTGGAATGACTGTGGAGGGTAGGCTCTTGAGTCTAAGCCCCAAGGTGTGGTGTGGTGTGGTGTGGTGTGGTGTGGTGTGCGGTGTGTGTGTGTGACGGGTTATACCCTTCGCCAAATCTTTGGGGATTCTAGAACTCACAGGGCTCACCCAGCCCCTCCCAGGGAGAGTTCTCTCACCCAGCCCCTCCCAGGGAGAGTTCTCTCACCCAAGCTGTAAAACCTGTGTGTGCTTATGGGGGCGGGGGTGCCTTGTCAAATGACCAACTTCTCATTTCCCAGGTAAGCTTGGGGCTTGACCCCTCCTGATACTCTGAATGGATTGGGGGTGGGGGGACACCAATGCTGAGATCCAGGGGATTTACTTTATCCCACACAACATGCCAGGTCCCTCCCATGCCCCCCTCATGGGGAAGTGTGCCTGCAGACTTCTTTGCACTACTGTGGGCCCCCCAACAGTGGCAGACTTTCCCTGGGGCCCTGGTAACTCCATAGGGCCCATAAAGGAAGAGTGTGGCAGGCTAGCCTTTGGGTCAAGGTCCTTGCTCTTTGCTGCCCCTGCGACCATCTTTAGGTTGAGAGTGGGGAAGATGGACCATGGGATCGGTTGTTCTTGGGTGGCAGGGGGGTGACTGCATAGTCTCCGAGGTTCCCAGGAGCCGCTCGCCTGCCAGGCTCGGGACCCCAGGCATTGCCCTCTGCCCCCTGCAGTGCCTGGTGATTTGGGCAACCAGCTGGAGGCCAAGCTGGACAAGCCCACGGTCGTGCACTACCTCTGTTCCAAGAAGACAGACAGCTACTTCACCCTCTGGCTCAACCTGGAGATACTGCTGCCCGTCCTCATTGACTGCTGGATCGACAATATCAGGTAGGGACAGGGGACACGCGCTTGGGGTGCCCTTTTCATAGCATCCCCAACCCAACGGTCACTGAGCAATCTCCCACCCCGCTTCCTCCAGCTGGCTGGCTCCTCTCTCAGCCGGGACGTCCCCTCCCTCCCTGTCATTATGCCTCACCTCTTTCTCTGTTCTCTCCAAGTTAGGTCTTTTCTCACAGTCAATCCCACATTCGGTTTCTGAACCCTGGCTCCTGTTCTTAGACCCCTCACCCCCCACCAAGACCCCTCCCCTTGCTGGAAGCTGGCCACACCTGCTCCTACTGCTGCTGGTTCTTGTTGGGGCCCACCGTGCTGCCCTAGCTTTGCACCTGCTGCTTTTTTGTCCTGGAATTCCCTCTCCTTTTGCCCATTCATCGAGAGCCCTGGTGTTTTGATGGGTAACGAGTTGGGCTGCTAACCGTAAGATCAACAATTCAAAACCAGCAACCTCTCTGCAGGAGAAAAGTGAGACTTTCCACTCCTGTGAAGGTTGCTGGCCTCAGGAACCCACAGGGGCAGGAGTAGCTCTATTCTGTCCTGTAGGATCATGATGGGTCGGAATCGACTCGATAGCAATGAGTTCTGCGTTGAGGAGACTGAGAAGAACAGGTGCCTTGAATTAGGGTGTTGGTGAAGAATACTGAATAGACTGTGGACTGCCAGAAGAGCAAATAAATCTGGCTTGCGAGGACAGCTTGACTGCTCTCTGGAAGGGAGGATGGTGAGACTTTGTCTTGTGTGAGCAGGAAGGAACGGTCCTTGGAGAGGAACATCATGTTTGGTCAAGTAGAGGGCCAGGCAGCGTGAGGAAGAGTCTCAAGGGGACAGAGAGACAGAGCGGCTGCAAATGGGCTCAAACAGCAACGATCGTGAGGATGGTGCGGGCCCGGGCAACACTGCATTCCGTTGCACTCCAAGTCAGATCTGATTCAAGGACACCGACCGAGCAGCCACAGACCTGGTGGCCCAACAGCTGAGTGTCTGCCTGTTGACCCCAGGTTGTTGGTTCGAACCTGCCAGCCCCTCTTCAGGAGGAGCATGTGGCGTCTGCTGTAGAGATTGCTCAGCTTTGGAAACCTTATGACCCTGTCCTTGAGAGTCACTATGAGTTGGCATCAACTGAAACCCATTCACCCTTTAAAGTTCTGCCCAGTCCCTCTGAAGTCTCCTGAGTGTCCCCAGAGCTGTTAACTCCCCTTTTTCCAAGGCCACATGGATATATCCTTTAGCCTTTACCATGTGCCAAATGGTCTTTCTAAGTCTGTTTTCCCAGAAAGGAGTTCAGAGTAGAATGAGATTGCGTGTCCACTGAACACTGGTGCCCACCGTATATTTTGCATACTGCCTTCATTCAGTCTTTATAACAGCGCTATGGCACAGGTAATGCTTTTTAACCAGTTTTACCAATACAGAATCTGCAAGTTCAAAGAGTTTACAATTGCTTAGTGAGACCACTCAACTTTCAAGTGGCAGAACTAAGATCTGAACCCAGAATTGTGTGAGGGAGCATAGGTTCTCCAAGCTTCTTGAAGGCAGAGCCGGTGTTTCTGTTGTCACTGACTCTCTGGGCCATGTGACCTATAGTGACCCTCGAGGACAGGGGAGAACTGTCCCCCTGAGTTTCTGTAACTGACTAGATGACAGAGGTAACCATAGTAGACACCCGAGTTCCTCCTTCTAATACCCCTGGGAATCTAGCCTTCCCTGCTGCCAGCATCATCTCCACCTTCAACAGGAGGGGGCGGGGTGTCTTTTCGCTCTGTATTGTGAGTCAGGTGAAGGTTTACAGAGCGGATCGGAGTCTAACATTCCGTACGTGTCCTGACAACTCAGCTGTGACAGCTCCCTCGATGACCACTGCTTGCCCCTCATCCTCCCTGGGTTTCCTGTTTCCATCCCTCCTCCTCTCCAAACTCTCCGATTGTTGTCCTGGGGGACGTGCACCCCCTTTGGTCTGAAGCCGTTGATTGTGCCAACGTGGGGGTGAGTGGTGGTAGTGCAGTTCACTCAGGTCACGTCCTGGAGACGAGAAACAGCCAGTTATTTGGCTTCCAGGGGACTTGGGAAGCAGATTCTCCTGGCTTATTTGCAGCTGGGGCAGTTCGCCAGCTGAAGCCCGGTGGAGCTTACCAAAGATCTGGCAGATCTGGCAGATCTGGCAAAGCTGCCGCACCTTCCCAACCTTGGGGCTCACACCTCTGGTATGGCTGATCTTGATAACAAGGGCCCGTGTGGGGACAGGCTCCGAGACTGCTCTCAGACTGCCTATGTTCTTTGTGATACGGCTCCCCCCTCCTCCAACTTTTGTTTTTTTAAATCGGGTAAGCTTCCTGTCTGGGTAAACTTCTTTCTCAGAGTTGTCTTCATCTTCAGTTCAGTGAAATTCCTTTGCTTTTCCTTAAGGGTTTCTTAGCTGCTTTTTCTTTGCAGCACCCTCTTGATTCCATTCGGGGAGGGTGGGTGGGGGGGGTTGCAGACTCTGTTGCATCTTGGTAGTTGTCAGGGGAGTCAGCCCTTAAATCATCACAGGCCCGGCAGGCTCAATTGTACAGCGGTAACAAGTGAAGATCATAGTAAAGTCATAGAGGAGAAGAGAGAGTGAAATAAAGGAGTCAGACACATTTCATGGTAGCATGCTCACCTCATCCCTGCTTGGTGATCCACGTGAGGATGTGGAAGGTGGGAATTGCAGGAGCCAGAGAGGGCATGGAAGGAGGACAGGGGAAGGGGGCATAGGGGAGAGAGCGAAGAGGGGGTGCTCTCGCCTTTATTGTTTTGGGGCTTTTATAGGTAGCCATTAGTCAGGCATATTCAGGAGTTACATATGTCACAAGGTGGGTGGGAATCACAGTAAAGTTCTTGAGTTCACAGGTGAGGAAACCTAATACCTGCAAAGGGGGAAGGGAGGAGGGGGGATGGGTGCCTCGGTGGGAGGAGATAGTCAGAGAATGTCTGCCCCTGCAGGGAGACAGAATCAACCATGTGCTCACTTTAAGGCAGCCTCGCTGTTGTGGGAGAATCTGCGGGAATGACATTTGTTGGTTTCCCACAGGTTGTCGTGTTTTGCGCTGACTAGGGAGAGCCCTGCAGATTGGAAGTCTTTTCTCTGGGCGGAAGGGCTGGCTAACGGGGCGTCAGGCTCCCTTCTCGGTTGGTCAGTCTGTTATCTGCAGGGCATTTCGGAGCTGTTGGTCTGCAGATCTTTCTGCAGAAGAGCCTTGCACAGTTGGAGGTGCAGGCTGGTGCTGGGAGGGCATCACCCCAGACCTTCTGTAGAACACAGGGCTGCTCCGGCTTTTCCAGAACAACCTTCTGAACTTGGCTGGGGCCTTTTGGGGATCATCTACGGATTGCCCTGGCAAGAGCCGGCCCTGTGATATTTACCCAGTCATTTAGGCCAATATTGAGAACCCTGCCAGCTTCCTGTGGCTGATCCTTACGGAGAATGAGACTTAGGATGGCCAAGAACTCCTGATCTAACCTGTGTTTTCTTGGGCTGAGTTGTCTCCTTGGTGTCTGGGGGCAGGGTTACTGGACTGATATCCCAAATAAAGCGGTTTGCTTGTTTTTCTTTCTTTTTTTTGCTTGTTTTTCTTTTTTCTCTCATCTCCCCTCACCCTGCCCCTGTAGGGCCTGGCTAAATCCTCACTTTTTCAAACTTTTTTTTGTGATTCAACTCCTCTGTTTAATTTTTATTGTGATTCAGCTCATCCATTTAATCATCTCAGTCTACCCTGCCATATCCCACTTCCTCCTTGTCCTTCCTGTTTCGGAACCTTTTGTCCTCTGTCCTTGGGGAAATGCTGCCTGTTTGCTCTCCACTGGTCTATTGGAGGTGAGTAGGTCAAGGGCCATTGCCTTAGGGTGTCTCCACTTTCTGTCACACCAGTCAGCCAGGTCTCTCTCATGACATTGAGTTCTGTTCCACATTCTCCTCCAATGCTATCTGGGACCTTCTGATGTGACCCGTTTTAAAGCCCTCGGTAGTGGTAAGGGTGGGGAACCATCTAGTTCTGGTCTCTGGCTTATGGAGACCGATGTGCGTGCTGTCCATTGCCCATTTCTTAACCCCACCCCCACCCCCTTATTCTTCCTTCTTCTGGACGGTGAGGGACGGATGATTGCCCCTTAGATGGCTGCTCATGAAGTTTTAAGACTCCGGTCAAGGAGCAGTACTGTTTGACTTACCCTGCTGTGGGGGTATCCAGCCCCTCACAACTATTCAGTAGGTGCAACTGTTTGATTATGTTATGATATGCAAAGATTATAGTAAAGGCACAGAGAATAGGAGAGTCAAATGAAGAAGTCAGACACATTTCATGGTAGCATGCTCACCTCCTGAACGGCCATGATTTCACCAGCCAGGTCTGAGCAGAGAGGGTGATTAATTTCTAACCAAGGCTTATATATCTTTGGGGGGGGTGTAAGCCCCCCTGATTACAGGTGACCACCTACGAAACAGGAATAGACAATACAAGCCATAGGAGGGGGATGAGCTAGGGGTGTACATGCAATAGGAAGGGGAGGGATTAGGGGTGTGACAAGATGGGCAGGCATACCCTAGACTCAATATGGCAGCCTAACCTTGGTCACCCTTAAATGGACCTGACCTCCCTGGGCTCTCCTTCAGGGAAACAATCTACTATCCTTATCAGAAGGGAGTGGGCCCTTCTTACCATGGGACAGACTATGCAGTCTGATTGCCCTAGATGGCTGATAACCCTTAGGGAGAATAACCTCTGACCTGCTTTTGATGACCTCCAAGTATGTAGTTCTTTTCCATGTGTAGCAAGCAGCGTCTTAGGTTTGGCATATATTTGGGGGGGACAACTTGGGAGAAATCCCACACGGTGCCATACCAACCCCCGACTCTTGAGAAGGACACAGTAGTTGTGGCTACTCAGACAGAGGACTCTGCTGTTTGGTCTTGTGTCTGCTTCCCGTGGAAACTGAGATCCAAAACATGTGTGGTTTAAAGATGTTAGGCTGATCAGAATTTGTTACACAGCGACAGACAATGAATACAGGGTTATTGAGGGAGCCATGTCTGTGGCTATGCATGACCTTGGTCCCTCTGTCCCAGTTCCTTAGAATTTGCTGGCCACGCTGAGTATGAGGTCACACTCTGGCAGGTTAGATGGCCCTGGGTCGTGTAGATATAGTTCTTTTATTTTAACTGATTTTTAAAATCATTTTATTAGGGGATCATGCAACTCTTATCACAATCCATACATACATCAATTGTGTAAAGCACATTTGTACATTCATTGCCCTCATCATTCTCAAAACATTTGCTCTCCACTTAAGCCCCCACCATCAGGTCCTTTAACTGATTTTTGTTGTTGAGAATAGACACAACAAAACATACGTCAAGTCAACCAATTGAGTGAGGTTGGTTGATGACATTGAATTCATGCAACCGTTCTCAGTCTCCTTTTCTGAGTTCTCCCCATTAATCTATACTCTCTGTCCCCTAAATCTCTGATCTTTTGAATTACTGTTGCCAGTTTGAACCCATAGAGAGAGTTCTGGAAAGAGCATGCTGCTCAAAGCCAACCGCTTTGACTCCTAAAGCTAAACTCCTGTTTGTCTTTTAAAGTTCTCGATATTTTTGATTTAAAGATTTTCTCAGAGCAGTGGTTTGGGGGTTTCTTCCAGCCTCAGGTCCCCAGCAAGTCTGGATGCCACCAGAATTCTGAATTCTCTTTTGCATTTTGCCCCTTTTGATCAAGTTTCTCCTGTGGTATCTTTGATCAAAATGCTCTGTCATGGTAGCTGGGCACCGGCCAATTCCTTTGGTTGCACGGCAAAGGAGGCAGTTGTCCGTGGAGCCCACCTGCGGGCCTGATGCTAAGACTTAGCAGGCATGATGTCATTGTGAGCCCGGGGGCCCGGATGGAGCTCTCTCTGGATGCCGAAGCTCCATTCTGAGAAGCCTCCCGGCCTTTACCCTCTGTGCCCCTTCCTTTGTATTCAGCTGTCCAGGTGCTGGGCTCTCCATGAATTCTGGAAGTCGTCCCAGCAAAGGAACACACCCAGGGACTCACATCTTCCCGTTTTCACATCTGACGGAAAGTGTGAGCCATGACCTAGTTCTGAGAGGCGGGGGTTGAGAAAGAGTGTCCCCACCCCCCCCATGAGCGGCTGCTGACGAGGATGGAGAGGTGGGAGGTGAGGATTGCACCCACGTCAACACGAGAATTGGATCCAGACTGACTCTTACCATGCCGTTGACAGTCAGGGTGGAGGCTGCCCTCTGTGGCCCTGGCTGAGTATAGATGGCATGGGGGGAGCCAGCCTGAGTCTGCACAAGGCCATTCTCCTGCTTCCCCATCACCTCTCAAGACCTTGCCCATACACCCAACCTGGGTGAGCAGAAGGTGGCACAGGGGAGCAGTAGGAGCTCACTCAGGTCCCAAGCCAAGATCTTTCCTGTCTGACCGCCTGTGTTCAGACATCGAATCTGGATATGGGATGAGGAAGCTCAGTCACATGGCAGGAGCTACATCGGTGGAGATAAGATAACAGGGCCTGCATTTAGAATGCCGCTTGAAGTCATGTGTGAAAGGGCTAGTGCTTCCTTCTCCTGCCTGGGCCCACGGCCTTGGTGTGTGTGGGTGGGTGGGGGGGAACAGGGGCATGTTTCAGATGAGTCTGGTGCCATCAGGGAGAAGGGCATGAATGCAGCCTTGGCAGGATCCCAGGGTGTTTGGGGTCCTCCTGTGGATGTGTGTACCCTCATCTGTGTTTTCTAAACTCGTTTTCTTGCTTTCTGGTCTCCCTGTACCTTCGAGCAAACCTGGGGTGGGGAGTGGGGCGGCTCAGGACACAAGGAGGTTCTGGCCACACCAAGCCAAAGGTTACCACTGGGGCCACCAACTCACATGCCTTCCTGACAGGCTGATTTACAACGGAACGTCTCGGGCCACCCAGTTCCCGGAGGGTGTGGATGTGCGCGTGCCTGGCTTTGGACAGACCTCCTCACTGGAGTACCTGGACCCCAGCAGAAGCAGCGTGGGTACGTAGCCTTCACTCGTGCCCTCCTGGGCTCAGCCTGGCATGGGAAGAGCCCTGCCAGCTTGTGGGAGACTGCCCGTGAGCTGTCTGGCTGGTGTGGGCAGCGACCCCCTTGCAGGAGATGTCCCAGGCTGGTCGGCACATGCGGTGGGGGTAGCTGGTGCTGGCGGTCTCCTGTTTAATCAGGCATGTTTCTGTCTGCAGGTTCCTATTTTCACACTGTGGTGGAGAGCCTTGTGAACTGGGGGTACACACGGGGCCAGGACGTTCGGGGAGCCCCCTATGACTGGCGCCGAGCCCCAAGTAAGCAAGTATCCTCTCCCTGTCCCCGGGGTGTTGGGAACTGGAGACCAGGAAGTCAGAGTGGGCAGTGGCCCTGGGCCCCGTTCCTCCCATCGTCGCTTCCACTCACCTCTCCCTGGGTCCAGCCTAAGGAAAAGTGAGGGGTCTGGGTCCCAGAGCCTTTCCTCCCTGACACTGCCTGGCTCTGGCCTGCAGATGAAAACGGGCCCTACTTCCTGGCCCTTCGCGAGATGATCGAAGAGCTGCACCTGCGGTACGGGGGTCCGGTGGTGTTGGTTGCCCACAGCATGGGCAACATGTACACGCTCTACTTTCTGCAGCAGCAGCCACAGGCCTGGAAGGACAAGTACATCCGGGCCTTTGTGTCACTGGGCGCGCCCTGGGGGGGCGTGGCCAAGACCCTGCGTGTCCTGGCTTCAGGTAAGACCCTGCCAAGCCCAGCATGGGAGGGCCTGGTTGCTTTCTGCCCTCCACCCTGCCCTCCTGAGCTGTTGCCCTCCCATCGAGACAGTGGCATACCTTTTTTTTATAGATCATTTTAGTGGAGGTTCGGACCGTTCTTTTTTTTTTTTTTTTTAATCAATTTATTGGGGCTCATACAATTCATCACAATACATACAATTCATCACAATACATAGATCAATTTTATAAAACACATCTATACATTTGTTGCCCTCATTATTCCCAAAATTCGCTTGCCTCTTGGGTTTCCGGAATCAGCTCATTTTCCTTTTTTCCCCCTCCCCTTCCCTTCCTCCTCCCTTCTCCCCCATGCACCCTTGATAATTTATAAATTATTATTGTATCATATTACACTGTCCGGCGTCTCCCTTCACCCACCCCCCTGCTGCCCGTCCCCCAGAGAGTAGGTTAAACATAGCTCCCTGTGATCCATTCCCCCTTTCTTCATCCCCTTTCCCTCCTGGTATCGCCACTGTCACCCCTGGTCCTGAGAGGTTCATCTGTCCTAGATTCCCTGCATTTCTGATTCCCATCTGTCCCGCTGTGCTTCATCTGGTCTAACCAGGTCTGCAAGGCAATATTGGGGTCCTGGTAGTTGGGGGGGTCGGACCATTCTTATCACAATCCATCTCTGGTGTCCAGTACATTTGTACATTTGTTGCCGTCATCCTTCTCAAAACATTTGCTTTCAACTTGAGCCCTTGGCCTCAGCGCCTCCTTTCTCCCCCTCTCTCCCTGCGGCATCCCTTTTTCAAACATCTCCCCAACTCCCCAAAAGAGACTCTTGACCCAAACAGGAAATAAAAATAACTGCAAACTCACCTCCATCCAGTTGATTCCATCTCCTAGCAACCCAGAAAGGCGGAGTGGCACCGCCCCTGTGCATGTCTGAGGCTGTCACTCTGCACCGCTCGCCAAGAGCCTCCTCGTCCCCTCAGCAAGTCTACCTGCCCCAGCCCATCACTCGTGCTTGTTTCCTTTTAAATCATTTTATTGGGGGCTCTTAAAACTCTTTTTACAATCCATACATCAATTGTATCAGACATATTCATACATAGATTCCATCGTTCTTTTCTAGACATTTATTTTCCATTGAACCCTTGGGATCAGCTCCTGTTTTTTTCCCAACCCCTGCCCTCAAGGAGCCCCCTCTGCCCAGTGTTTGTTTCTTACAGGAAGTGCAAGAGTGGCATGTCTGCTGTGTCCCCGACACCCCGCTGCCCCCCCCCAACACACACACACACACACACTCTCTCTCTCTCTCTTTCTTTCTCTCTCTGCTTGGGCCTGACCGTGCAAAGTGCACAAAGTTTTCGACCCAAAGCTTTTTGGGGGAAGCATTTCCTTTTCTTCTCCTTCTTTACCCGGGCCTCTCTTCCTCCAGGAGAGGTGGGTCTGCAATTTCTGCCTGACTCAGCAACCCCTGTCTGTGGGCGTGGGGGGGGGCGGAGCTTCCTTTGTCCCTGGGGACAACATGAAGGAAGCAGGTAAAGGCTTCTGGGAAAAGCCACTTCCCCTCTGCCCCACCCCCACACACCCTCTTCATCACCCTTGACCTCCCACCCCCCCACACACACCCCAGCTATAGCCGTGGGTACTCTAGGAGGGGCTCAGCCTGCGTGGGAGCCTCATTGCCTCTCGCTGAGGGATGGGTGAGCTAGGGCGAGTCTGAGAAGCCACTTCCTCTTGGCACTGCCTGACCAGCAGACCAGCTGGTAGTGTTGGGTCAGGCCTGGTGTCTCTCCCAGCCCTTTACCCTGCACTGACAACCCAGGGCTCAGAACGGCAGGTACAGGGTGAGCCTGCCTAGAGACCAAGCACAGGCACCCCTCCAGGCTGAGACGGGGTTCTGGGGGAGTTCAGACCCCAGTCCCCTTCAAGAGCTGCCCCATTAGCTGCCTTAGAGCTTTGCCTCCCAAGCTGGAACGCTGGGGTAAGCTTCTGTCAGGCCCTGGAAGTCTGGGACTAGGAGGTAGCCCAACAGCCCTCAGGGCTTCTTCCTCTGGGTCTTAGAGCCAGGCACCAGCCAAGGCGGCTTCTGGGATAGGTGAGGGGATGAGCACCTTGGCACTGAACTTGCAGAAAGAGCTGCACCTGCTGCCAAGTAGTTCCCAAACAGCCCATCAGAAGACTTACCTGGGAGCCTTGGTGGTGGTTTTTTGTTTGTTTGTTTTTAATGATAAATTAGGTGGTAAGGGGGTGGCCTCACTCTGGGTGGGAATGGAAATTGTTGGCAGCGGCGAATGAACCCGTTTGAAGCCCTGCCCAGGAGGAGGAAAAAGATAATAAGTTCATCGCCCTGTGGCTATGGGCGCTGACTAAACTTAGAAGGGGGAACGGGCTGGCTGCGGGCTTTGCAGACGCAGCGAAACTTAAAGCGGAGCGATACAAGCTCGAGCCAGGCCGTCCTGTGCTTCTCTGGTGTCCGTTGGGAAAGCACAGCGCTGCCCATGATTGACGTGCTTCCTGCGGGGGTGGGA
>NW_022106189.1:30984303-30989695 GCF_000313985.2 Echinops telfairi
TTCTCCTGTCAGGAGACAACAACCGGATCCCGGTGATTGAGTCCCTGAAGATCCGGGAGCAGCAACGCTCGGCCGTCTCCACCAGCTGGCTGCTGCCCTACAACTACACGTGGTCACCTGAGAAGGTCTTCGTGCGCACGCCCAAGGCCAACTACACCCTGCGGGACTACAGCCAGTTCTTCCAGGACATCGGCTTTGAGGAGGGCTGGCTCATGCGGCAGGACACGGAGCGGCTAGTGGATGCCACGGTACCCCCAGGCGTCCCCCTGCACTGCCTGTTCGGAACCGGGGTGCACACCCCAGACTCCTTCTACTACGAGAGCTTCCCCGACCGCGACCCTACCATCTTCTTTGGCAACGGGGACGGCACCGTGAACCTGCAGAGCGTGTTGCAGTGCCAGGCCTGGTGTGGCCGCCAGGAGCAGCCAGTGTCCCTGCTGGAACTGCCAGGCAGCGAGCACCTGCAGATGCTAAACAGCAACACCACCTTGGCCTACCTGAAAGGGGTGCTCCTCGGGGCCTGACACGTCCGGGCCACAGGGCTACTCTGCCGCCGCCTCTCCTGCTGCCTCAGGGGCTGCCTGGGTTTGTGAACAGCCAAGTGTCCGCCATGGGGACCTCTTGCTGACACCTCTCCTCGTGTGGCAGCAAAGGAAGAAGAACTCAAGTCTGAACTCGAGGGGCCTTTGGGAAAAAGAGCACAGCTGTTGCGGGGCCGCCTGGCCCCGGGCTCCGGTCCCCTCCTTCCCCCCCTCTGGAGCCTCAGCTCTCTTAGCCTGCCAGACCTGGCCCAGGCGCTTCCTGTGATTGCTGCCCCTGGAGTCCAGGGGTGGGTGATACCCTCCATTTACAGGCCACAGTCCTGGGCCCCTGGGAGCCTTGCCACTGGCCGTGGGTGCCTGAAATTTCTGCCCTCTGTGGCCTAGCTCCTTGACAGTCTGCCCCTGGTTTCAGGGCGGAGGGTTTCAGTCCTGCCTCCCTCCCGTTCCTCCAGGGCACCAGGGCATGATGGAGGTGGGGGCTCAGGATGGGGCTGCAGATACTCCCTCCCCCTCTGCCCCACTGCCGGGACTGTGTCGCAGGGCCTCTGGGCCTCTCAGTGGGACTGTGGCCTTGGTGTTGACGTTGACTCCCTTTGCCCTGGAGCTTCAAACCAGGGATGAGAGCAAGGCCCAGTGCCATGACCGAGGTGCCTGTGGGGAAGGGCTCAGGGAAGTAGCCAAGCCTGCCCAGAGCTTCCTTGAACTGCCTTTCCACGAACCCTCCACCACACTGCCACCCTGCCCCCTGCCTTAGGGTCTCTCGGGGGCTCACATTGACTGGCCCAGGATGAGAGTGGCGGGGAACCTCTAGCTCAACCTGCCAGGCAGCTGAGTAGCATTCACTCTGCGGGAACTAGCCACCACCCAAGACTTGAGTGGGCTGGTAGGCTGCTCCATTGGACAACCAGGTGCCTTGGGGGCTCTCCTGGGGGTCCCCTCTCTGCTCCAGTGGTGCTGCATAGCAGGGATGGAGGACCGGCCCAAGCATGCCCTGTTGGCTCCACATGGGCATGTAGTCATAGGCCAAGACTTGGGTCTAGCTTCCAGTTGGGCCCCCCCGGGTGGGCCCCCCCCAGGCCCCAAGCAGACTGTGAGGTCACCATCTGCTGTTTCCTTCAAGGTCTCTGTGGAGCTGGTCTCTCTTCATACATTCTCACATCTCCCTCCTCTGGTCCTGAGCGGTGGGCCCTGGTTGGGGCTCTGAGCGGGCTGTACAAACTTGGGTCCCAGCAATAAAAGTGTTCTGGTTGCTGTAAGCTATCTGGCCTGGGCTGTACTCTGAGCAGGAGGGAGGGAGGGAGGGAGGCAGCAGGGGGTGAGGGAGCCTGGGGAGGAAGGCCTCCCTCAATCCCCCTTCCTTCCTCAGCCCTGGTCTCCCCACAGCTTAGGATTTTTAACGTATTTTGAACCTACCGTAGCCCACCCTACCATTTGCTTCTTCAGGCTCATTTGCCTATCATCTCTCTGCCCTTGGGGACAGACACAGAAGAGAGACCTGCTGGATTGGAGTGAAAAGAAACCCAGATTGACTAAGAGAAAGGGATAGAGTGGCAGACTGAGGACCAAATGGAGATGGACCTAGAGGTCTAGGCAAGAACAGATAAACAGATACCATCCATCCGAGAGAGAGAGAGAAAGAGAGAGAGAGATGGGTGGGCTCCAGCCGAAAATCTGGGGTCCAGTGCTCAGGGCTTGCGGGAGGTTGGGGTGGGTTGGAAGGACGTTGAAGTTTCTATTCTAGTCGCTAATACACCTTCAGCCACCAGAGGGCGCTCGGAACCCTGTCACTGCACAGGTTCTAAGTCAAACCTGCCAGGCAGAGGTGCATGAGATTCTCGGTACACAGGTACTGTGGCACAACTAGCCTCGCTGGCCTTGGTTCCATGATAAAGAGCAAGCCCTCTTCTCCAGGCCCTGCTCAGCCCAACTCTGCCCTATGACCCACCCACTCATGTCACTCGTGGTCCTGCTGGCCACGCACTCAGCCCTGACCCCGCTCAGCAACGCTGACCTGCCTGGTTTCATAGCCGAGGAGGAAGGGTATGGACTCAGAGCCAGTTTCGGGATCAGCACACCTGGATCCATGTCCCAGTTGGCCCCAGCCAAGTAACCCAGAGGTTGTCCTGACACTTTGAGCTGATTTCCTCTGAAGAGTGGGGACGATCTGGTCCTGCAGAACATTGTTGGGATTCTCTGACGCAGGGCTCGGTGCACAATGTCCTTTCGGGTGACAGAGCGAAGCCAGAGGTCTGGGAGTTGCCAGAGCCTGTGTGCAACTCCTGGAAGGGCAAGTGGGCCGCCTGCTATTGAGTGAAACAGATGTGCCCCGAGCTTTCCCTCTGCAGCCAGGGAGGGAGGAGGACACTGATGGAGCAGGTGAAAGGGCAGGCTGGAATGACTGCTGATTCACATCCGCACTGTTCACACTCGGGTATGGTGCCCCAAAGGAAGGAGGGGCACTCGGAGGGCAACACCTGCTAAGGCTTCAAGGCTCCCGATTTATCATCTCAGCAGTGAGGGCCACTGCCACCCGGGAGACACAAAGGCATTCCATTCCAGTCTCCTCTGTTTTAGAAGGCTCCTTCTACAGCAGTGGTTCTCAACCTTCCTGATGCTGTGACCCTTTCATACAGTTCCTCATGTGGTAGTGACCCCCCCAACCATAACATTATTTTTGTTGCTACTTCATCACTGTCATTTTGTTACTGTTTTGAATCAGGCAACTCCTGTGAAAGGGTCTGCCGACCCCCAAAGGGGTTGCGACCCACAGGTCGAGAACCACTGCCCTACAGGGATGGGTTGGAGGGCGCGAAGCAGGACAGGGTCTGGGAGCTCTCTGGGGTTACGACAGTGTCCAGGTGTGGCTCACACCCACTGACTTGTTGCTTTCAAGCCCACCCGGACTCAGTGAGGGACTAGGATGGTAGAACATCCCCATGAGCTGTCACCAGTATGGCTGAAGTTATCAAGGGTTTTATCTTCCTTGGGCCGGTAATCGATGCTCATGGAAGTGGCAGAGATCAGAAGACACATTGCATTGGGTAAATCTGCTGCATGGGACCTCTCTGGTTTGTTGAAGAGCAAGGATATTTCTTGGAGGACTAATGTGCACCTGCCCCAAGCCATGGTATTCTCCATTGCATGGAAGTTGGACATTGAATGGTCGTAGAAGAATAGATGCATTTAAATTGTGCTGGAGAAGAATAGTGAAAGTTCCATGGACCAACCACTAAGCGCCGATCTGTACATCTGTATCAGAAGAAGTAAGGCCAGAGTGCGCCTTAGAGGCAAGGATGGCAAGACTTCGCCCATCCTTACGTCCTTTGGACGTATTGTCAGGAGAGAGCAGTCCCTGGAGAAGAACATCATGTTTGGTAAATTGGAGGGGCAGCAAAAGAGAGGGAGGCCCTGCATCAGATGAGTTGACACAGTGTGATAGTTATATAATCTGGTGTCAATTTGAAGAATCAGAGTGAAGGGGTGGAGTCTAGCCTGCCAATACGATCATTGCCAATGAGGCCTTTGTGTGGACATGGCCTTCTGAGGATTCTGGGAACTCCTGCATTCCTCCTTGGAGGCGGGAGACACACACACTCTCTCTCTGCTTACTCTCTGAGAAACTCTACTGACAAGACATAGGAAGCTATGCTGATGGCAGCAAGAGCC
Organism: Echinops telfairi; assembly: GCF_000313985.2. Taxonomy (NCBI): domain Eukaryota; kingdom Metazoa; phylum Chordata; class Mammalia; order Afrosoricida; family Tenrecidae; genus Echinops; species Echinops telfairi. The sequence goes on from NW_022106189.1 coordinate 30,988,512, forward strand.
CTGGACCTGGAGAAGCCACATGGAGACCCCTGCCAGCACTGAGATGCTTATAATGCCACAGGATCCACAAGGCTTCCCACCCACTGGCCTGTGCTCTTCCTGCATTTGACATCATTGCATGTGTTTTGTGAGTCTGAAGAGGACTTTATAGATTGGTATCAGACATATGGGCTAATATCGATTGGACTTATGGACTTGATCTGGGTTGGGATGTTTTTTCAATATTCAGTGGTTCTTGTATAGAAAGCTTTTTCTTATACACACAAGTGTCCATGAATTTGTTTCTCTAGTCTACCCAGACTAACACACACACACACACACACACAGTGTCCTCATCAATGGGCTCAGACATAGGAACAAATGTGAGGCTGGGGCAGGACCTCCCAGTGTTTTGTTTGTTGTGCATATGGTTGCTATGGGTTAGGGCCGAATCAATGGTACCTAACAACAATCTTTATGGAAGCAGACTACCATAAAGATCTTTCTCTCTTGGAGAGGCTGGTGGACTTGAACTGCTGGCCTTTCAGTTAGAAGCCAAGTTCTTAACCACTGTCCCACCAGAATTTCTTAAGTGTGCTCTTGACTCATTCACTCAGAGGGCAAAGGTAGAATTGCCCCTGTAGAAACTCTTATGGAAGAACTCTTAAGGAAGCATTCTTTACAGAGGTAGAAAACCTCTGTCTCCTTCGGAAGGGCTGCTGATTTTGAACTGTTGACCCTGTCGTTAGCAGCCTAACATGTAACTCAGCAGACCCCCTTGGTTCCTTAGGCGTGCCTCTAAAAAACCTCGGTCCAAGATGCTGCCCGTTGAGCATTGGTCACTGGGTGTGGGGAGAACAGGGGCTTAGATGAGTCAAGGACAGAGGAAGTACAGTGGTAAACTGTCTGGAGAAAAGACTCCACAGCTGGCAGCTGGTCAGCACCTAAGGTGTGTGGCCCGGAAGCTGGGGCAAGGGCCCAGCTGCCAAGGTGAGCAGACCCTGGCACAGCCCCAGAGTTACCAGGAAGGTGCCCTCTAAGGAAGTGGGGAGGAGGAGAGCAGGAGAATGCAGTTCCCCAAAAAGGGTGTGCACAGGCTAGGGGAAGATGAGGATTGAAGGGGGTGCACAGGTTGGAGCCCCAAGTAGGCCGAGACTTGGCTGTGGGTGCGGGTCCGGGTGTGTGTGTGTGTGTGTGTGTGTGTG
>NW_022106189.1:30990399-30997962 GCF_000313985.2 Echinops telfairi
GTGTGTGTGTGTGTGTGTGTGTGTGCGCGCGCCCGAGAGTAGGTGACGCTGAGCAGAGGAGCCCCTGGGTGTGAGAAACATTCCTTGGCAGGACTTTGGGTGTGTAAGGCAGAGCCTGGTGGCATGGGGGGGTGGTCACACGCTGGGGTGCTAACTGCAAAGTCAGCAGTTTGAATCCACCACCCTGCCGGCTGGAGAAAGAGGAGGCTCTCACCTCCCATACAGTTTCCAGTCTACCCTGCCCTATAGGGTCACTATGAGTCTGACTGGACTGGGGGGTGGTGAGTGTGAAAGACAGTGAGTGTGCAACAGATCCCATGTGTGCGTGTGCGAGAGACCTAGAGGAAGGCTGTGGAATGTGAGAGAGGCCCTGAGGGTGGGGGATTCTGGGTGTGAGAGACGCATTGTGTGTAAGATGGAGAGAGACAGGTGTGAGCATGTCCTGGAGAGGAGGGCGCTGAGTGTGACAGGGGCCCGGGGTGGGGGTGTGTGTGTGAGTTTGCTTGACTGCATGAGAGTGTTGTGTGAGAGGAGCGTTTGGGAAATGAGGTGAGTGAAAGACTGAATGTGTAAGACTTGGCAGGTGGGGAGATTCTGAACAGTGGCTTCTCTCAGGGCTGGGGCCCCAGTGGTGGGGACCGCCATTCTACTTTGCTCTGGGACCCAAACAGATTCAGACACCCAGGGTATGAAGTGCTGAAAAGGTGGGCACTGGGCTGGGTCCCCACCTCCCACTCGAGGGGTTTCCACACTGTGTGCAGGGCTTGATGGGAGAGTGCACTTAGTTGCTGTTACTAGGGCTCTTTTGAATGTCTTCATTTCCTGTCTCTCTTTTTTTGGTGATCATCTCATGTCAATGTAAGGTGATTTGTGGAACTTTCCGGAAACTCTTCCCTAAAAGGCCTCACTAAGTAGTAAGCATGTCGTCACCGTTGTTTGCATAGTGATCAGTTTACATGGGAATCCACAGTTTACTCAGTAGATGTTTTCAAATACTTGGGCTAGATGCTTGGTGACACAAGTTAGGAAGAATGTGGTTTTTGCCCTGATTGGGGAGGTGGGGAGGGAGTGAAAAGCCATGGGCAGTGATTCCAGCCTCGATCTCACAGACTACTCTGCCATCTGGTGCCTTATCTCTGAGAGCCACTCCCTGATTTGAAGACCTAGGGGCAGTGTTTCGCTTTGGGCAACCCCAACATTCTAAGTGCCAGCATCTGTCACTCCTCCTTCTTTTTTAATCATTGTATTGGGGGCTCCTACAACTCTTATCACAATCCATCCATCCATCCATTGTGTCAAGCACATTTGTTGCCATCATTCTCAAAACATTTGCTTTCTACTTGAGCCCTTGGTATCAGCTCCTCATTTCCCCCCTCCCTCCCCGCCTCCCCGCTCCCTTGTGAACCCTTGATAATTTATAAATTATTATTATTTTGTCATGTCTTACACTGATTGATGTCTCCCTTCACCCACTTTTCTGTTGTCCGTCCCTCCCTTCACCCACTTTTCTGTTGTCCGTCCCCCAGGGAGGAGGTTATATGTAGATCCTTGTAATGTGTTCCCTGTCACTCCTTCTTGTGATCATTCTCACTACTGTTGGCTTTTGGGGGAAGTCTCTCAGGGGCAAAAAAACCCAAAACCACACCAAAAAAACAAAAAAACCCAAGCTGACAAGGGCTGGTTTCCATTGTGTGCTCATGGGATTTTACTTCCCAGTTTGGGGATTCCAGTTCTTTTGTGGTGGCTGTTCCTTACAGGTGTGTGAGAAAGCATAAGCCTTGTGGACTCTAAACCTCTTCCTCCTTCCCGGTTTGGCTATGAGCAGAGCTTTGTTCCTTCCAAAAGTATAGACCAGTCCTGTGCGCGGTCCTCCTAGAACCTCTGGGTCCAGGAAATATCCTCAGCGGTACTGCTGTGTGGAATGTGGGTATATGCTTTTCCAGAAGTTATGCAAATGGTGCTCTCTGGCTCCAGCACTGGGGGCGCAGCAGCTGGCATGCATGATTGGAGATGACCAGGTAGTTCTCTGACACACACATGGGCTGGCTGCTTCTGTTCCACTCACTGTGCGTATGAGGAAAATTCTCAATAATTGAGTGCTACCCTTCCTGGTCCTGTTCAGATTTTACAAAGGGAGATATGATCCTGCTGCTTACTAGGTTCGATTTTTTTTTGTGTTGCTTTTGGATAAACCATCTCCTCGTCTTTGTTGCAGAGATTAAATGGCCAAGACAGACAAGTGGAATTAGGCCCTGCTAATAAGGAGGCTTCATTTTCTCCTCAGAACTTGACCCATTTTTGAATAGGTAGCGTATCAAAGTGTGAAGTCAACTTATTTCCTGACAGGTGAATCTTACTGCTTTCTTCTGTTTGCTTTCTTGGATCTTTGTAGAGAATTGTATTTATCCATTACAGAATGCACAAGATACTAGTGACGAGAATGGCTCACATATAATTACCAGATCTCTTTTTTCTGGGTTACATGCTTTATAGGGAACCCTAAAATTTGTGATTATATTATTAATCTGAGAAGCTTCAAAAAGTTCATGGGAAAATTCTTTTGAGTCTATTTTCCTGTAGATTTTTAGAAGTCCCCTCATCTAAGGTTGGCAGTTCCACCCACCAGGTGCTCAAGCACCCTGGGAAAAAGAGGTGGCAGTTTGTTTCTGTCAAGTTTACAGTCTTAGAAACCCTCTGGAACTGTTCTGGCCCGCAGGCTTGCTACACGTTGAAATGTCTCCATTTCCTGCAACAATTATCCAGCAAGACCAATGCTAATATGTAAATCCCTTCGTCTACATTGTATCTCGTTTCTAAGAGGCATTTCCTTGTTGGTTTATAACCAACTTCAAACTCACTGCTGCCAACTCCAGCCCAACTTATAGCCACCCTATGGAGGACCAGTGTCCGGGACTGTAACTCTTCACAGGAGTAGAAAGCCTTGTCTTTCTCCCTCAGAGCGGCTGGTAGTTTCGAACTGCTGACCCGTGGTTAGCAGCCGAAATGTAACCAGTCACACCCCCAGGGCTCTCTTCCAACTAAAGGTATCTGCCAAAGAAAACAAGTTGCCTAGGAAATCTTGAACCAGAAAAGCAACATCAGGAAAAAGACTAGGTCGTAAAACAAGAACAACACGAAGACGAGGTAGCAGATGTAACAGTGGCGGCAGCTGTCTGCTGTGCCTGGGAGCGGAAGTAGAGCTTCGCTTTCCTGATAACCCAAATAAAATGACAGAGGGAAAGATTGTATCCTTTTTGCTATTTGATAGAAGGAAATGCAGTATGTTCATTTTTTTCAGGTTAAGCTTTTAAAAGAATGAATGTATACTTTCCACAGAGTTTCTGTTTTTGTTTTAAATTCAGAAGAATAAAGAAGAAGAAGAAAAATCCTCTTTCCACAGTACTTAAGATTTTGATGTATTTTGCCCCGTTTGTGATCAATGGTGGAAGAGGTTTTAAATCTCATTTGTAAAATTTTCTTTGGAATGGAACTTCATTAGATCGGAAGGGGTGTGTGTGTGTGCTGTCCCCTGAAAATGCATTTGACCATTTCATGGTGTGTTTGTTTATTTGTTTGTTTTTCCTCCTAAGGAAATGTTAGTAGCCTGAGAAATCCCTCTACTATCTCCTGCAGTGATATGGAAAATAGGATGAAAAAAATCTGCCGGAAAGCTGTGTGGGGCCTTCTCGGTAGAGTTGAACCCTTGTTCTTCAAGACAGGCCCTGACAGTGTGCCTCGCAGGAGTTTGTGGAGACTGTCTGTAGGAGTGATTTTAGAGAGAGGAGCCCTGGTGGCATCGTGATTACAAGCTGGGTTGCTAACCGTAAAGTCACTAGTTTGAAACCACCCGCTGCTCCTCGGGGCAAAGACCAGGCTTTCTCCAGCCCCATAAAGAAGTATGGACTTAGAAACCCACTGCGGCCCTTCTACCCTATCTTAGAGGGTTGCTGTGAGTCAATGGCGCTAAGTTTGGTGTTTTTTTTGGTGTGAGTGTGAGAGACAGAGTGATAAGGGACCCAGACTCGGTGTGAGCATCATTTCTCATCATCTGGGTGAAAACAAATGAGGCTAGTCGGCTCCTGGGTCAACTGTGGTTAAATTTTGATGGTGCACCAAGGTACAGGCTGTGGACAGACAAGTCAAGGTCATGGAGTCATGTCCAACTCTTCATAATTGTATAGAGCAGAGTGGAACCACCCCCTTAAGTTTCCGAGATGTTAAATCTTTACAGGAGCAGATAGCCTCATTGCTTCCTCAAGGAGCAGCTAATGAGTTTGAACTGCTGATTTGGTGGTTAGCAGCTCAGAGCCTAGCCCATTATGCCACCAGGGTACCTTCATTGTTGGGGAAAACCAGACAAACCAAAAAAAACCCACACTCACTGCCAGCAAGTCCACAGACCCTGTAAGACAGGTTAGAACTGCCCTTGTGAGTTTCCAAGACTGTCACTCTTGAAGGGAGTGGAAAGCCCCATGTTTCTCCCGCAGAGCGGCTGGTGGTTTTAAACTACTGACCCTGCAGTTAGCAGCCCAGAGGGTCTGCAAATCCATGTGTGTCCCGAGCACTGTGTGTGGAAAGGGTAGACAATATATCTCATGTTCTAGATGAGGGGGAAAAAAGCCCTCAACTTCAGTACTAAAGAGATTACCTAAAGGAAAATTTATTAAGTCTTCCACAGGACAAAGGCAAGACAGAGACATATCACCCGGAGGAGGAAGGCCATCAGCACAAGATGATATCGGTGTCCAAGGATTGACAGAAACACAGCCATTTAAGCAGGACATGGGAGTACAGCGGAAACTGTCCCCACAGCAGATCAATACATGACAGTGGCAAGTGGGATTACAGAAGTGGGGTAGGGACATGTACCCTATTCTAGATAGAAGAGCTTGCAAGATTGGTTCACGGGACCCCCGACCAAGGCAGTCAGGTATGACTCATGGCCATGCTACCCTAGTACCCCAAATTCCATCGAGGGGACACCCACAAAAGCCCCTAAGGCAGCGGTTCTCAACCTGTGGGTCAAGATCCCTTTGGGGGTTGAAGGACCCTTTCACTGGCATCACTCAATTCATTACAGTAGCAAAATTACAGTGATGAAGTAGCAACGAAAATAATTTTATGGTTGGGGGTGGGGGTCACCACCACATGCGGAACTGTATGAAAGGGTCTGGGCATTGGGAAGGTTGAGAACCACTGCCCTAAGGGGTAAGCTACTCCTCCCTGGACTGGCAGGGGGAGTGGTAGTAATCCACTTTCAAACAGGCTCTGGGTGAAGGCAAAGCTGTTTGCCAAGCTGGCTAATGGTAGGAAAGAATTCGATGGAGGTAAATCTCTGTGGACACAAAAAATGGATTTAGGGCATTGACTATAAACTAGCCTTCTGCAAACCTAGCGCTCAGCATTTAAGCTCTAATACATAACTACTCTAAAACAAACGGCTTACAATAAAAACAACAGCAATGCATTGTTGATTTGTCGCATATGTAAAAGTAAAATGTACAGCGGCACAAGACTGCACAAAACCTCTTCAAAAGTATTGAAAAGCAGGGAGGTTGCTTGGAGGACTGAGGTGTACCTGACGCAAGCCTTGGTATTTTCATTCACCGTATATACATGGAAAGTGGGATACTGAATGAGGAGAGAAGGGATGCATGGGAATTGTGGTGCTGGAGAAGAATACCATGCACTGCCGAAAAGACAAACACATCTGTCTTGGAAGAAGTAGGCCAGAGTGCTCCTTAGAGACAAGGATGGTGAGACTGTCTTACATACCTTGGGCTTGTTGTCAGGAGAGACCAGTCCCGGGAGATGGACCTCATGAGACTTCAAAACAAGGATGTGGCTACACTAAAAGAGAACACTATATAATGTCAAAGATGTCAATTCACCAAGAAGACATGGTTCTAAATGAATAGTTCCCCAACAACAGAAATTCAAAATAACATGAAGCAAAACCCGAGACCTGAAGCAAGAAATAAACAAAGCCACAATTATAGTTGGAGACAGCAGCTTGCTTCTGTCATTGTGGTGATGTGAATTTGGAATAGCTGCTTTATCTCTAGTTTTGAAACTCCGGCTAAATGATTGGCTGCTGCTGCTGCATACTGGCATCGAGTCAATTCTGACTCATAGAGACCCTATAGGACAGGGTAGAACTGCCCTGCAGAGTTTCCCAGACTAACTCTAACCAGCGTAGAAGGCCTTGTCCTTCTCCCAGGAAGCAGCTGGTGGTTTTGAAATGCTCTTCTTGAGGTTAGCAGCTCAACTCGGAACCGCAGCACTGCCTGGCCTCCTGACTCAGAAGCAGGAAGAGAGAACTCTCAGGACCATCAAAGGAGAGCCACTAGCAGAGCACATGCAAAATCCCTGCTTGGAACAACAAAGGCAGCATAAGCTCTCAGATGGAGACCAGGGGCTGAGGCAAGGAGATCATGAGACAGTAGAGAAACAGTACCCCCACCGATAACTAGGAGGCTGTTAGACAGAGCTGCAGGCCGGCTTCCTGGCCCACAGAGGCAGAGGCCCAGAGACCACATGATTGAGAAGCTGCGGCCTAGAGAGAGACGGCTGCTGGCTGAGGAGACAAGCTCTTGTGGGCCAACGGCTGTATCTCTCATAGTTGGTGACCCTGACTTGTAGCCTGATGTTACGGAAACATGCTTCCAATCTAAGGTTCTTTTACCTGCCTCGTAAGAATAAAAAAGCAAGGAGCCAGGCTTACCACACAAGCCAGAGGATTTCTTGGATGGAGAAATATATTACAAAGGGATGCGTGGAGGGCCCTTGAGGCCACGCAGACCACGCTGCTTTGCGTGACTGGAAGGGGAAGGCTTTAAAGGAGTTTAGGCGGGAAGGACATTATGTTTATTCATGAAAAGAGGTAGAGAATTCCAGGAACTGGGCCCACATGGGTGCAAGTATGGTAATTGGGTGCACACACCACAGGTGTTCAAAGCGGGACTGCCGCAAAGGCTTCTGGGTTGTGTATCATCATCCCTTAGGGCAGTGGTTCTCAACCTTCCCAATGCCCAGACCCTTTAATACAGCTCCCCATGATGAGGTGACCCCCCCAGCCATAAAATTATTTTCGTTGCTACTTCATCACTGTCATTTTGCTACTGTTAGGAATCGGGCCACCCCTGTGAAAACATCATTCAACCCCCAAAGGGGTCACAACCCACACGTTGAGAACCGTTGCCTATGGGGTGGTGTGCATGCACCAGGCAGCTGGTTCCTCAGGGTTGAAGCCTCTGCCTAAGTGCTCTTGTTCTTACTTCAATTCAAGGTCACGGGTGTCTGGCTTGCTCCTGATCCTGTGACCCATCTATGCCGGTCAAATGCTGAATGCTGCAAAGCAAAATACGCTATTTCTGCAGGGGAGAAAAGACATTGGAAATGACCTAGTACATCAGAAGTTTAAACATTAACTGAGTGTAGGTGTGTTAAAGTCCCCCACCTTTGGCGGAGGAAATTCCTCAACGTCATTAACACTTGATAAGTGGGGGTGGAACAGCTCAGCCTCTTTTTTAATGTGTCATTGTTAACATTGGGGATAATGCT
>NW_022106189.1:30998062-30999771 GCF_000313985.2 Echinops telfairi
GGAAATTCCTCAACGTCATTAACACTTGATAAGTGGGGGTGGAACAGCTCAGCCTCTTTTTTAATGTGTCATTGTTAACATTGGGGATAATGCTCCCAGGTTATCTGTGAGTTCTCTTGGGCCATCTGGATGGATTTTCAAGCCCATCGGGAGTTTCCCTTGACATGTGAGGCTAAGGTAAGAAAGGAACCACGGGTGGAGGTGTGGCTGATCTGTGCCTTGTGGCAAGGTTTGGGGTTGTGTGTGGTTAGATTCTCTTCTTTGTAGCCTGAGGAGGTCAGCTGTGGCCCCCACGCTGCTTTCTCAGTGGGCATCATAAGTAGGATTTATTGCTTCATCCTTCCCAGAAGCAAGGGGTTTTGTGAAAAAAGGAAGAGGAAGGGGCATGGGGAGTGAGACTTTGATTCTTGGATGGCTTCTTTGGTTCTTACATGTAAGAGCTGAATGAAATACACCCTAAAGGAAAGCCATAACCCTAAATTCCCCACCATGGGGTCCAGTGTGACTCATAGCGGCCCTATAGGACAGGGTAGAACTGCCCCCGTGGGTTTCCGAGACTCACTCTTCAGGGGAGTAGAAAGCTCCATCCTTCTTCCTTGGAAAGGTGGACAGTTTCGAACCTCTGACCTCACAGTTGGCAGCCCAGTGTGTAACCACTACACCACCAGGGCTCCTTCTCTCGGGCAAGTAGATCTAACATCAACAATGATCCAGAAGACCTGAAAGTGGGATATTCTGATGTAGCTCTTATCTGAGCAATGATGTAGATTCTGAAGGATAAACATAAGAAGACACATTCCATACGTCTTCTCAGGGCTTGAAAGATTGACAGTAGGAACTCAGCAGGCCTGGGGAAAAAGCTCGATGACCCGCCTCTGGAGATTCCAGCCAGGAAAACCCTACGGGCAAGTTCTGCTCAGCCACATGGGCTTGCTGGGCTAGGAGTTGATTTCTTGAGGGCCCTTAATGACATCTCCAAGCAGGATTTAGGGGCAGGGAGGGCTGAGGGAGAGGCTTCCACCTGGAGAAAATGGTTTGGCTCATTGACTTCTAAAACAGAACACGAGTGCTCAATTGGCTTCAGAACACAAGAAGGCATCTTTCCTCAGGGACGGCAGATACCTTTCGGACCATGTCTTGTCCTTAGACTCTGATGTGGACAGTCCCACCCATGGTCCAGTCTCACTGAAATGCAGACGCTGGGAGAGCCCAGGGTTTGCGCAGCCAGCCAGGCCCTGTAAACCTTTGTTCCTGCTCAGCCTTGTGCCTCTCATGTCCTTTACCTACCTTTTCAACATTCTAGCTGCTCCCTTTCCCGACGTACGTCCCAGTGCTGCTAAGGCTTCTAGGACACGTCGCTGCTAGAGCATCCACTCATCTTCGTTCTCTCCTGACTAATGCATGAGTCTGTCTGTTTTAGCTTTCTGCCCAGCGGCACCCAGGATAAGGCCTAGCAGAGGGTTGGCACTCAGCCCGCGATCACTGATGAAGAATACATTAAGAGCAGAAAATACCACTTTTTCCGCGCTACCCACAGCAGGGTCCATACGGCGTTGTCCTGCTTCCCATCGTAACTTAAAAGGGAAACTTTAACAATGTCCGGAGCCCTTGACATCCTGCAGATGAAGGAGGAGGATGTCCTCCAATTCCTTGCTGCAGGAACCCATTTAGGTGGCACCAACCGTGACTTCCGAATGGAACAGTACATC
>NW_022106189.1:30999915-31013024 GCF_000313985.2 Echinops telfairi
AAAAAAAAAAAAAAGCAGAAATTACCAAGCAACAAATCCTGCTGAAAGACTAACCTTGCCCACTTGCTCCCAGAACAGAAACAAGCAATGCTTACACGAAGGTGGTGATCCTTTTGAACAGCCGGTCAGACCACGCCAGCCATCATGGTCTGGTCCAGTACTTGTTCTTCTGTAAACAGCTGATGAAGGGAGAAAACAATCGTGACGAACAGCTACTATGACCGAAATAACTGCTTTGAACGGATTTGCATTTAATTTGTCCTGACTGTCTGCACATATGACCAAAATAAGCAGTCCACCCCCACAGGAGTGTGAGAGCTTCCACTCTGAGCATTTGGTTTGCAGAAAGCTCCTGTTTACCGTGAACACACCCTAAATCCATTTTTGATTCTCCACGGCTTCAGCCTCCATTGAATTCCTTTTGAGCGGAAACCAGCAATAGGAAGTTTGCCCTCGGGCAGGGCATAGATGACTATGGATACTGCTGCGCCCCTGCCCGATCCAGGGATGGACGGTGTAGCCCTTAGGGACTTGCCTGGGGGTGTCCTTAGTGGGATTGGGGGTTCTAGGGTTGCAGAAGCCCCTGGCGGTGAAGTGTACCACATGTGATGGACTGCTCACTGCGAGGTCAGAACTTCGGAACCACCAGCTGCTCCTTGGGAGAAAGGGGGCTTTCTGCACCCCCTGTGCGCTTTTACCCCGCGTTCAGATGGGTTCCATCGTACTAAGTCCTACCTATCCTGACTGCCTCTCCAGAGTGTAGTGTTTCAGCAGGATCCAAAGCAGTCTTTCCTGGTAGAACCTGGTGTGTGTGTGTGTGTGTGTGTGTGCGCGCGCGCGTGCACGTGCATGCGCACACTGAGTTGGCCCCAACAAAGGGGTGCTTTGACCCCACATTTCCTTGAGCTTCAGGGAGCCCTCAAGGCAAGTGCTCTTGGCTTTGTGGACCTGCATTTCCCGGCTTTGGGAGCTTACTCACTCTTGCTCTGTGTCTTCTGGGTGAATGGTTGGGCTCTGTTCTGTTTCTCCCCGTCCTGTTTGCAAACACTTTTGACTGTGGTTTACTCCAATGGTGTGGTTCCGGATAACTTGTTTGTTTGTGTGTTTGTTTTTTTCGGCTCAGAGCATGTCTGGCAGGTGGTGCTCTTTTCCAGGTGTACAACAGAGGGGACTTCTGTTTTTTCGGGAGCTCTGGGTCCTTTTGTTTGTACACGTGGGTGGTAGGGGCAGCAGCACATTCGATGTTGCTTCACCTCTCTTCTTCCTGCTCAGCCGGCTCAGTCCAAAGGGAATTCCCCGAGGCTCCGGGCTCCCTTCTGGTCAACTCAGGTCTGCTGGGCTGGGGCAGCCGAGATTCTGGGCCCATGCTGCCCTGTTGTCCGTCCCTTGGGAAGATGGAATGCCTTCCAAAGGTCGTGCTGGAACCTCCACCCATGCAGGAAACCCTGGCAAGAATCATGTAGGAAATCAGTGGCCACCTTAAAAGAAAATTTTTGGTGATTTTAGAAAGGGTTAACCTACTGGGAAATCCATGATCCGAGGTGGGATTTATTCGAGCTCAAGTGCCAAGCAGTTTGCAGAAGGCTACCATTTTCAGGGAAAACCCTACCTCTGTGTGTGAGTGTCCACACAGATGCGGCCTCCATTGACTTCTCCCATGAACAGCTTTGCTCTCAAGGCAGTGTGTTAGAAGTGGATTACTTCCACTCCCTTCAGCTGCCAAGGCAAAGTCCATGCAGCACTGACACAGACGTGTGTGGCGATGCTTTGAATAGAATTTGGAGAACCAGGGACACACGGTCACAAGTCATACCCTGACTGCCACGGACAGAGGGGCCTGACTCATCTTGCAAGCTTTTCTCTCTAGAATAGTCCCTACTTCACTTCTGTCATCCCACTGTCACTGTGATGCATTCATCTGCCACCCACCCTGCTTTTGTGAGTTGCCCCTGAGCCCCTGAGCTCCGTGCTCTGCTGAAATCCTTGGACACTGTTAGCACCTCAGCTCACAGTCTCCCTCATCTGTGTGTGTGTGTGTGTGTGTGTGTGTGTGTGTCTGCCTTTGACCTGTTGAAGATGTAATATGTTTGTCTTTAGGTAATCTATTTGGGGTCTCTTTTCTTACCTAGGATGGAAATAACACCCTCCCCCCTCTTTTTTCTTTTCTTTTCTTTTTTTTAAAGATTTACCACAGAGATCAAACCATTTGATGTCTTCCCACGGCTCTGGACTGCTCTGTTTGATTTCTCTCTGCATTCCCACATTTATTCCCATCTGCTGTCCGTCACTTCCGGGAAAGCCCAGACATCTCATTACAGTTGTTTAAACTGCCTGTCGGGTAGTTCCAACACGGGGTCATCCCTGAGTCTGCCCTGTTGATTGTCTTTGAAGAGTTGGCTGTTTCTCTTGCTTTTTCATTTTTGTTTCTTTGTTTTATGGTTTCTCTTCTTTTAAAAAAATAATTTTATCGGGGGTCTCTTACAAATCTTATACCAATCTATCATTCAATTGTATTAAGCACACTTGACACCAACATTTCCAAAACACTTTCTTTCTACTTGGGCCCTTCCCTCCCCCACCCGGCCTCCTTCACGAATCCTTGATCATTCATATTTTACTATTGTTACTTAGTGTCTTACACTGTCTGTCTTTCTTCATCCACATTTTGGTGAAGAAATCATCCCTCTGGGGGGGTGTCTCTTCCTTCTTAAATGTGTTTGATAACATCTTATTGCCAGGCAAAGTGTATCAAACACAGTCGTCTTCTTGCAAAGAACATGCCCACACCTGACACATGAAAAATAAAACCACACCCACTGCCATCCCGGCGGTGCTGACTCACAGTGACCCAATTGGACACCGCAGAACTGCCCCTGTGGCTTGCCGAGACTGAGTCTTTATGGGAGTCCAGTCCTCCTCTGTGTCACAGGGACTCCCTGTCAGCACCCGAGAAGGAGGGAATCCAGTGGAAGAACTGGTGTGAGCTGTTTGTGTGAAAATACTGTAGTATTTGTGCTAGGAAGCAGCTCGCCTCCCCTTTGGCTCTGCTGTCGCTGTGAGTATAAGAGTGAGTCATTTAGCGGACGGACTGGGATCAGGTTTTCTTGTTGCTTTGGTCATGCTGGGTGTGCCTGTGCTTGGCATTCATTTAGGAGCCCAATGGCATCGTGGATTACACCTTGGGCTGCTAAGTGCAAGGCCAGCAGTTCAAATCCACCCAAAGCTCCGAGGGAGAAAGATGAGGCTTTCTACTCCCATGAAGAGTCACAGGTACAATGCCACTCCTCCCTGGAGGGTAACTGAGTCTGAATGGCTGTATGGCAGTGAACTTGGTGGGGGGTGGGGTGGGGGGGTAGGGGGGTTAGTTTGCTGGAAGGAGGGTTTTACTCATTGGGGTGTGCCACCCCCACTTAAGGTCTCCTGTGTGGGCCTGCCCACTTAAAGCACAGCTTGCTAAGCCTGTGGGGGGAGGGGTGTTCTGTGTTGACCCGCTTCAGCCTCAGCTTCAGCCTCAGCCTCAGCCTCAGGTCTCCTTTCCCCAGAGCTTAATGCGGTTTTGCTCCTCCCCTCCAGTTTTTAAACTCTGCCCCAGGTGCCTGGAGAGTTGACTGCTTTCCCCAGGAAATTAGGTTTTTCTTCTTTAGAGAAGGGACCAGGTGGGGCTTTGCATCCCGCCACCCACTCCCTCCACCCCCCTGACTGCTTTCCCAGCCAAGCGGGCATGACCTCTGGGGCAGTGTTGGTTTTCTCCCATTTCCCATGTTGTCCTCAGCATTTCCCATGAGCATCCCCTGAGGCTCCATAGCTCTTGCTAGCCCACACCTGACCATTTGGCAAAAACTGGAGGGGAGTCTCCATGCCCACTGCATGGCTGCCCCTCCCCTTTCCACCGGAGGCCTCCCTGCCTGCCTTCCTGACATTTCTGTTAGGTCGGTCACCCTGCAAGAGCCCCGGTGGCAGAGTGGTTACTCATTGGGGCTGTGATCTGCAAGGTCAGTAGTTCAAAACCACCAGCCGCTCCGTGGGAGAGAGGAGGGGGCTTTCTACTCCCATAGAGAATTACAGTCTCGGAAATCCACGGACACAGTTCATTCTACCCTGCCCTGTGGGTGTGCTGTGAGTTGGCATTGACTGGTTGGCAGTGGGTTTGAGTTTTTCAGTTTTGGTCACCCCGTGAGCTCAGCTCTCTGGGGGTGGCGGGAGGAGACGTGGCAGTTTTGTGGAGGCCCTGGCAGCTTCTGCATATCAGGGTGTGGCTGATACTTGTGCCAGCTGCTGTATCCTAAAAGCCCAGGTGATCCCATCTGCAGCCAGATTTTATGATCCTGTGGGGTGACCTGAGCTTACCCCTCCCTGCACCGTCTTGATTCTAGAATGTATCTTCCTGTAGCGTTAGCCCCGTGGAGATGGAGGGAAATGCCGGCGTGGGTTCCAGTAGACAGAAGCATGTCTTAGTGCAGCGGTTCTCAACCTGTGGGTCTCGACCCCTTTGTGGGTCAAACGACTCTTTCACAGGGGTTGACTAAGACCATCGGAAAACACATATTTCCGATGGTTTTAGGAATCCGGGACACCGCTTCTCTATCCATCTCCAGGCGGGTCCGCCCACATACTGATACGAACACATACAAGTACCTGGTGTGATGACATCATCGCGCCAACCCCATCACATACACCCCATACAAATACAGGTGTATGTGACAGGGTTGGCACCATAATGTACTTATGCGGAGCAGTAACACGTGTAGAGACCAGCTACTGTGTTGAAAGCAGCAGTGTTGGAGGTAAAACGACACTTCATGAATTATAATGACTGAATAAGTGTAAAATCATGTACTGTAAAATCATCAACTACTGCAAAAAAAACTCTGTACCATGGGACCTTAATCTGGATGCTGATCAATCTTTTTATATTCAGCTGTGGTTATGTTCAGTTTGTAACAATGAAAATACATCCTGCATATCAGAAATTTACATGACGATTCATCACAGTAGCAAAATGACAGTGATGAAGTAGCAACGAAAATAATTTTATGGTTAGGGGTCACCACCACATGAGGAACTGTCTTAAAGAGTTGAGACAGGAAGAAGGTTGAGAACCACTGCCTTAGTGTCTCATCAGGTACTTTCCCAAAGACCAGGGAGGCTGCCTGAGGAGGTCACTGCCCCTGGGGAAGCTGGAGGGTCAGTGCAGGGGAGGCAGCGCTAGGTGGAGGCCTCTGTTCTCTGAGCCTGGACTCCTCCTCTCATGTCTCTTCCCTGCCTATGCTGCCATATTGCCAGAGTGGATATTCTGTGAAGGCAGGGCCCATAGTGTCCCTTCCCCTGGAGGCAGGTTTAAGGAAGTCTTCGAGGTGAGAGGCTGATGTACAGGGCAGGTGAGGGGTGGCCTTGGAGGTTGTGTGGCCAGGCTTGCTATCTGTACCCTTGGGAGCTTCTGGGGTTATATCAAGACTCTGTTCTTGGGTGCTTAGCAAAGAAGTAGAGGCTCTCATGACTTTGGACAAATGGTGGGTTCCCAGTGACAGCTGCATTGTGTGTGGAAGAGGGCTGGAAGCCTCACGTGCCTTCAGTTGTGGGGGGTTAGGGTGAGGGTATGTCCTTCATTAATCTTTCTTGTGGGACCTTGGCCCCTCATTCAGGAGCTGGGGACTCTGCTCCTCCCCAGAGAGGGGCTTGTGGGGCTGTGACTGTTCCCCCACCTCAAATCGGGGCTACTGAGTAGGTTCGTCTGTGTATTGGACAGGTGTGATGGAAACACATCAGGGGTACCCTTGCCAGGCTGAGTCTAAAAGGAACTCCTGGGAGGCCTGGGCCCCTCTCTGCCAGCCCAGGGTCTGATGGGGTAGAGGGAGGCTGCCGTGGTCACTGGTTTCTCTACTGGCCTCTGGGCCCCTGACTTCTGTGAGATCTGGGCCCACAGCTGCTCCCTGCTTCCCCTCCCCCCTGGGGCCTGGGCTCTCCTAGCAGGCACGTGAAAACGAATCTGCCCTCAAATGCCTGCCAGGGACACTGGGTGGCTTGGGTGCCAGGACAGAAGGGAAGTGGTGCTATGCCTTGGAGCCCAAAGGTAGCTGGGTGGGTTGGCCCGGCCCCTGGGCATGGGGAAGGCTAACTGGTGTCCCCAGGCAGTGTTGCCCACACGGCCTCAGGTCCAGGCTCTGGGCCTCCCCCCCCCAGGACTCCTCACCCTTGGGCGGGTGTGGTTTACTCTTGCTCTGAGCTCCACGAGGCAAGTTCCCGGCACACACCCGTCTCTGTGGAGACCAGGCTTCTGAGAGGGTGATGTGTAGCAGCCCTGTTCTTAACCTGGTGACCTGAAAAGGACTACCGTACATACTCGAGTGTAAGCGGACCTGAACATCAGCCGAGGCACCTAATCTTACCACAAAAACTGCATTACAAATGTATGTGCTGGGGGGAAAAACGGGATGGAAAATCTCGGCTTCCACACAAGTATATATGGTAACTCCTGGGCAGCAGCCAGTCCGCTTGGCTGCAGATTCCTTTCTCCAAACTTAAGGTGGGACTGGGGGATTGGAGTGGGGAGGGGAGGGCGGGAGGAGGGCCTGCGAAGTGTAGGGTGCTGGAAGGTGCTGATTTTTGGAGGACAGAGGACAGGCTGGGTCTTCCCTACGTGTGTTGATGGACTGGCTGAACTGTTGGACAAAGGTGTGTGTGTGCATTGCACACAAGCGATTGAGCACATGTGTGTGTGAGAGACATGGGGGAAGGGAGAGAGAGAAATCCATCTGCTATTGGATGCCTGCCAACACTGGATCTGTGCATAAGAGAAGCTGTAGAGAAGCCTTCCCGCTTGGACTGCGTGGTTAAGACTCCTGAGCCCTGTTCTGGGAGAATCAATCTCTTTTGCAACCCCAGATGGTAGTAGGGAGGGGAGAAGGAAAGCAAAAAAAGCAAAAGCCAGGGGCAAATGAGCTATAGATCGCGCCCCCCCCCCCATGCTCCATCTCATCTTGTTATGTAATCCCTTTGTTCTGAGCCCTTGGGAAAAGCGTGGACTGGGTGTCTTAAAGAGAATGGAGGGGGTCATATCTGACCACCTTCTGGCTTCCCTGGGGCCATGAGGCAGGGGTCCGGCATGCCTTCCTTCAGGCTTCCTCCTCCCCTGCCCTCTGGCTCTGATACCACTGCTTCTGTGTGAGGCCTGATTATTTGTCCCCTGGCCACACACCACTCACAGGAGGTCATCACTGTGACGGGGTTTTATTAAGGCAGTAAGTAGGCTGCATCAGTAAACAGTGAGGGGACAGTCACTGGCCACAGCAACACCTCTCCTCAGCTCACAGCCACGTCTCTCTCTGGTCCTCAGCCTCTCAGCCACTTGGTCCCTTGGTCTCTGCCTCTGTTGGACCAGGAAGCCAGCCTGCCCCTGCCCCACAGTGTCCGCCTCTCAGAGCCACTCCTCCGCCCTGTCTCCTGGTCTCCTAGCCTCAGCCTCTGGTCTCAGGCTGGCTCCTTGACTCTGTCCCATGGCCTCTGGTGCTTCGGGTCAGCAGTCTCTGCCACTTCAGACAGAGACCTTGAACTTGCCCTTCTTCCTGTGGCCCTGGGGTTTTTCTCTCCTCCTGCATCAAGGATGACTCATCTTTCTGTCCATGGGGGTGGTAACAAAAAAACCCCCAAAACAACGGATGAGTTAGTTAATTGTGCCAACCTGGCCGATAAACACATGTGGGATTAATTGAATGGCGGAGCGATAAATGGCTCAGTGAGCCTCACCTTTCTAGTTCTCGGGTCTCTTGCTTTGTGATGGTCACACCAGGGTGCAGCTGCCTTAGCAGTTCCCTGCTTCAGCTTGCAAAGCTGACTTCCTGCAAGACATCCCCAAGGAGAAGCCACATGAACTTATCCCGATGCAGCCCTGGGTGCTGGAGCAGCTGTGTGGAGGAGACCCCTGCCAGTGCTGAGATGTTTACACATTTACTGACTCATCTTTTCTCCTGCAGTTGGCATTATTGCCTCTGTTTTGTGAGATGGAGGAGGACTTTGTGGATTGGTGTTGGACATATGGGTTAATGGGTTAATGTTGGACTTCTGGGCTTGGGCAGCATTGGCTTGGGATATTTTCTTGATGCACACTTAATCTTTACATAAAACTCTCTCTTATACATGAGTTGCTGTGGATTTGTTTCTCTAAAGTACCCAGACTAATACAATGGACCAATCCCCTCTGTTAATGTCATGCATGCTGTGCTTGCGTGACAGACACACAGATGACAGACACACAGATAGAAGAGGCAGATGAAAAAAATTCACTCCACCACCGGCCACCCTCTGACCCCTCTAGCCATTGCCCATTTCCCACGTGAAAAATTAACTTCCTCTCTTTCAGGTACACCTTCTACAGCCACGGTTTAACAATCACCATGAACCCCGTTGATAGTCACCCATGACCCATGTGATCTGATCAATGTATTCCCCCACCCTCTCTTGCCCAGACTCATCAGAAAGAGAGCAGATTATTCGTGGGGGAGCAGCAGGGTGGGAGGGAGGGGGGTGTGGTGGACACAGTCTTGCCTTGTGGGTAGTGTCTCCCCATGATGGCCCTCTCCTAGCTCCAGTCTCCACCACGGTGATGCCATCCAACCTTGTCTTGATATCTTCCTAGCCCATCCCACCAGCTGCCCACATCCTTTGTGGGCCGGGGGTGGCCGCACCATCTCTCCACACGGGGCTGGACATTGCAGACTCTCCTGGCCTACGTCGGGTGGAGGTGGGTGAGCAAGATCACTTGGTGTGGATGGCAGGCAGGCCAGGCTGGGCACTGGACGCAGGGATGCAGGTCCTCTCTGCAGGTCTAGTTTGTGGTTTTGAATCTAGTTAAACAGACCTACATCTCAGGGGACAATCTAGGCAATGGACCGACCTGCTGCTGACCCTGCTTTGAGCAACAAGCCCCCACCTCTTCAGTGGATGTAGCGATCCCCTGGTGTCTGAGTGCTCCCACGGATGTAGCGATCCCCTTGTGCCTGAGTGCTCCTGGTGGTGCCTTCCTTAGACACCGGTGGGGCCTTGTTTCTGCTTCCCTGTGCTCTGAGGTGGGAATGGGGCCGGCCCAGGTGTGATCCCGGCTGTGTTGTGCAAGGCGTTGCTGTTCCGACGCAGGAGGTGGGCAGAAATGGGCTAAGTCTTCCTGGAAGTCATCCAACTGCACCGGTCTAAACCAGAGAGCCTTCCCCACTCCTGCCCGAGACTAATGTGTGTGTCTTCTTTGCCAGGACGTGGTAAACACAGGTGTGCGGGAACCGTCGGCCATGGAGGCTGGGGAGCTGAGGAACTGCATGCCCAACTACCGTCTCATCCCGGAGACCAGCCAGACCCAGGTGGAAGAAGATGTCAGCACGCCCCCTGAAAAGCCCCAGGAGGCAATGCAGCTGAAGAAGGAGATCTCCCTGCTGAATGGGATCAGCCTGGTGGTGGGCAACATGATTGGCTCAGGGATCTTTGTCTCTCCCAAGGGGGTGCTGGTCTACACTGCCTCCTATGGGCTGTCACTGGTGGTCTGGGCCATTGGCGGACTCTTCTCCGTCGTCGGTGCCCTCTGCTATGCAGAACTGGGTACCACCATCACCAAGTCGGGGGCCAGCTACGCCTATATTCTGGAAGCCTTTGGGGGCTTCATTGCCTTCATCCGCCTGTGGGCCTCATTGCTCATCGTCGAGCCCACCAGCCAGGCCATCATCGCCATCACCTTTGCCAACTACATCATCCAGCCCTCCTTCCCCTCCTGCAATCCCCCTTACGTAGCCTGCCGGCTCATCGCTGCTGCCTGCATCTGTAAGTGTGGGAACCTCACAGGGGTGGGGTGACTGTAAACACCGTCCCGGACTTTGTATTTGAACCATAAGTCTTCCTTCTGCAGGGGGCGGGGGGTGGGGTGGGGGTGGCATGTCTGACCTTTTGAAAAAGGGGTTTCACCCAAGTCACTGGATCCTGAGAGCTGAGAGAAAGGGCAAGGGATGGGGGTAGAGGGCTGCGGAATTGACTGTGGGGGCCGCTGGCACCTCACATTCCTGGCTGGCCCCCCGAGTCCTGCCCTCCTGCATGTCTTACATATCTCTTGTCCAGTTTTGATTGGAGCCACTGTTGCTTCGGCAACATAACCCGGGTAGGGGGTGGGGTGGGGTGGTGGCCGCTCTCAGATCCTGAAGCCTTTATTCTGCTGCTCAGAAGAGAGAGACTTGTTTCCATTGCTGTCTTCTTTTTAAACCACTTCAAAGGCATCAGTGAGGAAAGCAGTTCTCTCTCTCTCTCTCTCTCTCTCTGCTTCCTGGCAGGGCCGCCCTCCACAGCCCATTGTAGGCAGCTGGCCCCTGCACCATTGCAACTCTTCCGCATTGGCGTTGTGAAATTTCTTTACCCTGATCTGGTTAACAAGCGTCGTCTGCCGCCAGTGAGAAGAAGGTGGCTTCTACCGCGATGTAGGATTCTGGGGACAGAACCTGGGAGATCCCAGCAGGCCCCTGCATTATTTCACTTTTTATCCTAAGTGGTGGTGAGGACTGGACTCTCTGAGGTCACAGAAAGTGGGCAGAAGATGGTTGTGACCCTGTGTTAGCTGAGGAGTGGCCCAGAATCCCCAGCCGCTTGATTAGGGCTACCTTCTGCCCTTAGCTCTGTTTGCAGATGTTGGCAATATGTGTAGTTTGTCCAGTGTTCAAAATAGACTGAGTACAGTTGGTGGAAGGATTATACCGTACCCTGGGCCTCATGTGGTGCACCAGTTTCCCCACCCCAAGTCCCAGGAAGAACGAGAAGTTGTTGTTTCAGAAGGTACACCAGCTAGGAGACCACAGCCGTGCGAGACAGCCTGTCTCTGTGATGTCCCGCTTGAAATCAGAATACACATGGAATATCCTACTCTTTTCCTTCGGGATTTACCCTTGGGGAGTCCCAGAGGTGTTTGACTTTGACTCGGGTTTCAGGGTAACTGCAGGAAACAACTGCTCACCGCAGTGAGCAAACAGAACAGACAGGTTCCTTTCCTCTTGGGCCTATCTCAGAATGGCTCTGTGGACGGGCTGTCCCTCACCAGCAGTCGGGGCAATCAGATGAGATTCTTGGCACCATCGGGCCCTTTCAGGTAATGTGCACATCCGGCCCGTCTGCCTTTGCGCCATGTTGGGAGGTAAACATTCTAGAAACTGCATGAAGTAAAGTATCATAAGCTAACTGGATTTTGTAAGGGGGATTTTCCTACCTACATTCAGTAAAATAACTTGAGTCACATGATCTGTAAGGAATTTGCTGAAGACAAATGTTGCAATGGGCCCCTTCACACTGCCTGGGGTGGTGGTGGTGGGCAACTGTTGGGGGAGGGGAAGGCGTGCTCTGGTAGGGGTCAGACAAAGTGTCACCAGAGAGACTCTGCTCTGAGACAGCATTTTCTGATGATACAAGCACACGTGTCCAGTAAGAAGCAAATCAAGTGACCTTCAAATCACTATCATTTAACCCCAAGACACAAGCACTTTAAAATTGTTTGCTATGGTAAATAAGCGGCCATCTAGCTCAGAAGCAACAAAACCCACATGGAAGAAGCACACCAGCCTGTGCGATCACAAGGTGTCGAAGTGATAAGGTATCAGCCATCATCAGAACAAAAAATCATATCAGTGAATGAGGGGGTCAGTGTGGAGTGGAGACCCAAAGCCCATTTGTAGGCTACTGGACATCCCCTTACAGAAGAGTCTCAGGGAGATGAGCCAGTCAGGGTGCGATGTAGCAACAATGAAACATACAACTTTCCTCTAGTTCCTAAATGATTCTCCTCCCCATCTCCACTATCATGATCCCAATTCTACCTTACAAATATGGCTAGACCAGAGGATGGATGTACACTGGTACAGACAGGAACAGGAAACACAGGGAATCCAGGGCGGATGATCACTTCAGGACCACTGAGTGGTATGAGTGGTGATACTGGGAGGGTGAAGGGTGGGTGGGTTGGAAAGGGGGAACCAATTACAAGGATCTACATCTGACCTCCTCCCTGGTGGACGGACAACAGAAAAGTGGGTGAAGGGAGACATCGGACAGGGCAAGATATGACAAAATAATAATGTATACATTATCAAGGGTTCATGAGGGAGTGGGGAGCGGGGAGGGAGGGGAAAAATGAGGAGCTGATGCCAGGGGCTTAGGTGGAGAGCAAAGTTTTTGAGAACGATGAGGGCAATGAATGTACAAATGCGCTTTATACAATTGATGTATGTATGGTTTGTGATAAGAGTTGTGTGAGCCCCTAATAAAACGCTTAAAAAAAACCCCAAAAAACCATTTGGTGGTGCCCCAGTAGCTTTCTTCTCTGCAACCAAGCTCAGACCTTAAAGATACTTTCAGGGTCTGCTTTTAAAACCTAATGTGTTAGGAGTTCCCCCTTCACTCCCCCATTTCACCAAGCAGTCTCTCAAACCAGCATATTCAAGACCAGTATTTGGTTTGTAAAAAGGAATTCATGGGCTTTACAGACAACTGGAAGGAGGCAGAGACTTGAGAAAGAAAAAAAAAAAGAAACCAAGTGTCCACGGAGGCATGTGGTTTGTCTCTCCCAGCACGCGGGGACCCTGTTAGGCGTAGGTCGTTTTTGGGCAGCTCTGCACTGTGCAGAGATCACGGCTCCGATGCTGTCTGGTTGGAGTCCCAGTTTGAGCAGTTACTAGCTGCTGACCCTGAGGAAGCCGCCAGCCGCTGTCCACTTTGTAACATGGTTATATTGATTGTGTCTGTCTGATGAGATGGTTGTGGAGAATGAGGGAAGCACTGTGTGTCTTGTGTTTTCCTCTGCCTAGCATGCTTCGTTAGTGCTCTGTAGTGGTAGGTAGCATCGTTGGTGCTCTGTAGTGGTAGCATCGTTGGTGCTCTGTAGTGGTAGCATCGTTGGTGCTCTGTAGTGCTAGCATCGTTGGTGCTCTGTAGTGCTAGCATCGTTGGTGCTCTGTAGTGGTAAGTAGCTTCGTTGGTGCTCTGTAGTGGTAGGTAGCATCGTTAGTGCTCTGTAGTGGTAGGTAGCATCGTTGGTGCTCTGTAGTGGTAGCATCGTTGGTGCTCTGTAGTGATAGGTAGCATCGTTGGTGCTCTGTAGT
>NW_022106189.1:31013738-31028023 GCF_000313985.2 Echinops telfairi
TAGCATCGTTGGTGCTCTGTAGTGGTAGCATCGTTGGTGCTCTGTAGTGGTAGGTAGCATCGTTGGTGCTCTGTAGTGGTAGGTAGCATCGTTGGTGCTCTGTAGTGGTAGCATTGTTGGTGCTCTGTAGTGGTAGGTAGCATCGTTGATGCTCTGTAGTGGTAGGTAGCATCGTTGGTGCTCTGTAGTGGTAGCATCATTGGTGCTCTGTAGTAGTAGGAATCCCAGGCCTGCTGGGGGGCGGACTTTGAACAGCAACCCTTTTAGGGTGTCTATTTCTTTCTCTCTTTTTTAATAAGACGTTTATTCAGCATGATGATCAGACAATGACATTTAGCAATCCACAGCATGTGTGCCCCCAAAAAGAAAACCATATTAAAACCCTTTGTTGGAACACTTGACCCTTTGCACAGAACAGAAATGAAGATAACCTGTTAGACAATCAGTCACAATGATAGTCCTCAAGTTCTTTCACCCCTGCACTTGAGGATTGTCTACAATAAGCCTTCTTTTTAGCAGCTAGGCCCTGCCGCTGCTGTGCTTAGCTGAGTTCACGAGTCCGTCGTCCCCTGTAGCTTCCCTGTCACTCTTTTGGCTCTCCTCTCCCGCTAAGCTTTGTTTCCCCAGACTCTTTAAAATCTGCTGCTGCTGCTGCCATAGCAACTGCTCCTGCTTGAACCACCATAGCTGCCGTGGTTTCATGGTTTGGCAAAGCATTGACCTGCACCACCGTAAGTGCCAGAGCTTGGGCCTCCAAAGTTCCTCCATTCATGGGCCCGGAATTTGAAGATGGACTGTTGTTATTGCCCAAATCATTGTAGCCCCTGCCACCTCCAACATTGCTTGTACTCCCACTGCCTCCACCACCTGGTGGCCCTTCCTGCCGTACGTAGCCATCGCCCTGGAGTCATACCCTGCCTACCACCTCCATCGCCTCTGCTTCCTGCAGAGTCGCCAGGGCCGCCTCCTCCGTCACCACAGTCATGACCAAATCCATTACAACCCTCCCCACCGACGCCATGTCCATCACCGCCACGGCTGCCACCAAACCCACCACGTCCACTGAAGTTTCCACCCCGACCAAAGTTGTCGTTCCCACCGAAGCCACCTCTTCGGCCACACTGAAGTTCCAGAACCGCTTTGACCCCTTTGGCTGGACGAGGCCCTGGGCCATCTCCCGCTTCCAGAGGGCTTTCCGTGCCCTTGTTATGGCCTTTCACAGTGCGGGGTTTCTGAGTGGCAGTCTTCTTCCGTTTTTCCCAAATTGCTCCCGGTCATCGGTCATCTCCTAGGTGATGCTCTTCTCTGTCTGCTCTGATGCCACCAACAAAGATCTTTTTCACAGTTGAAGGGGCACCTGGTCTTGGAAGGTCCTCTCGTGAGACAGCAACTCTTTGGTTCCACAGCTCTCCCCCTGCCCCTCGCAGCAAAGAGACAAACCCAAGGCCTCTGGAGCTGGGGGTTTGGTCTTCTGACCACACAGGCCGTGAGCGGTCCCCTATTGCACTGCTCACATGGCTCCGTAGACTCTCAACTATTGTTTCAAAGTGCAGCCCTCCACTGAAGAGTTTCTGCAGCTGTTGGGCTCTTCAGGAGGCCCTGCCTCTAGACAGGACGGCAGTCGTGTGTGGGGCTAATGGTGCCTCCTTCACGGTGTCCATGGGCAGAAAGGACCAGTTTATTTTCCTCTGGTAGAATTGCAAAAGAGTCAATCCTGTGTCTCAGGAAATGAAGCTATTTTAAGGTTCTCCACGTGTTTACCAAGTAACTTTCCAGAAGGCTGCATGGACTTGTGAGCTCCGCGGTCTGGAGATGGCCTTAGGGTAAGCTTGAAGAATAGCCCAGAGGGCATATCTGTATGAAACGGCTTCTACAAGTTCCTGGGAAGACGGGATGAAAAGATAACGCAAGTTTTCCACAAATGTTTTCAAGCCCTTGCGTGTACTTTTTAATATACTGAATAGGTGTATTTTAATTTGACAATTTTTTTGCGCCCCCCTCCCCCTTTTGATTTTCCCTGCTGTTTGGGGGCTTAGCGATGCCATGCCCACATCAGAGGTGGACTGTGTGTTTGGAGGGGAGGCTTGATCTCAGAGACAGAAGGCACAGCGCCCAGAGGTTCTTTTGTCCAACCTGCCTTTTCACCTAGATTGCTTCGGATCTGAATTCCTGGAACTCTTTGACCCAGAGGTCTAGGCTTTTCCAGAGCTTACGTCCGAGGCTAGAGCTAACAGACGGGGCCTTAGGATTTGGCTCACGGTCTCTTCTTGGACTTCAGGTCTTAGACTCAGGCCAACAGATCATTTCACAGAGATTGGACATACGGAGAGGAGGTCTCCTTGCCCAGAGGTGGCAGTGGGAAAAGCCTGGTTTCTAGAGAAGCCAACTGGGTTGGAACAACGAATGCTACTGGATTCAGAGTGAGGCTTAGGCAGCTTAGTATTAAGGTGGTCTTGAAATTGAGACATGGGGTAGGAGGGAGGGACTACTTTGGTTTGAGAGACTGTGTAAAGAGGCTGTAGTCGCCCCAAGCTAGACAGCGCGAGGTCTATGAAGGAAGATAGATACTGGACAATCTATATACAGCCCACCGTTAGCTGGGAGCTGTACGCTGTAGCCCATGGGTGGACTTGGCTCAGCATTATGTTTGGCTGCCTGCACAGTGTTCAAAATAATTTTGAATTTGTCGTCAACATTTGAAAATCGGGACTTGCCTGTTCTCTTGAAAAATTGAAAAGCTCTTGCCACCCTTGGCCGAGATTCCTGCCTGACACGGTCAGATCTGAGCCCGCAGTTTCTCTCTCAGGGGTGTGTGTACTCTCGACAGTCCTCCCCCTCCTCCTCGTTTCATAACCAGACCTTGCTCATTCGCAGCCCCTTCTTAGCCCCTGGAGGGCTGTGTGGAAATGGGGGGGTAGCCATCTGACCTTCCAGAGGAGAGTCCCTCTCTCACCAGCCCAAGGCGATGGCCACCAGGCAGAGGTCAGACAGAGCGCCACCTCCCGTCCTTTCTCCCCACGCAGACACTGGCAGCTCCTTCCATACCTCTCCACCTCTCCCCTGGGCTCCAGAATGTGCTGCCATGCCATGCAGGGCTCACAGCTGATACAATTCTGGTGGGGGAGAGGGGTTATTCGGGGAGTTAATGGGTTACCGCACCGGTCAGGATCATAAATCATAAGGCACACCGTCTTCGGCCCAGAGCAGCCCAAGCCTCTCTGGTCTCAGTTTGTGGTCCCTGGACTCAGCCCCGGTGTCTGGGTCTTGGTGTGGCCAGGTCCGCTGCCTCCACCACTTCAGACAGGGGTCTTGAAAGGACTGGGCTGCTGGTGGCTTTTCTTCCTCAAGGGTCCCGCGAATGTTCTCTGCCAGCTTCTGGGATGCCTCAGTCCTATAGCCCGCGGAATGGCAAAACGTGTTAGAGTCCTTTACACCTGGTTGGCAAGGTCACACCCAATCATGTGGTAGGAGTTATAGAAAAATCGATGAAAACAAACTCGCTGCCATTTGGGTTGGTTCTGACATAGCGTGGTCCTATGGGACAGGAAGACCTGATCTGTGGGTTTCTTTCTTTCTTTCTTTTTAATCATTTGATTGGGGGCTTGTACAGCTCTTATCACCATCCATCCTTCCATCCATCCATCCATCCTTCCATCCATCCATCCATCCATCCATCCATCCATCCATCCATCCATCCATGTGTCAAGCACATTTGTTCATTGTTGCCATCATCATTCTCAAAACATTTTCTTTCTACTTGAGCCCTTGGTATCAGCTCCTCATTTTTTTCTCCCTCCCTCCCTCAGGAACCCTTGATAATTTATAAATTTTTTTTTCATGTCTTATACCGACTGCTATCTTCCTTCACCTGCTTTTTTGTTGTCCACCCCCCTGGGAGGGGGTTATATGTTGATCGTTGTGATCGGTTCCCCCTCTCTACCCCCACCTTCCCTTTCCCCTCCTGGTATAGCTACTCTCATTATTGGTCCTGAGGGGTTTATCTGTCCTGAATTCCCACCCTGTGGGTTTCTTAAACTAACTTTTTTTTAAAACTCTTTTTTTGAGTGTGAATTAGGTGGGGGTTTACATCTTAGATAGTTTTTGATTCAAGGACAAAAACTACGCATCCAGACTCCCAATTGTTCCCTGCCTCGTGCTCTCTTCTCCCTCGGTGGAATACAATATCCCCGGTCAATCGAGTCAACACCTGCCTCCCGTCCATCCCAGTTCTTCCCTTTCCCTTCCTTCTACTCCCAGCCCTCGAAACCCCAAAGTCTGTTTCTTTTCCTGTGAAACCTCTGTCTTGATTGCTGAAATTACGGGAGTAGAAAGTCTTTCTCCCGAAGAACGGCTGGTGGTTTCGAACTGCAAGCCTTGCTGTTCGCAGCCCAATGCACAACCACTAGGCCACCAGAGCTCCCTCAGAGCGATGAGAGAAGAGCCAGATGAAGAAATTTCACTCCACCGCAGTATCAGACTTTCGGATCTTAGGTTCGGGGCGGCTTTTCACCCCAGGTCCAAAGCTACATGACCCGGGAGGCTAGGCAGCCCTTGGGGAACTTTAGGCCCTCTTAGCGCATCATTACCTTAGAGCAGTGGTTCTCAGCCTTCCTAATGCATGACCCTTTCATACAGTTCCTCAAGTGGTGGTGACCCCTGCCCCCAACCATAAAATGACTTTCGTTGCTACTTCCTAACTACTGTTATGAATGGGGTGACCCCTGTGAAAGGGTTGTTCGACTCCCAGAGGGGTCGCGGCCCATAGGTTGAGAACCACTGCCTTAGAGCAATGGTTCTCAACCAAAGGTGAGTGTGTCTTTCTTCCCCTCAGACATGTATCCATGTCTGAAGGCACTTACCGTCCCGGAAACTCACAGTGGCAGCTCTATCTGGTCCCTTGGGGTCACGTTGGGTCAGCATCCACTGGGTGGCAGAGGGAAGACACTTCTGGTTGTCACAACTTGTTTGGGAGGCACAGTTTTCTTGGCATGCAGGGAGCAGAGTTAGTCTGCGGATGCTACTAAACACCCTACCATCCCCAGGTCAGTCCCTTACCACAAGCACATTTTGCCTGGCTCGACATGGCGGTCATGCTGCGGCTGAGGAAAGGCCCTGAAGGTCATGTGTGTCCTGGGATCCAGAATTGTCTGTGGTTAGGTGGGTCTTGGGCTGCTAATGTACCTCACCTTGCAGCTTACAGGCTCTTTTTCACTTCGGGAACTGGGGGCGGGGTGGGGAGGGGTTGGAAATAGGTGTGTCCCCCACCCCAGGCCCAGTGTTCTCCATAACCTCCACATTCAGTACATGCTATTTTTAGCTTGGGTGCCATCAGTCCATTTATCTTGGTGGCCACTGACCTAGAGACCCTGCCTGTTATGTAGGCTCACCCGCCTCTTTTATTTCATTATTTTTTTGGGTTTTCGTTTTGAGGGGTCCATGTTTTCTGACACGAAAATCATCTCAGTACTGACAGTGGCACCTAAGGCAACACAGCTGAGACCCTGCCCACCCCCCCACCCCACCCCCACCCCCGGCCCAGGTTGATTGACAGGACTGATAGGAAGGAGGTGAAAGGGAACGGAGGGGTGGGAGCCCCCCAGAGCTGACCCTGCATGATTGTGTACGGCCAGGTTTCCTCTAGAAGCAAAACCAGTGGCACTGACCTCCATATAAGAAAAAAGTCCCATCAAGAGAAGGGCCCACACCGCCTCAAAGTGGGTAAGCCCTGCCTGGCTTCAACCCGTGGGGCACAGGCTGAGCTGGAGGCCTTTCTCAACGTGCGCACACCTGCCCAGGCCGATGAACCAGGAAGCACGAAGGTAGACCAGAAACTAGGAAGACCACAGGCCACTGTAGGCAGAGTTAAGTGAGTTTAGAGTCAGCAGCAATGTGCTACGCCACCAAGAGCTCCCAGCAGGGAAAACGGTGGGCTCTGGCTCGAGTCCTGAGACACCAGATGCAGGATCCAGGCCAGCAGGAGGAAGGGCGGGGCGTGTTCTCCTTATTTAGACATATGTCACAGACCCCACCCCCCAAGGAGACCTCCTCAGGCTGATCACCTGAGTAAGGAGTGGCACTCCTCCTTCCTCTTCCCATGCCTGTGGGGCTGCTCTCAGCAATCCCAACATGGGGTTGCTTATATTACGTTAGATCCCATCATGGGGGAGACCGCTGCCAAACCACTGAGAATCCTGGTCCGGCCAGGTTGACGCAGCACCTAGCTATGACAGGGATGGCGTCCCTGTGTATCTTTTGCTGTCTGTTGCTGCCTTTGACTCAGGCCTGGTCCGGGTTCTGAGCAGAAAGGATCTCTCTTGCCCCCTGGTTTGGTGAGTGGTTGTTCTAAGAGCGAAAGCTTTGGGGTGTGTTCAAGTCCCAACAGCAGATGGGACTTGACCTTAGTTGTTTAAGGACCTTTCACCTACATCAGGGTCCCAAACCAGTTCAAAATGGGTTCCTCTCAAAGTGGTGTGGTCAGCTGGCACCTTGGAGCGGGGCACCCCTATGTGTTTCCTACATGGCTTCAAATCCAGCGGGCAGGAGATCACATGATGCGTGTGTGTGCTGCCTGTTTTCGTCTGCCATGGTTGGCAGCCAGGCATTTTTGAACCCGTTCAGACCCCCGCCCTGTTTAGTTTGAATGTTCTTATTGACTGACTCTATATAGGTCCGTGAAAGAAATGTTCATAACTTTCTCGAACACGTTCCAGAAAGTAGCTTTGAGCGACCAAGGTCCCATTTGGGAGACTCGGCCTCTCCTGGCGTGTGGTGCAGACAGTTGCAAGCTCAGCCGCTGGCCCAGACGGTGGTGGTTTGCACCCTCCCAGGGCCTCCTTGGAAGAAACCGTAGGTGTCTGTGTTCAAAAGGTTACACCGTCTTCAAAGGAAGCACAGTTCTGCTCTGCGTACCAGGGGTCCCCAGGAGTCGGAATTGGCTCTGGCAGCTGGCAGTGTCCCCCTCCCGCAGACAGCTGCTGTGGGAACACTCAGTGACTCCCGGCTTCCTTTGGTGGTGGTGGTTCCAGATGGCACACCTCTGCCCTCATATGCCCTTTGGCAGCACCCAGCTTGTTGTGGGAGGAATTGGGAGGTTTCCCTCCCCTGCCTGCTGCCCCACAGGGCGAGGGTGGGGTGGGGAGGAGCTTGGCTGTCAGCCGAACTGGGACTCCAGCTTCAGCTGGCCAGATCTCGTCTGAAAGAGGTCGCTGCAGTGGTAGAGGCTTAGTTCCAGTACAGGACATACGGGTCACCCAGGGTCAGTTTGGGTTGTAAACAACAATAAACCCCAATGGAGCCTGGCACCGCTGGGAAGCACGGTGCTGGTGGTTTGATATGGTGGGTTTTTCCCAGGGGCGAGCTTCTCTCCAGCCATGGCGTCTGTATGTGAGGGGCACCAAGCGCTAAAGGGCACAGCCTCCCCTTCCCGGATAAACCCTGAGATCTTCTTGAAAACATCTGCTATCATCTGCTGGGGTCAGTTGGGTCTTACCTGAAGGCAGAGATGAAGATCAAGAAGTTCACCCTTTTTTGCAGTCCAGCAAACTGTTGTCCTTCTGGCCAGTAGTCTTAGCGACACCCACAAAGTGACTGGGTGAGGCTATGTACATCTGGGGTGTGTGGCCCATCGAGAGTGATGGATGGTTTTCGAAGAATGCAAATCAGGTATATGGGTCTTTAAGCAGGGTATTAGTCAGTTTTGCCGTCTCGCCAGGCTTCAAAAAGAAAGCTGATCCCACAGTAAGGTCTCTTTTCACTAAGGAAAAGAGACAGGAGTGGAGTGTGTCCTTTTGGACCACGCAGCTGGGCCAAATGAAGAAGAAGGCGGTGTCAGGGTCTGAGGAAGACTCACTGACACACTGTGACCTGCCAGGTGGACACCACCTTGCTCGGTGAACGTGCAGAGGACTCGAAGGACTTATTGATGAAGATCAAAGATGATGGGCTTCAGTCTGGAGGATGCCTCAAGACAAGACAAAATTCCTCACAAGCCCAGTAAGCAACCCCATGGTCCACAGCAAAGACTGGACTTGGCAAAGATTTCATTTTACTTGAAATCCCGATCGGCACTCACAGAAAAGGAGTCCAGCAATCAAGCCCTGCACTGCCTTTTGTCAGTCTGCTGCGAGCAAACCAGCAAGCCAACAGGGGGCTTCTTTAACATATTACAAAGCAAATGTGTCGCTCGGAGGCCTAAGGGCCACCTGAGCCAAGCTGTGGTTTTTCAGTCACCTTGGATACAGGCAAAAGTTGGACAGTGAGGGCGGAAGACCCAAGAAGGATGCGTTTGAATGACGGTGTTGGAGAAGGGTACCTACCGACTGTGCCACAGACTGCAGAAGAATGAGCAAACCTGCCTGGGACAGAGGCACAGCCAGAATGGTCCTGAGACAGGAGGACAGCGAGGCTTTGTCTCCCCGTGTCATCAGGAGGGACCAGTTCCTGAGGAGGGCCAGCAGAAATGAGGAACAGGGGCCACGATGTCATTTGGTGGTCATGCCTAGCTGCCAGAGAGCCTAGGAAATGCCATCCGATGTAGCTACATTTCTATCACTAAGGAAAATGGGCAGAGCAAACATGGGAAGATAACCCTTCCATGGGTCCCACGCTCATTCCTGCAGGCCTGTCCAGCTGGAGAAAAGGGAAGGGGCTGGGGCTTTGTTGTGGCTGAATTTGAGCACCGATGGCTTCTGGTCAGTTCTGTTAGAGCTGTGCTGGGCCAGCTGCGGCTTAGGGAGCTAGCTGCGGCTTAGATAGGGAAGCTGCCGCTGCTCCTTAGAAACAGGAAAACAATCAGGGGTGTGGGTTTGCTGGGTAAGCAAGTGTCGGCTCTCCCTGGCCAGGCAGAGACTAGAGCAGGAGTTCTCAACCTGTGGGTCGCGACCCCTTTGGGGATCAAACGACCCTTTCACAGGGTCTCCCGATTCATAACAAAATGATAGTGATGAAGTAGCAATGAAAATAATGTTATGGTTGGGGGGGTCACCACCACATGAGGCACTGTATGACAGGGTCACAGCATCAGGAAGGTGGAGAAGCTCTGGACGAGAGTGAGGCAGGGGAGACTCTGAGGTATAAATTTGAAGGAGGCTCATCAGTGGTCCAGTGAGGGCCTCCTTATGTATTTGTGCCCCAGGCTCCTCTCTTGCCTCACTCAGGTCCTGGCGGCTTTCCACCCACACACTGTTGTTAATGGAATCCTTCTTTTTAAATGGAAACAAAGGTACCTGCACTAAAAAACACTTCCTGAGAGGAGTGCCAGGATGCGTTGAAACAAAACAGGTATGAATGGCCGTGTCAAACTGATGGCTGGCTCTGCAATTCCCAAAGAAAAAGAGCAAAAACCTCCTCTGCCTTCCTCCCAGAGGGAGCCCCTGCTGACCTATCAGAGTAACTAGCCCCTGACATCACAGGTCCATAGACAGAATTGTACGGAGATAATTATAAAGATGACAGTAAAGTCACAGAGAATAAGAGAGATGGGAGAGAGCGTTAAATAAAGGAGTCAGACACGTTTCATGGTAGCATGCTCACCTCAGCCCCTCTTGGTGGTCTTGGAGGTGAGAGAGGGAGGGAGTCTTTATTGTTATGGGGCTTATATGGGTAGCCATCAGTCATGCATATTCAGGAGCTACATATGTCACCAGGTGGGTGGTAATCACGATAAAGTCCCTGAGGTAGGTAGTTTATTGTGCCAGCCTGGCCGATAAACACATGTGGGATTAATTGAAGGGCAGAGAGATAAATGGCTCGGCGAGCCTTGCCTTTCTTGTCTCTTGCTCTCTGATCATTGGACCAGTGTGCGGCTGCCTTGTTTGTTCTGTGCCTCAATTTGCAAGCTACACTACCTGTAGGACACCTAACCTGTGGACTGTGTCACTGTAATTTGAGCTTCCTTCAAGACCTGTTTTGCCACACCGTTGGAATTTACCTCTCTTGAGCTGGGGACTGTCGGACCCTGTCATCTGGCTGACTGTTGGTGACCTGCCTTGCTGTTTGCTGCCTGTGCGGGGATAGCCTGAATTTCTGTACAGAGGACTACCTGGTGGCCCTCAAGACTTGAAGGACTGCCAGTGTCTCACAACTGTCTCACGGGAGTGAGTTGCACTGAGCCATTGGTACTGCTTTATAATTTAACTGTTTATTTCTTGTGTTATATATCTATCTATCTGTATAAATATATATATAAAATTATTAGCAATCTGGTTTTTTCTCTGTCTAACACAGTCCCTGAGGTCCCAGGTGAGGAAACCTAATGGCTGCACTGGGGGAAGGTAGGAGGGGGCATGGGTGCCTTGGAGGGAGGAGGGGGCATGGGTGCCTTGGAGGGAGGAAATAATCAGGGAATGTCTGCTTCTACAGGGAGACAGAATCAACCATGTGCTCCCTTTAAGCAGCATCGCTGTCAGGGGAGAATCTGTGGGAATGATGTTTAAAGCAGGATAACGTGCTTGGACTTTAGCTGTAATTTACCTGAGTGGTGTCCTTCCTACCGTGGAATATTAGCTTTCCAGATTCCGTGTCCTAGTTAGGGAATATAGTCCTGGTCACATTCCCTCAGTGTTAGTGCCCTGCACTGACCAGACGCTGCGGTGGCCTTCCGACTTGCGGCTCCTGGCAGGAACTCTGCTGGGGCGACTTTGAGGCGCTGCCTTCCTGAATTTGTCCAGCGTCTGTTTGTCGCACCCCCACCGTGCACTGGAGGACCACTCGGGGAGGGGGGGTCCGGAGCAGGAGGGAGGAAAGGAGGAGCAGGAGGGGCTGGAGGGGTGAGGATCAATCAGCTATCTTCCTCATCTGGCAGTCCCCTCTGGGCCCCACAGACAGGAAGAGACTACAGGGGGGTGGGGGTGGGGGCGGTGCCTGGCAGTCTCTCTAGGTTTTCGTCTTCTGTTGTCTCTGTTTCCTTGTCTCTGTCTGCCCCTCTCTTCTCCCCCTTTCTCTGTCGCTTCTCATCTTCCGCTGTCCTCTGACTCCTTCTTCGGCCCACATTCTTGACTTCTGCTTCTCTCCTCTGCTGCGTGGGGTTCCCGTTCCCCTGCACCTGGGCTTGCATGTGGCCATGGCTTCCTGTGGCTCCTGACTTACCTGCCTGCTACTGTCCGATTCAGTCTCTTGGTATCCCCCTTGGCTGCGAAGACAAAGCTGAATAGATTCAGCATTGCGTCCAGTGTGTACCACTGGCTCCAGCCGCCGTAATGGAGGGCGGGAGGAGCCGGCAGAATCCGCAAAGTATACTTCACAGTACACTGCACAGGGCCCTGAGGGTTACCTCTGTAAGGTAACTAAGCACTGGGCTGCTAACCTTAAGGTTGGCAGTTCAAACCCGCCAACTGCCAGTCAGGAGAAATATGAGGTTCTCTGCTCCCATAGAGATTTACAGCCTTGGAAATTTTATAGAGTTGCTATGAGTTGGAATCAACTTCATGGACATGGTTTTTGTTTTCTTTTGGGGCAGGGGGTGCATAAACCAAGGAATCCTTACATAGCAAACACATTCCTTTGGGCTTCTCTCCCTTTGGCCATTGCTGCCAGCCCCCCCACATCCCCCACCTTGCTTGACTGACTGGGTAGTAGCCGTCTCTTTGCCAGTGTTGGCTGGAAGCACTGGGAGCTCTCGAGGGCAGTTCAACCTCCGTGTTGATGCCCACAGGCTTGCCCTGGGTGCTCCTCTCCCTTGGGGTGGAGAGAGGTCCAGGTTTTCACAGTTGCTGTACCCCAGGGCAGTGGTAGGTCTATGAAAGCCATTTTACCGTCTGTTTTTTTTCCTACTTAATTTTTTTGTAATTGCCTTACTGAGAAAACTTTTGATTGTGAACTGGTGAGGAGTTGAATTTACAGAACAGATCATTTTTGTATTCAGCAACTTAGCAAACCTCCTCACGGCTTGCCTGCTTTTTTTTTTTTAACATCATAGGAAATGGCTTGCCTTCTTCCATCACCGCCCACCCCTGACATTTCCCTCTTGAAGCACATTATCTTCCTGCCCCCCATGTCAACACCTGTCTGCCCTCGAACCTATTACAGACCCTTCTCTCCCTTCCCCACCCACCCCTGCTAACCATCAAAAGTATGGACACTTTATCTCGACAGAAACAAACAAACAAACAGTAGCTCCACACTACATTTAACCCCTTGCGGTGGGCTCTTCCCCGGCCGAACTCCTCCAGGCCCATCCGTATCGTCAGGGGCTTCAGGGTCTCATCCTGCCCCATGGGTGCAGGTGGCATCGCTGGCCCACTTTCTGCTTGGCAGTGGGAGCGGGGAAAACAACAGGCCTTTGCTGCCTCCCGAGAGTTCGTCATCTCTCTCCCAGGGGAGGCAGGAGCCAGAGCCCTGCGTTGCGACAGGTGTCTGCAGGACCATGAGGTTCAGGGAAGAGAGAGACCTCAGGGAGATGCTGGTGTGTGTGTGTGTGGGGGGGTGTGTGTTGAAAGCAGGGCCAGGCTGAAGGAGAGATATCACAGGGGAGGTGTGGCATCTGGCCCCCACCCTCAATTTTTAAGACAGCTCCTCTTGAAGAATTTCAATGTCAGTGGTCAGTGGGTCCGTCCACCTTTGATAAGAGTGTTGGCAGGCTCATTAGCTCCATCTTGGTGGTTCTGTTTCCATTAATCTAACCTCCCCACCCCAACCCCCTCATCTTTGCTTTGGGGCAAATATCGGCTGCTTGGTCTCATAGATTATTTAAAAGGCGCGCTGTACTCCCCATGTTAATGTTTATTTAATGAGTTGATCTCGTATTTAGCTGAAAGGTGACTGCCAGGAGTGAGTTCAGTTCCAAACTGAAAGGGCATCTCAGGATGATAGGCTCGGGGCATCCTCTGGTTGCTACTGGTCCAGGTAAGGATGACCCTTTTCAGGCATTAGAGACTTGTTCTACATTTGTGTCCCCTTCTATCAGGAACCATCGATGGTGGCCCTGGGTTGGAGCTTGTTACTATGGAACCGTGGAGTTCTTCTGCTCTCAGGGTGGTTAGGCTGTGGTGCCTGTGCACTTGTCCTGCAGGTGGGCATCTTCTTCGAGTGTTGGGTTTCCTGACCCATCGTTGGCTCTCCGATGGCTGGGAGGCTCCGGTGTTTTTGCAGTACCATTTGGAGTTGGTATAAAACCTGTGTTTGAGGGAGGCTGGGGATTGTCTTGAGAGGCGTTGTCATCTCTCCTCTTGCCATGGTCTTTCCTTGCCTACTGGTCTCGCGTCCTCTTCACGAAGGAGGGAAATCAGGTCTTGTTGAGTGGGGGCAGGATGCTGAGGTGCTCAGCACAGGGCCTGAAATCACTGACGGAGGGGTGAGGAGCTGGAGTGTAAAGCGCACCGTGTCCAGACGAGACCAGGGGACACTCAGTGAGCCCCCGTCTCGTGGGTCCCACAGAGGACTGGGAGAACTGGGAGGCTTGGGTTGGAAGAGGTGTGGTGGAGGATTCCTGGGGCCCCACCTGAGGCTCCATCTCAGTCTTGAGCCTCTCTCAAAGTGTTAGTATGCCCACCTACCAAGTGAGAATAAAGACATCACAGACCAAAATGTCAGATTCTCAGGGACTCCAGACTAGACTAGTAGGACTCGGAGTAGACTAGAGAAACAAATCCATAGAAACTCATATGTGCATAAAAGAGAGTTTTATGTAAAGGGTAACTGTACATTAAGAAAACATCTAAACCCAGTCCAGTCCAAGGTCATAAGTCTGATATTAACCCATATGTCCGATATATATATAATTCTCTTCAGACTTGCGAAACACATGCAGTGAAGCCAAATGCAGGATGGTCACAAGCCAGTGGGTAGAAAGTCTTTGGCGTTGTGAGCATCTCAGCGCTGGCAGGGGTCTCTCTGTGGCTTCTCTGGCTTCAGAGGGCTGGTTGCTTCCATGTGGCTAGTCCTGCTCAGGGCACTAGGGTAGTTCCATGTGTCTTGTCAGCTGAATGTCTCTCCCCCTCCAAGGAGGAAGTACTGGATTTCCCAGAATTCTCAGAAGGCCACACCCACACAGAGGCCTCATTGGCTATGATCTGATTGACAAGCTAGACTCCACCCCTACACTCTTAATCCTCTAACTGACAATTATAATCTACCACATTGAGGTAATCTTTTTTTAAGATCATTTTAATGGGGGGCTCTAACAGCTAATCTTTTTAAGTCTTCAACCAAAAATAGTCCCTGAGGTCCTCTAAAGCACAGACACTGGTTTGGCTGCAGAGAGGCCTGCCTGGGCATGATGCTCCTCTCAGAAGTATCTTTATGGCGTCAAGGTGACTAGGGAAACTTGAAAGGTTCCATAGACACCTGCG
>NW_022106189.1:31028271-31034222 GCF_000313985.2 Echinops telfairi
GGTGTGGAAACGTCAGGCATGTGACAGGCCTTTAAAAACACTTACATGGACACATTGCCCCTCTAGTGCCTAAGCGGCCTTCCGGGTGCATGCGGCTCCACCTCCCTTGTTGACGGCTCTCTAGCTAGGCCCAGGAGTGGTCAGGTGCCTCTTGTGATTTTGAACTTTGTGAGGGAGGGAGAAGTCAAACCTTTCTGGGCTTGTGGGGTGGGGTGGGGTCGGGGGAGAGCAGATTTCCCATATGGCCCTGGGTATCAGAATGTCTGAGTCAAGGCTCATGCTGCTTTTGCATCGTGACCTGTCCACAGCGATGGCCACTCATGGCTTCACTCAGTTGGGGTAGGTGAAGGTTGACCGCCCATCTGCCTGTTCCTCTGGTTCTCACGGGTCCATTGGCCCATCTACTTTCGGTAGAAAGGGGATGTGGGCGGCTGGGTTCTCCTGGGAAGCAAAACCGGAGGCTCTTATATGTGTAGTATTTCAAGAAAGAAACGTACATGAGGAGAATGGTTCACGCAGCTCTAGAAGCAGGTAAGTGTGGGTCCACTCACCACCATCGCGTTGATTCCTGCTTATCCTGACCTCCTAGGACAGGGCAGAACCACCCCTCTAGGTTTCTGGGACTAAATCTTTATGAGAATAGGTAGTCTCATCTCTCTCCTGTGGCGCACCTAGTGGATTTGAACCACTGACTATGCAGCTCAGTGCACAGTCTACTCTTCTCCTTCTGGGAAGGAAGCCCAGTCCGGCTTACATCTGTGGGTCATATGTTAAGCTGGGGGCCTTTTCCTAACTCATGTTGCTGTCTGCGGGCGCGGATGAAGCAGGAAGATGAACCCAGATGCAGGAAGGCCACAGGCCGGTGGAAGCAGACTTGAATGAATTCCAAGTCAGCGGGCAACAAAGCAGGTCACTGATAGATAGCTCCTAAGCCAACAGGCAATATGGCAGGCCATTGGCTCAAATCCACAGAACTGGAAGTTGACGATGATACAGATGGATGCAGGACCCAGGCCAGCATGGAGAGGCAAGCCTTTCTACAGAGTCTGCTTATCTAGGGGGAAGCTGTGGTAGATATATAATCATTTGTCAATTTGAGGATTTAAGAGTGTAGGGGTGGAGTCTAGCTTGTCAATCAGATCATTGTTAATGTGGGCATGGCCTTCTCCTGAGAATTCTGGGAAATCCGGTACTTCCTCCTTGGAGGTGGAAGACTCTCTGCTCACACCCTGGGAGACATTGCAACTGACAAGACACATGGGCCCACCCTGATGCAGAGACCCCTGCCAGCACTGAGATGTTTCCAATGTCTACATTCGGCATAATTGCATGTGTTTCATGAGTCTGAAGAGGACTTTATAGATTGCTATCGGACATATGGGCTAGTATCGGACTTATGGACTTGATCTGGACTGGGCTGGGATGTTTTCTCAATATTCAATTACTCTTTTATATAAATCTCTTGCTTATACACATATGTGTTGTATTCGTCTGGGTACTTTAGAGAAACAAATCCACAGAAACTCATGTATAAGAGAGTTTTATATAAAGGTTAAGTGCACATCAAGAAAACATCCCAACCCAGTGTTGCTCAAGCCCA
This sequence comes from Echinops telfairi, assembly GCF_000313985.2. NCBI lineage: Eukaryota > Metazoa > Chordata > Mammalia > Afrosoricida > Tenrecidae > Echinops > Echinops telfairi. The sequence continues at coordinate 31,029,872 of NW_022106189.1, forward strand.
CAAGTCCAACATTAACCCATATGTCCGACAGCAATCCACAAAGTCCTCCTCCATCTCACAAAACAGACGCAATGATGCCGACTGCAGGAGGAAAGCCGATTCAGTGAGCGTGTAAACATCTCAGCGCTGGCAGGGATCTCCACGCGGCTGCTCCAGCACCCAGGGCTGCATCTGGGTAGGTCCATGTGGCTGCTCCTCAGGGATGTCTCGCAGGAAGTGAGCCTTGCCAGCTAAGGCAGGGAACTGGCTAAGGCAGCTGCACCCTGGTGTGACCATCAGAAAGCAAGAGACCCGAGAACTAGAAAGGCGAGGCTCACTGAGCCATTTATCCCTCCGCCTTTCAGTTAACCCCACATGTGTTTATCGGCCAGGTTGGCACAATAAACTAACTACCTCATATGTGTCCATGGGTTTATTTCTCTAGTTTACCCAAACTAATACAGAAGCCTCCTCTCCTTCAAAGCTTCCTTCCAATTGCATCAGGGCTGTGACCTATTCTTCCCACCACTGCTTGGATGCTCTCAGCAGGTCCCATCGTAGAGTTGATGACATGGTGTTAGAGCCCACCGTGGAGGGGACCTCAACTGCCAAGCTACAGAATCCAGGCCCAGCCAAATTGGCCTAAACCCTAACTTACAGGGCAGAAGGCCTCTACAGAAAGCCTCTCTGTCCAGGCCTTCCGGTGACTGTCTGGTTTCCCCTGTTCTTTTCTCCTAGGTTTGCTGACATTTGTGAACTGTGCCTATGTGAAGTGGGGCACCCGCGTGCAGGATGCCTTCACTTACGCCAAGGTCCTAGCGCTCATTGCCATCATTATCATGGGCTTGATTAAACTGTGCCAGGGTAAGCGGGGCCTGGGGTGGGAGGGGGGGTGGATGTCTCCAAGAATACCTCGGGATGCCCGTGGAGATCCGGGGGCTCTGCTAGTCGGACTGCTCGGCCTTTCAGCATGCACACCAGCATGTGTTAGTGGCGCAAGAGATCTCCCTCGGGGCTGCTTGGGCCAGGCTGCTGGCCAAGTGGCCAATGAGTCATCAGCCACCTCCCTCAGGGCTACTTTCCTGCACGCAGGCGGAGCGGCAAGCTCAGGTTATCAAAGTAACCCGTGAGGACAGTGCGCTCTGTCCTGGCCCTGTTTCCAGCCGCTGACTGCCAAGCGGGAATCGGAAGCCCTGGTTCTGGTTGAGAGGGGGTGGGCTGTGTGAGGCTGTGGGGAGGTTCTTTTGCAGCCTGGACTCTTCATCTCACTGAACGTCTTCTGGATTAGCATGCCTTCCCAAAGCCAGGACTCGGCACAGGGTTCATATAGTGCGAGGCTGGCACTGTCCTTGCTGCGGGCTGGCTTTAGAACACTGTTCCCCCAGCAGTGAGGGTCCCAGGCCTGCTAAGCTCTCCAGAGGCCACAGAGAAGCCTTAGGATGCCTTTGCCTGAGGTGGTGGCCATCATCCTGGTCTCCACACCTCCAGCCCCCAAGCCCGCCTGTGCTTCTGGTCATCTGCTGAGCTGAGACCCTGTCTCAGACGATAGAATCAAACTGGCTGGTTTGGGGGGGTGTCCAAAGAGCTGCTTTTAAGAGCAGGGCCAACACACTTTTGTGTTAGAGCAGCCATCTATCTGGGTGTTTCTAGAGCAGCGGTTCTCAACCTGGAGGTCATGACCCTTTGGGGATTGAACGACCCTTTCACAGGAGTCGCCCAAGACCGTATTTCCGATGGTCTTGGGAACTGAGACACCGCTCCTCTATCTGTCCCCAGGCAGGTCTGCCCACATGCGGATATGCCCACATACGGGGTCACCACAATATGAGGAACTGTATTAAAGGGTGGCGGCATGGGAAGGTTGAGAACCACTGCCCTAGAGTCTCAGGAGCATCCTGGGGTCAATTTGGGTAGTTGAGTAACTGCATGTCTCTCTGCCTGCCCCCTCCAGCCCCGCCCACTCTCCGCCCAGCTTTAGGAAAGGTGGGCTGCCTTGGGTGGGAAGGGAAGAGGAGGAAGGAAGGGGGGAGGTAGCTCCTTTAGTGTTAATTTATGGATTTTTTTTGTGTTTTCTTCCCCCCAACCCACTTGGATTTTCCTTTCTTTTCTTGCTCCTCCCATCTTCCTCTCTCTCTCTCCTGCCTTCCCACTGACTCTTCCTTCCCGGCCCCTCCTTTCTCTCTTCCCTGCACCCCTTCCCCTCCCCCCACCCCATCCGCCCTCCTTGGCCCCCGCAGGACGCACTGAGCACTTTCACCATGCCTTTGAGGGTTCCTCCTGGGATGTGGGCGATCTCTCTCTTGCCCTCTACTCTGCCCTCTTCTCTTACTCAGGTTGGGATACCCTTAATTTTGTAACAGAAGAAATCAAAAACCCAGAAAGGTAAAGGCGGGATCTCGCCCTCAGCCCCAGCTTGGCTGGAAGGCCTGCTGACAATGGTACACCTGCCCTTGACCCTCCCCTCCCCCAGCTCTCCTCCCCTCTCCTCTCCTCCTGCCCCTCCCCCTGCTAGGAGAGGCTGTTGGCTGGGATGGGTGCCTGTGAAGAGGAGAGCCCCAGGCTTCTTGTCCTGCTCCCACGGGAGTAGCCCTGGGTACCTACCTGGAAGAGAGCGCCACTGTGGGCCGGCTAGGTCCGAGCCCACTGGGCCAACCGGGGGCCAGCCTTCTTGGGCAGCTCACCCCTTGAGGACACTGCTTCCTACTCCTTCCCAGGGGTTCCCACCATAGTAAGGGTCAACTGTGGTCAGGGATGATCCGCAGAGAGAATAAGTCTGGGCACCTGGGATCCGTGCTCCCTGTAGCCCCTGGAGGCAGTGGAGGCAGCGCTAAGGACTTGGGGCCAGCAGTGTTAATGCCATGGGCACCCCGCGGAGGTGAGCATGGCTGCAGGAGAGGCTGGCCCCAGGCAGCCGGGTCACTTGTCCCCACAGAAATCTGCCCCTGGCCATTGGGATCTCTATGCCCATTGTGACGCTCATCTACATCCTGACCAACGTGGCCTATTACACGGTGCTGGGCATCCAGGACGTGCTGGACAGCGATGCTGTGGCCGTGGTGAGCCCCCAGGAGCCCTGTTGGCCCTTGCATCTCACGAGCTCCGCCCACTGAACGGTCTGCTCTTTCCCTCGCAGCCTGGCCAGCCCTGCAGGGAGGGCATGCTTGAAGGGCCGCTTAAGCTGGAGGGTGGACCCTGTGTGTGCTCAGTGCCCCTTTTGCGCTCTGCCCACAGACCTTTGCTGACCAGGCCTTCGGCATGTTCAGCTGGACCATCCCCATCGCTGTGGCCCTGTCCTGTTTTGGGGGCCTCAACGCGTCCATCTTCGCTTCGTCAAGGTACTGTGTCCATGCCCTCTGCAGTGATGAAGGCCTTCTGCTCTCGGGCAGAGGGCCTCCCCCGTGGGAGTGTGTGTGTGTGGCCGGGGGTGGGGGGGGAGGCGCTTGCCTGGGCATGCTGCCAGCTCATGCTTTCAGGTGTGTGGGCCAGGGCAGACGGTGACTTGTTTGTTCATTTATTTGAATTCCTCTCAGTCTGTCTTTCTCTGCTTCCATCCTTATTTGCTAACCCTGATTATCTGTTATCTTCTCCTTTGGGGTGAGGGCACACTGGTGGGTGAGGGGACAGAAGGCAGCTGTGACCCTGCCAAGCCTGTTGCACGCTGCATCTTGTCCCTGGTGCTGCTGATGCAGGACCCTCCTCTCCATTGGTCTGTTTCCAGTCAGCAGAGCTCTCTGGGCGACAAGGAGCATGCCTGCGTTGTCTCTGGAGCCCTGGCTGCCCCCAGGGACAATATATGGAGGACACAGACAGGAGGCTGACTGCCCTTCTTTAAAAAGTCCTCGCGTTAGGGGAGTGGGGTTGCCTGTAGGTCAGGTGGGTTCTATAGCTGAAGGAGAGTAGAGGCGCTGTCAGCGGGTGACACGGGACTGCGACATTCACGATTCATAGTGAGGCGTCCACGGTTGAGGGGAGTGGAGACATCGGCGGTTGGAAGGCACGGCAGCTCTCGAGAGCGAACCCCTGCTTTTCCAGGGTGGGGTACTCCGAACGAGGGCATGGGGCAAGGCTGAGTAAGAGGACCCCTCGGACAGGTGGCTTGTCCTTGCAGGCTCTTCTTCGTGGGCTCGCGTGAGGGCCACCTCCCGGACCTTCTGTCCATGATCCACATCAAGCGCTTTACCCCCATCCCAGCGTTACTGTTCAACGTAAGTTGTGCCAGGGGTGGAGGTGGCCGGCACAGAACCTTGGGTCTGTGTGGTGGGTGCTCCGGCTGGTGTCAGAGAAGTCCGTGGGCGGGTACAAGTTGGGGGTGGGGTGGGTCTTCCCCCAGACTAGCTCCCTGCCCTGGGGCCTGACATGTGCGGGGGTGGGG
>NW_022106189.1:31034322-31035826 GCF_000313985.2 Echinops telfairi
CATACCTGTCCCCGCAGGAGACAGGAGTGACCCCAGTCTGTCCTCCAGCTTAAGAAACCAAGGGGATAGGGCCATGTGGTCAGGTTTTCAGCCCTTCGGGCAGGGCGGGATTGTTGGGAGCTGGCGCAGGGAAGGGCCTGCTGTCTGTCCTCAGCACAGGGGCCCTCCCGCTGGATGCTGCAGTGCTGGCAGAGAGAAGGGTGGTTCTGATGGGAGACAGGGTCCCGGTTGGAGAGGGAGGAATAAAGACCCCCTTGAAGCTGGGAGAGCGGACTTTTTGGATGGCAAAGGGCCAGGGAGCCCCACCCCCACTACTGGAGCTGATGCCCCTGCCCCTGCCCCTGCCCCTGCAGTGCACCATGTCCCTCATCTACCTCACGGTGGGAGACTTATTCGTGCTCATCAAGTACTTCAGCTTCAGCTACTGGTTCTTCGTGGGCCTGTCCGTCGCTGGCCAGCTCTACCTTCGCTGGAAGGAGCCCGAGCGCCCTCGGCCTCTCAAGGTACAGTCGGCAGCACCGGACCTTTTCCAGGGTGCCTGCTGCCCAGGCCTGCACCCTCTGGGGCCCCTCATCTCTTGCACCCTTCATTCCAGCTGAGCCTGTGTTTCCCCGTCACCTTCTGCTTGTGCTCCGTTTTCCTGGTGGTCGTCCCGCTCTACAGCGACACCATCAACTCCCTCATTGGCATCGGGATCGCCCTTTCTGGTGTCCCTGTCTACTGCCTGGGGGTTTACCTGCCAGAGGCCCAGAGGCCCCTCTGTATCCGCAGTGCTGTGGGTGAGCTGCTTTCTGGGCCCCCTCCCCACCGCCCCCCCTTGCCAATTCCTTACAGGCCATGCCCGTTGGTGCCACCAGTCAGGACAGGGGTGGGTGGGACCAGCAGGTGCTCCCCCACCGTGTTCATGAGAGCGACCCCCCCACCGACCCTACCCGCCTGTTGATTTTGACACGGTCCCTTTGGTTCTCACTGGAGTCTTAGGGGTTCGAGCACTGCCTCCTCCCAGTGCCACCCATCTGGGAAGATGAGGCACCCTGCTCATGTGGACATGCTATTGAGGGTGGGAGAAAAGCCTGCCCAGGGCCCCCTGGGGAACCAGAGTTGTGTTTTGGGTCAGCCTTGTGGTGCTCCTGGGGCTTTGGCCTGAGCCTCCTTGTCACCTGTGTCCCTTCAGCGGCCATCACCAGAGTCACCCAAAAGCTTTGCTTCTGTGTCCTGACTGAGCTGGATGTGACCGAAGAGAGAGGAGCTGAGAGGAAAATGGAATAGAGACCAGAGGTGACTTGCAGTGCCCGCTGTGGGAGGGTGGGGTCACCTGCCAACATCTATATACCGACAAGACTGGGGTTGGTGGGGTGAAGGGAGTCACCTCTACACTGGAGGCCAGCCATCCTGAACTAACGGAGCCTGCTTGCCCACATGCTAAAGGGCGGAGGGCCACTGGCCTGCCCAGCTGGCTTCCTAGCTGTTGAGGAACGGTCTGAAAGTAGGATTGCGGGGGGGG
>NW_022106189.1:31035939-31051673 GCF_000313985.2 Echinops telfairi
GTTGTGGCAGGTGCTTTGAGTTTGGTAGTCTTGATCCAAATCTGCTTTATGGAAAGTTTTCCCGGGCCAGCTCCAAGCGCTTAACATTAGAGGTCTGAGATGCTTCAAAGCCATTTCTGGGGCAAGAGCTGGATTCCATTATTTATTGATTTTATTTAAGCAGAACACAGATTCTGTTCATTTACCTACAGGCTACCACAGTCTGATTGGGACTCAAAAACCCAAAGTCGAGTCCCTGGCCCTCAGAGGTGTGTCTATGGGGTGGTGGGCTGGCCTGTGGGTCACAGATTCCTGCTCCATTTCGTAGTCTTCTGTTGAGTCTTACCTGCAAAGGTTGAGTAATTTGTTTTTACTCATGCATCTGCTGCACTCTAGTACATAGCTAAGTCACATGGTACAAGCACCTGGCTCAGACAGAGCAGGAACTGGATAAGCCAATTCAGGAGTCAGAAGTCTGAGAATGCAGGCTTGCCCGGGAGCCATGGCCGCTGGCGCCCAGCCCACCACAGCGCAGCTCAGGTGGCAGTACAGTGAGTGACAGACATGCTTAGGATTCCCAGTGCACAGAAGAGCTCCCTTCACACCGCCCTGGAGTCTGTTACAGAGTGTGCAGTAATACCGTGGGCGAGTCAGCGCTGTTGTCTGGACGACCAGTGTGACAGACGCAGGGTGAGCGCGCGCTTCATGGACACCCAACAGGATGGCCACAAACTTTGTTTTAAAGCAATATCCTGACGTGCGGTATGCCTGTATGCACGTACTGCATTTTAAAGAACAATCCTGTATTTTACTTGAGATGCTAGACCTTTCTGTTGATGGTAGGTAAATATGGTAGGAACTAGAAGGGACAGGAACTCTTCTGGAATTTGTGGTGGGGGATGGGGACGGGACACCTGACTTCTATTGACTATCAGCGAGGGGCTGGAGAACATGTCATGGACCCACGCCTCCAAATGGCTTGTTTCTGCAAGCCGACCCTGGTGCTACAGTGTCACTGCTTTTCCTGAAAACCCCGCAGCAGGCTGCAGGCCCCTCCTCTGGCCCTGGCACGAGGCTGCCTTGGTCACTAGCAGAACACATTCTCCACTCCTATCCCCACCCCGAGGTCTGCGGGGCTACGGTCTCAGGAAGCTTGGGAACTCGTGGGGACTCTGTCTTCTCCCTGTGGATATCAGCAGAGACTCTGGGGGAAAAAAAAAAAAGCTGCTTCAACCTCAGCCCAGTTCTTCAGCAAACTGTGAGCAGAAGCGGGCCTCGCCACCCCAGGGAGGCTGGAGCGTCGTGCTTGGTTGTGGGGGATCTTCTTCCTCAGCGTTCCGAGATGCCCTCAGCCCACATCCCTGACTCTTGGAAATGGATCACCAATAAAAACAAGAACTGTGAGGCAAGCTCCCTTTCTGATCTTTCTTCCCACCCCAAGGGGCTCCAGCAGGAGGAGCAGCAGGACCACAGTTACCCTGGGCCTCAGGGCATCATATTTGGGAACCTGGGGGTGAGCAAGCATTCCTACTGCCTTTGTGTGGAGATTTAGAAAGCACATTCCAGATGACAGGGAGTCTTGTGCAAAGACTAACTTGCCTAAAGAAAAGACACCAATATGCTTTGTCTGAGCAAGGCTGGCACTTGTCCCAGGACCCTCGAGTTAATCCTTTAAGTTGAGGGCCCTCTCCAGCCTCTGGCTTCATAGCTTTCTCCATCCATATAAACCACCAGCTAGGCTGCAAGCCCTCTACTCCTAGCAACATGCTGCCCCCCAGTAGCTTTTGGGGGTGAAATAAAAGATTCACCAGGTTAAGTGTTGGGCTGCTAACTGCAAGGTCAATGGATCAAACCCACCAGTGGCTCTGCAGGAGAAAGATGAGACTATGTACTCCTGTAAAGACTTACAGCCTTGGAAACCCCCTATAGGGTCACTATGAGTCAGAACTGACTCAATGGCTGTGGGGTTGGAGGTTTTATCAAGAGCCGCCATATGCGCAGTGCGCCAGGCTGCCCTCATTCCTGGGTAGAGAGCCTCTCCAGCATCTCCCAGGAACCCTCCTTGAAGGGAAGCCAGGCCCCCTCGGCATGCAGACTCCCTGGTGGAATTAATTTCCACTCGGTCTTTGTTGGCTTCTGAAATTCTTCTCCTGGGGTGCTAATCCTTGCACTGTGTGTGTGTGTGTGTGTGTGTGTGTATGAGGCCCTTGCATGCTGGCAAAAGTCAGCGAGCACATACACAGCAGTGAACAGAGCCAGCGTGGTTTCTGACCCTCTGGCTCCTTCCTATGGCTGCAGGGAGACTCGGGAGATGAACGGCATTAGACATCTAGGTTGCTGTTCCTTGTCCCACTGCCTTGTACCGTTGCAGATACTTTGGATGGGAGAGGCTTTGTTGGTTTAATCAGGCACAACAGTAGGGCCTCTGTAGAGATAGAATTTAATCTCCCTGTGGCCGGTGTAAGGATAGGAACTCAAGATGCACACAACGGCCATCCAGGGAAAGCACGGGTGGAGGTGGGATGCGAGAGAAGAAATGATAGTGAATCTCCATCTCACTTGTCCACTCTCCCGCAGGTGAGCGAGTCTGAAACACCCACCTATGTTTGGGGGCTGCTACTGCACACTGGCGGTGCAGAGCATTTTCACAGCGGCAGAAAGTTCCGGACTACACAGACCGCAGTCATTCAGAGTTAAGGCAAATGTGAAAAGGAGCAGGGACAGTGACTTCGCTTTTCTTTTTTTAATACTTTTATTGGGGACTCTTAAATCTCTTATCACAATCCAATTATTTCTCCAATGTGAGTGACTTTGCTTTTAAAGCGTAACCAATCCTGGTAACAAACTGATCTTCGGGGCAGAGCTTGGGGAGTGCGGAAGAGGGGCGTTTCTCAATGCAGAGTCAGGTCCAGGCTTTCCTTTTCCTCACGGCCTTCCTGTCAAAGTCACGTTAGAAACCTCTTACCACCCCCACTCCTTTCTGTTGCAGACTGGGGGGCGGGGGATCAGGTGGAGACTTTACAAAGGATGAATGTCAGTTTTTACTAAAGACAGATGATCACATTTATGCACACACGTTCCTCAGGAGGCCAGCATCACAGCCAAGAGGCAGGCGGTAACTACAGCCCTTGGCTCGGGCATGCGCCGCCTTCTGCTCTGAGGGTGATTCCTCTTTTGTCGGTGCTGCTGCTGCAGCCCTTTCACACCTCCCTGTCCAAAGGAACAGGCAGCCTGCAATCCGGCTACTGTGGGAAAGCTGGGCCTCACTGCTGCTGACACAGGAACCTCGACGAGCAGAGTGGGTTTTTGACTGGGGGTGGGGGTGTGGTTGAAGTGAAGGGCTCTACGTACAGTTAGTGGGAGAGCTTCCTCCCTTAGCCCAGTCTTTGCTGTGGAGGGATGGTGCTGTTGGCCACACTTCTCGGTTAAGCAGAAAACCCAAGAGGACATCACCAGGCAGGAGGCTGTCACAAGGTTATCAGTCCGAGTCCAGGGAGCTGTCATAGCCGAACTCCTTCTGCACATCTAGAGGGTACTTGCTCCAGGTCTGGGGCCTGCAGATGCCTCGTCCCTCCTCACCGAGACTGCCATCTTCATCAGAACCTAGAACGGACACCAGGCGTGAACTCTCACGAAACCTGTCTTCTACATACAAGGAGAGCCCCTTCTGGGATTTGTTCCATTAGAAAACACTTGCTCAATAAAGAAAGCTTAGAAAATAGTAAAAATTTAAAGTCTCAAACAAACCCACTGCCCTCTAGTGGATTCCAACTCTCAGCCACCCTTTCTCTCTAGGACCCCTAGGCTGTGGAGGAGTCAGGCTAAGGGAATTAGTCTAAGACTCAGCCAGGCAGCAACAGGACACAGGCCTTGAGCCCAGGCCTGAATAGCAGTAGACCCCCACCCCAGCGTGGCCCCTGCATACTGGTCCTTGCGGGGTCCTAAAGCTTGAGGCCAGATGTACCTGACTGTGCCCTCATGTCTGCCCTGCACCCTCCAGCCCTCCCCACCCAGCGCCACCCTGTACCTCCTGAACCCTCCTCTTCATCACTGCTCTCCTCCTCCGGGTACTCATTGCGCCAATTGTTCTCACTGTTCTCATCATCCTCGTCGTCGTACACGTCCTCGGGGTGCTGTTCGTCATTCACCTGCACATCTCAACCCGAACATGAGTCTAAGTCAGAACACCTGAGGCTCTGTTCTTCAGAGGCAGCTAGTAACGGGCTTAGGGGATGTCATTTAAGGATGCTATGTGAAAAAGCGGTCGACTGGGAGTGACCTGGCCATTGCACAAAAGGCCATGGCCCTGCATTCCTGGAGGAAGAGGCTGGCCACCCCCAGGAGGGAACTCACCAGGTGGGGAGCAGCAACAGCTCTGAGCAGGTGTAATGGTGGTTACCTGAAACTGCTGGGCAGCCAGGTGGGTGAGGGTTTATGTATTACAATTACGGGTGACGCTAGGGTTAGAGCCCCATCCGAAAGATGAGTGCAGGGCCCTGCAAATGGGTGCCTACACGTCTTTCACAGGCATGGCAGTTTGCTTTTGTCACCCACCACTGTAGCTTTCTTTACTCAGGGTATTCACATGCAATGTGAACAATAGCCATTCTTAGTGGAGCTCAGGGAGGCAGAGGCCCCCAGCCTGGAGAGTCAGGTCAGCCTCCTTTGCCTGGGGTCCCTTACCAGCTCCAACTCCTGGCTGTAGGGCTGGACAGAGAGGATGTTCTCAATCCACCCTGGAGTGGTCATCTCCAGACAGTAAATGTCATACACGTAGTCGCCATCCTTCTCTTCCTTCTGGGGCCCAATGCCTGATCCCATCTCGGAGATGGTCAACCGCTCACGGATTAACTCTGTGGAGTTACAGAGGATCACATCTGGGTCGTCCGCCTGCTGAGAAAACATAGCAATACCATCTTAAAAGTGGAATTGGGGGGAGGAAGGGGAACCCTGGGGTTTGTTTTGTATTAAAAATTCCTATCTCCTAAGCTAACTTAAAAAAGCCAAACAATAGTAGAAACTAAGAATCGTATAAGGTAGTCTCCTGCTCTTTTGTCCTTGGCTGACCCAAGAGGCTCTAGGAGGGAGGCCTAGCCTGGATCACACCTTGGCTGAGTCTCATGCGGCAACAGGCCTTCTCCGAGCTCCTTTGTCCCAGTGTTTTCCCCGTGGGGCCTCCTAAACCTACAGCAGAGCCTGCATGACTCATCCGCCAAAGGGTCTGTACAAGGGGGCTCCCAACAGGGGACCCATGAGAGATTCTGGATGCCGGTGACCAGTCTACCATCATGTCATTTGGCTTACCTATACTGACACTGCGTTCACTCGCAAACTTGGAGTGGATTCACCTGTAACTTCGTTTCTGCTGGGAGGGACCACTGGCAACGGGTTGCCTCCGACTAGCATGGGCCCAGGTAGAGCAGGTTGTTACCCAGGCCCTTGGGCACCAGGGCATGCTGCAGATGATACTTCTAAACATGTTCATCACAGGAAGCTGCTGGGCTTGAACCAGGCACTGCAGAGGGATGTGGGGTGTCCATGGACAAGGCGAGCTGGGGGCTGTTCCATCCCGGAAGCCCATTCTCCCTGACTATGCAGTCACAGTGAGAGGCAGTTTTGGTGAAGGCTTCTGACCAATCTCAACACTTTTCAAGGAAAGCCCCAGCTTCATCTCACAAGCCCCGCTGCCCTCCATCCTGCAAGTCAGGCAGCCAATAAAATATTTCCAAAGACCAGCGATACGCCAAGCATTGAATCATACACTCAGAAGGAAAGAAACTAGTTTTTCTTATTACCCTTGAGGCTGGGATAAAATGTTTTTTTTCCTTTACTTTCCACTTTGCTGTATTTCCTGCCTAAATTTTCTGTAATAACCATATAACTTCCATAAAAGAAAAATAATTTGTTTATGCTGTTTCTCCATATTTTCAATTATGCTCCACCTAGCATTTCATACTGTAAAATATATATTGTCTCATATTGTCAGTCTTCATGGTTATCAATTTAATGGCCAGGGTAGTAGTATTGTTGCTAAGTGCTGTCCAGTCAGTTCCAACTCAGCGATCCTGGTACAACAGAACGAAGACACTGCCCTGTCTCTCGCCATCCTCACAGTTGTTCTTACGTCTGAGCCCATCGATGTAGCCACTGTGTTAATCCATCACCTCTTTTTCGCTTCCCTGCTACTTTACTAAGCTTGAAGTCCTCCTCCAAGGACTGGTCTCATCATCCTTGTCTCTAAGGAGTGTTCTGGCTGTACTTCCTCCAGCACAGATTTGTTTGTTCTTTTGGTAGTCCATAGTACTTTCAATGAGCTTCACCAGCACCCGAAGTCAAATGTATTGATTCTTCCTCAGTCTTCCTTATTCAATGTCCAACTTTCCCATGCATATGAGGCAATTCATGGCTTGAGTGAGAGCCACAGTAGTTCTCAAGTAACATCCTTGCTTTTCACTACTTTTAATCCCAATGCAATGCAATGCAATGCATTTCCCTTGGATCAAGGTTGCTATGTTTATTAGATACACTGTTTAACCTCTATACACAATGTTGCAAAAAGTGTGCCCTTTACTGCATTTGACAAATGATAGCAGTATATACCTAACAGGGTTTTGATGAGGATTAAAGTAATGAAAGAAAATATTTAGCAAAGTGCTCAACAATAGTAAGTACTTAGTAAACCAACCATAGCTTTTGTTTATACTGCTGTTTTTCTGTTGAGTTGTATTCCTAGGATAAATCTTGTGGGTGGACGTACTAGATAAAAGGAATGAAACTTTGAATTTTGTCGATTTCCTGTTAAATGGTACTTTCTTTTCTTAAACCCTAAAGTATGACCATCAAAGGAGAAATCCACTGTCATGTGGCACAGATGTTAAGCTTTAAATTGCTTTAGAGAACATTTATTTTTATATAGGTCCCAAGCTATTTTTAGGCCCTTTAAACGTTAATCCACGTGTAAAGGTTTAACAAAAGGCTTGCTTCTATTTAAATGCTGCAGTCACACATCATTTTAATCACTGCCTGGCCAACAGCATCACGGCCAGTTCCCTACTAGTCTAGATGGCAAAGTGTAGTAATTATTCTGTGCAGATATTTTTGTTTGTAGTTTATACTGCTACAGTGGAAAAAAGCTGTTCACCTCCTTTATCAGTTTATTGACTGGTTTTCCTAATACAACTAAATAAGCTATTTAATGCATTTTAATTTTATTTCAATGAGCAGTGGTTTCCTTTGAAAAATGTGGAATTCATTCTGGTGAAAGATGTGGCCATGGATGTCATGCCCAAAGTGCTGGCCAAGCACCCTAAGCACTATGAATACATATGCTTGCTCTGGTTTATTATGAATTATACTTTCATGTTTTAAACTTTGAAGTTGTTGGGTTTTTTTCTTGTAGGGGTGTGTTATTTAAAAAAAATTAACAGGGCTATAAATATAGACATGCATATGTAAATATATTTATATATAACAACAGGGACATAAATCTATGTACATATAAGGTAGCAGATAGACATTGGGCCTCTACTAAAGTACTCCCTCAACGCAAGAAAACTTTGTTCTAATAACCTGGCATTCCATGAGGCTCACCTTCCTGACATGATCACTGAAGACAAAATGGGTACATAAGCAAATGTGAAGAAAGCTGATGGTGCCCAGCTATCAAGAGATACAGCAATATAGTGTCTGGGGTCTTGAAGATAAACAAGAGGCCATCTATCTGGGAAGCAACAAATCCCACCATGGAAGAAACACACCAGTCTGTGTGATCATGAGATATCAATGGGATCTGGGATCAGAGGGCCCAGAACAAACAATCATATCACTTTGGAAAGGGGGGGAGGCACAGAGACAGGACATGATGACACAGAACGGCAGAGTAGAGACCCAAAGCCCATCTGTAGACAATTGTACATCCCCTCACAGGAGGGTCACAAGTAAGGGACAAACCAGCCAGGGTGTACCAACAAAAGTTACAACATTCCTCTAGTTCTTTAATGTCCTCCCCACCCCCACTATCACAACCCCAACTCTAAATATATATTTATTCAGGGCATACTGCAGAGCAGCGGTTTCTCAACCTGTGGGTTGCATCCCCTTTGGGGGTCAAACGACTCTTTCACAGGGGTCACCCAAGACCACCGGAAAACACATTTCCAATGGTCTTAGGAACGGAGACACCGCTCCTCTATTTCCAGGCAGGTCCCACCACATGCAGATATGCCCACATTTGAGTAGCGGCGTGAAGACTGTTACCCATGCTACACGACAAAATTTCATTTATTTGTCATTAGAAATAAATATTTCACAATATATAATTACATATTGTTTTGTGATTACTATGCTTTGCAATTTATAACAATGAAAGTACATCCTGCATATCAGATATTTACATTATGGTTCATAACAGTAGCAAAATTACAGTTATGAAGTAGCAACGAAAATAATTTTATGGTTGGGTGTCACTACAACATGAGGAACTGTATTAAAAGGTCGTGGCATTAGGAAGGTTGAGAACCACTGCCTTAGAGGATGAGACTTTTCTATTTCTGTTAAATGTTTTTTTAATTGGCGGGGGGCTCTTACAAATCTTATTAACAATTCATCATTCAATTGCATTAAGCACATTTGGACATATGTAGCCATCAACATTTCCAAAAAATTTTCTTTCTAGTTGAACCCTTGGTATCAGTTCCTCTTCCCTGCCCCAACCCTCCCACCACCATGATTGATTATATAGTTATTTCATGTCTTACACTGTCTGTTGTCTCCCCCCACATTTCTGTTATTCCCTCGAGAATTTTCTATGTCTATGGTCACACAAAAAAACCCCAAGTTCACTGTCATCAAGTAGATTGTGACCCTACAGTCAGAGTAGAAAGCCTCATCTTCTCCCCCAACCCCGGATGGTGTTTTCAAACTGCTGATCTTGCAGTTAGCATTGCAAAAGTGTAACCCACTCTTGCAACCAGGGCTCCTCTCTGTGCTTTGGGTAGGTGTCCTAAGTGGACCTTGTTATTTGGAAGTGAGGTACAAAACCAAGTTATTCAAATGTACTATAGTTGAGAACACACTGCATTAAACGTGAGGAGACTTGCACCCTAAAGCTGCCTCAAACTAGTTCCCGAGCCTCCCTTGCTCAGTTTTCTCATTTGTGATCCTTAGCTCAAAACTCTTCAGTGACTCCCCAGCTCAGTCAGGGTGAAAGGCAATATCCTTACAAGTCCCTTCTGAGTGGAGCTGCCACCCTCTGCAAACCGGCCAGGGGACCAGGCTAACGCAGCTTCAAGGTCTTTGCGCTTGCAGACCCTTGTGTGTGGCTCGTTGTCTCCCAGACACACAAAGCCCTACCACTTACGCTCTCCAAGCCTTTGCGCAAATGGCCATTTGCTCAGGGGCATCTTTCGGACCATACTATTTGAAACGGCATCACCTTTGTCCGGTCTATCTCTCCTCCTCCCTTGTCACCTCGGAAACGGAATTTACCCCTTTCCTCTTTCTCTCCTCTTCCTGGGCGCTAGGTCCACCGGCAAGGCACGAAACCCAACATCAGCCCGCAGCGCAGCGCCTGGCACAGAATGGGGCCCTCAATGAATGCTTGCTGGATGAATAATCAAATTATAAAAGGAGGCCACCACACCGAGTGGCTCATCCGTCCTTCGGGGAGTCCCATGCTCTCACATAGGCGCCTGACACTAGCCCTTCAGAGGAGCCCCGCGCCCTCCCCAGCTCCAGGTGCCTACGTACTTGGTGAGACCCCGCGCCGGCCGCTGGCCCTTCCTCCTCATGGACGAGGTCCAGGAGCTGGAAACCCGCGTCACTGGCAGCTTCTGGACTCTTCGACGCGTCCTGGGGCTCTGGGCAGCCCGGGAGGGTCCCTGATGATCGGTGGCAGGAGACCACCCGGTAGCGGCCTTCTTGCCGGCTCTCCCGAAGCGACGCGCGGAGATCGCGGCGGATGCGCTCGTGGCTGCCTTGGGACGGGCGCAGGGCGGCCCGCAAGAACGGCTGGACTGGCTCCTCCTGGGGAGGGAGACGCGACAGGGAGACGTTGGTGGAGGGGTCAGGGACCCAGTTTCATCCCGTCTGCGCCCCGAGATCCTCTTCCCCGCCTGCTACCTCCCCTGCCCCGTACCTGGGAGCGCACGGTGGCCACGAGCTGGAAGACATTATTCTCCGCTTCTCTCGGCAGACCCTCGGGAGGCGTCCCCTGAGGCGCTGATTCGACTGTGGTCCTCCGGAGCCGCTTACAGGCGACGACAAGCGCCCCAGCGGGTTCCTCACAGCGCTTCCGCTTCACCCGGAGCACCGCCGTCCTGCCGGCTTCCATAGCGGCAGCCGCAGAGCACTGTGGGAGCGCGCGGGGTGAGCTGGGAGCGTCCGTCCAGTTCCGCTTCCAGGCCCCGCCCCCGGCCCCCACGGAGGGCGCCGTGACGTGCGCCCCGCCTCCGCACGCCGGCCGCGGCAAGATGGCGTTGGTGGCCGAGATGAGAGGAGCGGGTTCAGCGGCGGGTGAGGCGCCGGGGAGGTTGGGGCGGTGGGGTCTCGGGGGCCCCTGGCACCCTGTCCGCCACCCCAGGGCTCTGGCGGAGGGCCCCGAACGGGCGTCCCTGGTCGCCCGGGCACGCATCTCCTCAGGACTCGAGGACCTTCCCCGCGTCCGCGTGGGGCAGCTTGGAGGCCCCCGAGGCTGCCCTGCGGCAGGGAGGCGGCTCCCCGGGGCCACGGCCTCGGCGATCTGCGGACACCTGCACCCAGCACTTGTGTGTGGCGCCTCCGTCGCCAGGACCGGGGCCGCTGTCGTGTGAAGCGCACCCCTCATGGGGCAGGTCTCGGTGGTTGAGGCACCTGCCGCTGGCCTCGCCTTCCTCAGACTTATGTCGTTGGAAACCAGACGGCACCACTTGCCGGCGAGCGCGGCCCTGGGCACGCTTGCTCCCGACCTACACCTGTTATTGTTTTAAACCGTTGGCTGGCTTCTCCTGCACCCCGCTTTCCGAAACCGATCACCCCTTGCGTGATTTGCCGTGGCTCACCCCTCACCTCGCCTTTCTTCTCCCCCGCCAAGCGTCTCAGCTTTGGGGAGTTGCGGCTTGTCCCCCGAGGTCTTTACACTTTAACTTCAGAGCCCTTTCCTTGAAAAGTTGGGGTAAGGAAACCCTTAGACTCGCCCCGCTGGTCCTCAGCCTGATCGCGTTTTAAACGCCGCGGGTCGTCGCGGCTCCTCCAATAAGCTTGCTTTCTCTGGGCCATTCCTCTTACACAGACCGTGTTTACGGTTGGTGGCTCCCTCCCCCGGTGGATGCAAACCCATGGAGGCCGGGCTGTGTCTCCTTCATGGCGGTTGTCTCTTTACCGAACGCCGTGCCTGGCCTAGCATGGGTATGAATGAATCCAGACATCTGCGCACAAACTCAACTAGTCGTGCCAACAGGACTTTGGGGATAGTAAGAGACCATGTGGAAGAAGCAGATCAGAGGGAAATCTTTTGAACCCAGAAGGTGGCCTCCTGGGAGAGGACAAGTCTTGGGGGGATTTATCTGCCACAGGTGGAGAGGGTGGACCCGGAAGAAATTCTACGTATCATAAAATGGTTAGTAACACAGATAGGGAGGAGAGAGCTCTCAACAGTTCTGAAGAGACAACTGTCGTCTTAGCTGTCCCCTCATTAACAGAGTAGACGAGAAATCCATTGATTAAAAATGCTTCAGAATCCTTCTGTTGGCCCTGCATGCGCCAAAGGATGAGGGTCTCAAGCCTCCTCACGATATGGACCCCTCAAACAACTTTGACAGTCTGTCCAATTCCACTTCAGCCACATTGATTTATTCACTGTGCATGACTCGCAGGTTTGCTAGCCTGGTGAAGTATCTCCCCCGGCTATGCCCCCAAATCCTATCAGTCATTTAAGCCTTCCCTGGCCAGTCAGATATGGTCATCCCGCTCTCTCAGGACAGCGTTTGTTGGACAAAGTTTTCCAAAGCACACGCTAGATTCTGGTAGTGTCTCGGTACACTGACATTTTAAATAACGAGTAGTATATAAGACACACTGCTGAGCGTAGCAGTGTTTTCCAGTGGCTGCAAACTACATCCCATTGGTGAAATCTCAGATCAGTTCATTTTTCCCTGTTGAGTAATTGGATCAATTTAGTGGGTCACATCCAGCCATTAAAAATATAAAAAATATCAAGTAAAAAGCATCTTCTCGGGCTAAGCTTGTTCTGTGAAATGCTAAGCTGTGTGTGTGTTCACTTATCTGTTTTGAGTCTCAGTGTCAAGTAGGTTTCTCACTAGAGTTGTCAAAAAGTCCCAGAGCCATTAGATTAGAGGATAGGCAGGCTAGAATTTCAGCAGTGGAATTTTACCAAAGGACCGAAACATGCGTGGGTATTCCAAGTGGAAGTTTACTAAAGGACAAATTGACTGCCGTGAACCAAGCCAGTGACTGGCACGGGTTTTTCCGAAAAGATTATTTCCCCCTGACTGGTATGAATTCCATGTTTACTTCATCTCTATTTGTGACTAAAGAATTTCCAAAGAGAGTCAACTGTTGGGGTCAGTTCACTGCCTTTGGAATGTTGGGAGTAGCCCTTCTCTGTGGGGTGTGTCTTGACCATGCACTTGGTTAGGTAGAAATGAAGGGGGCTGTGAGCACCTGCTCCTTTCTGACGGGCAGCCAGGCGGGCACTGGGCGAGCACAGACTTGCTGAGACACGCCCTGAAACTCTCAGCCTGTTAAGGGTTCCCATCTGGGTGGCCCTCCTTTATCATCCCCTTGAGCTGTGTTCTTTTCCTTCTGGTCCTCCTCCTCCTCTCCCTTCTCACCTGCCATTACCTGAGGGCTGCCTCCAGCACACCTGTAAGGCCCATTTGATCCTTTAGGAAACTCGAGGAGGGCCAGGCTCCCAGGCAGCCTTGGCAATTTGGGCATTGTAGGTTTTGATGTTACACACCGAATAGAAAACCGAAGAACTATTGCTGGAAAGGGCAGACGACTGACTAAATTTTGTCCCTCGCTTTGACACATTTGTTACTTTCCTGCGTGTCCCCCATCGACTGGTCTGTCCTCCCGCACTTTTGGGTGTCAGGATAGCACTTTTGGGTGTCAGGATATTGTCGGGGGAACCAGCCCCAACAACCGAAGGGCCTGAAGGCGCAAATGTATGGCAATGATAGAGAAAGATGATAGTAAAGTCGTAGAGGATAAAGAGTCAAATAATGGAATCAGACACGCTATGGAATCATGCTCACCTCAGCTTCTCCAGGGATCACTCGGAACTGAGCACGTTGGAAAACTGGGAGAAGTGAGAGCGAGCCTTTGCTATCCCGGGACATTTATAGGTAGCCTTAAGACATGCATATTCAGTAGCTACAGACGGCACCAGGTGGGCTTGTCTACATCAAGGGTCCCTGAGCTCACAGGTGAGGAAACCGAATGCCTGTGTTGGGGGAAGGTGTAAGGGGGTTGGGTGTCACGGTGGGAAGAGAGAACAAAAGGATAATGTCTGCTTCTAGAGGGAGATATAGTCAACCATGTGCTTATGTTAAGGCAGCATAGCTGTTGAGGGGAGAATCTGTGGAGAATGATTTTTAAGACAGGATAATGTCTTAACAAAGTGGAGGCTTTCCTGCTGGGGAGTACCAGCATTCCAGATTCCCTCGGTAATAAGTTAGGGAATATAGTCCTGTCATATTCCCTCAGTGTTAGCTTCCCACAGGATATGAGTAAGCGTCTGACGACCTCGGTGAGCGGAGGCGCCCTGTGACACCATGAAGGTCTTCTGCGGGCGCGCCAACCCGACCACGGGCTCTGTGGAGTGGCTGGAGGAGGACGAGCATTACGA
Source organism: Echinops telfairi (assembly GCF_000313985.2). Classification (NCBI taxonomy): domain Eukaryota; kingdom Metazoa; phylum Chordata; class Mammalia; order Afrosoricida; family Tenrecidae; genus Echinops; species Echinops telfairi. The sequence goes on from NW_022106189.1 coordinate 31,049,765, forward strand.
CTACCACCAGGAGATCGCCAGGTGACGAGGGGCAGGGCACTGGTTGCTCCCCATGAGGACTCCTGGGGAAGGAGGCAGGGGGTGACCAGAGAGGACACTTGGCATCCCTATCAGTGTCTCTGGGGTGCTTATTTTATTTATCACTTCGTTTTTGTGCTAGCTTGATCCACAGATTTCTTTTGCTGGTTTATACCGTGTTTCCCCCAAAATAAGACACACTCATAAAATAAGCTGTAGCGGGATTTCTAAGCATTTGCACAATAGAAGCCATACCCCCCAAATAAGACATAGCCCCATCGTGACGGCTGCTATCTCGGAGGTGATAGCAGCCCCATCAACAAGGTCGGCTCCCCCTGTCAGGTCCCGGTCGTGCGTGCTGCAAGCTGAGGCACAGAGGGAGACGTAGACAGAGTAAAAGTCTCCTGGGTGAAGTGCTGTAGGCATTGTGTGTCCTCAGGGGGAAGAGGGAAAGCTGTGACTGCCCTTTAACTCAGCACTGTGGGTCGACGTTCCAGAAGAAGACGACTTAACTATATTTGAATAAATGTAGATTGTTGTACCATACTTTAAAAAAAATAAGGCATTCCCTGAAAATAAGCCATCGCGTGTCTTCTTGAGGAAAACTAAATATAAGACCGTGTGTTATTTTCGGGGAAACACGCTATATACTTGTAAACTTTTCATTATGAATTAGGTGATGCTTCTCAGGGAGTGTTTCTCTTACTGTGAGTTCTCTCTCACTGTCAGCAAGTCTGTTCTGATTGATAGTGATCCTGTAGGACCAGGTACAACTTCCCATGTGGGTTTCCAAGACTGTCCCCCTTTACAGGACTAGAAAGCCTCATCTTTTTCCTGCAGAGCGGCTGATGGTTTCGAACTGCTAACCTCACAGCAGCCCAATGTATGACTACTACACCACCAGGGCTAGGGGGTGATTATTTTAAATGCAGTTCCCCTGATTGTTCTCACCTGGAATGCTCTCCCCACAGCACTCCCCACCTCCCCTCCAGAACAAACAAAACAAACCCTCTTTGGGCTGGGCTAGCAGTGCTCAGTGGGGCCCATTCTGACCCTGCCAGGGGGTCCTCACTGTTGAGGATTTCTATCTGAAACAGGAGTGGCAGGGCTCTCCTTCAGCTCTCTTTGGTTTGCTAAGCAGCGTATGGTCCCTGCATGTATTGGGCAGGTTTACCCTTTCCCTCGTTTCTACGTCTGGAGCTTTTTGCTGAAAATGGACACCTTCTGCATGACTGGTTTTGAGCCCAAGAGAATGATAGCTTCTACACCTATTAAAATAACTTCGGTGCAGCCATGGATGGCTTGTCTGTTCCATCTGATTAGGAATGCCGATGGGGAGTTGGTGTGTATCATGAACAGAAGTTTCTGATTCTTACTATTTTCTTGTTAGGTCATCGTATGCCGATATGCTGCACGACAAGGACAGAGTAAGTGTCACGGGGAACCAGGATCTCTGTGGGGTTGTAACCTCCACCCCCTCAGTGTTAGAAGGATGCTGAGAGGGGGTGATGTGGTGTGGGAATCAGCCAGGGGCTGGAGGAAACAGGCCCTCCTCTGCCCCCCAGTGGTTCGGATCTTAAACGAGCAGGTCAGCTAGAGGATCTCTGAGGTCCTCACTTGGGGAAAAAAACCCTTTCTAGTTAATGTGCTGTTTCACCTCGCCTGGTCAGTTTGTCTTTTTAAGATCAGATCTCTAGAGGTCTTGGAAGCATTTTTTTTTTTTTTTTTCAGTTCGCTTATATTGCTGAAAAGTGCTTCGAACTGCAGTCTTGCTTTCTGATTAAAAAACGTTTGCGTTCATCACGAAGTTCAAAAACACATTTTAAAACTTTTCCTCTCGACAACTATCTCACTTCAGTGTAAAATAGCAGAGCATTATTCAGCATATCCA
>NW_022106189.1:31051773-31059668 GCF_000313985.2 Echinops telfairi
TGTAGTTCTGGCCTCATCAGGCATGTATAATCAGGTTCTCCCCTGGTTCTAACGTGTCGCTGGCTTAAAATGTGCCATGTGTCCCAGAACTGTTCAGAATGCCTCAGATGTCCTCTTATGACAGTCAAGGACGTGGAAGCAGTACCCTCTGGATGCCATGCTTCAATAGATGCAGTGTGCGATCGTATTCCAGGTCAAAACCAAAGCCAGTGCCATCAAGTTGACACCAGCTCATAGGGAACCTGCATAGGGTTTTTGGGGCTTTCTAAATCTCTATGGGAGCAGATAGCCTGATCTTTTTCCCGAAGAGCAGCTGGTGGATTTGAACTTTCCATGTTATGGTTAGGAGTCCAACACTTACTCAAGAGCACCACGAGGGGCAGACAGATCAGAGCACAGAGAGGAGACCCTGAGCTTGCACTTCGCTCTGCGCATTATGTGCAGCATCAGCAGTTGGCTTCCCTCAGCTCCACAGCCAAAGCTTTGTACAGGAACTTACTGAGATAGGGTTCACCTAACATCAGATCAGCGGTGCTATTGTGAACAACACACTGGCCTGTGGTGTATTCACAGCATGTGCGCCTGCCTCTACTTCCCTCCAGGCTTCCCTTTGTTCCCAAGGAAGAGTCTAGCCAGTAAGCAGTTTCTCCTCCTGCCCCTTCTCCCGTTCCTGGTGCCTACCACCCTGTATTCTTTCTGTCTGCCTGCAACACTCTGAATACTCCTCTAGCCCGTGACCTCGGGGTCTGGCTGCTTTCACTTAGCGTCCTGTTCTGGAGGGTCGTCCATGTGGTAGACTGTATCGATATTGTACTCCTCTCCGTGGCTGAGGTCGAGTTGGTCCTGACTCCGCGACCCTACGTACAACAGAAGGAAGCAGGCCCAGTTGTGCGGCATGCTCCTGATAGTTAAGTGTGACTCAGTACGACAGCTCTTCTCCCTGTTTGCTGACCTTCTGCTTGACCAAGCACGATGTCCTTTTCCAGAGGCTGGTCTCTCCTGATAGACAACATGCCCAAAGTAGTGTCACCATACTCCCTTCTCTAGAGCGTTCTGGCTGTACTTCCGAGACAGATTTCTTGGTTCTTTTTTTTTTAAATCATTTTATTGGGGGCTCATACAACTTTTATCACAATCCATACATCCATCCATTGTGTCAAGCACTTTTGTACATTTGTTTCCCTCCTCATTCTCAAAACATTTGCTTTCTACTTGAGCCCGATTTCTTGGTACTTCTGGGAGTCTGTGGTATTTTAGTAATGACACTTATGAGTTAATATTTGCAAAGCGTGTGTGTAGGTTTGTATTGCTGTAGTAAAATTGACCTTATTAAGTCTACGTAAACCGTTATCACAGTTGAGCTGTGTGATGAACTCCATTTAAATTTCCTGTCTCGCACAGCTCTTGATTAATCATTACTCTTCACTTTGTTTTCTTTGTACACATCATTCTTTTATACTTGAGTTCTTGCCCAGTTATCCAAATTTCCTTTCAGATGGTCGGAAGAGTCAGCTATTGCTTCCATTCTGTTTCCTCCAAGAAGGTGTGCCGGGTCCCTGTACCCTGCTGGGGCCCAGGCCGCGCTTCTTTCTCCTGCAGTGAAGCCAGCCTCCTGTGGGTTTCCCTGACCTCTGCATGCTGGGGCATCCTGGATCCCTTGCCGGCCTCTCTCACTTAGCTCCCTCTTTGTCGTAAGGCACATCCTTTCTTAGTGTCCTGGGAGGTCCATGGGAGGGTACATCTCTCAGGCTGTGCTTGGCTAAAACTCCTGTATGACTTTGTAACTGAAGAGTTAGGCTGCATGTGGAGCCTTGTGTGGGATTCGCTTCTCCTCAGAACTCTGAAGTCACCATTGCGTTTTTTTGTTCACAGAGTTAGTTCACTGCTGATATGTTGAGAGCTGGTACCGTTCTTCTACACAGGCGCATATAAAGTATCTGTCTAGTGTCAAGACGGCGTTCAGTAGAATAAGCACCACAGAGAATGCCCTCCGTCGTCGCACGCTGGGGCTTGATGCTGTGCCCCCCTTCGTGGCCGTGCCTCTCCCTCCCAGACGTTCCCATGTCCCGCATTTGGGATTAACCTTTTCCTTTCTTGTTCCTTCCTTGAATAGTGTACCACTTAGTCTGTATCCTTCGGAAATAAATGAATGGTATGAATTCCAGTCACTCTCCTCCCTTTCAGACTTACACGCTATCTTAGTTGTTTTTGAAATCTGCCCAGGCTTTGCGGTCGTGACGTGATTTTCGTGTTTAGCATGGCACACCTACGCTTCAGTGTCTTATGCCTCAGGTGTCACTGGGAGTGTTACTGTTCCCTTGTCTAAAGAACAAAGGACCAAAAGGTGGTGGTTGAGACTACACAACACCGCGCACCTCGTCAGTCACTCCTCCGCGCAGTCAGCCGCGGTGATGGCATCCTCTCCACCTTTTTTGAGCTCTTCTCTCCTGTTGATGTCCACTCTGCTCTCTAAGCTTCCAGTCTTATCCCTCAGCGTGCTGTTGCCAGTGGAATCCCAGGTGATAGTTCTTAAAAGAGCACCGTAGTAGATCTTCCTAAGGAATCAGTCGAAAGAACTGTTGTGTAAAGACTCCAGGGGCTATTTTGGGGTTAAGGTTTAAAGAGGAACTCAAGTTCATCTGGCTTCCATGAGAATGGGGTGAGTGTACAGAGTAAATTGATTTTTCTGACATGTTTACAGCTCACGTCCACCTCCCTGTGTGCAGTTTCCGTGTGCACCTCTGTCCTCTCCCTCCTGCTTTCTGAGCTTTATTCCCTGTATCCCACCCCACCCCCACCCTCGGCAGGCAGGCAGGCGCCTTTGGCTCTGGGAGGGGAGGTGGATTGTTAGAGACGGCCCCTCCCGGGTGTCACTGTTCCCGTCAGGCATGAAGGTGGAACCCAGGGTTTCTCATCATTTCCAACAGAAGGATCTGCACAGACCTGTTTCCTCACACTGTTGCAGATGGAAGATGGTGCTGCTGAACTTGCCTGGAGGCCTTTAAGATGCAGAGATGTGATTTGCTGGGGAAGGAAACAATTTTGTAGACAAGGAGGCTGTCAGGATCTCAGGGCATTTTCTCTTGGGAGGAAGTTAAGCCTTTGGGCTAGTTCTTGAGAACAAGTGGTCGGCGGAGGTCACCCAGCCCTAGTCAGTGGAAGAAGCAGATCCCTCCTTAGGACTGGGACCCAGGGAAAGGACTGGCGGTTCCAGACCCAGAACCCTAGGGCCAATGCTCTAAATGCTTGCTACTTTTTGGGCACCTCTCTTCCAGCTGCCTGTAGGCTCCACCTACTGGCCACACCCAACCCCCCCCACCCCCACTCCCGGGAGAGGAGCCTGGTTTGCAGGGCTCCACCAGAGGTATGGAGGGCGAGAGGGCCAATCCCTGTCAGCCGTGAGTCCAGACCTTTACAAAGCTCTCTTCCCCACGTGGCTTGCTTGTATTAATTGATGAAGTGATCAAGGCTTCTCCCTTTCTCCTAGAATATAAAATATTACCAGGGTATCCGGGCTGCTGTGGGCAGGGTGAAGGAGAAGGGACAGAAGGCCATCGTTCTTGACATTGGCACCGGCACAGGACTCTTGTCGATGATGGCTGTCACGGCTGGCGCTGACTTCTGCTACGCCATTGAGGTGAGCTACACCGGCCAAGTGTGTGTCCTGTGTCTGCTGCAGCAAGGCCGGGGCACTACTTGCGTGTCCCCCTCCATTTGCTTAGCGACCCAAGCCCAGGCACGTCCTGTTGCTGAGGACTATGGGGACTCGGACACAATGCTTATCTTCCAAAGGCAGTGTGTCCCAACCTGGACTGCACATCAGAGTCACCCGGGAGCTTCCCCAAATGCCTCTGTCTAGGCCACTCACAGGGACTCGGGTGTTTGTGGGGGCGGGCTGGATGCTGGGTTTCATGTGTGCTGCCTGGGGTGGGGTGGGGGACACACATCACTGTCTTAAATACCCTTCCAGAGCCAGCTCCCCTCTTGCACGTAGCATTTCAATCTGCCATTTTCTTTTTTTTTCCTTAATAGAACATTCTTAACCAGCTTGTTTTCTGACATGTAAACATTCAGCAGTTATCCATCCCCACCCCCACCTTAAACATGAAACTTGCTATTTACTGATAATGTAAATGATGCCTATCTCTATGGTAAATTTAGTAAGTTGAATATAAAAAGTAGCCTGCTAAACCAAGTGAACTGCTGGTGGACCTTGGCCCATTTCCCTCTGGGTCCTTTGAGAGCTGGATTCAGTCTCCTACAAAATTGGGTTGATGTGCCCTGGGGAACTACAATGACCAGGTCCAAACTAACAGTGCCTCACCTTGTTGTTTTGAACCAGGCAAAGGCTTATCGTTTCAGTCAGCAGTTCATGGACGTGCTGATCCAGCTCATCCATTGCAAGCCCCTGATGGTACCCTCACTGGTCCCTCTTCCTCCCTGTTTCTTCTTTCCATTTCTCCCCCTCTGCCAAGCCTCTGAGCTTTGTCTCTGGGCACATGCTGGCCTTTGCATCTGAAGCAGTGGGTCCTCCTATTAGGGAGGTGAATTCAGTTCTAGACTCGAACCGTTCATAGTCCTGGTGATCCTAACAATCCCCATCCGACGGTAAGCCTGGGCTCTTGTGATTTTGAGTTCTGTCGTACATTTTTCTCCCCCATTCTATCCAGGACCTGAGGTGATCCTTTTCTGGGCACTTGGTAGTGGTAGCCAGGCACCATCTAGTTCTTGTCTCGGGTTGTGGAGACTGATACTCTCATGGTCCATCAGCCCATTGAACGAATTGTTTGCACCTGTCTTTCAAGGTTCATCCCTCTTCTTGCTGGATGGTGAGAGACCAATAGTTGTACCTTAGATGGCGGCTCACAAGCTTTTAAGACCCCAGTTGCTACCAAAAATAGGATGTAGTAGATTGTCTTTGTGAACTGTGGATCTTGGTGTTCAGAAAAGGTTTTGGAGAGGGTGACAGGAGCCCTAGTGGCGTACTGCTAGTACAGTGCTTGGCTGTAACTGAAAAGCTGGCAGTTCGAAACCATCACTGTTTCACTAGAGAAAGGCGTGGTGTCTGCTTCTGGAAGGAGTTTAGCCTTGGAAACCCAGCAGGGCGTTTTGCTGCCTTACAGAGCTGTCGCGAGTTGGAGTGTACTCAGTGGCCGTGGCCTTGGGACCCTTTTTGCTTGGCTGGTGGACGGGGGCGACTCCAGCATGCTGCTGACACTGGGGGCATCTGCAGGGCTTGAGCACCAGCCATGGGGGACGCAAGGCGGAGTCCGGAAGCTGGGCCATGGTGTGGAGGGCCTTGAATGGTGTCAGGACGGGTGCAGGGTGGGGTCAGCAGTGGGGATTCTAGGTGGTTCTGAGCAGGGGTGCTCCTACTACCAGACTCAGTTCTTTGTTGAGCACAGCATTGGTCTCAGGCCCCCAGACATCCCAGCCACAACTGGACCCCTCTGGTGTGGCCCTGACCCTTGCCCTCCTCACCTGGGGCCCCCCCAACACCCCGCTATGCTGGGCCTGGGGTGGGAGTTCATAGTGCTAGCTAGCCTGTGCCCCTTGGTCTTCATCTCCAGGATTCGTCTGGATACCACCCAGATGGCCTCTTAGCACCCAAGGACTATTTTCCCTTCACCCTCAACCCAGCCCTACAGAAAGTTCATGGACAGATGGAATCTGAAGGGAATAGATTTTCCAACAGGCTTTTGGAAGCCCCCTTTGTATAGTCTAGTTTTTTGACTCTCAGGACCAGGTTCTGGGAATGTCCCTTGAGCCCTGGCAGTGGGGCGTTTCTCCTTTTGTTGCTCTGTTTTAGTTGAGTGTTTGCTCTGATTTCTAGGTTTTCAAGCCTATGGCTGATGCTGCTGTGAAGATAGTGGTGAGAAATGGCTTTCGTGATAAGATTCAGATTATCAACAAGCACTCTACTGAGGTCACGGTGGGGCCAGGTGAGAGCAATAGGCCCTGGGCCTTATCTCCTGCGGAGCGGCTGGTGTGGGAGTTCAAACCGCTGACCTTCTGGTTAGCGGCCGAGCTCACCAGGCACTGTGCTGCCAGGGCGCGTTTGCTGTGCACATTCTCCTGGTCTGCCGCTTGCTCCTGACTGTGGTTCCTTGTGCTTCACAGAGGGGGACATGCCGTGCCGCGCCAACATCCTGGTCACAGAGCTGTTCGACACGGAGCTGATCGGGGAAGGGGCCTTGCCCTCCTATGAGCACGCACACAGGCACCTCGTGCAGGTGGGGACTGATGGGGCTCCTTGGGTGTACTGCTGTGGACCCCCTAGTCCCACAGCGCCATTCATACCCACTGAACACGGTCCCCGGACCTGGCCTTCCACCCTGAGATCCCTCCATTTCTGGCAAGCCCCCGCCCCCCCACCTCGGTAGTGACTGCTATGTCCCTTGAATGCCAAGCTTTGGGAGGTGAGGGTTGAAAGGTACGAAGCCTTCTCCATGTGCAAGTCAGTTCAGCTCACAGTCTGGAGTTTGGCCCAGGGGCGAGGGCATCTGCAGTCAGCAAAAAGGACAAAATCAAGGGGAATGCCAGTGACTTTTGCTTCTATTTCTCCACGAACTTTCTGAAGCCCCTCTTCTAAGATACTCCTCTTGCTACTAAGCTGCCCAATCACCAGGGAGGTGAGGATCTGAGGGCTGAAGGGACAGGCAGATGAAAGCATCAGAACAATAGGGGAAGGACTGGCGGAAAGGTCGGGTCAGGAGGAGAGCGCATGTGGGCCCAAGCGCCTGGGTGAGGACAGCGTAGAATCCGACAGGTGCTGAGGCAAGGGATAGGGGGTTCGGGTGGGGGTGGGGGGTGTCTAAGTATGAGGCCAGTGAGCACTGCCTGGAAGTCCTGGCACTGATGGGGAACGGGGTGGCAGGAGGAAGGCGAAGGTGCCGGGGAAGAGGTGTGCTCCACAGACTCCCGAGGACTGAAAATGTTCGCCCAGAGCGTGTGGCCTGGCGTTTTTGTGGTCATGACCTAGGCAAAGCCCTGCCTTGTCTGCTGACACTGCCTGCTGGCCACCCTCTGGGTGCCCTGGGGCCGGCCCACCAGCCAGGAGCCCTCGTCCTGTCCCCAGCCCACCCACCTCCGGCAGCAGGTGACATGGTTGCTCCCGCCCAGTGTGGTGAGATGGTGCATCATCTCTGAAGTTGGGGGCCCACCCAAAAACCAGATTCAGGGCGAAGGTTTTCTCCGTTAGAATCCCTGACTGAGTGAGTGCCCTGGAGAGGGAACACGTGTTCGGATCACGGTGGTGTCCAGTGTCTTTTTCTCTAATTCGCCCTGTTTAGAAGGGCAGGGTTGGTCTGGCAGGTAAGTGCTCCAGCTGAGAAGCCTCGGACATACTTGGAGAGGACGCTGACTCGGGGCGCTTATCACACCCTGCACCCACAGGCAGCCCTCCACCCACACACCCTGCACAGAGGGGAAGTCCAAGGCCTGAGAGAGTGTGTCGGCAGCTAGGCAGGAACTTGTGTTGACCCAAGTGAGACCCATGGTCAGTGGTCTCCGGGTGACTCTGGAGGCAAATTGGCAGCACAGGCAGTTGTCTGTGGGTTTTGCTATACAAGGTGGTGAGCTCTGAACAGCAGCTGCTGAAGGGCCACGGCAGTGAGGCTGGACCTCTTGCTTCCCAGTCTGTGGGTAGTGAGGCCGCTTGAGATGGTCAGGTTTCTTTGCGAAGCTTTCTTTCTGTGTTGTCAGGAGCTAGATGCCTCTCTGGCATTGGGGCGTGTGTGTGTCCTTTTGAAATCTAGCTCTGTTTTTTGTTTTCAAGGTTTGAACAGAAAGAGTGATTTTATTTTAAAAGTCCCAAGGGCCTTAGTCTGAAAGTTCTAGTTCTGTTTTGTTTTCTCTAGAGCAGGTGTCCTCAAACTACGGCCCGCCGGCCACAT
>NW_022106189.1:31060372-31061938 GCF_000313985.2 Echinops telfairi
GGGCTGGGAGACATTGGCGAAGTATGGGTTTGCTGACCCTTACTTTTTTACGGGGGCAGAGGGGACCCCTGAAGGCAGCAGTCAGTTGCAATCAGGTTTCATTTTTGGTGTAGAAAAAGCTTAAAAATGGAGCATGCGTGAGGCTGTGCTTAATTCCTGACTGTCCTTCCGCAGCGTGGACTTCAGCCGGCCAGTCAGCAGCTCGGCAGCCTGTCATAGCCAGCAGTTTCACCCCCTGCTGTCCGGCCGTGCCCAGGTGGTCCTCTCCTGGTGGGACATTGAGATGGACCCCGAGGGGCAGATCAAGTGTACCATGGCCCCCTTCTGGGCACATTCGGATCCAGAGGGGCTCCAGGTAAGTGGCCCGGAGCTGAGAAACACTTCCTGGGAGTCAGGAAACCGGGAATCTGCCTTTGCCCTTGAGAATGTAGTGTGTTGAATGTTGGATCGATCGATGGATTGACAGATGAAGGGACTGACTGTCAGAACCCCAGGCAACAAGTACAACGCAAAACAGAGGCCAGCTGTCATGAGGGGACCTCTGCACGGGTGCATGGCTTCGGGGTGGCTGCTTGCCCTCCTGGCTCAGCCCCTCCCTCAGCCCCTCTGCTTCCCCGAACATATACTTCCACAAGCCACAGCCGGCCACCTGCATGCAGCCTCTCTAGCTGTGAGCTCAAAACCCACCTAGACCAGCTCTCTAGGAACTGGGCCGAGGACAGGCTGTGTGCAAACAGCAGCACGGGACACTCGCTGCTATAAAGAGCCAGGCAAGTTTCAAGTGCCTGGGACCACATTAGAGAGCAAATACGCAGCAGAAGCTCGGCCCACAGGGTGTGGGGGATGCTGGCGGGGAGGAGCTGGAGCTGTCTGCCGGAAGTGACACCCCTGCCGGAAGTTGGTGCTCTGGATGGCCGAGACGAACTTGAGTGGGTCTTCAGATCAACTTGCCCAGGGGTGGATGAGGGTGCTGTCTGTATCCGGAGGTGGAGGACCTTTGTGGGTCTGATGGTCACATACAGTAGTAGCATGTAGTTTGCCTGCTTTGCAGCGAAGTCCAGGACAGGTAGGGTGGAGTGCCCCTCTAAGCAGTGGGGTTGGCATCCGACTCTTGGGCAGCTCGGCCCCTCCCTGGACCATTTCTTCAGGTGCCCACAGTCAGGCTCTAAAAGAAACATGACCTCAGGATACAAACAGCCACACGTGGTCAGACCGTGTGAGCCAGTGCCTCCCTCTGGCCTCTTCTTCCACAGGAGGGGCTTTGGCAGCCAGCTCCCGGGAGCTTGTTCCTGCTGCCTGCTTTGTCTGCACGGAGCCCCCAGAGGCGGCCGAAGGCAGCTGCTCCACGGGGTCTTGACTCTAGAAGCAGCTGCCTGGGAGGGATCTGTGTCTGCACTGTTAAAAGACAGTTGGGGTGCTACCAGACTTGTTGACTATAAATACACAATTCTGTGATCTGCATCTTTACGCAAATGTTGCTTTTCAACATTTTTTTAAATCATTTTATTAGGGGCTCATACAACTCTTATCACAATCCATACACACATCAATTGTGTAAAGCGCATT
>NW_022106189.1:31063004-31080145 GCF_000313985.2 Echinops telfairi
TCCTACATATAGTACAGTGTTGGTAGTATCAAAAAGGATCAACAAGCTTAATAAAGGGCAACTCTGTATTGATGTAAATGCCTTTCAGATTGTAGACTGTTTCTGTGCTTTAAACTTGCCAGTTAATTCAAAAGAATAAACATAGCTGGTCTTAACTTTTTATTTGGAAAAGTGGTCAATCCACAGAGCGCACAGATGTAGTCTTGCCTTCAGTCACCCATTGCTATTGCTCACAAGCACACGTGTGCGCACGCGCACGCACATTTTGGAAGTAAGTTGCAGAGACCCTGATTGCCGTTTGTAAAGACTTTGAGGCCATCCCCTGAGAACGAAAACCCGCTCCAGCGTAATCGCACCACCGTTGTCGGTGGAAGAAAGTGAGCAGGCCCATGACCTCTGTCTGCAGCGCCAAGTCACCTTTCCTCAGATGCCTTCGCATTAGCTGCTGCTGCCCTCAGCCTGCGTCCTTCCTATGCTGGGAAGTCACAGAGCGGACTCCAGTAGTTCCTGAGGGTGCTGCTCGTGGGCAGACATACCATGGCCACTGCTCAGAGCAGGGTCTCTCTGGACCACTGGGTGAAGGCTGTTGGCAGCGGGCTGCTGCTCGGCAGAGTGGGCTTGGCAGCGCCTGCACAGACCCCTCCCCGGGTGCCACTGGAGGACTGCTGCTCTGAGCACCTGAGTCAGCGTCCATCCCGTCGTCCTCAGCAGCCCCTGCAGATGAAGGTGCTGGCGTTGCCCTGGGGTTCCTGGGTGGGGACCCTGCTCTCATGGCTGATCCTGCTGTTTCAGTGGCGGGACCACTGGATGCAGTGTGTGTACTTCCTGGCACGAGAGGAGCCTGTGGTGCAGGGTTCACCCCTCTGCCTGGTGGCCCACCATGACGACTACTGTGTGTGGTTCAGCCTGCAGAGGCCCAGGTGCGCCCTGAGTGCTGGGGGTACAAGGCGCAGGAGGGGTGGGGGGAGGGAGCTTGGAGACTGTCAGGGGCCCCCGTGTGCAGGCTTTGGGGGGGGGCAGGTGGGTGGCTTTGTGTCTGCATAGAATCAAACAAGGACAGAGGGCTGGCACTGGCCAGACTGATGCCCATCTGTGTGACCCTGAAGAGCTGCCTGCACTTGCTAGCTCCCACTCAGACATCTGGCCGGGGGCCTGCTAACCCCCCACCTCGGGTTGAGAGCTAATCCCTGCACTTGTGTTCCCCAGAGCCTGAGTGGGTCCCTGGGGCCTTCCCAAGGCCCTCCCATGGCACCCTGTGTCTTCTTTTCCTGGCCTAGCCCCGAAAAGGAAGGGGCCAGCTTCCACCAGGTGCGCCCCATCTGTGACTGCCAGGCTCACCTGCTCTGGACCCGGCCTCGGTTTGGGGAGCTCAACGATCAAGATAGGACGGATCAGTACGTCCAGGCCCTGCGGACGGTAAGTGGCCAACACTATGGGGCTGCAGGGGCCTCTGTCCTAGGAGCCCCTGCTCATGATTGGTCAGTTCTCCCTGGCCTATTGACTGTCTCTGGGGGCTCTACCAACTCCTGGGGTGGGCACTTGAGCAGATACAGACCTCCGTCCTGCGGCATCTGCAGGGTCGGTCCCCTGAGCAGGCCTCTCTTAACCTAGGACACAGTTGTCCCCTGAAGTCCCAGGAGCCGTGCATATGTGCACAAGCCTGCATTTTCAGGAGGATCCAAGCTATTGTAGTCTGTAGGGACTGTGACCTGGGACAGGCTCCCTGCCTTTGGGAGGCCAGAGACTGCGTGAGGCTTGGCTGTCAGGCCCCCACATGTCTGTTCCCTGATGTCTGTGGGTAGTCAGGCAGGGAAGAAACGTCTCCACTGTGGACTGGGAGTCGCTGTCTGGATGGCCAGGCTTTGAGAAGGGTGAAAGGGGAGGGGTCTTCCCTAACGCTGGGGCTGGGCCAGGGAGGGGAGGAGATAGGTGGGTTTAAGGGTGGGGGACTGCGTGGGGAGCAATGTAGATTTTGCTGGGCTGCGGGGGCGGCTGGGAGACGGAGGTTGGGGTTGGTGGGACCGGGAGAAGGGAGTGTTCTGTCGGCTGCTGGCCACTTCCTGGGCTGCTGACCACTCTGTCTTGAGAAAAGCTGATGTTCATCCTGCAGGTGCTGAAGCCAGACAGCATCTGTGTCTGTGTCGGCGACGGCAGCCTGCTCCCTGTGCTGGCCCGGCACCTGGGGGCAGAGCAGGTATGAGGCCAGCCCCTGGGGTGGGGGCCTGCGACCAGTGTGGCCTGCGACCAGTGCTCCAGGCACCACCCTACCCTCGTGGGGCCTGGGCACCTGGGGCTTCTGGTGATAGCAGGAGCCCTGGCGATATTTGGCGGGGGAGGTGCTGAGTGCAGGCTCCAGCTGAGCCCCACCTGGAACGACCTGCCTGCCTAGAGCAGGGGTGCCTCCTGGGGAGCGCACTCTCACATGCCTGGCCCTGTGTCATCCTCAGGTGTTCACCATAGAAAGTTCAGCAGCGTCTCACCGGCTGATGAGGAAGGTAAGGGGGACCTGGCAGCTGCTCCTGGGTTTGGGGTAGGTCACTAGAGCAGCAGCTGCCAGGACATGAGAGCTGGTTGGGGATCCTTGGCTGTCATCAAAGTAGAAGCAAATGTTTTTGTGACCAGACAGGAAAACTGAGCCTTCCCTGTAATAGAGTGATGTCAGGGGTGGGTCTGGAGGCCCAGTATGCTGGGAGTCAGAGCGGGCACCCTGGGGCAGTGATGGGCATGCTCTTCTCTGAGCTGCAGGCCGGGCAGGAGGCCAGGCAGGTGCACTCACCGGAGAAATATCTTCTGCTGGTGCAGCGTTTGGGTGGGGGTGGGGTGGGATGGTGTGTATGTGTGCCTCCCCTCCACCCCCCACCCCTCATTCCTTCTGGGTGAAGATCACTTGGAGCACAGGAAAGCCTCCCCCATATGATTGGCCAGGAGTCTGCGCACCCATGAAGATGCTTTCAGAGGGAAACAATGCTATAGGGAAGAGGCAGTCTTTTACTGTTTGTTTCCTTCAAGATCTTCGAGGCTAACCATCTGGAAGAGAAGATCAACATCATAGAAAAGCGGCCTGAATGGCTGACGTCTGCAGACCTCGGGGGGAGGAAGGTGAGTAGCAGGTGCTATGCTGGTGCCCCGGGCTGCGCTCCAGTCGACCCGGCTCTGGCTTCCAGGTGGGCAGCTTGTCTTCCTCTACCCTTGGCTTCATCTCCCACTCCACGCGCCCCTCCGCAGCACACCTGTCAACACCCTTTTCTTTTGAGGCTTTAAGATAAGACAGCCTGTTCCAGGTGGTCTCCTTGCTTTCTGGAGGCTGCTGCTCGGTCTCCTTGGTGGCTTTCTCTCTCCTCTTGTCCCGTCGATGGCTGGCCTGTGCCCTGGTGCTCTGTTCACAGCTGCCCTCTCTGTCCAGTCCCACACCTGCTTTGGTATCCCCAAACCCACGTCTTCCTGGAAGAGGCCTTGCTACCTTCTTGGATTTCAGTCTCCTGCCCAGTTGGCTCTCTGACTAGCCCACTGCCCACCAAGCTGGATTTGCCTCAGCAGAATTGAACCTTCCCCCAAACAGTCTCAAGGGATGTTTGACCTGCCTGTCTCCAGTGTCACCCCGTCTTGCGTTAGAACACTCCTCTGTCCCCGAGATTTCCCTGCAGTTTGTTGGGGTCAGGCACCAAATCCGGGCCTTTACCCAGCCCCTAGGACCCCAGCCCCTGCCCCCGGCCACTGGCCACTCCTGGTCTGGCTTCTTTTACCCAGCCTACTGTTGGTGATGTTCACCCAAGTTGTAGAGTGTGTTTGGTTTTGTCTTTGGGTATTTTTGCTGAGTGAGTAGTCAGGTGTGACTGTGCCCATTTTGTTTTATTTCGTAGTTCACGGATGTTAGCTATTTGGATGCTACTATGGACATTTACCTATAAAGTAGCCCTTTTACCTTATGGATGAGGTTTTATAAAATATTTTAAGATACTTAAATACAGTACTGCCGAATCATTGATTTTCTTACTGAGTTGCCAGCTCTTTATATCTTATAAAATCTGTAGATTGTCTCCCCCCCACCAGCAGTATAGTTTCTTTGGAAGCATAAACTCTTTTAATGGAATCCAGTTCACTATTGTGAAGTTTTATGGCTTAAGCCATTGATGTCCTAGCTAACCCAAAGCCACGTTCCTTCTATATTTCCTTGTAGAAGGTTTATAGTGTGAATGTTTATATTTACATCTTTAGCCCATTTTAAGGAACCCTGGTAGCCCAGTGGTTGAGCACTTGGCCGCTAACCAAGAGGTTGTCGGTTTGAAGCCCCAGCCACTCTTTCTAGAATGGCGTGGTTTGCCCCGCTGAGACGCAGCCTTGGGACCCTGGAACCTGTTTACAGTCCCTTTTGCTTTCACCGGAGTGACTGATCTGGGGTGGGGGAGTGTGGGGTGGGGGCTTGGGTGGGATGCAGCTGCATTCTTTTGGGCATTGCTGCCCAGTCTTCAGGCTCCCTTTGTTAGAAAGACAACCCCCCCACCCCACCCCCCTATTCACCCGTATGCTCCGGTGCTCTCTGACCATCTGCTTGGTGCTGGGGCCCAGTGAGGAGAGACTGTCATGACAAAGCTTGGATGGGCTCTCCAGGGCGCCAACTGTGCGCTCCTGCCTGGCTACCACCCGCACAGCCCTTCCTCCCTCTGCAGGCCTGGGTCTCCATCTCTTCAAAGGCTGGTGTCAGCCAGTCTGTTGATTGGCTGAGGGAGGGCTGCCTGGGCGTGGGAGTGTCCTGTGGTACTCTGCCCTCTCTCCTTTGCTGAACTCTGACACCTGTGCTGCTTCTCGCTCCACCCCAGGTCTCCCTCCTGCTGGGTGAGCCCTTTTTCACCACCAGCCTGCTGCCCTGGCACAACCTCTACTTCTGGTACGTCCGGACCGCCGTGGACCAGCACCTGGCCCCGGGCGCAGTGGTGATGCCCCAGGGTGCCTCCCTGCACGCCATGGTCGTGGAGTTCAGGGTAGGTCGCCACCAGGGACCACGCTATCTTGGCGAGAGCTTGGGGGCCGCTGGGCCTTTGATTTCCCATGCCAGCACACTGGCGTGCCTGTCAGTAACCTGCCAGGTTCACTTGCCGCCACCTGACATCAGCAGTGCGAGCGCTGTGTGTTGTCCTTTCACAGTCGTGGCTTATCAGGATAATTAAAACATGGCAATTAAGCGTTGCGGGGCCCGGGCTGTGCTGCCGACTCTGCGCTCATTAACAGCCTGAGCTCCTGTTGTTGAAAACATTCCGAGACGGGAGAGTTGGCTTCTTTATGCAAAAAGAAAAAAAAAAAGGGTGAAAAGCTTCGTTTTTTCTAATCAAAGCAGAACCGCCGTCACAAAGCCATTTTGATAAAGGCCTTTTTATTAAAGGATTTTTGGAAGATTTTAACCTGAAGCATAGAGTGAGTCTCACTTGCTTTTTGATGAAAGGCTTTGTCAGTCAGTTGTTTGCGGCTCCGTGGCGTCATTTCTGGGCCCTCTGCTTGTCATTTGCCTGATTAGGTCTGGTTCCCGATGGGTGGGCAGCCTGGCCATTCCCAGCTCCGGTTCCCTCTGGGAGAGGCCACCTCTTACTCCTCACCCCTTGCCAGCTCTGCTACTGCACCGGACTTGGGGAGTGGCTTAGCCATTTTCTCCCGGAGGTTCTGGCAAAAGACCTTGCAGGGGAAGGTCCTGGGTGGTGCCAGTCATATGGGCTCCCTCAAGTCTGCTCCAGAAACCAGCCTGGATCATAGGCACCTCTGAGTCCTTCCGCCTCAGGCTCTCAGAAGTGGGCCCAGGGCTCTTGTGGTGATGTAGCCCTGTGTCCTGGGTGGCTAGAGTCTGCTTGCTGTCCCACAGACCCTATAATGGGTACTGGTGACACTGTCCTCCCCTCAGGACCTCTGGCGGATCCGGAGCCCTTGTGGGGACTGTGAAGGCTTCGATGTACACATCATGGATGACATGATCAAGGTAGGCAGGCTGCCACTCAGCAAAATGTCCCTCCCATCCCACGTGGCCACAGATCTGTGACAGGGACAGCCTCCTGCCCTCCGGGTAAGCACTCGGGTCACGTGCAGGAGCGTCCTGTGTGCAGTGGGCCCACCCAAGCACCTGGCCCTGACGGAGTCCAATCTGACCTCAGGCAGAAGCACTGAGTGGGGAGGTCCGTGGGTCACCACACCCCTAGAGCCACCTTGTCAGCATTCTCTGTTGGGATAGTCTTTCTGGAAGGCAGTGACGTGACCTCTTTTCTGGGCCAGTCATTTTTATTTGGGGAACTTTGTCGGGATTGGGATAGAACATGGAGGGCCAGGACTGGGAGGGTCACCATGATGTCGTGTGTGCAGTCGGTCTTAAGAGGCAGCACCCTCAGTGTCAACAGCAGGAGTAGACTAGCCATGAGGACCTGAGTGTCCCCAGGGCCGGGGCAGTCTTCGTGCAGGGAGAGCAAGACATGTGCGCAGAGAAAGGTGTGCAGCAGAGTTGGTGCCCAGGGAGCTGCAAGTGGCTTCCTGTGTGAGCGCTTCCTTTTGCCTCTCTTTCAGTCCACCTTTCTCCATGGCAGACGGAGGCAGCTTCCGTAAACACGTTTAAGAAAGTAAATCCAATGTCTTATCTGCTCCTGGCGGGAGTGGCTGGCTGCTCATTTCTAGAAGGCCGCTGCCCCTTTGTGAGCCTGCTGCTGCCTCGCAGGCTTCTCCGTCAGCCTTCCCTCGCTAGTGGCCTGGTTTTGTCCTTCTGCCCTCTGACCATGTCTGCTTCTACCCTGAGTGCTGACCAGAGAGCTCAGAGCAGCGGGCTCACCAGGGGAATGTTCCCAGGCCCTTTAATGCCCCTCCGGTGCTCCCTGCCTTCATCTTAGTGCCACTTACACCTGACTGCTCAGCTAAAGAGCCCACACCCCCTGCCAATAAGGCGACTGTTGAGGTGGGGCCTCCATCTAGGCGGCTCAGAGGCTGGAGACCTCTCGGCTGCCAGTGGTCAGCAGCCGTGCTGAATGAGGGTGGGAGAGCCAGGACTTTCTACCAGGCAGGCATTTGGTTCTCAAAATTGCTCAAGAGATAGAGGCCTTGCTACCACCCCATTTTAAAAGGGGCGGCTGAGGCTGTCAGAGACGAGGTGATTCCCCGAGGTCATAGCCAGTGCTTGGCTGCAGGGCAGAAGAACCAGGTCTGCCTGTGGGTGGTGGGAGAGCATGGAAATCTGTCCCCCCTTCTCCGTAGCGTGCCTTGGACTTCAGGGAGAGCCGGGAGGCCGAGCCCCACCCCCTATGGGAGTACCCCTGCAGAGGCCTCTCAGAGCCCCAGTGCATCCTGACCTTTGACTTTCAGCAGCAGGTGCCCCAGCAGCCTGTCCGGGCTGTGGGCTCCCTCGAGCTGAGGAGGTGAGTGTGGGCGGGATAGGGGAGACCTGCCGGGGCAGGTGGCCATTGTTCCAGCCCTGCTCTGGTAGTCTGGTGGACCTGAGGGAAATGAAGGCGGGAGCACCCCGAGGGTGAAGGGAGGGGGCTTGGCTATCATCTCCCCACTCATGGGCCAACGGATCTCAAAGCACTTGGATCACAGCTGCAGAGGTGTATGTGGTTACCATGGTTACCCAGTGGTCCTACACTGCCCTATTCTGGGAAGGAAAGCTGCTGGCCAGTAGTAGGGGGCTGCATGGGGCAAACTTGGCTCCCTGCAGCTCGTCTTGGGAAAGGACCATTCTCTTTCCTCTGTCAGCCTCAGCAGGCTCTCACCCGCCAGCTTTTTCTGAGGGGGCTGTTTCCAGGTGCCTGTTGGCTGCAAGTGGGAAAGACCAGGGCTTGGGTGAGCTGAGGCGCCTGGGCCCTGCTCCATCTCTTGTGACTGGGTTCCTCTTTCCGCACAGGCCTGGCAGGAGCCACGGGGCAGTGCTGTGGATGGACTACCACCTCACCCCAGACAGCACGGTCAGCACTGGCCTCCTGAGGCCCACAGGAGACGAGGTACTGTTGGGAGAAGATTCTGCCCCTGGGCTTTGGGTGCTCCTGTCAGGGGTTCTTGAGGCCTGCAGTGACTCCCAATTGCCCAAGCACCTTCTTGCCACCTGGGCTGGAGGCTGCTCGGGAAGGGGCCCTGGCTACCTTGTGCCTGCTCTTCTCACAGGGGCACTGTTGCTGGAACCCCCATTGCAAGCAGGCCGTGTACTTCTTCAGTCCCATCCTGGACCCCCAAGGACCGCTGGGTGGCCCACAGACCATCACCTACGCTGTGGAGTTCCTGCCCCACAATGGAGATATCACCATGGATTTCAGACTCTCGGATGACCCTGGTGGTGTGCCCTCACCCGCAGTTGTTGGGAATAAAGTGGCTGAGGGTCCTTGAGCCTTGGCTGGCATGTTTCTTTCTGCGAGACAGGCTGCTCCTGCCTCCAGGTGCATGTGCTCAAGGGCTGGGAGTTCACCGTGGGGGGAGGGGGCGGCAGAGCCCTAGCTTCTGGGTCAGGGGTGCTCTGAAAGCCTGGCAGGCAGCGCTGCCACTCCTGAAGGGCTGATGTCAGGGGTGGGGTGGGGAGGAGGGGTGTTAGGTCGCCGTCCCTTTGGGCAGTGCCGGAGGCAAGTGTGGTGTGGACTGAGGAATGTTTTCCAGGTCCTTGCCTTCCTGACTGCAGCTGGAGGGTGGGCCAGGTGGGGCAGACATGGCCGAGGCCAGAGGAGCCTGAAGAATTCGAGTGAAGGTACAGGTGTCTGTGCCTCCCATTTCCAGCCGACTTCTCCAAACCTGTCCTGGGCACCGGGTGGGTGCTGAGAAGGCTGCTGCTCAGAGGGAAGTTGGGTGCTTTTCCTGAGAGCAGCCAAGGGAGCCGACCACTGGAAGTAAGTCCTCCTTCCCCTCACTGCCTCTGTGGCTCATAGAAGGACCCAAGGCCTACTGGGGGGCAGCCCAGTGCCAGCCCGCCTCCGAGGAAGACCAGAGGGTCCAAGGTCACAGCTCTGATCCTCACCTCGAAGCTTTGGCTGGCTGCCCCACGGTTCCCCCAAATGACCCAGGCTCTCAGCATGTTGGGGGCCCACTCGGGCTACCAGCTTCCTGATGCAGGCGGGCACCACAGCCCCCCCCACTCCATGCCACCCAGCCCCAGCTTATCACAAATGGCGGAGACGGCAGCTTCAAGCCTCACAGTTTTATTTTCTCCTTGTATCCATCCATCCTTTCAGCACCAATAAAGGAAAAACACTCCTCCTTTCAAAAGATTATAGCAGGTGTAAAGAATGTTTTCTTCAAGGGAAGAATCGTCTGGATATGTATTTGCTAATGTGTTTACCAAAACCTTAAGTGTGCTTGCCCTATAAAACCCCTTAGATCCCGTGTGGATACAATACAGAAAAAAATACAGAAATTAAAAAAGTGTGGTTTTTTTTTTCTTTCATTTTTTAAAACAGTATCTCTAAATCTCAGCAAGTTAGTACAATAGTTAAAAAGCATCAAGATTAATAGTCATACTCAAAACCCAAGGTGTTTCGGACAGATGAAATGGACGGTTCTCCTTCCTCAGCTGACCCTGCACCCCCCCGGCTTCTCGGGCAGGCGCAGGGCCTGAGGGGAGAGGGGGGGGATCTGGGGTGGAGCCTGCCTCCTCCAGGCCGAGATGGCACAGACTTTGAGATCCTGGAAATGTTTTTGTTTTTTAAAATCAGAACTGGAGAGCCTGGCTGCACCCAGGGTCCGGGGTGATGAACCATGGCCATGGCCGCTGTGCTAAGGGACCGTGAGGAGAGCTGGAGGCAGGGCGGCCTGCCCAGGATGCCGGGGACTGGCTTGGCAGAGGCGACCTATTACCACAAGGTGGCCAGGCACAGGGAGGTATGACTTGCCTAAGGCCGCCCTGTGATGGGGAGGGAGGGAGGGAGGCAGGCCCCCAGCCCCCTTTGGGCTGGACAGGACCTGTGCTGCTGCAGTTTGGGGGGCTGGGCCTGGCTGCCTCTGTGGACACAGCCACCTCGAAGCTGAGGGCCCTGGCCATAGTCCTGGAGTTGTTCCAGTGAGCCCATTGTGCTAGCTAAGCAGAGGCCAGACCTGGGGAGGGTCGGACTGCCTCCTGGCTTGGACTCGGAGCAGGGCTGGGGACCGGGCAAGGTTAAGTGTCCTTGGCAGCTGGCCCCCAGGCCAGATAGGGCAGATAAGCCTGTGTCATGGTGCTCTGTGCCCTACCTCCCAGCCTCTGTTCGTTTGTGTGCCCCTCCCGCAGACCTGGCATCAGGCTGTCTGCTTGGTCCCCTCTTGCGGCTCAATAGGTGACAAGGCACAGCATCAGCACACCAGCACCAGGAGGCTCCCGAGTGGGACCCTGGTGCTCCTTCCCCAGCCTTGCTGGGCAGAGCTGGCTCAAAGCCAGGCTGGACACGGTCAGGGCGCTGCAAGCAGTGGGGTGGGGTGGTGGTAGGGACATGCAAAGAACCCAGGTCAGAGGAGCTTCCCACCTCAGGACGATGGAAAAGCGCCCCCTTTGTGACTCCTCTCCAAAGGGCAGTGGCCCGTGGCCAACAAGGGTGGTTGGGTTGTTGGCAAGCTCGGGGTCACCCTGGTCACATGAGCGGTAGACCTGGCTTGTGTCCCCGACAGCAAGCAGTACCTCGCCTGCTCTGGCCAGCAGCAGCGTTTGGCTTGGCTCCTCACCCCGAGTCTGCACCCAGTGAGTGGAGTGGCCGCAGGTTCCTGAGCTCGCAAAGCCCCCAGGAGGGATTGGTCACGGACCAGAGGGGGCCAAGCATCAGGCTGAGGAGGGCAATGGGTTGGTTCAGCTACAAGAGAAGCAGCTACAAATCAATGTTGTCAAAGTCAGAGGCCCCTCCACACTGACGTTGTGAGTTCCCGCCTATAAAAAAGTGGGAGCCCTGCCCGCATCTGTGTTATGGCTCCACCTCCCAGGCTTGAGCAGAGGGGTCCTGGGGGCGGGGGAGGGATCCTGTCGCAGGAAGAGCTGTGACTTATAGACCCTTCACAGTGAAGGGCTTTGTGGTGTTTTTTGTTTGTTTACTTACTTTTAAAATGTGATCCCCCTTGAACGCAAAATCCCGGGGCAGAGCCCTGCTGTCGAGGACACAGTCCTCAGGCCCGCTGGCAGCCCTGAGCCCCGGGGGTGCTTCTTTGGCTGGTTCTGACTGTTTGGAGTGTGGCCTTGGGTGAGGCCGAACGAGGGTCTGTGGCTACGGCGGATGCGGGGCATGCAGGCAGCGTGCGTGCGAGGGAGCAGGCATGCAGACACATTGGCAGCAGATACAAACAGGACCCCTGGACGGAGCTGGAGAAAAGCTATACAGAGTGCGGACCATGCCCCGGCCTGGCCCACGGCCTCCACACTGGGTTGTGCTGTAGAAAATCCCGTTTGGAAAGAATGGCACTGGTTAGCCGGCAGTGTCTGGCCCGCCCCACCGTCCCTGGGAGCTCTGAGGGCAGGCAGGACCGCCGCGCCTGGCTGAGGACCCCAGCTCTGGAGGGGATGTGGCCCAGCCAGGGGCACAGGCTACAATTCCAGGAGCTGGTACGGCCCTCTGCACAGCGGGCGGCGAGAGGCTGGTCTAGGCTGCCTCGTCCTCGCCTGCGGACACCGTCAGCCGCATGGCCACTGGTAGGTGGTCTGTCAGCCCCGCTAGCTGGGAGATGAAACTGAATTCCTCCACTTCCTGTAGGGGGAGAGGAGCATCCTGGTTAGATGCAGACCTACCCCACAGGGGAGGACAGGGCAGTGGGTAGTCCCCTCCACTTACAGCCTTCAAGTCAGGGCCCAGCCCCTCATCCCCGTGCAAGATGTAGTCGATGCGCCGGCCGTTGCCCTTCAGCAGGTCCTTGCGCCCTTTCTGGCCAGGGCTCTTGCTCGGGGGGAAGACCAGGAACTCCCGGCGGCCTTCCTCGCTCTCCAGAACCCTGTTCACACAAGACAGGAGGTGAGCGGAGCCCCCAGTGGGGAGCCGGCCGCCCCAAATGGGGGAGAACCAAACTTCTAGGCCTAAGAGATATCTCTCCCGTGAGGCCCCCAAAAGGGAAACTGAGTCAGGGCCTGCAAATTCCTGGCTGGTTGCGGCCTTGGACCACTGTAGAGCAGACTTGGGTCTCTGCCCTGGTTTCTTTCCTTAGGCCCCAGGCGGTGTTCCAGGTTGGCAGAAGGCAGGGGACCCAAAGTGTTGGGCCCCAACCCACAGACTCAATGAGAGTGGCTGTTGTGGGCCCGGACACTGGCCACGGGCCACGTGAGCAGAAGCTGAGCAAGATGTCACCCAGAGGCTGGCACTGGTGTGGCCAGGGGGGGGCTGTGCAGGGTGGTGGGGGCGGGGCAGTGGGGAGCACTATATCTTGATTCTGATTCTGATTCCTGGCCTGGCCCCTCCTGCCAGCCTCTCCTCAGGAATCCAGCAGGGCTCCCCAGATCAGTCACCTGAGTGCTGTCATAGGAACCCTCGCTGAGTTGGGGTGGGGTGGGGTGCCTGGAAGGACCTCTGCAAGGAGCTTTTTGTCACCGTAAGTGTTGACGGGATACTGCCATAGCTCTAAAATGTACAGTTCATGACTGTCCTTTGCCTCTGATAATTAATTCTAGTACCAGTAATCTGACAGATACTAAAAGTCATTTTAAAGTTATCTATCATAAAAAGACCATTTTCTCGGCATAGGATGATATTTCCAATTTAGCCTCTAATCTAATTAATGGGCACAGATTGGCTTCGAAGCGCCATCTCAGGCTGTGTATTATAAAGCAGTTCTGCTGGGGGGCCTCCACCCTGGATCCTTTTTGGAATCTCATTAAGATCCAAGATTCGGGAAAGAGGTTTGGCTGGGAAGGACTGCTGACTCTGAGAAGGCTTGGCAGGTGCCAGCTTTCTTTTAATTGTCTAATCGGTGAGCATGGCAACCAGCTTTGCAGGGTCCTGGCAGCAAGGGCCCCTTTCCTGCCGGCTGCCCAGGGAAGGTCAAGCTCTGGCACTATTAGCCCGGCCCAGACTATGGGGGCCTCCAGAGTCCCCCCCATCCTGGACCCAGGAGGTGACTCCCACGGTGCTGGCAGCCACGAGCAAGGATACCTACTTCTGCAGGTTGTCGGGGGTGCACACGTCCTCCTCGTGAAGATTGGTGTCCAGCAGGGTGCCTGCAGGAAGGGCAGAGCATCACAGGCAGGACCAACCAGCCTCTTGACCACTGTCTGTCAGCCTGTGCCCATGGGGTACAGCCTCGGAGCCCCATGGACCCCCCAGTCCCTCCCAGCCTGCCCCACCCCAACTCACCAATGGCCCATGACTTCTCCTCCCCAGGGCCCAGGCGGCAGGGGTCCTTGTAGCGTGTAAACAGGGAGTGTTGCTGCTCCAGCTTGTCGTCTGTGGGAGGGGAGAGTCAGGTCTGCTGAGCTGATGTCTTCCCCGAGGCTGACAGACTCAGCCACCCTTCACAGCTGGGGGGGTGGGTGGGGGGTGGAACGGGCACTGGTCTGTGTCCCTGGGCCCCTGGTCTCAGCATCCCCACTTCCTGAACAATGGACCCACATGCCTCCGTGGGCTTCCATTTGTCCTACCACCCCACAGAGCCAGAAAACCTGTCCCAAGACCCCCTGGGAAGGAGGACAGGGTGCTGATGGAGCTGGTCACCTGCCCGACCACCCTCAGTGCCCAGGAGCCTAGCACTGGACTCCTTGCACCCCATCCCCAGGCCCCAAACAGCAGTGTGACCATGTGATCACAGAGCCAACAAAACCTAGCTGACGCTGAGCTTTTAGACTCCATCCTAGGACTATGGCGACTGCTTCCCGGTGTGTGAGTCGCAGCTGAACCACTTACTGACTGGGTGACCTTGAGCTAGCTGCTCCCCCTCTTTGGGCCTTCCCAGTCTAGCTCTGGGGGTGATGAGGGGCGTTGGGGATCCTGGGCAGAGCGGGGGCAGAGCACTGAGTTGGCTGAGTCTCGGACGGGAGGAGGGGCGTGGCCTCACCAGATGAGCAGTTGTCAAAGTTGAAATCTCCACAGATGACATCAAAGGCCACCAGCTCCTCGGGGTTGGCCGTGCTGGGCGAGGAGGTAGATTTTCGGAAATCAGCCAGCCAGGACAGCAGCAGGTCCAGCTGCTCACAGCGGATGGCGCTGTCCACTATGGGCAGCACCAGAAACGGTGGTGAGGCTGGGCCCAGGCCTGGCCCCCCTTGCTGGGCGGTGACCCCACCCCAAGGACCTCATGGCCGGCCTACCTGCTGGGGCCTGCAGGTGTGTGCAGGAAATGTACCCGACGATTCTTTGGTCCTGAGGTGTGCATCCCACCTGCACCTGTGTGGGAGCGGGGCCGGTGTCAGCCTCCACACCTGGTCCTGGACAAGGTATGTGGGGGATGCCCACCAGCCGCCCTGCCCTCCCACATAAGGCCCAGGCCCAGGCTGGAGGCAGACAGGAGAGGTGCTATCAGCTGAGGGGACAGTGGGCACCGATAACCACCTTGGTAGATGGCCTATCTCCACATGGATGTCACCCTGGCACCAGTCTGCATCCTGCTGCGAGGGCTCCTCCCTCCCTTTCTCTTCCTTTCACAGGCCCTGTGTTGTGGTTGGAGCTAAAGGAGATCGTAAGAGCCGTGATGACCAGGCTGAGGGCCCTCCAGTCCCCTGACTGTGGCCACTGACAGAAGCTGTGCCAGGAAGGTTCTTCAGCTGGTATGCTCTCCAGGGCCCCCTCCTAAGAGGTCTCAACCTCTCTGGGATTCAGCCGCCTTCCTCAAACATTGCCAGTTCATGCCAGACCATGAGGCCCGTACCCGGCGGCAGCCCCGGGGAGCGCTGGCTGTGCTGGTCCCAGGCCGAGGCCATGCAACACCTGCCCCGCAATGGCATGAGCGGCCCCAGTCCCTGGACTTGTCACAGCCATGCCACAGGCCACCACAGTCGTCGGCCAGTGCTGTTCTCTTCATGAATGGTCTCCGCTTTCTTCATCATCTGCTGGGCCCCTTTCCCAGCAGACGCCATCTCCCTGTCTTAGTGGGCAGGCGACAGAGTGATGATGGGTGACATAGCCCAGACTGGGGACTGGTTGTAAACTCACGTGTTCACCATTTACATCTTGCCCAATTTTCCAGACTAACCCTCAGCCTAATGTCACCACCTCCATCCCTGGAATGCCTGGTGAAAACCACATCTCACCCAGGCCTCCTGTTGCAAAAACAACACATTTACAGAACTGCAATGCCCCAAAAAGACACGAGGTGGTGCTGTCACTCTATTTCTCAGGCAATAGCCTTTCTCCTCTCTAGTAACACAGGAAAACAACAGTGTCTATGACCCCCAAGGCAGTACGTTGTTGGGTCTCATAGGATTACTCCAGGGAGACCATTTTAATGCACTGAGGCCAAGAGACCTTTAATAATCGACCAGGGTCACAAAGCTCCAAATGGGGAGGCAGGTTCAATTGGGTGTTTGCTGCCTCACACTAAGGGTCTCATCTTCACACTAGGCTGGCGGCCTCTGCTCTGAGCTGAGTAGAGTGGGCACAGTGTGAAATGAGATGTTGCCCGGTTGTGGCCAAGTCTCCTTTCTCTCCCTGGCTGCTGAGCATCTCAGCGCCTCTCCACTGCCTCCCTCGTAATGAGCTGTGTGACCGAGTAGGACCGCTTCACTATCTGTGGGGCCTCATCGACTGCTGTCTGGTGTGGTCAGAGCGCAGAGCCTTGTATTTTTCTAGCAAAACAAATAGTCCCACTGAGGGGCCTGGGGGCAGAGACAGCAGTAGCAGAGGTTTCCAGAATTAGGCTTGTTCTCATGTGACCCAAAGTGTGGGGTGAGGAGTCAGGGGGGCAGTGGTCTGAGGGTGGGGTCCAGTGGGGGCTGGCAGGGTTCGGCTGTGTGCCCCAGGCTCTGGTCGCAGGGAAAGTTCAAGAGCAGGGGCCAGTCACCGGAGACCGATGTTGACTGTGGGGGAGCCAGCAGTCAGGGGAGCGAGGTAAAGAGAGGACATGGAGACAAGCCTGCCTAGAATGGCCTCTGAGCCATCTGTAGTCAGTTGGGAATGAGAACCTGAGAAGACAGCCCCTTCAAAGTCCCTCGGGCTGCTGAGGCAAAAAGATATCTGTGGCAGAGCACACTGAGGAGTCGTGCGCCCCAACAGGGAGGTGCATCTGCTCAGAGGGGGAGTCTAGTCCACTCTGGCATCTCACACTGAGAACCAAGAGCCAGAGCCCCACTTGCCTGCCACAGTGACAGGGTCACCCTGGGCCTCCCTGGCTCTGGCCCGAGTGGGCACGCCAGTGTTCTCCTGGGCAGATGGACAGTGAGCTGAACCTCCCCATGCTAGAACTGTAGCCTCATGCTGGGACTCTAGCGGGGACCTGAGACATCTGGAGGGAAATGGTTCCCAACCCCGGGCAGGCCTGTTCCCACAGCCTCTGCCGAAACTTCTACTTTCTCATGTCTCATGGGGAAAGAGGGCCCCCTCACCCCTAACAGTTGCTGCCTGTGGGGACAGAAAGCTCTGTTCTGCATTAGATGGCTAAACAACGCGTCAGAAAACTCGGGAAGCACTAAGGGCAGCTTTTGGATGGAGAACAAAAAAGCTGACACTACAAGCGTCTCAGGCGCAGTAGAAGAGAATGCATAATGACCAAATTACCACAGTCTAAAAACTCCTCCAATTGCCTTCAAATTAGCACAAATAATTATGATTCTCTTTAATTAATGACTGTGCAAGTAGAGCGTCGTGCTGGTGGGCAGGGTGCCTGGCAGGGCAGCCAAGTGACAGCAGGAGAGGGGCCCAGGTCAGGCAGCTCGTGACTTGAGGGAGGACAGGCCTGGAGGCGCGGAGATTGGTCTGGGCTGATCTCCCCCACCTCCTGCTAAGGGGGTCCCTGTCTCTTCTGTCCCCTCGCCTGCATCATCATCACCATGGCCTCATCACTGCCATCACTACGAGAGTTCAGCATTACCAAAGCTGAAGCTTGGAGTCCCAGGCTTGCCCGCCACTCCCCACCCTGTGTGTAAGTATGCACTGTTCCCCTACCGCCACCACCACCCGTGGCCGATGGGAAACTGGTGGGTGTGCTGGGTCTGATGGGCCCCATCACCTTAGCTCTTGGCCCCATGCTGCTGCTTCTCCTCCTAGAGCAGGGCCTTTGGCTCAGCCCAGGAAGGCTTTGGCTCTCCTTGCAATGCCCCCCCTCCCCCAGGGGCTGCC
>NW_022106189.1:31080436-31123832 GCF_000313985.2 Echinops telfairi
AGCGGCTGGCGAAGAAGAGGCCACTATTGAGGACCTTGAAGCAGCAGCAGCCACGGCAGTGGCAGCCGTAGACCCCAACGTCGTAAAGGATGTACTCGAAGTAGCCGTGCAGCTGGTCTTTCAACTTGGTGGCGGCCCGCTTGTCAAACACCTCCTGCAGGCACAGGAAGTCCAGGTTGGCGGGGAAGAAGGCGGAGATCTCGTGGTCAAAGGCCTCGTCCGGATGCCGCCTCTTGCGCGCAGCCGCCTTCTTCACCACTGAGGCCTTGTACAGCAGCTTGCTGTTGGCAGCCCCCGGCTCCCCACCGCCGCCGCTGTCGGCCGTGGCGCGCGCTTTCACCAGAGACTCCCGGGAGGCCGAGCGGCTGCCCAGGCTGCCCGAGTCCCCGTCCCGATGACCGTGGTTGGGGGTCTGGCCCCGCTGGCCCCCGCCGGTCCCGTTCTTGGCCTGGCTCCCCGGGGCAGGGTCTTCTGATTCGGGGGGCCGGCCCCCCTCCTCGCCACCAATGCGCACGATGCAGGCGTCCTCCAGGCCACCGCCATTGGCCGGTTCCCCGGAGGCTGGGCCGTTCACAGCCTCCTCGCTGGGCCGGCGCGCGCCATCACCTTTGTACTCCACAGAGGCCGTCCTCTTAATGCTGCCAGGGATGGTGCGGGCCACGCCATCGCTGCCCTGCGGGGACACCAGGCTGCTGAAGCTGGCCGCGCTGATGGAAGTATTGGTGGGAGAGTCGATGTAGATCTTGATCTGCGGCCGGCTGGCCCCATTGCGGATCCTCTGCCCGATCTCTTTGGCCCGGGCGTGCACGTGGAAAAGGTTGTTGAGCCTGGCCAAGGATTCCGGAAGGAGGCAGAGGTTGGCAGAGCTGAAGCAGAAGCTCTTGCCGGTGCCCGTACCCCTCCATTCACCAAGCAGGGCTGCGCCCTCGGCCAGGCCCTTGTCCTCCAGCCGCGAATAGACGTAGGGACGGCGGTAAGACTGCAAAGGTGACCAGAGGAGGAACCCAAGAAAGGCCAAGGGCAGAGTGGCCACCAGGAGGGCCAGGTAGACGGGCGTGAAGAGCAGGGTGCAGAGCAGCTGGAACCAGCAGCGGCAGTCTTTCCAGGGGCACGTGCAGATTTGGAGGGAGGTGAAGGATGCCAGGAGTCGGTCCAGCAGGCAGTAGCATGGGGAGATGAGGGCCCAGGACACAGCGTGCAGGGCGGACAGACAGCTATTGGGAAAGGGCGCTGTGTATAAAACCATCGCAGCTCACTGGGCGTGGCGCAAGGCCTGGCCTTCTACATGGTGTCTGTGGCAGCTTGGGCACGTCTGGGGGTGGGGCTGGGAGGGCAGCTGGAGAAGGCGTCAGCTCCTGCAGAGCTGGCCCGCTGGGTAGTCAGTGGCACGTGTCAGTCGGCCAGTCATGGTTAGCTCAGTGGGCCATCTTGGGCACTGGGTACCAGAGAACCTGCAGCAACAAAAGGCGGGTGGGCTATTAGAGATCTTCGGGGGAGGGCAGCTGTTTGTGCCTGGTGCCTGTTCGCCCCACTCCCATGGGTTTTGTCCTCGGAATAAAGCGTGTTGACATGTCTGCTCCTAGCAGACAACCTTGACCTTTTAATGTAATTGCTTGAAAAATGGCCTCTGGGTTCTGGAGCTTTGGGGGTCCTCTGGAGGCAGGTAGGGGCCCCAGGGGAGTGGCTGGGCCTGATTGGCTTCCAGCAGCAGATGGGAGAGTGACTCTGGGTCAGAGGTGCTGCAAAGCCTGTCACCTTTCACTGAGTGCCACCCAGACTGGAACTGCGGTGGGGGGGTGGCAACTTATGGTGTGGAGGACAGTGTGGCTGGCCAACCCTGGGATTGGGGAGCCAGGCCTACAACATCAGGCCAAGGCTGATAGGGCTCCCCCCTCCCCCCCCCAGCCCCGCCCCAACTCCCAGCAGAAATCCATCCCACTGAAAGTTCCAGGCATAGCCTGTCTCACCAACGTCTAGATTCAGTCCCTGTTCCTTCTGGGAGACACTCCCCGGGGGCTATTGGGTCTGGACTGAGCTTCAGCTGCTCTCTACCCTTGCCCTCCAAGATGTGGCCCCAGGGACCAGTCCAGGCACCCAGCTGCTGGGTCCCCAAAGCTGGGTCCTCCCCCTGGCACACCGGAGGGACTGGGAGTGGGCCCAAGAGCAGGCCTGGGAGTCCCACCTGCTAAGAGGTGTGCTGAATGGAAAATCAAGGAATGCAGCATTTGGTGTGTTTCCTGACCTTGGGGACCTGTGGGTGATGGCTCTGTGGCAAAGCTTGACTGAGCATAATCCTGAGGTCCGCTGTGGGCTGTACCCATGTTGCACCCAGCCTGACCCCGACCCTGCCTCCCTGCTCACCCATGCCAGGGACCTCGGTGTCCTCCCTCCCCCATCAACTGTTATTCCCTTCTGCCCCCGCCCCCTCCTCTGCACTGCTCCAGGACTCCACCATGCTTTCCACCATGTTGGCAGCCTCCTCCCATCAGGCTGTTCTTGACCGAGGGCCACAGGAACTTTCTCTGCCTGAATCGGACCCTGTCATAGCTGCCTCCAACCCACCGAGGGCCGCCCTCTGCCTTAGTTGCAACTCCTGGCCCCTCTGCCAGGCCTGCCCATCTCTGCTGCCCTGCCCCGTGTGGCTGCTTGACTCTACGATGCTGGTGTCCTGATTACCTGCCTGTTCTCACCCTCTTCCCAGCCCGGCTTATCTCCTTGGAGAAGACCTCCAGCTGCTCTTCCCTGCTGGCTTAGGAGGCTCCCAAGTCCTGGTGCCCTCCTGACTGGTCTCCATAGGTACAGCTGCCAAATGTTGACAGCATGCCCACCTGCCCAGCAGGCCTTGAGCTTCTGGAGACAGGGCCCACACCGCCTATTGCAGCTGTCTGTGGGCTGCACTGTGGGGGCAGAGAGGAGGAGAGGAGCGTATGGAGACAGACAGCCTTCCCTTGGGTCTGATGTGGGAAGCAGGGAGCTCTGTGACGTGGCTCCCATAGTAACCTTCTCCTGCGTTGACAGGTGGACTGCTCTTTCCAGGCTCAAGATGAGCCTACACCCTACACTGGTGGCTGCGTCCACTTTGGGGAATGAGTTTCACAGTGAGGCTGTCCCACAAGGCAGGCGGTGTACAGGGGTGGGGAGGTGGTGGGGAGGGGGACTCGGGATTCCAGGAACTGCTCTCTTCTGCCTGGGGCTCTGCCCCAGGGCAACTTGAGGGCCTGGACTATGAACTGCTCCTAAGCAGGTATGAGCAGGGCTGCCCCTGGGCGAGGAGGGCCCTCACCCTCACTTCTCCTGGCAGGGCCTAGGGAGTCAGCCCAGAAAGGAACTCTGAAGAGATGCCTGTGGCCTCCTGCCTCCCCTAGACCCAGTCAGTGGTGTCCACCCCTGCTAATGCCCGGGGCCCAGTCCTGACCTCTGAGAGCCCCTGACAGGGCTGACCTGTTTGCTACTTCTAGGATCCTGTGGATCCAGACCAGGCTATGGGGCGGCCACTAGGAGGCCCATTTTGTGACAGTCCTTGTGGCAGGCAGCTGGCCCTTCAGTGCACCATGTCCTCCCATCTGGGTCCAATGCTCAGAGGAGCTGTGTCCCCTGGCCTCCCACAGCACACTGCAACCTGGAGACAGCAGGGCGCACTCACTCACTCTTCCTTACAAATTCTCTCTCATTGCAGGTCAGGGCGCGTGGTCTCTCACTAGGGTGCACTCCCTCACTCAGCTGGGTGGGGAAACTCCCACCGACTAACTGTGGGGAGCGGGCCGGCTTCAGGCTCTAGTCTCTGCTGGCCCAACTGCAGAGTCTGTCCCCTTCAGCCTCCCTGGCGCCCTGCAGTCCCTGAAGTCAATACCAAGGCCAGGCTTCTGGGGTTACCTGGACATTGCTGCTGCATCACAGAACAGACCCATACCCCCTCTCCATGGCCCAAGGTCACCAGTGCAGCCAGCACCACTGTCACCTGAACTCCTACCTAGTCACAGCTCGCAGGCCACATGCCCAGGGCTGCACCATCATGGCCTTCCTGAGCACAGCCCCAATGTCTAAGAGGACAAAGTCTCGGCTCCTAATCGCCATCTAGAGACCCTCTTTGCATCCATCCCTCCCAGCCTGGCCTCCCTAGTGCAGACACACCTCAGTTCAACCCTGCCTCGCTCTACCACCCACCAGCCCCAACCCCAACCCCGGGCCCCCCACAGGCCTGGGGTACCTACCTTGCTCTCAGCCTAGAACACCCTTCCTTCCCCCTCATCTGTTTGTTCTTCAAACTTCAGGGCTGGGCTGAGATGTCACCTCCTCAAGGGGTCTTCCTTGACTCCACCAAGGCCGCCTGTGACCCTCCACACCTTCTTCACAAGGTACTGCTACCCTCTGCCAGGACCTGGAGCTGTCCACTGTTTGTTGGGGGAGATGACCAAGGAGGGACCAACTTGGTGTGGGGACCCTGATGCCCTCGGGGGTGGATTCAGCCCCTTCAAAAAGGGCTCTTCAGGGAAGCTCCCAAACCCAGGACTGAGGTCAGTCGGGACCTGGTCATTGTCCCCCTTGGACTGCGTAAGAGGAACGCTCCCTCTGTCAGCTGCCCTGTGTCCCCTTCATTCCTTCTGTGATCCCAAGAGCCCTGATCTTGCCTCTCCAACCTGGCCTGCAGGGACGGTGCATGAGTGGGCCTCCCGGAAATGCTTTTGTCCCCCATTCAGGCATCAGCAGGGCTTGAGGTGGCTGGGGCCCACTAAGGTGGTCCTCTGAGATGCGGCAGATCCTTGGCATGGGGTCCCCGAGCTGGCCACTCTGCTAGCTAGCCCAAGCCTGGGGCCACCTCTCAGAGGCCCTCACCCGCCCCTCCCTCTGCTGATACCCTGGGCAGGAGCAGCCTGGCAGGATGGGGCACTGTCCCGCCCTGCTCCTGTGTGATCCCTGCACTGCTGTACAGCCCTTGCTGCTGCCACCAGAGTCACAAAAGGACTGCCCCCACTAGCCTGCTTTCTAGGGCTCTGTGGTTAATTATTTTGTCTCAATGAATTGAAAGGAGGGTAAATAAACAACAACACACTAATTAGTCAGATCTACACTTTCCCAGCAAATGGGGAAGCTAGGCTCCCACAGAGAAGCTGGAACCTCCTCAGAGGTGCCCCTGCACCCAGCCACACAGCTTCCTTCCTGGCCTGGGTGCCTTCCTCACCTGGCAGAGCTGGGTTTGGTCAACTGTGTGAGACTCCCTCCTCACTCACCCCAGACCCACTTCTCTTCTTCCAGATACAGGGCTAGCCCCTTTGCCAAGCCAAGTTCACCGGGTCCCTAAAGGCCACATGCACTGAGCTTTTGCATCTCAGCCTCCCAGAATGCATTGCTCCCCAGATCTCTGTGTGTGTAGCTGCAAGGCTGCTCAGAGTGCCACGGTCTCTGGGTGCTCCTGACAGTCCCCCAGGTCATTCCTGAGCCCGGGGGCCAGTGTGGGGAGGTACATAGTGTCCAAGGGAGGGCTTGTGGAAGTCAGCTTTGCTGTCCCAGGGGTAGAGACCCCAGACTGGCTCCCTCACCCCAGTGCTCCTGCCCTCCATTCAGCTTGACTGACCCAAGTAAAAGCTGGGCACTAGGGTCATACCTCTGCGTCCTCATCTATGAAATGGGGGCAGCAATGGCAGGATTAAAGGCCACCAAGCCTGTAACAGTGTGGGCACCTTCCTTGTGGTCGGCCTCTGTGTGCTTCATTTGCTGGCCCTGGGCCCACAGAGGCTACCATGTTACCTTGGGTAGAGGGCCTGCCCACTGGCCACAGCTGCCCAGACTTTGGGCCCCTCCAGCTTCAAACAGCAGCCCTTCGAGGGCTCACAGTCCCCCGGTGGTTCAGGGGGCTGATGGGCAGGGCGGCGCGTGATAGCAAGCAGTTCCAGGATAGCTGTCTCGGGGCTCCTGCTGCTCTGAGGTTGCCCGTCTGCCGGAGCCAGCGGCCTGGTGTACTGGCCACCACAGCATGGGAAGGGGTGGGCTGTGTGTCTGAGAGGCCAGAACAGAGATGAAGCTCCTCCCTGCCGTCTACTGTCAGGCTGAGCTCAGGAGAGGGTGTCTTCAGTCATAGGGCCTGGCCAGGCCTGGACCCTTTGTGGGGACCTGCTGCTGGCATCAAGACAGCCATCCCACCTCCTAGCTCCTGTTTTTGATGTCCGGTTCCAAGGGGTGATGAGCCAGCTGAGGGACCAGGACCTGCCTGCACAGAGTCCCTGGCATCGGAGGTGGACGCTGATGTTGGGGAACAAAGCAGACGGTCTGTAAGACTGAGGCAAGTGCTGGCCTTTCTCAGGAGGCCTCTAGCTCCCCCCGGAACTCAAGCCTTGAGGAGCTTCTATGACTTAGGGTTGTGAGTTGCTCCCACTGGGTTCCAGCAGGGGGCCCCTCCCTCCTTCCTGCCTTTGGGTTCTAAGGCCTGCTGGGCCCTCTCTTCCCAGCATGGGGGCTGGGAGTTGTGGAGTAAATGGACCCCCTCCTGGTCCCCTTTGTGTCCCCAGCTCTTATATAAAGGGGAGCTGGGCTGAGCCCCAGGTTTCTGCACGAAAGGCCATACGGATTGCTCCAATCCAATTAGCCCAATGGGCCTGCATCCACCAGCGGCGCAGAGATCAGCCCAGCCTGTTTCTGCCTGGATGCTCCTCATCATCAGGAGGCGTTGGCATGGCAACGAGAGCTCTGTGCTGCTGCGACTTGAAGTCAAGTTGTGGGAGGATGGGAGGAAGACTGAAGAGGATGTCTTTCTGCATGTGTGGCTAGGTGAATCCCGAGAAGACTTGGAGGCTGGGCTTGCGCATGAGTGTGTGCTCTGTAGCAGTGGCTCCTTGTGGGCAGAGGTGTGCCCGGGGAAGCACATCTTCATCCTCAATCTGTCTCCTCCTCCTCCTGGAAGCCGCCGGGGTTGCCCTACCCTGCCTACATCTTCTCTGTCCTGTCTGCCCCACAATTATCACACCACTCAATCAGGTAACCCACCCCCACCCAGCCTGGGGGACCCTGACAAAACACCTCGTGGGCATACCGCCTGCCAGGGGTCCACTCTGCCACCTCTCTGGCTGTGGTAGATGTTCTTTGTCTGCCCAGTCTACTCCCAAGGGAGGGCAGACCAGGTCAGGCAGAGAATCACAGCCCCTGGATTTGGGTCATAAGATGGACCAAGCCAAGCTCTCTTGGGCCTCCTACTGGTAGGTGCTGGAAAGCGGCCTGCATATCTCCTGGGGTGGAAGTATGAAGGGAACAGGTTCTGGGCCCGTCTGGGGAAGGAAGCCAATCTCGAGGGAAACAGACCCAAAGCCAGGAAGGAGGGAGGACAAGTCCTGGCAACATGGCTGAGCTCTGGAGCTCCTTGTGCCTGAGGCCACTGCAAGCCTTTCTAATTCAAGAGCCAGTGAATTATTCTGTTTCGCTCTAGCCACTTTGAGTCGGCTTTCTGGCACTTGCCACCAACAAAATCCTGTTTAATATATACCAGCTTTGTGATCTTTCCGGTACTCTTCTGTGCTCCCTCGGGGCTGCCCACGGGGCAGAGTGGAGCCTCCCTGATGAGCCCTTCGAGACCTGATGACCTCTGGCGAGTGCCCTGCAGGGGCTGTTCCCATCGCAAGTCCTGTGGCGCCAGGGCTTCCTGCTGCCTCTTAGACAAGCATCTTGACTAAGGTGACCGGATTTTAACATTGGTAAAGCGGGACACCATTGATAAAACTCATATCCTGGCGAAATAGCCACATGGCAGCCAAAAACCGTGTACCCTAGCTTGTCGTGCATTCGTTCCAAAAATTGGGACTTTTAAAAAACACCGTGGGATGCAGGAAAAATTGTTGAAAATCGGGACATCTGGTCACCTTAGTCTTGACTCTTGTTGGTCCAGGTTGGTCAGACCCTGGCCGCGCTGCCAGGTATGTTTGTCGTGATGACGGCTGCCACAATAACTCACTTCCTCATTGAGAAGACCATCAGGATACAACCAGAGCCATTGAAAGTGGTTCTTCAGATGGTTGGGACAGTGTGTACCTGATCAAAGAGGGGTCCTGTGATCTCAAATCAGGGGTGAAGGTGGTGCGGGGGCCCCAAGGCTTCAGTCAGAGCTGTCTGCCACGGGCCACGTGTGCAAGCCCAACTACAGAGCTCCCCAGCAACCAGGTGCTGGCAGAGCAGCCATAGCATTTCCATATGCAACGTTCCCTGGGAGCTATCAATGCAGCGTATGTTTTCTGAGAATAGGAACTGGCTGTGCAGCGCTCTGTGACACTCCTTCAATCATCAGCCTTGGCATCTCTGGCAGAGCTCAGAACGTGCAGATGAAGCCGTGTCTTGCGTGCAAATCTGCAGCCAGGTTGGTGGTATGTGTGCCAGGGTACACTCACCAACCTAGTGCTTCTTACAGCAACCTCAGCATCCACATCCTGGCTTCAGGAATGCACAGCAGGAGCTGAATTTGAAGGGCTGGCTGCCCTGCCCAACACTGCCTGCCACTCTCAAACCATATTTGGTGCCCTGCCTGGCACTTTGAAACAAACCACCAGGGAGAAGGCTGGTGGGTAGGTGTCATCCAAACCCACTCCTGAGCTGTCCTGGGTAGCAGCTGCCCTCACTCCCACAAGAGCCTGCCTGCAGCCAGGATTGGTCTGCTTCGAGTCTCCTGGAGTCAAAACCCCATAGGGTTCCAGAAACTTGCTTTCAAGAAGGTTGAGCCTGGGGTGGCAGGGCTGGGCTGTGGGAGGTCTGAGAACTCTGCTCTGTTCACAGGGTCTTCTTATTGGCACTGCTGGGGAAGCCCCAGGGCAGCACTGTGGCCACGAGAAGAGGCTGCATACCTGGACTGACTCAGCAGGCTAGGTGCCAACAGCTGAACCGCTAGACAGCCCCTCCTCTCTCTCCCATCTGCATCAGTGCTGAGGCCTGTGTCTGAGCTGGCCTCACAAAGAGGTCCTGGGATGCTACAGCAAGCCAGGCCACCTGCCTCAGGTGAGGTCTTTGCTGTCCACGATGTGAGTGGAGCTGTCCACCTGGCTGAGTGACACCATCTCCACCCTTGGGACAGACTGTCCCCACAGTGAAGGCTAGAAGGAGACCCCTTCTCTCTGGTTCTCCAAATCTCAAGCCAGCCTCGGTCCCTGCAAAGCCCCTGCTTCCCTGACACAAGGGCTGATGTTAATGGCTCATGAGCTGAACAAGGCTTGAAACACACTTTGCTTAAGAAGAAATGACAGCATACTTTCTGTGGGAGTAGAGTTTTAACTGAAGTCTACAAAAGCTAGGATTTATGCAGACCCAGAAGCGCTGAACAGCATTTCAATGCTGTACGAACAAGGCTTGGTGAGACTGGCCTACTGAATGGTGTGCAGGCACTTTATGGCACCAGAGAACAGTTTAAGACAGCAAGCCTTCCTGAAATGGAACAGACTCTGCTAAAATTCTCCCGAAGGGAATCATTTCACATTCAGCATACAGTCTTCAATTCGGAGATCGTTTAACAAACTGAGTCCTAGAGGAGAATTTGTGTAGAGATTAACAAGCGAAAAAGAAGGCGGAAGAGGAATACAATCAAGTGTCAGCATCTCACTAACCTTCCTGCAGCCCTGGGCAACTGGCCTGGACCCAGGCGGGTCTCACTCACCCCAGACTGAACTAAGGCCCTCGTCCTGGGTCCTTTCAGAGCCTCATGTCCCAGGCCACTGCCATGAGGGGGCTTCCCACAGTTTGTGGGAGAATGCCAGTATCTTTTCATTCAAGGGCTTTTCTAAGCCCCCCATATGCTCAGGCCCACTCTTTGTATATGGCACCCTGGGAGCCTTTGACCCCCAAGAACTGTTGAGTATCCTCTCTGGGAGAGAGGATGCCGGGGCTGCTTGCTTGAAGAGGCCCCTGCGGCAGGCTGCCGGGTGCCTGCTCCTGTGTGGCTAAGTGGGAGGGGCTGCTGGAGTAGGCAGCTCATGGGAATAGGATTTAGAGATTTATCTGCATAAAACTGTGACTTAGTTATTTGTCCACCTCAAAGACTAGTGAGAAGATCATGGGGGATGGGGGTGGTCTACGGACTTCCAAACTCCAGCTAAGGCTGCCATTAAAAGTCCCTTCCTCAGTGCCAAGGGTCTTCTGGGGCTTTGGATTCCAAGGAAGCCTGGCCCCTCAGTAGTGGTAGTCCCACCTCTGTCTGCTGGGGGCTGTTGAACCCACACTTCTAAAGAGAAGGTGAGAACTCTTGGCTTTGGCTGTGGCAGGCTATGTGTACCCAGAGAGATGGTGTAGATGGTGACACAAAAAAACTTCCTCCACGCCGAAGACAGGCATCCTCTCTCCAACCCTCTTAGCCGACAGTGTGCTCTCCTTCTCTGCTGGGTTTGAGAATTTACCATTAGGAGGTTCATGAGGGAAGGAACAGGTTACAGTTTTTCAGTCTGGCCCCATACTTGCTGGAGCCTGCTTTCTAGGCCTGAGGTGGGATTGGCCCCCTGGTCATCAGGTGGTATCATATGACTAGTTCTGACCAATGAGTTGGGAGTGAAGATGACATGGATCACACTGACAGAGTCCCCTCCCTCCATCAGAGTTGGTGAGTACCCCATCAGCCTGGGTTCCTGAGTGAGGCTACATGCAGCTAACTCACATGCAGGGTGAGTGTGAGGAAATATTTAGGTTGATAAGCCATAGCCAATCCATCCTGACAAATAAAAGCCCTCTGATTCAGTATGACTGCCCAATTTACTACACACACACACACACACACACACACACACACACACACACACACACACCCCATTTTTGCAAACAGCCTTGTTTCCCAAGGAACATAGCCAGCTCTACCCCAGATCTAACCCTTTCCAAGAAGAGTCTGTGTTTTAAATAGCAACAATGATGTTCCTCTGCCCCGAACCTCGGCCAGGTGGGGGCTCACTCCTCCCGCCTCCTCAACATGTGCACCAGAAAGTGGATTCTCAGGGGCCCACATGTCACTCCCAGACAGGAGGCGAGCTGGGCCTTCACCTTTTAATTTTCAATAGAAACTGTCTGTACAGGGAGAGGCAGCTGTTGGGTGTTACAGGGAAATCAGGGTGCTCCCAGGAGTTGAGGTAGGCTCCCCAAGGGACAGGCAGGAGGCAATGTCAAGGGTGAAGTCAACAGCCTCTGCTTGATCTGGCTGAGAGGCTAAGTGTGGCCAGACACCGTG
Source organism: Echinops telfairi (assembly GCF_000313985.2). NCBI lineage: Eukaryota > Metazoa > Chordata > Mammalia > Afrosoricida > Tenrecidae > Echinops > Echinops telfairi. Next base: position 31,091,607 of record NW_022106189.1, read on the forward strand.
GGTAGTGCTGGCCGACAGGGACCCACCAGGGCTGGGGCGTGGAGCAGCTCAGCAAGGCGTGGGGGTGGGGTGGGGTTTCTCCACAGTCAGCGAGGTGAGTGGCTGCTGCTGGATGGATGACTGCTCGGAGTATGTCACAGCAAGGGCCCAGGCATCTCTGGAGACAGAGACTTTGCTTTCTAGACGTGTATATTTTTGTGGGGTGACCCCTGTGAGTGGGCATGAAAGTGGGGAAGTGGTGTGGGAGCAAGCAGTAAGCAAGGGAGGGGCTGTGAGCCCTGGCAGGTGAGAGCTGAGAAAGGGGTGGAGCCATTCCGGAAGTTCAGCCTGCCAGGGCCACGCCCCCATGAGCACAGGCCCACTAACCTCCTGACAGCAGGCAAGGAGACACCTGGGGTTGGGGGAGAGCAGCTGTGGAAAGGGGTCCCAGCAGACAATGGCAGGGCCAGAGTGGAAGATGGACACATTTACTTAGAGAGGGTTCCGGGTTGGGCTCTTTTCCCTTAAATGCTGAACATTCCAGCCACGCTGCGCAGCCTCGGGGAGCCTGGAGTAGTGACTCTTCCCTGTGTTCACAGTGGTAAGAACCCAGCCATGCTACCAGTGTCTTGTGTCCTGCCCTCCAGAGGGTCCAGTGCCTGACTGGCTGGGAGCTGGAGCCTATCCCAACCTCTAGGCTGCGGGCAGACTGGGAAGTGTAACAGTGGCATGGTGGGGCGCCTGGTCTCTACCTTTGTGAAAGGAGAGAATCACCATCAGCTGCACAAGGCAGCGGCATCCTCTCTCCAACCCTCTTAGCCTACAGCGTGCTCTCCTCCTCTGCCGGGTTTGAGAATTCACCATGAGGAGGCTCATGAAGGAAGGAACTGGTTACAGTTTTTCAGTCAGGACACCTTAGCTGTGCCCTCTGGCAGTTCTCATGACCCTTGGACCCCCTGGACCAGGCTGGCAGTCTCTGCCCCGCTTGGGTAAGTGTTACAGAACTCCTTAGCAACCCTAGTATGCGCTCAGCAGCACCCAACTCTGCCAGCAGAGTGAGCTTCCTGCACGAGAAGGTGTTCAGCTTTCTCAGGGTTAGAGAGCCAACTGTACTGGCGCCTGCTGGTCTGGCTCCACTGTCACCAACGCTCTGCTGCTGCTTCTAGCTTGCTTTTACTGCCTCTGGTGTCACAACATTCTGTCATCTGCATCTGGGTCCAAAGGACACACTCCGCGCTCATCTCTTCTTCTGGGTGATAGTGAGGCACTTGAAGCATGTCCAATCAAGTATGGGCTGAAGGTGGGATTACACGCTCTCCTTTCAATCATTACAGAACACAGCAGGCAAAGTAACCATCTAAGAACCACAAGTTTTACTTCCCATACCCCTGGGTTCTTTCTCTTACGAGGTGCCATGCTTCCATGAGCCTGGAATCATGGTGATAAATCCCGTGCTATAAACACGGTGAAGTAGGAAGTGAAACATGTGACTCTAATGTGACTTTGTTTATTGTCTGTCATGGCTGAAAGGACAGACACCTTACACAGAAAAAACAGACAGGGAAATGGGGGCTAGAGTGCCCATTTGGAATGGCTTGGGGCAAAATCCAGGCCTACTAAATGAGGTAGGAGGCCAGGGTCTCCTGGTTCTACCCAGCCTGAGGCCTAAGGCCATATGCACCCAGAAGAGAGGAAATGAAAAGGGCTATGTATGTGTCTGAATGTATTGCAGATGTTGATGTTTCTCCTAACTACTGTTGTATCTAAATAGATGACTGGAATGCATATTGAGTATTATAGATAACACTTCTCGGTGAAACAGCTTTATACAGCTTGCCCAGGGAGGGCAGAAGTCACCAGCCTGACCCAAGAGGTATGAAATGCTGGGGGCCAAGGGCTAAAAGAACTGCCTGCATCATTGAAAAGATGTCCAGGCTCAAGAGCTATGCTCTTAAGCTTTCCTGATTCTGACTTGTAATCTGTTACCTCCCTGATAAACCCCATAACTATGAGTTCTACATGGCAGTGCGCAAAGATCCCACCCAGAAGGGAAGCAGAGGGGGCTGTGGGAGGCATGGCTGGTGTCAGATTGGTAGGAAGATTGAAGAGAGGAGGCACACCTGATGTTTCCGTCATAGGAATCCTCCTCGGGCTGATGAGCAGGGGGACTCTTTCTCCCCTTCCTGAAGTTAGAAGACACTCCTGCCATGTCATTTGACCACCAGACTTTCTGGTAATGTTTTGGAAAAGATAATTTCCAGAACAGAGGTTCACACTTATGAGGAAGTGGCCTATTGCAGGTTCAACTAGATTTGCTCCAAGAAATAGGCCGGCAGAGGCTTGAGCTCTGTGACCGCCATCTGTTCCATGACTCCCTGCCCCTGGGTGCTGGCTCATCATCCCCTTATGTCTCTCCTGCCCTTTGGACCACTCTTTTTCAGAGTCCTTTGTTGTCCCCTCCTTCCTTGTCCACCTCTGAGAGTTGGACTTCCCCCTGTCCCTTCTGCCCTCTCTCAATTGATTCCTCATAGTTAATCTATTCCCAGGTGTGTGTCCTGACAGCTGATCCCATATAATTGACTGACAGCACTCTATCCTCTCCTCGGAGTTCATGCACTCCCCCTAAACCAGCTGTCTCCCGAGTATCCCTGGGCCTGACCCTTTTCCATTCCCCCACCTCAGCCTGCTCTTGCACCAAGGCCTGTGGGTTCTTCCTTCCTAAATCATGTATCTAGCTCCATGGCCATGTCCCCCTTGAACCCGCCTTCTCCCCAGCAGCATCCACTCAGTCTTCCTGAATCTGGCATCTTCTCCTTGGGCCACATGGCAACTGGTGGGATCTTTCTAAATTCCATACTACCTTGTTCAGTGTTCCCTAGGCTTCCACTGTCTCCAGGAAATGGGCCAAACAGGGCAGGGCAGGCTCTGCCCAGCAGCCTGACAGATCTCCATCCTCTCCTATTTCTGAAGCCTCAATACCCTTGGCTTACCTGGTGCCCTGCCACGCCGTGCCCTTCCACTTCTCCACCTCTTTGCTGCAGCGCTGCCTGCTAACCCTTACCTCCTCTGTGCAAAGGGATGTGACCTCAGTAGAGGTAAAGGTAGGGGGTGGGGTTCAGGGAGTCACAGTGGTGGTCTCTTTACCAAAACCCAGTGAGCCCTCAGAACTATGGCCCCCAGCATAACTAGAGGGCCTTTGATCTCTAGAGAGCTGGTTGTTTTTAGGCATTTATTGTACACACTTGCAGCCTGCATATCAGAAAGTCAACCTGGCCTTTACACTTGATCAGCTCTACCAGGCTAAAAATAAAAGAGTGAGGGAAGCATCCAGCTAGGCTTGGAAAGGCTACCCCTTGAAGGAAAAGAGGGGCAAGCCTTGCGTGTGGAGCCCTATGGGCCCACGTATCTGGTGGCATTTCCCAGGATATTAGCAGCTACTCGCACGGCTTCACTTTTGTGAAGTGCTGCTTTAGTCCTTTCTCTAGGTATTGAACGAGGAGTTCAGACCTGTTCCACAGACTTGAGTGTACTTGACACCCCCCTCAGAGTGCGACCCTCTAGGTGAGGAGAGTATAACCCCAGATTGCTTACCCCAGAGCTGCAGCAAAACCTTTTCCCCAAACGATCTCCCATAGCACTCCTTTATACAAGAACATTGCCAGGTCTCCCCTGAGGAGCTGCCGAGCTCTCTCACCCTCCTTGGTTCCCCAAATCTGGGTTTTACCTGAACAGGTGTTGCTAATGGCCTCCAGTCCTGCTTCTGTCCTTCCCCTGAAGAGGGAGCACCACCTCAGGTTCGGCCCTGAAAGGAGATGAGCAGACCTGAGTGGCCGTCACTCAAGCAGCAGGCTGTAGAGCCCAGCAGAGGTAGGGGCCCCACCTGTACCTGAGGCACTGCCACACCTTCCACGTCGCCAGACCGAGGGTGTGGGCCTGGCAGTCACTGAGGACAAAGTGCAGCTGGAGCAGGTGGGGGTGGTGGTTTCTGTGGGCAGACCAGGGGGGAGAAGAGGACTGACAGGTGGGGAGGGCTCGGTGGGAGGAAGGCCCAATGTTCTAGTGTGTGCGTGAAGAAGGGAGAAGGAGGGGTGCGCAGAATTCTGAGTCCAGCCGCAGCCTAGGCTTGATCTGATAGGCAGAGCAAGAACAATTGGAGCACTCCCTGGACCTTCCGGGAATCTGTTTCCAAGATACCTGGGGTGGGGCAGCTGAGGTTAGCCCTGGTGTGGGGGACAGTGGCTGCTGGGGGTGGGGGAGGAGGGGTGTTTAAGAAGAACCTGTGGGGTTTGGCAGAGAGAGTATAAGGGGAGGAGGGCAAGATAGGTTGGTGGAGGAGCTGTTCAGTAGGGACACCACAAGAACCCAACAGAGTGGTGGAGGGTGGAGGCCCCTGGACACATGCCACTGGCTCCCTGCATCCTTCAGCTCCCACACCCCTTGCTGACTTAGCTGGAGAATCCAGCCATTATGCCTTGGGCCTGCCCCAAGCTTCAGACTCTGCACCTGACACTGAGACCCCAGCCTGGGTTCAAGGTCGACTTCCTACATTCAGGGGTTGGCCCTGCTTCCTGATCCATGCCCAACCCCCTTGCTTTTGAATCTGACTGCCCCGCCCCCTGCCCCCTTCTAGTTGTAGGCCTGCCTTCAACACCTCAACACCCCTCTCCACCCACAGACCCGCAGGCTTCCTGACTCCCAAGTCTGGCCCTCCGCCCCTCTTGTTTCTCAGTGTGCCCCCCATCCCCACTGACTGAACCACTGCCAGGCAGAAAACCCTTTTAGCTGCCCCACAACCTCAGCAGGGCAGCCTCATTCCCTGACTCCTGCACACCAGGTCCCCTCCTTTTGGGGGAGGGGGGTACCAATTTTGAAACTTGCCCAAACTGGGAGTTTCAGAAGACTCTGAAAGCTACGTTTCACTCACGCTCCCTGACTCCACCAGGCCAGAAAGCCCATGGAACGTCTGACAGCAACAGCCCCCTCAGGCCAATAGGGGGCTCCCTTCTGAAAAGTGGGGCTCTAAGGAGACAGGCTCCAGCCAGCAGTTGAGTGGCCCTGAGCAAGCCTTTAACCTCTGAGCCCCGGGGGCCCTTCCCTGTATCCCTGGAGGTGGTGGCAAGGACCAGGTGAATATGGGTACTGGTGTTGCTTGACCAGAGTGGGAGGAAGAGAGAGCCAGGGATCCCCAGGCCCCATTCTACATGGGTGACCTGGGCTCCCCAACATCCCTAGATTCCATGTGGTCCCTACGGCTCATGCTCCCTGAGTTAAGCACCCGACTGATTTCCCTTCCCGCCATAGCCTAGGGAGGCTTGTCCGCTGGGGGGGTCAGCAAGGCCTGCTGCTGTCCTGGTTACGGGGGATGCCCTGTCCCTGGCATCCAGGAAGCCTGACTCACCCTCCATGGCTGTTGGTCTCTACCTCTGTCCTTCGCTCTCTTGCAGGCTGACCTGAAGCTCTCCTGACCCCAGCACATGGGCGTCTGGAAGTGGCATGAGGGGTCTCCAGCCCCACTGCCCTCTCTCCTTCCCATCTCTCCCTGAGGCTATGTGGCAAACTGGGCCTCAGACACTCCCCCAAACTGTCCGCTCCAGCTAGTCTCTCCCTCGAACCAACCCCCAGTGAAACCCCCCAGCATGTTTTTTTCAGAGTAGAATGAAATGGCAGGAACTATTTAGGGAAAGGTTCCTGAGGGGGAAGTGGAATTTCCAGAGTCTGGAAATGACAGGACCTTGTCTTTTCTCAAAAAGAAAAGAAAAACATGTCAGATCATTGATACCCTGAGCCAGACTTTGTTTTGAAATATGCTCTCCCCTGTCCCTCCAGGATCACATCAAGGCAGGGATTAGAAATGGGAACAATATAATCAGAGCCTCCCTCTGCCGGCTATACATCTCCGTACCACAACCACCACCACCACCACCACCCCCGCCCCACGACTGGACCGCCACAACGCAGCTCAGCAGCTTGGCTGTGAATGAACGCACGGGTCGGTGTGAAACGACGGGACAGGGGAGCCTTTCATTCCCCGGCGGGCCAGCCTGGCAGTGCTGCTCTCCTCTCACCCTGCGGCAAGCTGCCTGTGCCTGAGCTGTGTTGGGGCCTCCTGTTTAAATAGGCGGTGGAGTGGGGCAGGGCAGACCAGGGGCAGGCACGGGAAGGGGGCCATTCACCCAGCACAGCAAGGCGGTGTCCCTGGCGCCAGCAGTGGTCCCAACCCAGGCTGGGAACCCAAGCATGCGCCTGCGGGCCTTTCTACCAGGAGGCTTGGAGCCCACAAGCCCCAGACCGCAGATCAGCACCTGGGATGACCCCATATGGACATGCCATTCCCAGGGAGACACACTGAGCATATAATTTCCAGGTTTCTGGAGGCCTCTGTCTCCCCTGAGGCCCCACAGCAGCAGCTATAGGATTGGATGGACCTGCTCCCCGGAGCCAGATGGAGGCTCTGCCAAGGCATTGCTCCAAGCCTCAGGTTCTACTTTCTTGAGATGGGGATAATAAGACCTATTTTGTAGGTTGAAAACTAATGTTTGCAAAGGGCCTGGCGCACAGGAAGCTGATTTCTTTATCCACATGGTGACACGAGAGCTTCGGTGAAGTCCAAGCCCAGAGTGGTGTGGTAACGTACGTAATGTCACACAGCCCTCTGGCAGTGTTGGGGTCAGACTTCATACAGACAGACACTCCTGGCTCATTCGACAGTTGAAGCAAGGGGGCAAAGGGCAAGTGGACAAGGGTAGGGGCAAGGCTAGACAGGCATGCTTGGGTAGGCTGGCTGTGCATTTGGATATTTTGGGCAGGGTGAAGAAGCACCCCAGGGCAATTTTTAGGATGGCAGGTGAGAGAATCCACCCCCTTAAACCTCGAAGTTCTCGGAAAATGTCACCAGACTTCCTTGGCTGAGGAATGCTGTGGGGAGTGAAGTGTCTCCCCTGCTGGTTCAATTTGTGTCCCTACCCCCCTGTGGACAAAAGGTGAGGCATTATCTAATAGAGAATTAAGACAAAGCAGCGGTTGACTTGTCATCACACAGAATTGAAGTCACCTGTGAGAACCTGTTCTTATCAGAAAAGTCTGTGCTTTATAATTTGATTAACAAAATGTTATTGCCTCATTTTCCCCCCAGAGATTCAGCCAAACAGAGGGCCTGGATCTCTGTAGTTGGAACCAGAAGGGAATCAATTTTGCCATAAATCCTGAGGAAGGAATTGGACTTCTGATTACATCTACGGTCCATTGACTCAAATTGTCCATTCATTCTGCCTGTAGCTGTCATTCATTTTCTGGACCTGACGTCCTTCCAGGTGCATGGACTGTAAAGCAAGGGACACACGTGGAGGGGGTGGACCTCCAAGAGCCCTATCGGTGCTCAAATCCAGCTCTGGGCAACACTGGGTGAGTCACTTGGCTTCTTTCTCTGAGCTTCAAGTTCCTACCACTTTGTGCGTGTGTTGGAGAATGAGATGAGAGGACATCGGTACAAGCACCTAGTAGGTGCCCAGTGATCAGTTGTCAGTTTTGGAAAAGTAATTCTGCAGGGAACAAGGGGCAGGCAAGCAAGGAGATGATGGGAAGGCAGTGCAGTAGTCAGAGTGGGGGAGATGGTGGGGTGAATGCAGCGGGGATAGAGGTCATATATTGGGGTGACATCTAAGAGGGTAGAATGGATGAGATCAAGGGCTGGCTGGGGAGGAGGAAGCAAAGACCCAGAGTGAATTCAGAGGTTGCTAGTTTAGGCAACCCTATGGGCCCTGCTCACTGGCCAGCAGGTGGGGTGAGTAAAGGCAGGATTTGTGGACATTTGCATGGATCTGTCCAGGTGGCAGTACGATATTCAGACCTGAACTTGAGGAGAGGTCGAGGCTGAAACTGGACTTAGACAATCATTTTAGAATAGGTGATGTCTTGGAGGTTACTATATTTAGATTAGATTACTTATTTTTTGGTTAATCATTTAATTGGGAGCTCTTACAGATATTATAACAATCCATAATTCAATTAGCTCAAGCATAATTCTACAATTGCTGCCACCATCAGTTTCAAAACATTTTCTTTCTTCTTGAATTCTTTGATATCAGCTCCCCTTTGTTCCCCTACTTCCCCCACCCTACCCCAGGAACCCTTATAATTATATATTATTATTATTTTGGTCACGTGTGAGAACCTGTCCTTATCAGAAAGGATTTTGTTGTCGTTGCTGTACCTTACACTGGGCTACTTTATTATTTCTTTCTCTTGCACTCAGTTCATTCTAATTGCAATTTCTTGTTAAATCAGCTTTTGTAAAATGTCTGACATTCCTGTTTGCTTTTAAAAAGTCTAGTTGTGATAAGATAATAATAATTTATAAATTATCAAGGGTTCAGGGGGAGGGGGGAGCGGGGAGCGGGGAGGGAGGGGGAAAAAGGAGGAGCTGACACCAATGGCTCAAGTGGAGGGCAGGTGTTGTGAGAATGATGATGGCAACCTATGTACTAATGTGCTGGACACAAATGATGTATGTATGAATTGTGAAGAGTTCTATGAGCCCCTAATAAAATGATTATTAAAAAAAAAGTGTAGTTGTGCACAAATTCCCCGAAATTTTAAAATCTCTTTGTTTTCTACAACTTGTAAACAGCAGGGGTTTAGGAGCATAACTCATCTGTTATTTGAATCCACATGTGAAACTAGAACTGCACATCTGCCCCTGTGGCTCCTGTTCCCATCAATATTTATGGAGTCAGTTCTCTTGCCATTCTTAACCGGTTTCAAAATCACCTATCTCCCTTCACTTTAGCTTGCCAGATACTTTAGAATTAAAAAAAACAAACAACTAACTAATAAGTGCTCTTTCCTTCAGAATTAAACTTGAAAGGTGCAATGTGTGCTGTTGAGCCCCAGTCTGAGCTGTTTTTCATCTCTGGAAACTTTTTGTATTATTTTTCGACCTGATATTTCCCTCATTGTGTGCCTACTCCCATTTCTTTCTCTTTCAGGACTGTGATCACATTTGCCATGTTTTAAATCAGTTATTTAGGCCTCTACTTGTGTTCTTTATTTGCATATTTTGGTTTTACCTTATCCTGATCATCACCATCATCACTGATTTCTCTGTTCTAGTGTTTCGGTCATGATTGCGTCCAGGTGCTTTTTCAATTCTTCTATCAATTTCACCCTGGAATTACATCTTTTTTTTCATTGTTACTAGTTCCCCACCCCCTTTCTTTTTAATTCACCCAGAGCAATTATTATCCCACCCATTTCACTTGTTCCTGAAGTTTTGCAGATCCCATCACTATTTATGGTGCGCCTACTACTCACATTTAGACTTGTAGCTATTCACGTCCTTTCTAAAGGTTTAGTGCAACAGAATTCTTCACTTAGAGCTAAATTGGAGGGAGGTTCTGATTAACAAACTCATTTATTCCTTTAAGTTCCAAAAAAGATTTAAGTTGACTTAAACTATATTCTAGGTACAGTGAAATGGTGACTTTTTTTTTTTTTTAAAGCAATGAGGAAATTAGAGTTCAGGGGAAGTAAGGTCAAAAAAGCACCCAGCAACCAGGCAGGGGCGTGAGCATAGATGGAGACGGGGGCAAGCCTCTTTATGTGGCTGGAGGCCTCAGGTGGACAAAGAGGACATGCGTCTTGTGACTGAGGCTGGTCCTACTGATTTTTGCTGGTTGCGTTGACATGACTCTGCTTTGAGTTCTTATTACAATGGCTTTCCTACTGAAGAATCCCCTACCCCCTGCTTGCCTACCCCTGGTGTGAGTCAGTCTGTCTGTCCACTGGACGGGAAATGCTCGCTTCCAGTTGGGATGGAGTTGGTAAAGAAAATGAGGCGAGATAGCCACATGTGACCATGTGGGCTGACGGCCCGTAAACAGTGTAGCAGTTGCCTCCTGCTTGTCTTCCCCAAAGTATTGATTGAGCAACTAATTGACTGTGTCTTTCCTGTGCTCTGAATCAGATATTTTCCCTGCCTTGGTTGGCAAATGTAATCTGGGTGCGAGGAAGGCTTCTCGTGGGCTTTCTGTTCCCACAGCTTTCCAGAGTGGCCTCATTTCACACGTCGCAGGAGCAGTTTTCCGAGTGACAGATTGATTGGTGTATGGGTGGTTACCAAAAAAGAATCTATTTTATTAACTGTTTGTCTTGTAAAGTAGAATAATTTTTTTTTGGAAAACTTTATCAACACGTCATTGTCTTGGTTTTTAGAACACGCCTTCTGGCTTTGAGGAAATTGCTGCAGATCCCACCCATCAAGGGGTTTCCAGGCTCAGGGTGGGCGTGAGGGGCGCTGGGGGACAGATTGGCACCGGACACTGTCTCCAAACCTCATCCTGGTGCATGAACATTTTATTAAGATTTAACTGAGGGTCACATATCAAAGGAAAAGAAAAATCAAAACACATATCACACAAGAGGTAACTTAATAGGTAACTTTGCTGTGCCTTTCTATCTGAAAAGGAAATAGAAAACATTCCAGAACTTTAAAAAATATATAGGTTAAAAGCAAGGCCATGTGTTAGATAAGAATTTGGTTCCTTATTGTGGGAGGTGAAGGAGAGAGTGAGAGGGAGGCTGGGCACGGTTGAAGGCAGGCACCCAGGCTAGGTGTGACTCCCAGCCCACCCTCCCTCACTATGCGGGTACCTCTGCTCCCCGAAGAGGCAGAGGACCGTGCAAGGAAGATGAGCTGGGGCGAACTTGTGCTTACTGACTAATCCCTAGTGAAGAATTCCACATCAAATATGGTGACAAAACACGTGGAACTGTTGCCTACTGGGCCCCCCATCCCTGTTCAGGAGTCTATATATTGGGAGAAAAAAAGGCTTTGATTCAATAGGAAGGGGCTGCCAGCTTGGGGAGAGATGTATACCAGCAGGCCCTGGAAGCAGAATTCTTGATGTGAAAAATGTGAAATTGTTTACTTGGGGTTGGTGAGCATGCACACAAAAGCCTACCACCTGACCCCGCTCCCAGTCTCTGTCAGCACGCCCCCCCAGGGTGGTAGAGCAGAAACTACATCCCAGAAGGACACCCCCCCCACCATCTTATCCACGGTTATGACCCATCACTCCCAGCTAAGGAATTCAGTTTTAGTCCCTGCTTCCCACTGTCCTCCCCAGGTAGGGGGTGCTGCCCCATGCTCAGGCTTCCTTGTGTCTTGCTGGCACTGTTTGACTGTCACACCAACATTTGGCCCCATCCAGTTCCTCCTTTAAGCGTTGGGTTGCTAACCACAAGGCTGGCAGTTCAAACCCTTGAGCTGCTCCATGGGAGAGGGATGAACTGTCTGCTCCCCTGAAACTTTATAGCCTCGGAAACCCTAAGCTGTTCTACTCTGTCCAATAAGGTTACTATGAGTTGGAATTGGCCTGATTGCAGTGGGTCTGGTTTGGCTTATCAGCCTCCATGCCTCAGCCCATGGTCCCCAAATTAGTGGTTCTGAGTGCATCCAGCCTCCTGAGATCTTCCTCCACCCACAGGTAAACTCAACCTGGCGGGGCCCCAAGGGCCTTGTGGGTGGCCCTGTCCTCCTGGCCTCATTTCTGCCTTTCCTTCCCCTACTGATTTTCTCTGGCAGTGCCCCCATCCCAGTTTTCATCTTTCCTGGAACATGGCATGTACTTTCACGCCTCCATGCCTTCGCACATGCTGTCCCCATGCCAGGAACACCATCCCCAGCCAGTCTGCCTGGCACCCATCTTCCAAGGCACAGTTTAACACTTCTCAACCTCCTACCCTGGCCCCACACTCACCAGGCTTCATACTGGCATCCTAGTATCCCGAGCCCCCAGCATAGAGCCCAGTCCTTAGGAGGAAGTTGGGGAACATTAGTGAAAGACTGAAATGCTTTCTGATCAGGCCAGCACATCAGTCACCAAGAGCTCCAGCTCTTTCAGAACATGCCAGGTGGCAGGAGCTATTAGAAAACTGCTCCCAACTGTTTGAACTTGTGCATCAAACAGGCTGCTTTCTCATAAAGGAAGATGTTAACAACTGTAGCCTTGATGGATGAAAGACTGCTGTGTGTGCCGAGAGTGTGGTGTTAGCATCTGAACAGTGTGCTGGCTCATCATCACCATCATCATTTAGGGCACCCACTGTACACCTGGCACTGTGCTACGGAAGAGTGTTGCCTTGTTTAGTCCTCAGCAGCCCCGGGATGTCAGCTCTTGTTGTGTCCATACTCAGGGAGGGGACTGAAGCTAGGGAGACTGACTTGGCTAGAGTCGCACGTTAGAGAGTAGCAGAGCCTGGGTTTTGTGGTAAGATTGTCGGTAGATCCACCCCGGTTGGGATTTCAGCCCCACAGGGCTCCTGAATGTGTAGGAGGCACCCACAGGCAAGGGAGGAGCACCCTAGGTTAAGGTGACCGGATTTTAACATTGGTAAAGTGGGATACCATTGATAAAACTCATATCCTGACGAAATAGCCACATGGCAGCTAAAAACCGTATACCCTAGCTTGTCGTGCATTCTTTCCAAAAATCGGGACTTTTAAAAAATGCCGCGAGACATGGGAAAAATTGTTAAAAATTGGGACTGTCCCACCAAAAGCGGGACGTCTGGTCACCTTATGACCTAGGTGCCTGGGAACCTTGCTAACCCTCTTTCCTGCCCTGGGTGCTGCCCTGATTAGTCCTAACACTTGAGTGTGAATCTGCCCATCAGCTGTTTTCCTGGCCAGCTGTCTAGCCAGAGAGCTGGTGAGGCTTCGACGGTATATGTCCAGGCAGAGCTATTGCCGTGGGGACTGGTAGGGGGATTGGGGTGGGGGTCTGCCCTGGCCATGCCTCAGTGTTTCTTTCCTGGGCCCTCCAATCTGGGCCCCTCCATCTGTTCTCTCTACAGGAGCCAGAGGGATCTTTCTACAGATGCACCAAAATCAGACTCAAATTCAGGCCAGGGGTTGGTGGGCTGCAAAGCAAGGTCCTGCTTTCCCCAGATGGGAACTTCTGGGCTGTGCCCCCACAGCCTGATGTCCCATTGCACGTCAGTCACCACTTTGCTTCATCTCTGTCAGTCCCTGGTCCCGCAGGCCTCAGATGGAAGCAGAGTAACCTGAGGTGGAAGGGAATGCCACGGGAGGGGACCCCTTGTGGCCTGCAGGCTCCAGAAGACTTAAATGCCATTCCTCCCATCTCAGGGACAGCTACACAAAAGCAACCTCCGGGCCCAGATGCACACCCGGGCACCTTCCAACTGAAAAAACGTCCATTGACCCTGAGATGAAATCCCTGCCTCCACCAAGCTCTGTCATCCCGCTCTGCCAATCTCGTCCCATCTTCTATCCTTCCAGCCTCTCTCAGTGTTGGCCCCTCCATCTACCTTACCTGGCTAGCGCCTCTTCCCTTTCAGGTCTCTTTCTGGGGGAAGTCTTCCCAGAGCTCCCCTCATTGACTGTTAGGTTCTCCAGCAGTGAGTACCAGTTGCTCCAGGACTGCCCTCACCTTGGTGCTAGATGGGCTGGGCCCTAGGTCACATGTCAACAGCCCTGGCCACCTGCATGCAGACAAAATGATGGGGAATGACACCTGTGAGCAGAAATGTTCCCCAAAGGTGCCCCTTCAAAAGGGAGATGCTGAATCTGGCTCTGGGATGTTGGGGCCTCCTGTCTAAGAGGCAGGTGTGTGTTGTGGTGGGCTGTGGCCATGTGGACCCCCTGTAGCAGTGTCTATCCTCCAGAAGGGAGCAGAGGGAAGAAAGAGGGTCAAGGACAGAAGCATGGGACTTGTCCCATTTTTGGCTTGCTGAGGAAAGAGGAGCCAAAATGAGCACTTGGGAAAAAGGAGGAAAAACATAGAAAAGGTGCCTAAAATGTCGCACTGTTTTATTTAGTTCTCAGATATTCTTACTCTTTTCTTTTTCACTTAGAATAGCTGGAAAAGGAGGGCCCTATGTGGCAGTCCCTGGGATGAGAAAACCATGTGTTGAAGCTGTTGCCGAATCCTTTGCTCTATTTTTACTTTCCTGACACGACCTCTTTGAGGCCTGAGTTGGGATCCTGGCCTGAGGTGGCCTAGCCAGCATCTCCAGGAAGTGCTGGGCCAGAGACAGATGGGGCCAGCCCTCACCTCATTCTCCAGAAACCATCAGAAAGCTGCTTATTCACTTCTCCTGAGCAGAAATAAATGCATTAGACCAGTGGTCTCAGATAATCTTGAGGGAGGTGAACATAGAATTAGCCCATAAATTACTTTTGTCTTCTTTCCTCTGTTCAAAGTAGTCCTTTTGTGGGGGAGGGTGGGTTGCATTAGCTGCGTTAAAAATTGGGCAGTAATGAATGTTCTTAAAATAGGAAGTCCACATTCCCAAGTTTATAAAGAAAAGCCACCTAGGGATGGGAAAACGTGGGCATGTGTGCAACGGCCATTCCATTAGCCACGGAATCCTTGATGAGCCTCGTGGGGAGCGCCTGTCAGATGGGATTTGTGGCCAAGCACAGGGCACGGTGGAGCCCGCTGTGGTTGCTTTTCGTTCTGCTCCCAGCTCCAGGTCAAGGGAGTCTTTGACATCCACTGTGCCGCGGCCAACCTCTAATTACATTTCTTTTTAAAAATATTGATAAACAGTCCTTCTGTTGATTCAACCGTTTTTAAACTGGAGCTTGTAGTTGTTGGCTCTGAACAAAGAAAGCAAATCCTTTAGCTAGCTCTTCAGACTCCACGAGCCTCCCCCTCAGCTCAAGGCTCTCTGACAGGCATTCAAGTGCTAGAGGAGGCAAACTGGGAGGGAGACAACGGGTCACCTCAGGATCAACCTCAGACCAGGCTGGACTTCACCACTTTGCTTCATCTTTGCCAGTCCCTGGTCCCGCAGGCCTCAGATGGAAGCAGAGCAACCTGAGGTGGAAGGGAATGCCACTGGAGGGGACCCCTTATGGCCTGCAGGCTCCAGAAAACTTAAGTGCCGTTCATTCCATCTTGGGGACGGCCACACTAAAGCAATCCCCAGGCCCAGACAACCCCAGCAGCAGCTGACTGCACTGGGGGTGGGGGTGGGGTGGGGTGCTGATGGGGTAAGTAGGGCAGTTAGTGGTCAGACTCCCTATCTGACTGACCCTCATTCCACGTGCATGACTGGGAGCCCAGTCAGCTGGACTGCCAGGTTCCCTTGTCATTAATTAGAAGACTTGGGAAATGGCCAGGCATTGACATGGCTACTTTAGTGACTGAGTCCTGAGAGGAGCCCCTTGTTATGAATGTGGCACAACAGTGATGACCATGCCGGACAGGAAACCCTGGCTCTCTGGCCGCTGGTCCTTCTGGGCTGCAGCTAACTTGACCTGGGGCCCAGCTCCTCCTCCCCATTGTCTTCCAGCCTTCTCCCTGTACCTCCGCACCACTGCAAGGTAGGCATTGTGTCTGTCCATTTACATTTCAATGTCAGTACCATTTACAGAGGAGGAAACTAAGACATAGAGGTAAAGTGCTCCACCCAAGAGCACAGGGCTGGTCAGTGGAGGAGCTGGGATTTAAACTTGGGCCAATCTGAGTACAAAGCCAGGGTTCTCAATTAATCTTCCAGCATCTCCTGGTCCCACTTTCTGCCTTTGGCAAGGTTCCTCTAGAAGTGGTTGCCTGAAATACATGCTGGGGTGATGTGGCCCTTGGATAGGGGCAAGGGCTCTGTGGAGGTGCCAGCAGCAGCCATGCCTTTTGTTAAGTCTTGCCCCACTCTGCCGAGGCATCCCCTTTAGTTGGGGGCCTTTGTTGCTCTGACCTACTTGGGCTTTGCCATTTTAGGAGATAATTATGAACCAGCTCAGTGACCATCAGGCCCTCTGCTACATCCCAGGAAATGGCCCTAACTGGGTTACAGGGTAAATCAGATACACTCGGCTTTTAATTCAATATGGTGGCTCTAAGTAACATTTGTCAAGATACAGGAGCTGGCCAGTGAGTTAGACCACAGTGATGGGTGGGTTAGAACCAGACAACAAGAACCCACCGGTACTTTTGATAGATCTTTACAGTGCAGTGGAGTGAATAACACCCAAGAGGAAGGAGGGCTCCTTAGAACTACCAGCCAGAGGAGACCTAAAGAGCAGCATTTGCCCCAAAACCAAACACAGAAGGCAGGCAGGAACAGGGGAAGAGATGAATGGAACCAGAAACCCAGGGTGGAAGTGGAAAGAGCGCTGTTTCATTGAAGGGGGATGAACGTGGGGTGTGTGTACGACCTGCAGCCGTGACCTGTGGGGCTTCATCCCTGACATCAAGTGTCTACACCTGCAACACTGTTCCACCTAGGAGCACAGCTATCCATGTTGAAGATGGTACAGTTCATCAGGTACACAGCAAACATTGGACCAGCTCTGAGGGGGAAAGCATTGTTCTTCTAATTGGAGTTCGGGGTTCACAATCACCAGGACAAAGAATCAGATTAGTGGGTGATGGGCTTTGGGGCTTTTCGTGACCTCTCCCTCTTCACAGCACTGCCAGCTGCCACAGTGCTGGGGTGCAGAACTGAAATTTCAGAAACTCAGTTCATCCCTAGACAGCCTGTCAGCAGGTGGCTGCCATGCCAGGATGGAGGCTCAGAGGAAGGAGGTCTTCAGGTCCAGGAGAGCTACAAGGAAGTGGTGTTGAAGGTTGAAGGGGAGGGGCAATGGTAGACAAAGCAGAAAGGGGTCTGGTGCCCTCCTTTCCCTTCTCCCTGGACTGCTACATTCACTGAGTCTTACTCAGCAGCACTGTCAAGTTTCATGAGAAATAATGCTGGCCTCAGGAAGGGGACTACAGCCAGATGCTAAGGACCAGGAGACTGGGCTTGATTCTATGACATGTGTGCCCACCCCCACCCACCTCTATGGGCAGCTGCACCTTTACACAGGTATTCTTTCTTTATGGAGCCCTGGTGGTATATATAGTGTTTATGCATTGGGTTGCGATCCCAAATGTCACTAGTTGGAAACTCTAGGGGAGAAAGACTCAGTCTCAGAATCTCACAGGGGCATCAACTCGATGGCAGTGAGTTTGGTTTTGGTTATTCCTTCTTTGCTCTTATTATTATTGTAGTTTGGGTGAAAAGAGCAAATTGGTTTTCCATTCAATAATGGACACATTTCTTGCTTTGTGACATTAGTTACAATCCCTTCAATGTAACAGTGTTCGTTCTACTTACTCCCCGGGTTTCCAGTTCCATTCATGCTTCCTATCCTGGTCCTGTCTGCCTTCTGCACTTGGTTTTTGGGGAAATGCTGCTCTTTGGGTCTCCTCTGGCTGGTAGTTCTGAGGTGCCTTTCCCCCCAGTGTTGTTCACTTCATAGGTCTGTTGTTGGGCTACAAGGTGCTCTTTGGGGATGGGTTCCGTTCCAGGTTTAAAGGGTATCTGCGGGCTGTAGTTTCGGGGTTATGGCATGCACATTTGTCATTATCTGAGGACAAACTTTATGCCAGAACCATGCCTCCATCTGTCTTTTCATCTTGGCACCTGCTGTGATGGTCCCCACATAGCAGGGCCCACATGAGGACAGTAGGACCTGCTATCATACAGCCCGCAGCTGACAAGAGGGAGCTTAAGGTGAGGGCTGGCCAGAGCCTTTCCGGCTAGGATGCTGGTTTCTCCACTGAGTACAAGCCCCCAGCTACAGCTGGGACTAAGCTGGTGTGTGCTTCCAGGAAGATCACCGGGGCGGAGATGCACTCTGCTGCTGACTTGCTGGCGAGGAGGTTTTATTCCTGTAATGAGGATGAGTTAGTCTTGCCTCTTGAGGCCAGGGAGTGGAATTTCAAAGGCTCTCTCTCTCCAGCCAGTCCTCTCCTGCCCTTGGCTTTTGCTCCTCCGATCACACTCTGCCTTCAGATGTCCAAGGGGCTGGCACCCTCACTGTATTCAAGTCCCTGCTGAAATTCCATCTCCTTAAAATACCCTCCCCTGATCACTCTATGCCCCCACCCCCCTGGACTCTACGCCACATCTCTTCTTAAAACCTTATCCCTTACCACATTATGCCTCATTGTTTTGCCTTTCTTCCCAACCTGGTTTGTCATTTGTGATATCTGCCCTTTAGGACTTACAGCTTTGGGGGCCATAGGTGGAGACTTATAGCTGAGGCCCTATGAGTGGGGACAGCTGGGTTCCTCCTCCAAGACAGGTATTTTGAGGAGGCTTTGCCATCATAGCCTGGGGCTCATGGCTGCCCTATGCCTTGTCTTGCTGGCCTGAACTACATGACTCACGTGACCCTGCTGGCTGACCTGCCTGGTTTCATCAAGAGATGCACAGAACCATCTTGCCTAAGAAGCTTTGAGTTCTGTCATGGACCCAGTGACATGCAGATGAAATAAAACCTGCATCCTGAAAGCCCTTTTCCTCTGTCAGAAATGCCATTAGGACATGGCACAGGCCCTGGAGACATGCCAGCCCAGTTTCAGGATGGCATGCCACCAATGCTGTCCTTTCACAGTAAAACGCTTGGCCAACTGTCCCACCAAGCCAAATATAATTCAGAGGCTGATGTCCTCATCCACCTGGGCCTTCCCTCTGAGAGCTGAAATCCAGAGGCACCTGCTCTCTACCCAAGGCTTATTTCACAGCTAGTGCAGGTGGAGCATGTTCTTTATGCCAGACGCAGTGCCAAGGGTTTATCTCATTAAACCCCACAAACTGCTATTATCTCCAGTTTATAGACAAGGACTCTGCAAAACCCTTCGAGTTCACAGTGTTGTCCTTGGTCAGCAGCAGGCTGGGACTTGAACCCCTATGGGTCTGACGCCCAAGCCTATGCTCTTAAGCAGTCTGCCATCCTCCTCCCAGGGTCTGTGGGATGATTCATTTCTTATTCTATACCCGGAGACAATGAGGCGTACACCAGAATAAAAGAGGGCCATTATGATATCGCTATTTGCTGTTTATCTAAATTAGATAATAAATCACAAAGCTTCTTGAAACAATATATGTGTCAACCCCCTGAAAGGGTTATCACTTAGCATTGTTTGATGGATTCTATGGGGGAATTCGCTCTTTCTTCTAGAAAATAGACAGTGAAATGGGGGAGGGGGAGGGAAGAATTAGGCAAAAATGAAATTTGGCTATCCCCTTCTTAAACTCGGGCCAGGGGCTCAGCCCAGGGACCCCCGTGGGTTGGATTGGCAGGGCCCCACAGGGCAGCAGGCACTCTTTCCAAGGCTTGGAGGTTGTGCCTGGGGAAGGGGGATGCCTGGTGTCCTAGTGCCCATAGTAGCAACAGGGCCAGCTGAGTGATGCCACCAAGCCCCAAATAACTCTGTGCCCATTCATCAGACTCAGCATAATTGGACATCTGCCACTGGCATCTCCAGATGTTTGCCTTTATCAGACGTCGATGTGGTTCAGTGTGTTCATTGAGAGCCTTGTAAAAAGCTCTAGCTGGTTGGGAGGCTTATTGTTCATTTTATTTGAGTTCTTCATCATGTGCAAATGTTCCAGGCACCATTAGGAGACACAAAAGACTTTGAAAACCCAGTGTTGGGCGGAAGCTCACTGGAGCGTGGAGAAGAGATGGCCATGGCCGTTTACAAACATTTGCTGAACAGTCAGGTGGCAGGCAGCACATCAGAGGCGGGGGCGGGGTGGTGGGGACAGAATAATGCTAGCCTGGGGCATCTACTGAAACCACATGGGGGTTCCCTTGGATTGTGATTTGCTCATTAATGTGTCTTGGAGGCTGGGGACCAGAACTGGGGCAGGAGCCCGATCAGGGGAGGCACACATTGCTTGAGGTGGACATTTGAGGTCTCATTCCACACACATTTTAAATGTTGTTAAACCATAAATGTAGCTTGACAAGATGCAATTATTTACACATAGGTTCCTAAGCGTATTTGGGAAAAAGGAAATGCAGGCAATGAGAACTGTCCCTGTCAATTTACAAAATGCATGTCAGAGGCAGCATCATGGAAATACATAAAAGGTTGCTCAAAGACACATATGGGAGGAGGATAATTTAAATGATCAATCACATCTTTTGGGTGTCCGGCGACCATTACCAACTGCTCTGAAAAGGATCACATTAGAAGGCCCTGGTACTGTGGGAAAGACATGTGGAACAAAACCTAAAGGCAGTGAAGACCCCCACCAAGAGACAGGTGGGACACCCCACCCCCCACCCCACCACCACCCAAGGCTATGGTCCTTAATCACCCTTCAGACCCGGGACCAAGCTCATCCCTGTGGCAGAAAAAGCAACCACTTAAACTCAAAAGGGCAGCATTTCCCCAATGACAAAGTTCAAAAGGTTAGGAAAGGAGGAGGGATGGAAACAGGAAACTCGGGGTGGAAGTACGATAAAGGGATTGCAACAGATGAGCAGAAACAACATGTGAAAGCAAGACTGTTGATCTACTCTGTAAACCTTCACCTCTTCACAATCAAAATTATAAAAACATATTCTATCGATTGTCCTCCACCCCGACCCCCAATAACCAATTTTGAACCAATGCTTGCTCAAAGTATTTCTTTAAAATCAATTCATTTATTTCTCTCCCTTTTTTTCAAAAAAAAAAAATTGTAGAGGCTTTTAAGGAAATACATGATGGTGAAATTAGCAAAGTAGAAAAGCAAAAAATTAGAACCAGTCAGAAGAGAGAATAAAATGACAGTGATTAGCCTTAGGTCTGAGCTTCCTGGAATCCAAGATGAATGGGAGACACGATCAATTGCATAGTTCCAACCACTCAAATGGACAACATACTCCTATTCATGAGTATTTAATTACTTATGAATTTATAAAAGTAGGAGAGGAAACTTTCTTGGAAAGTTGTGGTGTTTGATATTGGAAAAACCTAAGTGACCTCTGGGCATGGGATATTTTTACAAAAGTTTAGAAAGGAAAAGAAGTTTACATTTTGGCAGGGGGTGGCTTTGTGAGAGGTAAATCGTGGGCAATATAAACAGATACACCCACTAAGATATGAACCTGAGGTGACTCCAATTGATTTATTGCTCAATGAATCACTTCCTGTGGTGAGGGAGACCCGTCAGAGACCAGTCACTTGGGCCCAAGCACTGGGCAGCATGTGGTCTATCCTTGGGAAAAGGCCCTTCCATTTCTCTAGTTTGCTCAGACAGTCCCTGGTATGCTCTGTATGTAGAAAAAAAATCAAGGTTCTCCCTTCCCGGGTTGAGAATGCCACCGGTCAAGGTTGAGGGCCAGGGCACATGCCCAGAGTGCCCTGGTGACCTGCTTGCCTGGTACCAGCAGCTAGCTACTCACTTTGGATGATAATAATAATTTAGACAAAGCAAAATTAAAAGCAGAAAAAGGATCCATAAAAGGAGAACATGTGCAATCTGACAGGAGCACTTTTGGAGCTCTCGGTGGCAATAATCTGCCCGGGCTTTTTCCACAGACGGCACCTGGCTGGGCCTGCTGTGGCAGAGGGTGATTGGGAGTGGAACAGATATGGTTTTGGACTTTGCTCTAGAACAACTGTTCTCAACCTGGGGGTTGCGACCCCTTTGGGGGTTTAACGACCGTTTCATAGGGGCCAGCCTAAGACCATATTTCCGATGGTCTTAGGAACCGAGACACCGTTCCTCTATCCTACTCCAGGCGGGTCTGCCCACACGCAGATGCACCCACATACGGGGTCACCACAACATGTGGAACTGTATTAAAGGGTCTGGGCATTAGGAAGGTTGAGAACTACTGTTCTAGAAGAATTTGTTATGGTTAGACTGCTTACTGGTCTCACAAGGACCTGTGGGTGGTGGAGGGGGGTGCAGGGGAGGGATCCTCTGAGATAATGCTGACCTGTCACTTGCTGCATTCCCAGTTATGTAGATGGAATGTGAGCAGCGACTGCATTTTAGCAACCGCCTTGGTGGCACCTTTTATCCTCACTCACTCCGCTGCGGAGATTCCAGTGCTACTCTGGAGAGCCTTTGTGAGCTGCCATTATGCTTGAAGACTCCTGAGTGAGCTCATTGGAGCACCAGCAGAGAATGCCTTTCTGGAGAGGCTGAGTCCTAGGCCCGGGTAAGCAGGGCCCCATGGTATCTCCTGAGGTTGGGGATGCTGTGGGTGGGGGTGCAGTGGGGTACCAAGGAACATACCCTGAACATCAAGACCCCAGGAGAAGGAATGCATTTGCAAGCCAAATCTTGCTTGTAGCTAGGGCAGCGGGTGTGGGTCTGAAGCAGAAGCTGGTCACAGAAGCTATAGGGAGGGGTCTGATGCCTGAGGTCTGAGGACACCGTAAGTCAGTATCCTTGCTGGATCTGTGGACTTCCTCTCTGAGATTCTAATAGCACCTGACCTGACCCGAAGGATCCGAAAGAAGAATGCCGGCAAACGCAGACCTCCAGTTCTGTAGATCAAGGACCTAGGGCTGCCTAGATTCTAGGTGGGTGTTACTATCTGCTGAAGGAACCCCCAGTCCCCCCCCCCTGTAGATCTTTACCTACTTGACAGTTTACCACTCCACAGAGAGGAGGCTGACCTTAGTCACTTTCTTGGGCAAGCCTCACAGCCTCTCCCAACCTTCTCTGAGAAGCAGGCACGAAGAGCTGGTCTGCCTGCCCCTGAGGTCCTCAGAGGCAGCTCCTCTCCCAACCCACCTTGGAAGCCTGCAGACTGTGCACATGGAAGATATGCAGAGCAGTGACCCACAGCAATGCCCAATACCTGCTGGTGTTAGTATTGCAGGCTGTGCTTACGCCAGAGGTTGGGAAGCAGGGGGCTCGGGCAAATGCACCTGGGAGAGGAAGGAGGGAAGGTTCAGGTAGTGGACTCTGTCATCCACAGATCTAGACTGGGCCCACCATCCAGAACCTTGCTGATCTTCACACTGCAGATGTCACTGCGAGACTCGGGCACAAATAACTCTGGAATCTTCCTGCCTCAAGACAGACCAACTCAGGCTATTTGGGCAGTGGGGATAGGATTTTCTTATATTTCTAGATGCTAAATCTGGCAATGCCAAGTCAAAGAGTTGTTTTTAGTTGTCTTCAAGTGGATCCTGACTTGTGGCAACTCCACCGGTGCTGAGCAGAACTGCTCCTGAGAGTTTTCAAAGCAGACCACCAGGCCTGTCTTCTAAGGGGATTCTGGGTGCAGTGGATCTGCCAAGCTCGTGGCCAGTAGTCAAGTGTTTAACTGCTCCTGGCACGCAGGCCAGCCTCTCTAACTACAAATCTTTGCTTTGCTGCAGGGTTTGAAATAAACTCAATTTATGTTTTTCAACTACCTTGGATGGAGCTAGGAGCCCTGGGAACACTGGTGAAGTGCTCAACTGCTAATCAAAAGGTTGTGGGTTCAAACCCACCCAGTGGCTCCCAGGGAGAAAGACCTGGTGATCTGCCCCTGCAGAGATTACAGCCTAGGAAGAAACCCTATGGGGCAATTCTGCTCTGAGTCCAGGGAGTTGCTGTGAGTCGGAACCGACTTGATGGCACATGACAACACCAGAGACAGTGGCAGCAGTGATGAGCCCAAGTCCTGTGATAATCTAGGCAGAGTGAAGACCCCTAATGGTGGGTGGGTCTATGGTACCTGCCGTGTCAGGCCAGGCGACAGACGGCAGTGATGTCTGCCTAAACGGGGCATCAGCTGGACAGTGCTGACTACTCAGGTCCAGGGTGGGGATGGCTTCTGTTCAGCATCAATTGGGAAAGAAAGGGAACAGACTGAGAAGAGGAGTCGAGCACGCAACTGCACTGCTCAGGGTCAAAACGCCTCTGTGGGCATGTGGAAGGCAGCCCCCAAGGGATAGCAGACCCATTCCTCCCAGCCTGCTGTCCTGCCAGAACCATCTCAGTCCTGTGATCACAGAGGGCCAGAGATGCCTTGGCTGCAAGGGGGAAGGGGGTGCACTGCATTGCCTGGCTAGAAACCCAGAGCTGGGATCAACTCCCTGACACCTTCACCACCCCCTGCCAGAGGGACCGCTGTTGTTCAGCATGGACACACCAGTCTCCATCTCAGTCTTTTGCTTGGAACCCCTCCCCACCCCTGCAGTTGTGTGGCAGGCAGTGGGAGGCTGAGGGGGGGAATGTGGGAAGGGCTTGAGGAGGCCTGGTGGCCAGCTGGACTGCCCACAGGAGGCAGAGCCTGTGCCCATTGGGCTGGCCTGCTGGGAACAAAGATGGATAGTGATTAAAGACGAGGCCCACATCCGGCGATCCAGGAACACTCGGCCAACATGTCGGGCATCTTTGTAAAAGCAGCTGAGTCACTAGACAATCCCTATGCTTCACCTCACATTTTTATTCTGTAAAATGGAGCTTGTAATTCCTTCTCTGCCTTGTCCTGGTGGCACCCCAGGGAAGTAGCTGTGATGGCCATCAAGAAGTACTGGGGGCTAGAAGGAGGGTGGGGTAGAAGTGATGGACGTGAGGAGAGAGGTGGGAGTGGGGGAGATTTTGAAACTTCTCTTTGTGTGTGTGGTACATATATATGTAACAAAAAGATTTGCCATTCCAGCATTCTTCCAATATATAGCTCAGAGACCTGTGTTAATCATGTTGTTCAACCACCACCCTCAACAGAAGCTGAGCTTGTTAACCATTGTCTTCCTCTCAGTAGGGGGAGGTTTTGAGAAAGAGGACTGGGAAACCAGAGTGCCTGAAGCAGAAGTGAGGATGTGTGGGAAGTGCAGACCTGTGTGGGGAAGCCAGTAAGCGTGCGTGCTTTTGAGACATGACAGGTTTGAGAAGGTGGCAGGCAGGCAACTGGAAATGTGAGTGACGACCAAGAGAACTTTTGAGGCAGGAGTTTGGTGAGGGTCAGTTTGTGAGCCTCCAGAGGCATTTGCTGAAGAGGAACAACCCAAAGATGGCGCCATGGGGAGGACGGCCATCTCAAAATCAGTGTTGAAATCGGCAGGAGCCCCTGAGAGGTAGGATACACCCTTAAACCCACAAGTAACCACACCAGCCAACACCAGACCTTCACAAAAAGGCCAGATGGGAAAATTCAACTGATTTTCAGCCACATCCCCATTCCAGCTGTGACTGCAGAGTAAGCCAAATGTGTTGCTGAGCAGTCAAAGGCTGCCACAGCTCCCTTGATTCTGACACACTGGGCTTTGTAAGGAGAGGCCTAGAGGCCCTCACTCAGTGGATTTGCTCTTATTTAATACACAGCGCTGGCGAATGTAGTTACCTAGTTTCAAGCTAAAGGGCCCATGTGGCACAGTGATTACAGTGCATGGCTGCTTTAGTGGCTTGGACCCACCACTTGCCCTGTGGCCATCTACTTCTGTAAAGGTTTACAGAATCTTGGAAACCCTCGGGGGACGTTCTACTCTGTCCAGAAGGGTTGCTAGCTATAAGTGGGAACTGACTCGTCTGTTTTCATTTTAAAATCAGACTCAAGAGTTAAAAGACAAGCAAGTGGCTTTGCTACGTGTGAGGTCATCACAGGGAGGAATTGGCCTAGACAGGCTCCTACTTCCCACTTAAGACTGATAGTTCATGAGTCTTATACTTTCAGAATGAAAACTTCTAAGCTGTTAAGACCTTGTGAATAAAGCTCCACACCTACTGCTTCCAATGGAGGGCCAGTGTATAGTGCATGTCAGAGTTAGCTTTGAAGCACTTAGGTACTTGACCAGGGAAAGAAACAGTATTCATTGAGCACCTGCTACATACTCACTGTCTTAAGCAGGTTCATCTCTGAACAGTTCTACAAATAAGGACCATCTTTATTGTTTTCCAGAAAAAGGAGTGGACATGGATGAAATGCTTTATCCTAGATCACACTGCTAATGCTTTCTTCCCGTCATCCTCTGCTGACACGCTCCTTGCCTGGCATTTCTCGGCTGTCTGTGTGGGGTGTCTGCTCCTTGTCAGCAAGCAGCCCAGGTTTTACTGGCTTCATGGGGCCTGAGTTTAGGTGACACTCTCTAGGGTGATGGTTACAATAGTCACTGTCCCAACAGTTCACTGTGGAGTCTGGATGTTTCTACCCTGGCCCATGGGGGGTCGGGTAGAAACTAGCCTTTCTTTTCTTTTCTTTTTTTTTGAAACTAGCCCTTCTTACACTTAGAATGCCCCCTTCTTAGGTGGGAGGGAGTTGGCTTCCTCCTCCAAGGAGAACTCCTGAAGGACCTCGATGGTGACAGGCTCCGTTTTTCATCCTTTAATCATTCAGAAAAACATATCCATTTCAGTTTATTCAAAACAGTGGAAAATCATTGAGGTTCTTCCTGTGTAAAGGTTAAGCTATAAAAAGATAAGTGGACTTAGAGAAATCCATGCTAGTGGTAGTAGTGTATTAAAATGCATCCAAAGAAGGATTTAATTCTCCATTGGACATTGCTTACGATAATCTCCTCTTCACTCCTCTCCAAGCAAACTTTTGGTTCCTGGTTTTCGGCTCAGGGCCAGAATAAGTGACTTTCAAAGGGTAGAACATGGACTGTACAGACCGAGGGTCCTGAATCTGAATCCTTATCAGCTGCTGTATCCCTGAGCCTTAGTTTCCAGGTCAACAAAATGGGGACATTCTCCCAGCCTTGGTGCTTTCCTGGGGCACTGCCTGTGGTCTGGGCTGACAGGCAGTGAGACCCTTTCCTACCCTTGTGCCCGTGGCATTCTGGGACACAAGCAGAGGTGGCCTGGCTTGATCTGGAGATGACACAGCCTCTGAAAAGGCAACTGCCAGACCAAGTTTTTTGTTTTTTTTAAACATTTTATTAGGGGCTCATACAACTCTTATCACAATCCATACACACATCAATTGTGTAAAGCGCATTTGTACTTCGTTCTCAAAACATTTTCTCTCCACCCAAACCCCCGACATTAGGTCCCCATTTTTCCCCTCCCTCCCTGCTCCCCCTTCCCTCATAAGCCCTTGATAGTTTATAAATTGTTATTTGGTCATATCTTGCCCTGTCCGACGTCTCCCTTCACCCACTTTTCTGTTGTCCGTCCCCCAGGGAGGAGGTCACATATAGTCCCTTGTAATTGGTTCCCTCCTTCCCACCCACTCTCCCTCTACCCTCCCTGCAGACCAAGTTTTTGCAAGGGTTCTGCCCTGCCTTCCTTCTCTACCCCTGGCCACCCAGTGTTCCTAGCCTCTGGTAGGGCACTGCTGTGCATGGACTTGGGTGACCTTCAAAGCCCTGGCAGCTGGAAGATAAACAAGTAGCTGTGAAATCCCCATCATGAGGACAGTTTAAGAGGGCAGTTGGAAAAGGGGTGGGGGGCGGGGTGGGGGGAGGGGGGCAGTTGGTAATTTAACTGCTTTTGTGAAGCTGGCAAGTGATGGGAAGATGATAGTGTTTTGAGGACACAATCTGGTGAGTAAAATCCTTACTTTTCTTCCTTATATTAAACAGAATTTGGGAAAAATCTTTAAAGGTGCTTTTTGGCAGATAAGGAGTGGTTGTGCCCGGCTTTATTAGCAGATCAAGGCTTCGTCTGTGCAGCTAGGCTGTGGGTTGGTGAGGAGGAAGGGCTTGGGAAGATGGAGTGGACTCTAATGGCATTTGGGCCTTCTGGGGGCACTCCCTGGGCCCCCCAGTCGGGAGTTGGCCTTGGCATCTTGATTTGCATCCCAGCAGGAATTGAAGGAATGGCATGTGCAAAGGCCTGCAGGGGCAAGCCCTGACTCTCAGATCTGGCCAACAGGGGCTCAGCACACATGAAACTAGATTGTGCAGACTGAGATGCGAGTGAGCTGGTCTGCTGTGTGTCCTGCACAGACCACACAAGGGGAGTAGGGCTAGGAGGCAGCAGGGCCAGGATGGAGATGGTCTTAGTCACGTAGGGGCCCCGGGGAAGGGGCTGTAGGAGACAATGAAGCCGGAGGACTGGAGGACATATGAAATGGAGGGAGAAGGAGGAGCAGGGCTGGGAGGCCTCTCAGCCTGAGCAACTGCATGGATGATGAGATGTGATCTGGCATGGGACAGAAGGCTGTTAGGGATTGAACTATGTCCCCACAAAATAAGCGTAAATCCTAGCCTCTGTGCCTATGGTTATAAACCCATTTGGGAATGGGTTTTCTTTGTTATGTTAATGAGGCAGGAATAGTGTGGGATGGCTTTGAAGTCAATCTCTTTTGAGATATAAAAAGGGATCAAACAAGCCAGCAGCAACAGATGTGGGAGAAGAGAGATGCCGAGCCAAGTGAAGATCACTCTACAGCAGGAGCTCACAGGAACAAAGTCCTTTCTCCAGAGCTGTCAGAGAGAGAGAAAGCCCCTCCCTTGGAGCCCCCCAAATTATGAGACAATGTACTTCTGTCTATTAAAGCCCCCCACTTGTGGAACTTTTGTTTAGGCCACCCAGGGTAACGAAGACAAGGAAGGTGTAGGTTTGGCTATCCATGATGAGTCAGACTTGATCGCAGAGCAGCTGAGGTGTCTGCGAGGCATCCAGGTGAACCTGTGCATGGGTGCACGGGACATGAAATGGGCAGCAGGGAGAGGCAGACCAGAGATAGCAACGTGGATGTGGCCACTAACTGAAGCCAAACGAGGGGGCAAGATCCCACAAGAAGAGTTCAGGGGACACACCGAGTCAACGGAAGAAACTCCAGGAAACACTGATATTTGAGTTGAAGGACAGACAGACTCCCTGAGAAAGCCTGGGAAAACTTGGCATCAGGGAGCCTTGGATATGGGAGTCTGTAGGGGTGGAGGTAAGCAGGGAACTCTGCTTTCGAGTTGGGGCCACCATTGGGTTAAACCTGTGGGTTGCTGAGGGATACCAGCCTGCTCAGCAATGCCAAGGTTATAGCTATGATTTGAGCCAACTCTGCAGGATTTCAGAGGTACCTGGGTATTTCTAGACAAACTGCAGAAATTCTCGTGCTCCTACAGTTTATGTTGTTTCTGCCAGGACATTGTAAATTTAGGTAACTTGAGAAGCGTAACCACAGCTACTATGTCTATATTATCTTAGTCTTTAAAATGCATTTATAAGCAGGCACTTATTTTAAATATTGACATGAGGTTCTATTTTAATGTCTCATACTCTGTAAGGGGTTGCCGGGTAGTGCAGTGGTCACATGTTGAGCTGCGAGCTGCAAGGTCAACAGTTTGAAATTACTAGAACTAGACAATGACGGCGGAGCCAGATATAGCTTTTTATCCCCTTTCAGAGTTACAGCCTCAGAAACCCACAGGGGCAGTTCTACCCTGTAAGGTTGCTATGAGTCAGAATTGACTCGGCAGTGAGTTTGGGTTTTTTTGGTATGCTCTTCAAATGTAGTTTAATTAAAAACTACAGAGTACTTATGTAATTTGGAGACTCTTTGAGAGTCTACCTCTTCAGCTGTTTTTTTTTTAATGTCACAAGAGACCTGTCTTAGATCATTAGACATTCACTTGACATTCTCTGCTTTGTAAAGTAAAAGAGAGAGGGAGGTTTTGGGCTCAGACACAAGCAGGTTTGCCTCCAGATAGGCCTAACAGCCTGATTTAGTATCAGAGCTCTGAAATGATTGATTATCCATTAGGGTAGTTAATACAGAGTTTATTACCTCAGATTCAAACTGACAACTTCTCTGCCGAAAGGAGAGGTAGGCCAGGCCAAACAGAACTCATCTCTGAAGGGAGGTGTGGGTTTTACTGTCCATCCAGTGGCTTCATGAGAGTTGGGGGGGTCTCCCTCCCCCTCCTCATGGTCCTCTGCTCATACCAGATCAGAAAGAATCCTTAGTAATGTTTATCAACCTTAATCATGGAATAATAAAATAAATACAGTTGTAAATGGCTTAAATGTAATATTTCCTACATTGTTTGAGTTCTAGAGCCCTGGTGGTGTAATTGGGGTGCTAACCTCAAGGTAAGCAGTTCAAAATCACCAGCCTGCTCCACAGGAGAAAAATGAAGCTTTCTACTCCTCTAAAGAGTTAAGTCTCAGAAACCCATAGGGGCAGGTCTACTCTGTCTGGCAGAATCAACTTGATTGCAATGAGTTTTGTTGAGGTTTTTTTTTTAGAACAGCAAAATTATTTTTTAAAATCTTTCAACATTGAATTACAATTTTATTAGTTACGCTATTTGCGCTTGAGTGGGAGCCTGATTTTATTTTTCTCTTTTATTTTGTTACTACTTCGTTCTCAAAAAAGTTATTGATAGAGTTTGACAAATACCTGTTGTTTTTAGGTGCTGTCACGTTGGTTCCAACTTAGAGTGGCTCTATGTACAGCAAAGTGAAACAATGCCCAGTCCTGCGCCGTCCTCACTATTGCTCTAATGTGAGCCCCTTGTTGCAGTCACTATCCCAACCCAT
Source organism: Echinops telfairi (assembly GCF_000313985.2). NCBI lineage: Eukaryota > Metazoa > Chordata > Mammalia > Afrosoricida > Tenrecidae > Echinops > Echinops telfairi. The sequence continues at coordinate 31,121,760 of NW_022106189.1, forward strand.
CTCACTGAAGGTTCCCCTCTTTTGCCGCTGCCCCTTCACTTTACCAAGCATGATGTCCTGCTCCAGAGGCTGATCTCTCTTGACAACATGTCCAAAGCACATGAGATGAAGTCTCACCCTCCTTGCCTCTAAGGAGCATTCTGGCTGTACCTCATCTAAGACAGAGCTATAGTTCTTTTGCAGTCTGTGGGACTTTCAGTATTTTTTACCAACGCCATCATTCAAATGCATCAGTTCTTCTTCAGTCTTCCTTATTCCAGGTACAACTTTCACACACACATGAGAGTGTTAAAAATATGATAGCTTGGATCAGGCACTTCTTAGTTCTCAAGGTGACAGCTTTGCTCTTCAACATTTTAAAGAGGTCTTATGCAGCTGATGTGTCCAATGCAATATATTGTTTGATTTCTCAATGGCTGCTTCCATAAGCATTGATTTTGGATCCATGGAAGACGAAATTTTTGATAACTTCAATCTTTTCTCCGCTTATCATGATGTTACCTATTGGTCGAGTTGTAAGGTTTTTGGTTTTGCATTGAGTTGCAATCCACACTGAAGGCTGCAACCCTTGATCTTCATAGCAAGTGCTTCAAGTCCTCTATTTCAACAAGCAACACGGTGTCATCGTGTCACCTGTATATCAAAAGTTGTGAATAAGCTTTCCTCCAATCCTGATGTCAAATTCTTCTTCATATAGTCCAGCTTCTTGGATTATTTGCTCAGCATGTAAGTTGAATACGTATGGTAAAAGGATACAACTTTTCCTGATTTTAAACCATGTAGTATTATCTTGTTCTGTTTGAATGATTGCCTCTTGGTTTATTTACAGGTTCTGAATGAACACAATGAAGTGTTCTAGAATCCCCATTCTTCTCAATGCTATCAATACTTTGTTATGATCCACACAGTTGGAGGCTTTTGTGTAGCCAATAAAACACAAGCAAATATCTTTCTGGTATTCTCTACTTTCAGCCAAGATTCACTTGACATCAGCAATGGTATCTCTCATTCCACATTCTCTTCTAAATCTGTCTTGCATTTCTGGCAGCTCCCTGACCATGTACTGCTGGAACCATTGGTGGATGATCTTCAGCAAAAGTTTACTTGCATATGATATTAATTATATGGTTTAATATTTTCTACATTTTGTTGGATTGCCTTTCTTTGGAAGGGTCCAAATATGGATCTCTTCCAGTTGATTAGCCAGGTAACTTCCAGATTTATTGGCATAAATGCATGAGTGCTTCCAGTGCTTCATCAGCTTCTTGAAATATTTCGATTGTTATACTGTCAATTTCTGGTGGTGTTGTTAGGTGCTGTTGAGTCCATTTGGACTCGTAGAGACCCTATATACAGCAGAATGAAGCATGGCCGCGCCCTGCAACACCCTCATAAGTGTCTTATGTCTGAGTCCATTGGTGCAGCTGCTGTGTCAATTCCCGGAGCCTTGTTTTTTTCCGCTAAAGATTTCAGCACAGCTTGGCTTTCTTCCTTCATTACCATTGATTGGTTCTTGATCACATCCTGTCTCTTGAAATGGTTGAATATCGACCAATTCCCTTTGGTACAGTGACTCTGTGCGTTCCTTCCATCTTTGTTCGATGCTTCCTGTATTGTTCAATATTTTGTCCATGAACTCTTTCAGTATCGCAACTTATGGCTTACATTTTTTCTTCAGTTCCTTCAGTTTTATATATGTGGAATCTGTTCTTTTTTTTCAATTGCACAAATAACCTATTTTTATTCTCTATCGCTTTTAGTCATAACTTAATATTGCTGAATTTTTAAAAATTAAATAATCATTTTATTAGGGGCTCATCCAACTCATCACAATCTTTACATCCGTCATTTGTGTCCAGCACATTAGTACATATGTTGACTTCATCATTCTCACAACATCCGCTTTCCACTTGAGCCCTTGGTGTCAGCTCATTTTTTTTCCCTCCCCGCTCCCCGTCCCCCTCCCTCCTGATAATTTATAAATTATTATCATTTTATCATCTCTTACCCCATCCAACGTCTCCCTCACCCACTTCTCCGCTGTCCGTCCCCCAGGGAGGAGGCCATATGTAG
>NW_022106189.1:31125059-31135329 GCF_000313985.2 Echinops telfairi
TTTTTTCTAACATTCACGTTGATCTTTTCTTTTGCTGCTATCTTTTTAAATGATATTTTGCTTTATTTGAGTATGGTGTTCTTGATGTCTTCTGTCATTAGTGTTGAATAATTCAAATATATTCTTGAGACGTTCTCAAATTTCAGGTGGGATATACCGAATATACGGATATTGGCTCTCATGGACTTATTTTAATTTTCTTCAACTTGAACTGACATATGAGCAGTTGATGGCTTCTTTCACAGTTCTTAATCATCTCTTCCCACAGATTTTCAATTTGATTACTGTGTATTCCGCCTGGAGAAGTCCATGTGTATAGCCATTGTTTATATTGCTGAACAAAGTTATTTGCAATGAAAAAATCATTGCTTTTACTAAATTCTATCACCTAAGCCATATTTTCCAACTACTGTTCCTTCTGGTTTGTTTCCAACTTTTGCATTCCAATCGCCAATAATTATCAATAAATTTTTATTACATGCTTGATCAATTTCAGACAAAAAGTTGGCTGGTTGTTTGTAAATTAGAATAATAGTTGTGTGGATTAGATTTCCTTGTATGTATATAGATAGTATCCTTTCACAGACAGCATTGTACTTCAAGACAGATCTTGAAATGTACTTTTTGATGATGAATGTGACACTATCTTTTTATTCCTCTTGAATTTTGTCATAGCAAACCAGCTGATTATCTGATGAAAAATGGTCAATACCATTTCAGCTCACTAATGCCATTTCATTTTTGATGACTTCCAATTTCTTTAGATTCATACTTCATACATTCTGTATTCCAAGTAACAGATATTTACAGTTGTTTCTTCTCATTTTGAGTCATGTTGCATCAGCAAATGAAGGTCCCCCAAACTTTAGTCCAGTAACATCATTATGGTGAAGGTAGTTCCTCCCCAGTCATATTTTGAGTGATGGCAGTGACTGAGTCCAACCTGAGGTGTTCCTATCCCTGCACTGCATATGACAATGTTCCAGATATTCATAAGATTTTCAGTATATCTGACAATGGTCCCCTACTATTCACAAGGTTTTTAGTGGCTAAGTTCTCAGAAGTGGACAGCCTATTCCTTCTTCATAGTCTGTTCTTAGTCTGGAAGCTCTGCTGAAATTTGTTCATCTTCTACGAACCTGCTGGTCTTCAAAATACCAATAGCATAGCTTCCAGTATCACAGCAACACACAAGCCACCCCAGTATGACAAACTGACAGACAAGTGGTGGTCACAAACACTTAACACAATACTGTTGCTAAGACACTGGAACATTTGACAGATTCAATGACCATAAAAGCACCACCAGCAACAAAAACAACAGCGCATGTGTGTAGTGAGTGCACAAACTCACGTGATTCAAAGTATCAGTGTTATTGTGCAATTGGGAATAATGACAGCTCTGACCAGAGTGAATTGACCAAAGCTCCGAATTCACTGTCATCAAGTCAATTCCAACAAGTAGGGACTTTATAGGACAGAGCAGAACTGTCTCTGTGGGTTTCTGAGTCTATAAATCTGTATAGGGGCAGAAGACTTCATCTTTCTCCCCCTGAGAGGATGGTGGGTACAAACTGCGGACCTTGTGGTTAGCAGTCCAAAGTGGAACCCACTACATCACCAGAGCTCCTTGGCCAGAGTACATTATAAAGCTCAAAAAGTAAATTACCAGAGCAGTTACATTTCTGCTGACAGTCGTTTTGGTGTCATCTCTTTGATGGTGTCATCCTGTGAGGTCCACGCCATCCAGACCAGGGAAGCCACTCTTTCCACTGGACTAGAGACCAGATTTCCATTAGGAAAAGTGACAGATCATTGGTCACCGCTGTGCTTCCTGCTGGCCCATATTAGGGAGAACTCTTCACCCTGAATGGAAGTTTCATGGGGCATGGCTCAGAGTCGGATCCATTTTCCTGCTCAATCCCTCAACCTCTGGCTGGCTCCTTGCCCTCCACCATCCCCTTCTCAGCTTCCCCTCCCTGGGGCTTCACAAGCTGAGCCCACACTGTCTACTCCACTCTTCCTTCTCAGAGTTACTGCAGCTACCCCAGTGGGGTTTGTCCCTAAGCTTTCCTCTCCCAGGTGTCTGACAAACTTTACAAAGTAGACGTATACAGTCATTGTTGTCTTTTCCTAACCCTGGAAGGTTTCCTTTTAACATTAACATCTAACTTGCCCCTTATTTCAACTCTTCCTTGTATGCTTAGCAAACAGTTTACCTTGGCAGGTTCACCAGGAAGTAATAATACTGCTAAAGACAGGTGCTTTATGGAGCTTTTATTTCTGAATGTGTGTGTGTGTGTGTGTGTGTGTGTGTAGGCAGGCTGTACCTTTAGGTGGGTGTTTAACAGTTTCCTAGCTAATGTTATTGTTGCTCATGTTAAAAGCAGCTTCTTTGGTTCCTTAAGTCTCATCTACCTGGTATGGCACGGCACACACAAGGTTATATTCCAGAAGTAACTTAACTGGTCCTAAGACCAGCCTTATCCCAGCCCAGGTGGGAAGTCTGTGTCTATGGAGGATGCCTCAGCTTCTCTCCTGGAAGGTTCTCTGCTGATTTCCAGAGCACTCCATCATGCACGCTGCACCTGCAGGCTATTTGTAGTGGCTACTATGGTTTCTGCTCAGACGCTGTCTCCAGGGTCAGCACTCCCATTCCAAGCCTGGAATCCTCCACAGCTGCAGCCCTCAGCTGAGGGAACTGCCTCACTTAAAGTTAAGCCCATGCTCAGGGGAGGGGCTGATCTGTAGCCAGTGACTGCTTGATGGGGGCGGGGGGTGGGGGGTGGTGGGGTTGATGCTGAGGGTTGGCTCCTTGGCCTTAATTTGGGACATTCTGAGGAGCCATCTCAGCCCCAGTGTTCCCAAGGAGCTGATGAGGCTTCAGCTGCCACCACAATCCAGGTAAGCTGCTCCTCCTGCCCAATCCTGTCTTCCTCATTTCTTTGCACGGTCAACAAACCTCCTGCACACAACTCAGAGAGGCCAACCTAAGACAGCTGCTGTGACTGCTGAGCAAGAGGCTGCTGGATGCCATGGCACCCACCCCCACCCCCCAACAACAACCACCTGGCCATGCTGTGCAGGGGCTGCTGAGATGTTTCCAGTTTCTGCTGGGAGCCCAGTGGGACAAAGTCCCCTCAACTGCTTTTTTTGTTACAGTCTTCTGTTATACTAAATCCTCCCCAAAGAAGTCACTTGGAAGGTATTTGTTTTTGGACTTGGACTCAGGAAAAACCGTGCTTCTTTAGGCCTTTGGTCTGTTTGGTTTGTACCTATGCTACAAGCGCCAATAATAGGGGAAGAAACTGGGCTTTCTTTGCTTCAATTGCCAGGAAGCTTAGAGACCAGTCAGAGACCTACTTGTTGCAAGATGAAAACCCTTGCACACTCTGCGTTCCCTTATGCACTGTCCACGTTATGGTTATTTGGGTTGTTTTGCTGCATCACACAGTCCCTCTGAGCTGCCTCAAACTCTGCTGGAATGAAGAGGGGTATAGAGTAGTAACCAGACACATCCAGGCATAGTAGTTTGGTGTCAGACAGAACTAAGTGCCTGCCAGTTGCTGTTGCTGGGACCGTTGCCAACTCACAATTTCTCTAAACCATAGTTTGAGCCAAGGGTAGGCCTGATGCCTGCTTCACAGCATTATTTTGAAGACAAATATAATAAGCATGTGCATGGGGCATATCAAGTGCTCAATAAATGGCATTGATAATAGTTTTAGAAAACACAAAACCACCTTGTTCCTAAGAACCTGCCAAGCCATGTGGTCAGACTTCTCCCTTCTCCCTTCTTTGTCAACTGTTGGCCAAGATAGTATTTCTGTCCTATCAGGTCTCACTTTCTCATGGAAGAAGACAGTAGACTGTGGGGACCAGTAGAGGAATGGCTGTTAATCCAAACAGATATGTTCACAATGAAAACATTCCTATTATAAATGTACACCTATTTGGCTGGATGAAAATGAAATAAAACTATGTAATAAATGAAGCTTTCATAAAATGGGTCAGGGGGGCCACTCAGGGAGGGAAGTTGTAGATAAGAGATAAGTGATAAGCAATTTAAGTCGATGTAATCTAAGCTTTTGAATATTTTAAATATAACCATGTGATACAAAAAGAATTGCACTCAATTTTGAAAAGCTGAGATATTTCCTAAGGTGACAGACTCACTTTCCGGGTGGGGACATAGTCCCCCAGAAGGAAAATGGGGAAGGCAAAGAGCAACATTTATGTGGGCAGAAACTTAGGAGGGTTCTATACATTTCAAAATCCACACTGGCACCCCATATGCCACACATTACCTTGAAAATCATCTAGGAACCTTGGTGAGAACAGAGACATCTATTTCAAAGGCGAGATTGGCTTAAGAAAACTTCTTCAGTTCATTCCTGGGGTCAACGTGCTCTCTATCCCATGTGGATGCCAGAGTGGCCAAAACTACAGTTTCATGAGTTCTCAAAGAGAGATGAGCTGAAACTGGGCCTCCTTGGCTTGGGTGAGGACTAAGGAGTCTAGTGCAGAGGACCATCCCATGCCAGGTCTAAGGACTCCTGGATGCACCTTCCTTGGGGGAGAGAAGATGCTGAGGAATGAGCATAAAAGCAGGATGAAGAAGGGGTAGTCCAAGAACACAGCTGGGTGCAGGGCAGGCCCAGTATGGTCAGCGTGTCAGAATGGGTCTCGGGAAGGCCAAGAGGAGCAAAAATATGGTGGGGCCAAAAGGGCAGAGCAAGTGTCTCATTGGCCTAAAGGAGTGAGGGAAGCTGGGCTATAGGATCTACTGGGACTGGTTCAAGAGCAGCCAGGATGGTCTATAGGAAACTGCCCTACAGCTGGTGAGGTCACTAGTGAGGCAGGGAGGATAGAGATTGATGGCCTTGTCATGAATTTAAATTGTGCATCCCTCAAAATATGTGTCAATTTGGCTGGGCCATGATTCTCAGTGGTTTGGCAGTTATGCAGTGATATAACTTGGCAGTTATATAATGATGCAATCATCTCCCACCACATCACAGTCAATTGTAAGGGGATTAGGTAGGATGTAATACCCTTACTCAGTTCACAGCCCTGATCAGATATAAGGGGAGTTTCCTGGGGTGTGGTCTGTATCACCTTTTATTTTAAAAGAGATAAAAGGAGAGAGACGGGAGCAGAGAAGTAGGAACCTAAATGCTACCAAGAAGGAAGAGCTCATTGGAGCCTAAGTCTTTATTGCTGAGAAACTCCTACACCCAGGGGAAGAGAGGTGCCAAGGGCTCATGGCACTTTCCTCCAGAACTGAGAGAGAGAAAGCCTTCCCTTAAAGCTGACCTGGATTCAGATTTCTAGCTTCCTAAACTGTGAGGGAATATATTTGTTTATTAAAGCCATCACATTAATATCACTGAACATATTAACCAGCTTTGGGACTTTGAGTGTGCCTTCAAGGGGACCAGTCAGTACAGAGGACTAGTCAGTGCTGGGAGACAAGGCATCCCTTGTTCCATCACCCAGGGGACAGTTCCTTGTCTCCTCCATGTAAGAAGAATGCCCCTACTCAATACATATCCCAAGGGAGCTGATGGCATTTTTAGGTTCTCATAGCATCTATTGATTGGTAGTCCTAAAACTTGGTTATGTACACATTTTCTTGCACCTCTGGGGTTTTAGTGAGTAAGAAAATACACATCCTTTATCTCTGTCTCAATAAACTATCTTGTATCCCTTCCTGTGGAAGCTGGAGGCTTGATAAAAAGACCAAGGACAGCCCGCCCCTTACATAAGCACAGATACCTCAGGGCCCAGCTCAGAGCACTGGCTGGCACACTTACCCCCTGTAACAATGATGATGATACTGACAATCATAATGGAGCACACTGCCCTTCCTAAAAGGAGCAGAAGGACAATAACAATAAAGGCAGCATTAGGGAGCAGGTGAGAGGACAGACCTGAGAGGCAGGCTAGGCTGCCTGGGCCTATATCCCTGCTTGACCTCTCTATTTGTGGCACTTGAGAGGCCACTTCACGTTCCTGTGTCCCAGCTCCTTCTGTAAAATGGGGTCTGGGTGGCTAATTATTGGATCACATGTTGAGAACCAGTGCCTGGGACATGGTAGAATCTTTACTGGCCGTTGCTATTGTCATGATTGATTTTATGACACCTTTCATGTACTATGTGATTGAGTCTTGCAGCCCTGTGAGAGAGACACAGGCTCTTGAAGGTGGTTTTTCCAGGGGGAGGTCTGCTCATCACACCTGGGTGCTGACCTCAGTGGTTTCCTCAAATTCGAGAAACTCGATTGCATAATCTGGTATAGTGGTAGACTGCATTCTTTAAGGAGCCATGGTGGTTCTGTGGGCTAGGTATTGGGCTGCTAACGGCAAAGCTGGCAATTCAAACCCACCAGATGCTCCACAGGAGAAAGATAGGCTATCTGCTCCCTAAAGATTTACAGTCTTTGGAATCCTATATAGTGTAGCGGAGTCAGAATTAACTTGATGGTAGTGTGTGTACACACATACAAATGGAACCGTGGCTCAGAGAGGTTGAGGGGCTTGCCAGAGGTACACAGATTGATTTGGAACCTGCATCCTTCTCTATTGCCTGACCCTGGCCAGGCTGGATGGCTGTGTTGCCCAGAATTAAAAGGGAGGGTTTGCCATGGTTACCTGATGTCCTCCCATTATCCCTACGCAGCAGGATGGGAGGTTTTATCGTCTCTACTTAATGCACAGAAGATAAAGCCAGGTGAGTTAAGTGGCTCCTAGACAAGCCTGCCTCTCCAGCTAAGCTGCTTTTGAGCAAGCTGATCAGGACCGCTCTTCAAAATCACAATTTAACGGCTCAGCTGCGTCCATTGTTCTGTGCATGGAGGCAACTGCCCCACAGGCCATCGTCATACTTGGCACTGCCACGGTGATTAATAAGGATATTCTGCTTTGCATGAGGCCTCTCAGCCAAGCCCCAGAGCACTTTGCAAGCATTAATTAAGCTTCACTGCAGTGACTTGGGAGGTGAGGCTCCTGGATACACTTTACCTGGTGCAGAAAGAGACTAAATCACTCTCTCAGAAAGCTATGGGCTGCAGTCTGGTCAGGCCCCAATGGGCATCCCCACCTCTGGAGTATGGCCAAAGTCATTTGCAAAGTAAAGACTTCTCCTGCTTGTCTTTCCAGACTTCAGAATATTAACCAGCACTCAGAAACCATTTCTCCCTGGGCTCAGGACCTAGCCAAACAGCTCTGTAACTGTCCCCTATCTGTTGCCCACTCACTGGCTCACCTGGGCTGCCTGGGGGCTGATGTAGCTCATGGCCAGTGCTCACCAGCATAGCCAGGTCTGCTGCACAGGTCACCTCATCGGACCAGTCCTCCCTATCTTCAACATCTTATCCACTTTACCCCCAGCTCTGCCCTCTCACATCTGCCCCCTGCTTGTTGAGCTTCAGATGTGTGGAGCTTGGGGGCAGGTGGACAGAGATTGGAGAACTCAGGGTAAGGAGCATGGGCCCACTTAACAGTGAGAGTGGCACAGTCAAACTGATATGCTGGGGTGGTGGTCTCGGGCAAGAGGCTGGAAAATGCCAGAGAGTGAGCTGGGGTGTGTAAACAGGGCTCCAGGTTGGCCATGCCAGTGGGTGGAGAGCATGGACTTAGGGGAATTTAGAAAGGAGATCAACAGGATGTGGTGGCTCTCTGGAGGCAAGCACACCTCCAGTCTGGTCATCAGACAATCCATTCCGATGAGCAGATGCAGTCTTTTACAGAGCTTTGGGGGTGGGGGTGGGGGCACCGTGATTAACCGCTTGCCTGCTATTGGTTCAAATTCATCAGCTGCTCCAAGGTTGTTTCAGTAACGTTTACAGCCTTGGAAATCATGTGGGACCACTCTACTCTGTCCTATAGCATTGCTATGTGTCAAAATTGACTAGATGGCAGTGGATTTGGGTTTTTGTTTGTTTGTTTGTTTGTTTGTTTGTTTGTTTTGGTAATAAGCAGATTTTATAAACTCTGGACCAGCTGGGCAGTATAAGTGCAAGACAGTTCTTCCATAGAAAAGTCAGGTCAGGTCAAACAAAACACCCCAAACCAAACCCATTGCACGGATTCAATCCCGACCAAGACTCTAGGACAGAGTGGAACTGCCCCCATGGCATTTTCTTAGCTGTAATCCATCATGGAAATAGATCATCCTAGCTTCTCTCATGGGTTTGAACCCACTAACATATTGATTAGCAGCCAAGTGATTAACCACTGCACTACCAGAGTGCCTTGTCGGGTAAAACAACTGAACTCAAGCCCCACTCCCTTGACTCCGCCCTCTCCCAGGTGACAGCATATCTGGTTTTGCCAGAGAACAAGGCCAGATACTCATAACTCAGCTTCAACTCCTGAGTCGTCAGCATTAGACCCTCATAAGAATCTGGATGGCTGGTGGATGTTTTCCCCACTTCACAGATGAGGAAACCCTGGTTCAAGGGCGAAGTGGCAGACTGCCTATGGTAGGTCCCTAAGATATTGACATCCTAATCCGTGGAACCATATGTGACACGAGGGACTTGGCAGGTGTGATAAATTAAGAGATGATGAGATTAATCTGGCTTATCCAGGTGGGCCTGATGTAAGAGGGAGGCAAGAAAGCCAAAGGTGGAAGGAGATAGGACAACAGCCAGACAGAAGGGACAGAGATTGGAGTGATGCATTTTGAAATGGTGACAGGGGCCATGGGGGTGCAGGCAACCTCTAGAACAGTGATTCTCAACCTACCTAATGCCGTGACCCTTTCATACAGTTCCTCATGTTGTGATGAGCCCCCCCAACCATAACATTATTTTTGTTGCTACTTCATAAATGTAATTTTGCTACTGTTATAAATCGGGGGACCCCTGTGAAAGGGTCATTCAACCTCCAAAGGGGTCACAACCCACAGGTTGAGAACCGCTGCTCTAGAAGCTAGAAAATTCAAGAAAACAAGTTCTCCCCTTGAGCTTCCAGAAGAAATATATTAGACGTCCATTACTTTCCATTGCATAGCCTAATGCCACAGTTTGCAAGTCTGTAAACCCAGGATGAGGCAGGACCAGTGGACAGGTCTCAGGCTTCAGCACATCTCTGATATAATGTAACATATCTGGAATGGGAAGGTTGAGGAGAGCCAGGCAGATGTTTACCCCAGGCTGCAGCATGAACCCTGTCCACACAAACAGTGTGAGGCAATGCATTGATCCTCAGTTCCCTGTCCCTCTCCCAAAGATCAAACTTCCAAACTACATCTTGGCAGAAGCCTTTGGCAAAATAAGAATAAACTTCTTTCCTCCCCAGATTCAGGGAAGCCACAGACACTCACTTGGTCTTCGTTTGGGTCAGGTTCGAGGGAAAGACAGAGGGAGGAGGGCAAAGGGAAGCAGTGAGAGGTCAGAGAGGTGCTCAGAAGAGGATACAAGCATTTTGCTGTAATTGCAGCTTCCAAAGCTCCCTGTTTAGGGGGAAAAAGGTTTTTGAGGAATTCCATCTACCACTGAAGGTTTCTCCTGTAGGTGGATGACCCTGAGGGCTTGGAGAAGGGGGAGAAGAAACATTCTCCTCAGCCACAGATCCGAGATGAACATAAACAGCTTCCAGTGCTTTCTCTTCATGTTAACCTCCGGGGACATGTGGGTGAGCCTCGGCTTCTCATGGTGTACCCACCACAGAGAAGGAGGCAAAGTGGGGGCGAGGGAATGCCTAAAATGGACTACGCGGTGCCCTCATCCCTAAAGAGGGCAGTTGTAGTGAGGGTCTCTGAGGTCAGTTCACTTTAAACGGTTGAGTTCTCCTTGAGAAGGAACTGTTCCCTTAACTTGAACACCCGAACATGCTGGCTTCCAGGATTTTCATGCTCACTGCTAGTATTTGCCCGGTCCTAAGAGGGTCTTTGTAGGCATTTTCAAATATTAGCTCATTGATCTGCACAACAACCTATGAGGCAGGCACTAGTATCTGCCCATTTTATAGTAGAAAGAATTGAGACCTGGAGTGATTGAATCAAATTAGTGTCAGTGCCAGAATTTCAACATAGGTTGAAACCAGGTCTTCTCCTTACCTTCTCACCTCCACCTCTGGTATCAGCAAGGACCTTGATACCTGCTTTGTGAGACTGGGGACATTTGTTGGGGTTCCCTGGGAAGTACCAGCAAACTGGTAAAGGTCTCCCGCTGCTTCAGGCTCTGCTTTAGGCCTAGAAAAGGGGACTTTGGGCCCATCCACTGTTTATTCACTAACAAGCATTTTTCTTTTAAAAAAAAAA
>NW_022106189.1:31136095-31157403 GCF_000313985.2 Echinops telfairi
TTTAAGACCCCAGATGCTATATCTTTTGATAGCCAGGCACCATCAGCTTTCTTCACCACATTTGCTTATGTACCTGCTTTGTCTTTAGCGATTGTGTTGGGAAGGTGAACATCATGGAATGCCAGTATAATAGAACAAAGCACTCATTGAGGGAGTACTTGAGTGGAGGCCCAATGTCCATCTGCTACGTTAATACTAAACCTATAAATATATGCACATAAATCTATTTTCCTATCCTCATATATAAATATATTTACATATGTACATGCCTGTATTTAGACCTCTGTAAGTGTCCTTTGCCTCCTAGCTCTTTCCTTTTATTTTCCTCTTGTCTCACTATCATGCTCAGCCTTGATTTGGGTTTCAGTAACTCCTTTCGGTTACATTACCCTTGATCTCACCCGACCAGGCCTCCTACACCCTCCTCACCACCAATTTGGATCACTTGTTGTTCCCTTGTCCCTGGGTTAGTTAACTTCCCACCCCTCCACCTTCCCCTCTCCCATGTCCCCCCAGAAATGTTGGTCCCATTGTTTTCTCCTCCAGATCTAACAAGCATTTTTCAACAAGCTTGACACAGAGCATGGAGCAACATACTGGGACAAGTGAAGCAGGTCATAGAAGCCAACGTGGGTGGCTCTGAGCCAAGCAGTGAGCGAGTGAGGGAATACTAGAGGGGCTGAGAGGGAGAAGGTGGGCATTCCATAGCAAGAGTGGATGTGGTGGACAGAGGGTGAGAGGTGACTAAGGTTCGTGTGAGGAAGTCTGGTGCCCAGTCTGGACTCTTACTGCACAAAGTCAAAAGAGCTGGTTCTGGCTCTTGCTGTTGCTATTCTCCCCATATTTTCTTTCTGCTTCATCAAAGGCAACACAGCAAAACCTGGCGGAGCTTCAGGGTTTGGGTCACAGGGCTGCTGGGCCCACACCTATAGAAGTATAACAAATTAGAGCCCAGGGCCAGAGGCAACCTCAGCCCTCCCTGCCCTGGCCATTCACTATCAGGACAATTGTATCTCCTGGCTCTGCTCTTTGGCAAGATTACTGCCATGTTGCTCCACCACTAGGGGAGGCTCCTGTGTGTCTGAGTTAAATACTCACGTGAATTTGGGAACAAGATGTAATTACCCTAAAGGTACAGTCTTGAGACTTTGAATCCTGAGCAAGCCCAGTCCCAGGGAATGACCCTGCTCCTCTTCCTGCCTCACGTCCCCCTGCACAGGCATGTGGTAGAGGCTATGGGGTGGCAAGCATCTCCAGAGATGACTGTGCACTGTCCATCCAACACCAGTGCTGTGTGCCAGGGACAAGTGGCATTGTGATTATGTAGTCAGGCCCTTGAGTCAAACCAGGCCGGCCGCCACTACCACAACCTGGGTAGAGTAACCTCATTCTGAGCCCTGATTTGCTCAGCAAGCGTTGGGCACTGGAAAGCCTCAAGAAATGCGGGGTGGTTCCCCTGTGAAGCTGTACTCCAGGGACACTATTGTAAACTAGAAAGGCATTCTTAGCAAAGCAATCGCTAATAAGAGGTGCAGAAACCTCACAGAAGAGTGTGAGAGAAGGGCCTACACCTCAGTTGACAGGATATGTTTATCTCGTTCCCCACCTCCACTCATGATGAGGCAGTGGGGCTTACAAACCAGAACAACTGGGTACCGTCCTCAATTCTCAGCACCTGGGCAATAACAAGGGAACCCTCATGGAATCCCTGGAGGTGCATTGTAGACAAGGCTGGAACAAAAAAGGATCTCTTCTATTCAAAAGAAATAGACTGCTTGGGTGGGGGTGGAGTGGGCCAGAGCCTCCCTGGAAGGTTCTAAGATTCCATTTGATGACTGGGGGAGGGGGAGGGAGGAGCCTCACTTTCTCATACTTCAGAGAGACTCCTTGGATCCCCTGCATGTGGCAGGAGGGGGAGGCAAACTCTACTAGATGTCACAAAGACAAGGGGGACCCCTAAGGAACCAGACTGGCTTTCTGGTCCACTGGGGCAGATACAGGAGGGAATGAAGGAAAGATAAATAAACCAAGGGAGCTGGGAGGATAGACGCAGGAAGGTGGAAGCCCCACGGGGTACATCAGGGCTGATCCCACACTCCACTGCAGGAAGATGGGATGGGGGGACCAACAGGTTAGGGAGGCTGGTGAGGTGCTGCTCAGCAAGCTGTGTGGCCTAGGCCAAACTCAGGCTGGTGCTGGGTGGTATGGGTTTGGAGAACACCAGGCAGTCTCCCTGAGAGAGAAGAGATGTACTACCCAGAGGGCTGCTTTATGTGTCCCTGAGGTTTGTGATGTGCACCCAGCAGAGAGCCTGGCACGTGAAGAGTGCTTCACCACCACCTCCAGCGAGTTGATTCTGACTTATAGTGAACCCACGAGACAGAGTCAGACTGCTTCCCAGGGTTTCTGAGGCTGTGACTCTTTAGTGAAGCGAAGAAAGTTTCATTTTTCGCCAGGGGAGCAGCTGGTAGGTTTGAACTGCTGACCTTCTGGTCAGCAGCCTGATGCCTAATCCACTGCACTACCAGGGATCCCTGAAGAATGCCCAGGGGGTGCTAAATAAGGAGTCTGACCAAAAAGGGAACAGGATTATCTGACTCTGCCCAAGGCCCTGATTTTCCTCAAGGAAAACAGACTTCTGATTATAAAGAGTAGAACAAAAATGAAAATAAATACAAGGTCTGTGTCAGACAATTGCATTTATTGCAGTGATTAAAAAAATATATTGCTGCAACAAGTACAATAGTCTACAAAAAGGCTCACACTGAAAACCAGTCAAAGACCATGCCAACAGTGCCCTGTGGGATCTCCCTATGGCCATCTCCAGCTGACCCCAGGCTGGTCCAGCAGCTCACCCTCTGCTGTTTTGCTCTTATAGAAGTGATTTATTAATGGGGGGGAGGGGGGTTCTAGCGGTATGTACTGAACATCTGATGGAAAGACATGCTTTTGAAAACTGAAACAATGAAAAGCTCTTAATAATTGATTTACAATCAACATGGTGAGGAAATAGCACCCCAAACAGAAACATTCCCTAGAGCAGTGGCTCTCAACCTTCGTAATGCCATGACTCTTTAATACAGTTCCTCATGTTGTGGTGACCCCCAACCATAAAATTATTTTCGTTACTACTTCATAACTAATTCTGCTACTGTTTCGAATCATAATGTAAATATCTGATATGCAGGATGTATTTTCATTGTTACAAGTTGAACATAATTAAAGCATAGTGATTCATCACAAAACAATATGTAATTATATATTGTGAAATATTTATTTCTAATCACAAATAAATGAAATTTTGTCTTGAAGCAAGTTGTAGCATGGGTAACAGTCTTCACGCCGGGTACTCATATGTGGGTGTATCTGCATGTGGGCAGACCCTTCTGGAGATGGATAGAGGAGCAGTGTCTCGGTTCTGAAGACCATCAGAAATATGTTTTCTGATGGTCTTAGGCGACCCCTGTGAAAGGGTGGTTCGGCCCCCAAAGGGGTCGAGACCCACAGGTTGAGAACCGCTGCCCTGGAGGCTCAGGGACAACACTACATTCCTCAGAGCTGTCTCTTACTGCATTCATTCTCCAACCCCAATCCTACACGTGTATTTAAATTCTTGGTACAGATGCAGAGCTCAAGGCTGGGCTGTGTAACAGTTTATCAAAAGCGCGATAATAACTATATTCATGGACTGCTGCTTTCTGCCAGATATTGTACTTACTGTAACTTTGCTGTTCTAATCCACCTGTTCTAATTATCATTCTCATCTTACAGATGAGGAGGCTGAAGTTTCTAAGGGTTACTCAGCAACTAAATTTCAAAGCAAATTTATATTCAGGTCTGCTTATTTTTAGACAATACTTTTTCTACTTGGTGTCCATCAGTTAAACTTTCAGATAGAAGGGAGGGACTGGAAAAGATAGTGATCATATTCGATGAAATAATCAAGGTCTTAAACATCTTGATGCCTGAAGCACTTCCCAGAGTCACCCTCTGCAGTGACAGAGATACGCTGCCTTAGGGCTGTCTAGTATGGTAACTACTAGGCATGCGTGGCTATTGAGCACTTGAAATGTGGCTAGTGTGATAAAGAAACTAGATTTAAAATTTAATTTTATTAGTTATATGCGGCTGCTGGACAGCACATGCTGAGCGACTGGCAGAAGCCACCAGGGGGATTCCAGGCGGGTATCTGTACAGCACTGTCATGCATTTGGGTCATGAGAGGCACAGGGAGCTGAACGTGATGGAGGGCTCCAATGTGCTGAGTGCTTAGGTCTCCATGGGTGAGATGGCTACTGTTACCTCCAACTATGGGAGCTGAGCTGTTATATCGGAGAGCGGAGGGAGGGAGTGGGCAGGAGAGAGAGAAGAGGCAGGGTTTGGAAAGCGGGGGCAGGTACAAGACAGGTTCACCTGAGGATCCAGTCCCGGGAAATGCACAGTACAGGGGTGATCTTCAGAAGCTCAGCTAGTGGAGTACACCCACAGGATGCACCTTCTCATCCCTCTGCCCGGTGCCCTTGACTGCTCATGGCTCGTGTCCACCTTTGTCCACATTCACATTCCATTTCTTTGATTGCTTGGAGCATCTGAGCAACCTATGCCTCATCCAGGGAGCAGGGACATAAACATCACCGTGGAGACAAACTCACTTGACTCCATTTAAAGTGGCTAACAGGCCTGGAATTTCTAGCTCGAAGGCCCTTTTGCTTTTGTGAGCATCACCTGAGATGATTTGGCTGTGGAAAGAGACATTAGAAAGTGGAGGGCAATAAACTGTGAAGGATCAGATAGACTCAGGACAAATTCCTGGCGGGTGTGCCAGAGGCAGCACTTGGAACAGAACAGCCACTCTGGTTACCTCTAACAGCCACCTCTGGTTTGCAAATTGAATGTGCCCCCTTGTCCCCTCCCTGCCAATCTGAGCAGCAGGTGCAGCAGCGGAAATGCCTGAGCTACGTGTCTAGAGAGGACTCCTCTCCCTGTGCTTTCAAAGAAGCAGCTTCACCCTTTTCTCCTCGTACTGTCACAAGCCTGCACTTCCAAGCCCAGGAGGGAGGTAGATGGGCTGGTCACAGGGAGAAGAGCTTGCCCAGGAAATCATGCAGGGACATAGGACATCTATGGCTTCTTTGCTGTGTCTGATTATGGAAGGAGAAAAGGGGGTGACCTTGGGAGACTTATAAGAGGTCATCCCTGAGGTTGCCACATCACAAAGCATGCCTGAGCCTGGCTGAGGGCACAAGCAGCCTCTACTTGGTCCCTGTCCTGAAGGAGTGTGCTAGACAGGGGCACATATGGTCATGCCACAGTGCAGTGTGTGCAGAGAGCCTAGAGGGCTGAGATCCACCAGGTTCTTGGTTCTCAGAACTGCAGTTAAAGTCAAACTCCCAGCTGGCAATGGTAGTGGTGGCCAGTGCAGCCCAGTAGCATGGGAGAATCTTTGTGACCTAAGCAAAACTGGCCAGCCTTGGGAGAGATGACCCCTCTCTGAAGGCTGCACATTTGGTACCACAGATGGGGCAGACATAGGTAAAGATCTAGTTCACTACAAAGTTATGGGTCTGGAACCAGTCCTGACCCACCAGGTACCCTCAGGTGGGGGGTGAAGCCAGGGCCAATTGCTGATGGTCTGTGTGCCAAAGCAGCACAACCATGGCCTAACCCCTCTGCCAGGCAACCCTGTCTTCTTTCTTGGTGAATATCCTCAGTTTGAGTCCAGTCAAGCTATACCTTGTTCTTGGGGTAAAGTCAGTACAATAAGGGCTTCCAAAGCTGGCCACCAATCAGGGTTACCGGAGAGCTAGGTAAATTTAGCTTGGCGCTTGAGCTGGGAGGGCCACTCTGAAAACTCCGTGATTCAACACAATAGTCTGTGTCCAGGGACCAGGGAGCTCTGATTGCCCCAGGCACCATGTTACTGGGCTGGATTTCCTGAGAAGGATCTGACTGGGTAGGGCTATTGGACCTCAAAGCTCCTTGTATTGACTCCAGAATGGTGGTTTGTATGGCCAGAAAAGGGAAGCTTAGGGTCCAGGTGATGGGCACCACTGGCCCTTTGTCCTTAGCTCGAATGAAGTGTGATCTCTTGACACCTCGTTGGATAGGTGTAGGGCTCTATAACCCAGCGCTGACACTGTCCTGTCCTAATGATACTGGTCAACAATAAGTTTCTACAAGCCCCATGAGCCCCTTCCCTGCTCTCATTTAAATGAAGGATTGGGAGACCTTGTTCTGGGGACCGAGAAGTGGGTCTATAGGCGAGAGGAATGAAGGCTGGGTCTTCAGCGAGGAAAAAGACTGGAAGTAGGGCCAGGGTGCCTGTGTGAACATAGAGGAGGCAACAGTGAAGGGCAACTTTGACCTCACAGCAGCAGCATCTGCATTCCCCTTCCATGGTTACCCACATACACTACCTCCATCACACTCACATACATACTCCAGGACCCTGATATGTGCACATCAGCAAGGGGAAACCCATGGGCCCTGGCAAACCCTCCCCCAGGGGCCCTCTGTGAATATTCAGTGCAGATGCTTTGCTTTTTATCAGCAACAGTGGGTTTTTATCAAGGCCATGATTCTGTGGTGAGAATCAATATCATAGAAGTCAATAAACCAAGAGGAGGATTCATCCAGATGCTGAGGCTGAGCTTGACAGATATTTTGGGTCAAGTCCACATTTCAATCCTGAATGGGCTCTGACTTCCCTCTCCTTTCCCTGGTCCAGCTCCTCAGCCTCTGTTCTTAGTGAGTTTGGCTAAAGAGGCAGCCTTGGGTGAATTTCCGACCCTGGGACACCTTTCCATCACCCCACTCTTTATAAAGAACTGAAAACATGGAAGAGAATTTGGAAACCCATCATGAAGAATCACTTCCCTCTCCTAGCAGCAGTGTGCCTGGTTTTCCCCTCCATTCCAGAAGAGAAATGCAAGTCTGGGGTTATGAATGGGATGGCTGGAGACCAGGACACCCTCTTTATGGTCTATTTGTTCAATTAATGTCCAACACGTCTCCTTGTATTTTGTGGGTCTCCAAGAGCATCATTTCCAGTGGCTGCAGGATGCCGTGTCAAGTGGATAGACATGTATTATTTAACAATTTGCCTTCTGTGCACATTATAGATGGAAGCCAGGTCACCTGACTTGATTTTGGCTCATAACACACATTTGCCAGTCTCAGTGCAAAAGTGGGGGAAGAATTTAGATGCATTTACTCATGAAACATTTATTAACCATCAGCTGAAGGCAAGGCACCTTACCAGGGAGAGGATGGGGGCCAGGGGAAGATTGCTGACAGTTTGACTTGAGGTAGGAGACAGGGCTCCAAGTCTCTCATGATGAAGTGCCCTGTTAGGACTGCTATGTCCCAGGGCAGTTGCATGTCTCTTCCCGAGACTGAGAAAACAAGCCCTTAAATGATTGGTACCTGTCTGTTAGACACTGGTGTCTCCCTATTGAGTTGTTACTGGTGCTAAAGGAAGGAAGGTTGGGGCTAATTTACTCCAAAAATAAATAAGCAAAGATTCTAGGCCCTAGAATCTAGGGGCTTTTCTTAGAAGCACTTTCATCTCAGCCATGTGCATGCTGAGGTTTCTTGAGAGGGTAGAGAGAGGATATGGAGCTGGAGCAGCCCTGCTAGAATCCATCACGTGTTGGGGAAGGGAGGCTGAAAAAGTGTCTGAGGCGAGGATACCAGTAACTGCAGTGCAACCCAGCAGCTGGCAGCAGGATGGACACTGCTTAGGGCGACACAGCATTCCTTACCCGGTCCTTTTTCAGACGTTTGTCATGCATCGGGTGAAGGGTTACAGACCACTTCAGTTTTCCATCCAACAATTACTACATATTTTATCTCAATGATTGCAGTCCCAATGGAACATCTTGAATCCCACTTCTTCCCTGTGATTCCTGTTTCCTCCATTCCATACCCTTCTGACATTTGTTCTAGGGTAAATGCTACCCTTTTTTATCTCAGATGGTTCATTATGCTAAGGTCTGTGTGCCTCTTGAGTGTTTTGCTAAAAATTGAGTCATGAGTTGATTCCCAGACCTGAAAGGTGACTAAATGCCATAGTCTTGGGGGCTTCTGTAGCCTCTATCTGACCAGTAAGCCTGCTCTTAAAAAAAATATATATATATATATATATATATTTTTTTTTTTTTTCCTCTCCCTCTTCCCAGGATCTTCTAACTTGATCTCTTTTCAAGCCGTTGGTCATGGCGGTAATCAGGCACTGTCTACTTCTGGTCTAAGGGTCATAGAGACAGATGGTTTAGCACAGTCCTCTATAGTGGATAGTATTTTCGCATTTGTAAGAAATGAGTAAAAGCTATGTGACTTGATAGAAGTTACTTAGCAATCTCCTACTTCTCCAAAAATCAAGTAGCTACAAAGTAGTTCATGAAACCGTTTTTTCCCCCAGAGGGTGGCCTCCTAACCGGATAGTAAACTACACCCAGGATTGTAAGATAAATGATATGTAACAATTTTTAAAAGCTCTCTTAAAGGGATTCATTTTCCAAGGAGAGTATGTATTTAGAGCCCAGTTTGATAAGAATAGATGTTTAAAATTGGTACTTTAGTTTACTTTTGTCATTTTCAAAGAAAACTGTACTTTATAGTTAGGAGAGTCTTTAAATTAACATACCACATCAATGGGCTCCAAATCTAATCTTGCCCTCACTCCTTTGTTGGTAGATTAAAGACTTTAAGATGTTTATAGACTTTCTGCTCTCCTTTGAAAAGCCAGAGGCCAGACTAGAAAGCAGTGACCAGCAGATCCCAGTGGTGGAGCAGGCTCTGACTGCTGAACTGGGAGTTAGATGTGTGTGAGGGCCGGAGAAAAAGTGAGGGATGAGGGGTGAGGGTGTCAAGTGCCAGGGCAGTCTGGGCCTGGTTCTTAAAACCCAACCTTGTTTTCCTTGATGACTGCTATGGTCAGAAGTCATTGTACGAGCCCCCAATAAAATTATTCTTTTAAAAAAGCCATCCTGTTTCTCAGAGAGAACCATGGGTTTCATCTTGGGCAGAGAGACGGCCAAGGTGAAGCTGATGATGCTTTCATGTGCATCTTCCTTATTCTGTGGGTACATTAATGCTCTTAGCACCATCTCTGTGACATCACTGCTTGACACTCAGTGCCTCTACCCGGGCATCATGTGCTGAGAGGGGCTTGGTTGAATCTCCTTGGCAAGGCACAACCACCATTCCTGTCCCCACCAAGTGGGATGGCATCTAGTTTTCAGGGTGATATATGTCTTTGAAACTCTACACTAAATTTGAGACTAGAGTAAGTTTAGGGGCCCTTAGCATATAGAAGGGAGCCAGGCCTATCTACTAGAGTGGGCTAGGTCAGCAGAGGCATGGCAGAACTCGGGGAGAAGCCTGGGTATCAGGCTATATCTTGGGCAACCATATTTGAGTTGCCAGTAGAGAACCAAGCCAAAACCAAACTCACTACCATCGAGCAATGCCATAGGACATTGCTCATAGCAACCCTATAGGACAGCATAGAACTGCCCCTGTGGGTTTCCAAGATTGCAATTTATATGGGAGTGGAATCTCATCTTTTCCTTGAGGAGCGACTGGTGGTTTCAAACTGCTAATCTATGGGTTAGGTACCCAATGTATTATCACTATGCCGCCAGGGCTCCTTTAAAGGGGTTGTAGTAGGAGGGGTGGGAGCTGGCTTGGGAAAGCACAGTGCCTTGGGACAAAGAAGCAGAGGGTTTCAAGGAAGGAGTAACCAGGAGACTTTGAAGGAGTCAAGAGGCCCAGGGAATGAATGTGGTGTCTGCTGGGAGTATGTCAGCTACATGGTCTCCGATTTTGGAAATTTGAAATTCTGTGCCATGACAATGAGCCTTATTCTTATCTTTATATAGATTCACAGAACATGGAAACATTCCACGATCTCTTAATTTCATTTTTCCCCCAGAACTTTTTGTAGCCTCATGTGATCATTAGAGAACATTTGAAAGAGTGAAAAGAAAAAAACAACAACTAAATTTAAATCTTCCTAAGCACACCAAAGGTTAACAGTTTATTTTCTTCCTGTGGCTTTCATTAGCTTTCAGTGGTTTGCCAGTAGGTTAGAATTTAAAATACTGCAATTATAATCATACTGCATACATTTGTACTAAGTTTATCATAAGCAGCAATCCATGTGGTCTTTTGAAACATGACAAACATCATTTGTAGGGGTTCAAAGTACAGGATTCACCTTTCTCCTTAATTATACGATTCCTTTCTGTCTTTATATATGGTTTGGCTACTTGATGTCAAGTCTGGAGAGTAGTATGTAAATGTGTGCCCACAGCTGTCATTGGCCGCTCTTCCTTGTATTCTTAAGGGTAACAGTTTTTGCCTCATGTATTTTGATGCTAAAGTACTGAGTGTACAAGTGTTCAGAACAGTTATGCCTTCACAATTGCTCCTATGAATATAAAATTAGCCTTTTTATCTTGCTTGACACTTATTGCCTTAAATTGTGCTTTGTCTGGTATAGTCACTCACGGTTTTCCTTTTGTTTGCATTTACCTGGTAAAGCTTTGCCTACTCTGGAGTCATTTTATTTTAGGTGAACCTCTTCTGTTAATTTAACCTGAGAACCTTTGTCTTCTAACAAGGGAATGTAAAAGGCTTACATTTATTGTCATAATTGTTCCGGGTGGCCTCCTGTCAGCTTGTTTTATGTTTTCTGCATTGCCATTCTTTTCTGACTTGTGAGCCATCGCTGATAATTTCTTTTATCTTCGGCAGTGATTTGGAAGGAAGACATCTTGTTTCTCATTCGAGTGATCTGCATTCTACTGCTTCCAATGAATGTTTTCATTTGTCTCTCTCGGTTCAGTGTCTGAGCAGCTCTGCTTATCTCAGCCTGGCCCTTCTCATCTCCTTTGGTAGAGGCGACAGGCGATTTATTTTATTTTTTTTTTTTTACATTTTATTAGGGGCTCATACAACTGTTATCCCAATCCATATACACATCAATTGTGTAAAGCGCATTTGTACATCGTTTCTCAAAACATTTTCTCTCCATTTAAACCCCTGACATTAGGTCCTCATTTTTCCCCTCCCTCCCCGCTCCCCCCTCCCGCATGAGCCCTTGATAGTTTACAAATGGGTATTTTGTCATATCTTGCCTGCGACAGGCGATTTTAAAGGTCCCGTGTTGATTTTTCTTTGTTTGTTCACTCTGGGAAGGGAGCTGTGGGTGCCTGGAGCAGGTTTGCCTGACCACTCCTGAGAGGCATCCCAGTGCTTCCGGTGAGATGAAGGGCCTAGATAGAGGTTATGCATATTTGGTAACAGCAGGAGGTGGGGATAAGAAAGGAAGAGTCTTCAACACTGCCAGTGGAAACCCAGGGAGAGGGGCCAAGTGGCTCTGGGCTGAGAAAGGCAGCCTGAGCAGAGCTGGTCCCAGCTGGCAAGGACAAGCTCTCTGTGGAGGGGATGCTAGGGGTCTTCTGGCTAAGGGGCCAGAGTGAGGATGTGAGGAAAGTGAGGAGGCCTGAGCTGGCTCTGGTCTATACAGGTTATTTTCACAGTCCATCAGAGTCTGAGGTGTGAACTTTCTAGGGTCTGATTACAGGCACATGAACTATTTTGAAAGATGATTTTTAAGATATGTAAGTGGAATTTCAGTGAGGGCCTTTTTAGAACTTGCTTTGTGCTCTTAGCCAGGTACTGTGCTAATGCTCTCTATACTAAAGAGCTCTCTGTAGGGCAATTAACCTGGAGTGGCTTGTTTAAATATTCTGGTATTTGTTTCATTTATTCAAGATGGTTGCTCCTTTGCATTCCCAAATATAGAGGGCCCAGCTCTGGGGAAGGCATGCCACATCCATAAGCCCGGGTAGACCAGGGCCTGGGAAGGGCAGGGTGTGGCTGGCTAGGAGGGAGGACCAGAGGGAAATGCAGCTCAGTTATGACCTGGCCTTCTCCAAGGGGTGAGATTCAGGGATGGGGCTGGCCTGCAGTTGGCAGATCTTCTGACTGGCTGGGCCCAGGCTTTTCAAAGAGTGGCCTCATGGACAGTCCACAGGTCAGAAAACTTGATGGTGAAAAGGGGACAGAGCAGTATGTGCAGTGGACTCTGCTCTCTCTGGTGGGATCAGCCTGGCTTCTGGGGAGGGTGGTCAAGTCAAATGCAGACTTGGGAAAGTGAGACCATTTCCACCAGGCACCAAAGGCTGATGCCTCGCAAGTTCCTTTGGGACTAGCATCTTGGATGATTCCTCATGAGTCCTCAGAATACTTCAGCCAGAAAATTAAGAGACAGCATTCTCAGGGTCCAGGAAAGAAGGTGTTAAGGAGGCCTTGGGGTCTGGGACAAGGCCAGTTCTGCCTGCTGAGTCTCAAAGTGTTTACTCCAACCTCCAGGGTACTCTAGGCCCACATGATCATGATTAGGACTGCTAAGCTCTTGGCGCACAAGATGAGGAAACTAAGGTCCATGTATATAAGTGTTATATCCAAGGTCACTAAACAAGTCCATCCCAATTCCCTAGAGTGTCTCAGCGTATTTCAGCACATTTATTTTCCTACTTCTACATGTTGGCATGTTCATATATCTTCATCTTTACAGGGGACAATGGCCAGCCAAGTCCTTATCATTTCATTGACACGTATTGTCATTTCCCATTAGTGATGTGTTTATAACTACTAGAGATTTGTCCCCTAACAACTTGTCAAAATCGGTGTGGCCTTACCTACTGTGTTTTTATCCCTCAGAACTGAGGAGGGTATCTGGAACTCTAGTGTGCTTTCTAAGGAAGATTCAGAGAAGCACCATGATCTCTTTCATCTGCTATCACTACCAACATAAAAAACCCTCCTTTACTCATGAAGGGACTCTTCTGAAGCTGTGAACATTATCGTCTCACATCTTCCTCAAAACTGCAGGTGCCTCTCAGAAGAAGCACCACATCCATGCCCTTCTCCCTTCCTGCCTTTGCTTTCCACTGTTAGTAAAGACATATCCATGGAGAGAAATCTGGTGGTCAGCAGTGGCTGCAACCATTTTAAAAAGGCAGATTTTCATTCTACGCAGCCTGAGGAGTCTGGGGTTTCGTTTTTAACCCTTGTAGGTTGCAGAGGAAAGAACTGAATGAATTCAAAATGGCAAGTCCAGAGAGATCTTTTGTGAAACCAGCTCTCTGCATGGGAACCGGGGGGGAGAGCACTGCCTGACAGGTGCTGTAGGGCTGTGGAACTTGCAGTGACCCTGACTCGGGCCCTCATAGCAGTCGCCCTAGGAGTCAGCTCCTAAGGGGTGTCTGGGGAATCATGCACCAAAGGGTAACACTGCTGGCCTCCTGGAGCACAGGGAAAAGGCCCCAGTTTAGGAAGCAAAGCTGCTGCCTCATCCAGAGAAAAAGTCTCTCCTAAGCTTTCTGCCTGGGTCTGAGCAGAGCAGCTGTGCTTGGCATCTGTGCTTCCTGGCAGCCCATGCTGCCTGCCACTGAACACTGCCTGCCCTTCCTGTCCAAGGCTTCTGGGAGGGCACAGAGAGAGAAAGCGAAGCCACTGCTCAGACACTGGGCCCTGGTGTTGACTCCGCTCATAAGCACTGCCTTTTGTGCACACTTGCTGAGCAACTCTACACAGCAGCACCATTCCCACCAGCACTGAGATGCTCGAGGCCGTGGTTTCCCATTTCACAGCCCTTTGGTTGCTTTCTAACACTTGTCAGCTTAACATTCTGAATATTCCAAATCCTTCTTTCCAAACGTCTCCTATTTCCTACAGCAACCCCAGTCTTCATTTCAAGGCCCCCAGAACGCATTCCTACCCCTTGTCACTTGGTCTCATGTTTTTCCTGCCCTCCTTTCCCTCCCCACTCACTCATCAGGACCTTTCCACATTGCTCTCACACTTGAAGACCAAGCAAAAGACCTCTCTACAAACGGACTCACTAATCACCTCTCCCTCCTTCAAAATAATTTCTAGTTGACTCTTGCTGACCTTGACCCTGGGAGGCCATGATCACAGTGTTAGGAGTTAATTGTAAAAGTATGCCATACAGTCACCTTGTCTGGATTGAAGTGCTGGTTCCCCACACTTACTGCCTGTTTGACTTTGGGCAAGTCACTGAAAGTCCCTGAGCATTGCTTTCTTTGGTTGTAAATTAGGGGTGATGACGGTAGCCCATTTATGTACATATATGCTAAGTATGACACCTGACCAACAGTAAGCCCACAGTAAAGGAGATTTAATATCACTAGACAGTTTCTTAAGTGGTCTCATGTAATGGATATGGATTCCCAGGGAAAGTAGTTTTTATTGCCCCAGACAAGGAAAAGAAGATTTGGAAAGAGTCTCAGAAAAAAAAGGTGTTAACACTTGTCCAGTCCCATTGTCAGTTGGTGGTAAAGCGGAGATTCAAACTCTTTCTGGTTGAGATCCACTGAGCTACTAAGACCCTAATGTTGGAGTAGGTCTGCTTTATCAGGTGAAATTGCCCTTGCAATTTCCTTAAGGATGGAATAAGAAAGGAGAATGAGACAGTGGAAATGCAGCAAAGACTGAGATTCTGAACAGAGCAATACTTCATTACCTCCAGAAGACAAACCCACTGCCATCAAGTCAATTTGATGCGACCCTATATAGGCCTTCGGAGTCTATAAATCTGTATAGGAGCAGATAGCTTCATCTTTCTCCCACATACTTTATTAAAGAACATCCAATAATCCCATTTAGTCATAGCTACCATTTGTTGAGTGCCTACTATGAACCTGGTATTGTATTTTCAAAATCTAAGCTTCACCACAACCTTCAGGAGAGGCTGGGTTGTCTTCATTTTATAAAACACACACACACACACACACACACACACACACACACACACCAAAAAACCCAAAACCCTCCAAACCTACCTCATTGAGTTGATTCCGACTCATGGATACCCTTTATAGGGTTTTCCAAAGTTGTAAATCCTTATGGGAACAGGTATCCAATGCTTCCTGACGTGCCCCAGGCTTGCTTTTGATCAAATCAGAGCTGGCTTTGACCTTTGGGATATCTGAATCAAGTTCAGGATTTTTTCCCTCAGGCCATATAAGGCCTCACTTCCCCCTAAGGAATCTTGGAATCCGAGAGACTCAGAGCTCTTGGGTACAAGCACCCTCTAATCATCCTCTTCCTCAATTCATTAGAAGAGGTCAAGACCTGTGCATAATATAGTTAGGTGATTTATTTATTCATTGTATATTTATGCAAATGACTTGAAATCTTAGCATCATCTGTTGGAAATAGTCATAGCAAGGTAACTCATGAGCTTATATTTCATAAGTGTCTCAATCATGTTTTACTAATAAGAAACCTTTTTAAAAAAAAAGAAAGAAAGAAAAAATAAAATAAAATAAAGAAACCTCTTGCTAGATCTATCTGAAAACTGAAGATGCTTTTTCCTATTTCCTGTTGCTCTTATAAGATTCCATACGCCTCCTCTAATATTATAGCATCAGGTAATTTTATATTATTATGATACAATGCTATGTACCAGTCATTGTTAATATTGTTATTATATTATTATGATATATTGTGATGTACTGGTCACGATTTCTAAGTGATTTAACCCTTAATCTTGGGGGTAGGATCTGTTATCCTTACTTTTAGGTGAGGAAACAGAAGCATGGAGAGGTTAATCACCTTGACCAAAGTCACATGGCCCAAACGGAAGAGCCAGGATTCAATCTCAGGCCTTCTGATTACCGTACCTACTTTGCTAAATGTCTCCATTTGAAATAAAAAGTTTCCCCTAAATTCAACAAACAAGAAATGTTTGTTGAATGAACGAGAATCCAGTCTGCTTTTGAAGGATCCCTAGATCTCTCCATTTTTGCCAAAATATTGTAGCAGCCTTAGCAATTAATAATACATTTGTTTTCCTTCCCATATTGACATAAATTTTGACAATATCAGTTTTCCGATGGGAAATCCAAAACCCATTGCCATCAAGTGGATTCTGACTCATAGGGGCCACACAGCCGAGTGAAACTTCCCCCATAGCATCTTCAAGGCTGTAAATCTTTACAGATGCAGTCTGCTACATTTTTCTCCCATGGTGCTTCTGGTGGGTTCAAACCGCCAACCTTTTGGTTATCAGCCAAGCACTTTAGCCACTGCACCACCAGATCTCACTCTAAAGGGTGACAGCCAAGACTACCATTCATTTCCTGATTCTGTTAGCAAAGGAGCTGGTGCTCAGTCATAGATGTGGCTGTCTAGAGACCCGTACAAATGGCCTCGCTCTCATTACATGCTGTTCTGATGTTGAGGAGAGTTCATTAATGCTTCTAAATAAGAAAACAATCAAATCTGTCTGTGGTCATATGACTCAGAGCAGACCCAGAAGGGGAGTCAGGTCCTTGGCCTCCAAATGCCCTCGGGAACAGCAAGAGCAACCTTTGCTCCCTGCGTCAGAGCTCTGCAAAGCTGCAGCCCAAAAGGAGAAGGAATCACTCAAAATGGAATGGAAACCCAGCTTAATGCAGGGTGTATCTTAACAAGCCAGGCCCCTCTCTGAGTGCAACTGAGATGAGATCCAGAAGGAGAAAATGCACCATGGGCTCCTCTCCAGCTCATTCAAACACCCAAACCTACAGCTACTGTGCTTGTGATAAGGCCCCTGTATGAGTGGTCATACCACAGCAGTTGGCTCTGTACCTTAGGAAGATAAGAGGACATTTGACCTGACGTCCACCCACCCCAACCCTGTTTAGCTTCAGATATGAAGCCAGAAGTATTTACTGTGATGGCATGAAGGCAGGAGTGCAATGCTTCCCTGAGATGGACTGAGGCCCACAACCATCAGCAATTCATTTGGGTGTTAAAGGATTTGCTGTGAAAAAATGAGAGGGGAATAGGTGGAAGGAGTCTCTTAACAATAGCCAAGTGTCCTATCCTTAGCATTAAAATCTTTGCTTTCATATAAAGATAAGCAAAGGGTCTCTCTATGTAAACAAATAAACTCACTGCCATCGAGTCAATGCCAATTTATAGTGACCCAATGGAACAGGATAGGGGGAAAAAAGAACAGCCCCTGTGGGTTTCCAAGACCATAACTCTTCTGGGAGTAAAAATCCCAGTCTTTCTCCAAAGGAGTGGCTGGTGGTTTCAAACTGCTAAGCTTTCAGATTGCAGCCCAACACACAACCACTATGTTACACACAACCACTATGTTACACACAACCACTATGTTACACACAACCACTATGCTCCTCTCTCTCGCCTCTTGGTCAAATAGGAACAGTCCCTGCATAGTTTTCCTTTTTCTGAAAATTATGAAAACTATCCAGGGCTGGCTCCTTGTACAATGTTCTGCTCTGAAAAGAAGACTCTGGACGAATGGTCATGAGGGCCACGGCACTCCCCTTTCCTTCCTTTGGTAATGGAGTGCAAGTCACAAGCCTTTGCTGGGATCAGTAGTAATAAAGTGTGTGCCCACATCCCTACTGGTTTTGAAAGGACTCTGTGATTTATTCTGAACCCTAGTTGGTTCCCAATACCAGTCTACCATTCGGCTAGGGCCTCAGGACAGTTGCCTATTTCAATTTTGCTTCTATAATAGTATTAAGAGGAAAAAAGAGCTAGTGGGAAGGAGGAAGTACTAAAATTTGAGATCTAGGTTTGAACCTTGATTCTGCCCTTGTGAGCTGTGAGACTGTGGGCAAACCCCTCTGCTCTCAGAGTTTTGTTTTCTCATCTGGGAAGTGGGAATAATACCACCACCTACCTGATCCAGCTGTGAGGATGAAATCCTTTCTTACATGTGAAGAGCCTGACTCAGAAAATGTTTCTTCTCATTGTTAGCTAGCAAGTCTTTAAATAGGGATTGCCGATGGGTTCGTCTGAAGCAATGCAATAAAAGCCTCTGCTTTGTTTCTTCCCAGTCTGTTCTGTGATCGGCTTGGGGAAATCCTGACAGAGGCCTCAGTGTTGCCTTCTCTGCACCACATCCTAAAGTCCACCTCCCCACCAGGCAGTTAGAGGCCAGCGTTTCATAACCCTGGACAGCGCCACTCCCCTAGAGACTCGCAGCAGCCAGCCTGGGAAGGCGGGAGGAGGAGGCAGCTGCCACTCACAGTGTGCATGCTATGCATTGGAGATTCTGCAACATGAGCAACCCTCCCAGAAATTTCTGAGGAGCCTCTTTATCCTCTGAAAGCCGTGTTACTCCGCCCCTAGAATTCACTGACTCTCAGGGCTGTTTCTTTCTCTCCCGTGAAGTTCAAGGATTTTTTAGCGTCCAAGAAGAACAGAAGTACCACCCACATTTTCCTGTGTCTGCGGATATTTCATTTGTTTGGCTTTGGCACAAGGATTAACCATTCTT
Source organism: Echinops telfairi (assembly GCF_000313985.2). Taxonomy (NCBI): domain Eukaryota; kingdom Metazoa; phylum Chordata; class Mammalia; order Afrosoricida; family Tenrecidae; genus Echinops; species Echinops telfairi. Next base: position 31,154,436 of record NW_022106189.1, read on the forward strand.
GATTAATCTCAAGTGTAAGTAATAATGCATGAGCGTGAGGCAAGGTTTTACAAGACAAAGAGATTCAGGTATGAATTAAAAGAAACATAAACCCATGTTATTGCCTGGAGGTGATGTTAAGCACCCTTCTCTAAGCAGGAAAAGCGGGTGGTTCCGTTTCTGAGGTAATTTAGCTTTGCACTCTCCAATGCAGAACACAACACACCATGTGCAGTCACCTTCCCAACAGGCGAGGCACAGATTAAGTCCTATTTTTACTTTATGATACTGAGTCACGTAGTTCAATGCAAAACACATGGATGACAAAGTAGGAAAAATACCAGGTATTTAAATACCTCCTTTCCTTTGAGGAGCTCTAAAGATTCTGTGGCTGCGTGAAATCCCTTCAGAGCAACTCCAGAAGATGAGACGCCTGTCACTTGGCGGGCACTTAGGATTGAATATGTCCCCACCCCCTTGTCGCTCCCACTCCCTTCCATCAGTTGGCCTAGAAGAGCCATGTTGCCCAGCTCTTTGCATTTAGTAACAGCTACCAGATGTCCGATCTTTCTGGGCACATTGTCATTGAGGAAAAGAAGGCTCATCTTTGAAAAATATGTTATTGACTAATTCAATAATGAGGCCGACAAGGGGATAAAAGTGGAACGGAGAAAAAGAGGGAAAGGTAAAAAGAGCAGGAGAGGCAAGAAAGATGCCTGCCCTTTGTGAGTATTTTTTGTGCTTTTCTTGATAAATGAATTAGATTCCTGATGCTAAGTGGACAGAAACTTGAACAAAGGTTGATAGGACCTCTTTAACATTTCTATTAGGGAGAGGACAGGGGCAGTTCCATTGCTTGAATTAGTGTGAAGGAATTGCAGATAGCCATAGCAGCTCCAGACTCCCTGGCCAGCCAGCTTTCTCTGGAAGAGCCCACTTTCTGTACCAAATAAAGGGGCTTGATACTGAATGATAGCCACACCCACCCTGAGCCTGGGGGTGGGGAAAGGAGGGGGTGTTAGTTGCCAAACTAGGCTTTGGTTTAACTTCTGCCCAGCAGAGGTCACTGTAGATATTGGCAGTGGACACTCATGGGGACTGGGCAGGGCTGGGCCCAGGGGTGAGTCCATTACCTGGCACCCACACTTCTGTTATTCCATTGGCTCCTCAACAGAGACGAGGATCTCTGGTGGGGATCACCCCAAAGCCACACAGCACCTTGGAAGGGGGTGGGTGGATCTGGGAGGGTCGTGTGCATTTTCTAAGGATGTCAGCCCATAGTAGTGTCTCTGTGTCACCCTATGTCCTTTCTGTGAGTGTACCTGGTATTACTGGGACACCACCATTACAATCGCAGCTCCAAGGCCCTCCAGACATGGAGACCAACGTGACAAAAGTTACCTTGTCACACACCTTCCATCCACATCCTAGGAGGGCCTGCTGAGGAGCCTCTCCCAAGCCCACATAGCAGCAGTAGTGTGGGTGGTGGAGGGGGAGCGGGGGGATACTGGTCCCTGGGGGCAGTCGATTACAGCAGGATAAGGTTTCTGAGGAGCAGAGAGGGTGCTCAGGTCCCAGAAGGGCTGGTGAGGGTTCTGCTTGTGAGAACTGACTTGCCCAGCCACACCCAGGCATGTAGCCTAGGCAGCTGCCAGCAGCTGCCTCCCATGAGGACATTTACTGGGACCCCTAGGTCTTGACTGTGGAGGCAAAGGGGACAACTACTCTGCTCCCCCTCACCCAAGCCCAACAGAACCCTGTTCTCTTCTCTGGGACAGCCAGCCAGATGCACAAGCCCCAGGTCTCTCTATTTCTCCCTGTCGGTCTCTCTCTTTCTCTGTCTCTGTCTCTCTCTCTCTCTCTCACACACACACACACACACACACACACACACACCTCACTCACATGGACATACATGGGCATACAGCGGAATACTAACCATATCACACACATTTAGTTGCACACTTTGACCCATATCATCACACATGCATGCAAACACACTGTGACACATACACGTGCACACACACACTTACACATACCCCAGCCACAGAGCCAATTCTGCCCAGCACGTCAGACAGGCACACGGGCCCAGCCAGCCCCCCACACCCTCCCCATCTTCTGGCACTGCCCCTGAGCCCCTCCTGGGGGGCATACTGGTCACCTGGGCTTGCTGCAGCCTGCACGCCGGGCCGGGCTGGGCGCTGGGGGCGGGGCTTAGTGGCCGTTCGGGCGCAGTCGCCTCCCCCCTCGGGAGTTTCCGTCTCAGAGTGCCAGCCCCCACCCTCAGTTCCCAGCTCGCTTTGTCTCCCCCATCGCACCCTCGCGGCCGCGCCCACCCACCCTGGCTTTGTCCTCGTGGCTGCCGGAGCCCGCCCCGCGCCCGGGACCCAGTTCTTGGGGCCAGATCTGGGGCGCTCCCTGAGCGGAGAGGCCCCCAGGGGTCCCCTGGCCAAGGGTGGTCTTCCAGGAGCTCTGGGAACGTGAGCTGGGTCCCGCCCCGCACAGCCCAGTCGGGGTTCACCCCCGCCAGGTGTGGTCGGGGTCTCAGCAGGTTGGGGCGGGCCTCACGCCTCTGCCCCCACCTCTCCCTGCACCCTCAGCTTCTCCTCCTGGAGGGTCTTTCCTCCGCACCCGAAGGGGCTGGGCTGAGGGAGGAGCGGCGCCCTCTCCATCACAGCCAGACCCTCTTTCTGGTCCTAGCTGCTCACCGCGGCGGGAAAGGGACCCCCGAGCCTCTCCCCAAGACCAGCCTTCCAACCTCAGTACCCCGACAGTCTCACCTACGCCGCGGAGGAGGCGCCAAGCCCTCAGCGCTCACGATAAAGGCGGACCCACCCTCGCCCCTCACATTCAGGGGTCTCCCTCGTGTAAAACGAACGCAAGCTGCATCGACCTCAGGCGCAGGGCCGTGGGAAGGCCCGGGGTCCGTCGGCGGCCGCCGGGACAGGGGGTCTTTCGAGGGATTAGGAGCGGTCCCACGAAGCCCCCA
>NW_022106189.1:31157611-31180371 GCF_000313985.2 Echinops telfairi
TCCCTCAGACCCAGCACCTGGAGCGGCGAACAGCTCCGCGCCTCATTCCTCTGGCCCCGCCCCCCCGCGCCGAGTAGCCAATAGAAACTCTGGCCCCGCCCAGAAGGCCGTCCATTGGCAGCCCCATCCCCTCACCGCGGCCGGTTTCGTCGCTTCCAGGCGAGACCACGTCCCCCAGAGACCCTCGGGGCTTTTGCACGGCCTTCTGGAACTTGCAGTTCTTTAAGGCCATAGCGTGAGCTCATGCCGCGAGCAGGTAAGCAGAAAAGGATTTCATTTACCAGGATGCACTGCCGAAACGGAGGCGCGGAGGAGGGCGGGAGGACAGTTTCCATAGCAAAGGCAGCCCTTTGGGGTCGTCTGACGGAAAAATGAGGCAGGCCGCAGGACCCTCGAAAGACCATGTGTAACCTCGATCAGCCTTCTGGGAGGCTGTTTCGGGTTCCCCCTCCCCTCTCCTCAGGACTCTGGGCCTCAGTTTTCCTATCTGGGAAAAGGGGCGAGAGGCCACCTCTCCGCCCCCATTCCGTGATGATGGTGCTCCTGCCACCCAAAGGTGAGGGAAGGCGGGGGAGATGTTCCCTTTATACCTTTACTTTTGTCTCGATCTTGAAATTGAAGAGTGGTTTACTTTCGGTCACATCTGTGAGACATCCCGTTCGCCACCAAGCTCTTTCCATTCCGTCCCCCACCCCGGGTTCTGGCTGGCGTGGAGCACTGCAACACCTCCCGAGTCGCCAGGGGGCGCTTCCCCGCCTTAAAACTCGACAGGCTTTCTTTCCATTGTCCCCGGAATGAAGCCCACTCGCCCCAGCTTGGCTCAAAAGCGAAACTCCACATTCTTGTAACATTCTGAACTTGTTTGGAAGCTGGAAAGCCTTGAGCAATCGGTCCCCCGCCACTCCCCACCACCCGCACTTGTAGTCCCCTCCACAACTCCCAGCATCTGTCAGGCCCCCCCAGCTGATAATCCTGTCTCTTCAGGAAGCTTTCCTAAATGTCCAGCTCTGGGTTAGATGTCCTTTCCTGTGTTTGAGCAGCGCCCTTTTCATTTTGCGCTCTTACTCTGTGTTTATATATCCTCCTTCCTCACCTAGATCTACAGGGAAGGAGGAAGTCATTATTTTTAGTTGAAGTTCAGTACCTGCTATAGTGTCTGGAATATAGTAGGTGCTCAAGAGCTAGATATTTATTTATTTATTTGAAAGCAAATCAAAGTCACATTAAAACCCTGATTTCCCACGACAGAGCATAACCTATCGCTGAAGGTGTTCAACTAAAGCAGGGGGTCCTCAAACTTTTTAAACAGGGGGCCAGTTTACTGTCCCTCAGACCCGTTGGAGGGCCGGACTATTGTTTAAAAAAACCGATGAACAAATTCCTATCCACACTGCACATATCTTATTTTGAAGTAAAAAACAGGGCAAAAACACCCGCCGGGTTGGATAAATGTCCTCGGCGGGCTGCATGTGGCCCGCTGGCCATAGTTTGAGGACCCCTGAACTAAAGGAATATCACCTTCTTAAGTATCCTTACAGGTCATTCATTCACCAGGTGGGGGTTTTGCCTGAGTGCTTGAGGACCCCTCTAATCCTAGTATGCCAGTGATTGGTAATTCACGCCTCTTCTTCTTTAGAAATCCTGCCCATTCTCCCCTAAATGTCATCAGTTCTTCACATTCCTCTATTTCTAGTTGCTAGCCCTGCAATGTTCATATCTAAATGCCCTCGCTTGTGCTTTTGGGGGAAAGATCTTCTGCCCATGTCAGTTATGAAGTAGAGATCATCTGAGGGTCCCTGCCCATCTTTCAGTCCTTTACTCAGCAACTAGTGGCTGAGCAGTGATTTTCTGCCTTGTTAAATAGAATCTTTCCCCACTTAGGGCCCTAGGGTTGGCCAGATGGTCCAATGAATCCCACACATACTTCATATGTCACCCTACCCAGGCATTTGGCGTGTATTTAAAATAAGGCATTCTGGGGAGAATGTCTTAATATGTAGGAATTATTAATTTGTAGTAAAAGAGGAAGTATATTATTTTGTGGTAAAAGATAAGTATATTATCCCAAACCTAATCCAAACCAAAAAAGGAACAATTTCTTGGAAAGGCTGAAGTTGTTAGGGTACCTGAGAGACTGCAATCAGGTCATCCTATTCAGCTAGTGGTTGAGGGGTGGGGATAGCAGGATAAGATAGAAGAATGAGTAAAACCAATGGCATTTAGGGAAGAACTTCTGAGAGGCTGGCCCAGGGGCTTTGATCCTGGACAAACCCCAAGGGATGGCAATTGGAGCTGAGTGAACAGATGGGGCCTCATTACGAATGACAAGAAAACTGTAAGGAGGCAGGGGAATCGGATGTGTTTGGAAGCAGGGTCCTTCCTTCTGTGGATGCAGCTGGTGTGGGGAGCACCATGCCACAGGGTAGGAAGGGGCTACCAAAGACCACCTGGAGACAGAGTGGGAAGGCTTTGGAGGTTCATGTTGCTCCTCGGGTAGTACTGAGGAAGTTGTTAGAGATAGGAAAAAGTCAGTGTTCCTCAGTTCTACCAGAAAACAGCAACCGAGATAGAAATTAGTCCTATCAAGGTAAGAAAGCTGGGTTCTAATTCTGATTTTGCTTCTGATTAGATGTATGTGTGACACTGAGCTAGACATGTTTCTGCAGTTGTCAAAAGCTGCTGATTGGTGTTAGGGAGGTGAGGACATTCAGACCCATGTACTCCGTTGTGACCTTACCCAACCTACTTTCTCTGACCTGCAATTTGCTGTTTTAAAAATGTGAGTGATATCTAATATGCTGGATGTACAACACTTCATTCATGTTAAGCATTTAACAAATGGTAGCCCTACTGCCACACTTTCTTAGGGTGGCTGTAACTGGCTTGACGATGAATAAACAGAATTGGATAGCCTGATAACCTGGGTTTGAATCCCCACTCCCTCTACCTCTCTCATTAGTTATATGACACTGGTCAGGTTATTTAGTATTTCCTCTTTCTGGGTCCCTGTGCTCCCATTTAGGAAATGGTAAAGATATGTTCTTCAGAACTGTGAGGATTAAATGAGATCGAGTACTTGATTCATATAAGAAAATGCTCAATGTACTTGTTTTGCTGTTTTGTTTTGTTAGGAGTGGATGTAGGGCAGAGAGGGGATTGGAATTCTAGATGCTTAGAAGATAACGTTGTGACAGATTCTGAAAGAGAACTGAGTCAACTCTCTCACCTTCTTTAAAAGGATTTAACCAAAATTCTTAATCTCAGATATGGGGTGGGAGAGATTGGTTAAGACTCGGTCCCGAAGAGCCTAGTAGACCATGCTGAGGAGTATAACTTTATTATTCTAAAAGTTGCTGGGTTTCTGTTGTTGATGTTGCAGTGAGGTGTACTTCGAGGTCTAAGGAAGCTCTGGTGGCGTGGTGGTTACAAATTGGGCTGCAATCTGCAAAGTTAGCACTTTGATTCCACTAGTCACTCCTTCGGAGAAAGATGGGGCTTTCTACTCCCGTAAACAGTCTTGGAAACCCACAGTGTACTCTGTCCTATAGGATCACTATGAGTTGGCATCAACTCAGTGGCAATGAGTTTGGTTTTATTTTTTTTCCCTGATTTTAAGGGCTACATGGAGAATGGACAGGAGAAGATAAGGCCTGGATGTGGTTTGAGAAGCTGCTGAATGATCCAGCACAATGCCCGTGTGGATAGAGAACAGGGGGCTGGATCTGAGATGCATTAATGAGGTAATGCATATTCATAGAACTTTTTAAGTGATGGGTTGAGAGGGGTGAGTCAAGGACAATGCCCAATTTTCTGGGTGGATGGATGGTGATGTCCTCTTCTTTAGATGTAGAATAATGATGGAGCAGGTTTAGGTGGGAAAAGAGAAAGAAGAATTTGGGATGTGGGGTATCCAAGTAGATGATTTGGAGCTTATGAGAAAGCTCTGATCTAGAGATAAAGTCATAAGTTCAAAGCATTAGCATGCAGATAATAATTGAAGCCATGGGAACAGGTGAAATTCTTCAGCAGAGAGAATGAAAGAGAAGAATTAAATCCCTGAGGAAATACCAACATTTAAAAAGCAGGTGGAGAAGAGTCCAGAGGGAGGGGTGAAGGGAACAGTGAGATAGATAGGGGGGAAATTAGGAACTGCTGTGTCACAGAGTCAAGGGAAGAAGGAGGGTGACATAGTGTAAGTAAGTCCCAATCTGAAAAAGCGAACAACAGATTTAGCAACGAAGAGGTCACTGACAACCTTGCAGAGAATACGTTCAGTAGTGTAGCAGTGGCAAAAGTCTGAGTAAATGGGAAGTGGATGTAGGCAGCTTTGGGGAGTGGATTGATTTTTGAAAGGGAGGAAGAGAGAAAACTAGAGGGGATGTAGCATTGAGGGATGATTTTTAAATGAAGAGAGATTAAGACATTTTAAAAGTATTCTTTCATTATTGGAAAATACATGTTATCATATATATAGCACAAGACTTGCCAATTCATTGTTGTTGGTTTTTTCATTGTTTTTTATATATACAATCTAGTGAAATCAGTTGCATTAATCACTTGTGCGATCATCACCAATAATCATTGCCAAATTTTATAGTACCATAAACAGAAACTAGCTAGTTAAGATTGAGATGTCTTGTTTCTTTATTTTGTAACTTTTTATTGTAAATTGGGTAAAGGTTTATAGAAGAGATGGTTAATTTTACATTCAACAATTCATATACATTTTGTTTCGGCTCATCCATTGCAGCCCCCTCAATGTGCTACCACTTATCTCCCTTCTTTCCTGTTCCCATTCCTTCTTCTTTCCTAACCCTCTGAACTCTGTCCTTGGGGAAATGCTGACCTTTCGATGTTAAATGGCTGATTATGGTAACATGGGGGAGGGGAGGAGTTCAGGTTCAGACATGAAGGGTGACTAAGGATTGCTTTCTTGAGGGTCCTGCCAGTTTCTGTCTGATCAGCAAGCCAGGTCTTTTTTATGACTTTGAGTTTTGTTTCATGGTTTCCTCCCACTTTATCAAAGACCTTCTAATGTGATCCTTTTCAGAGTCATTGGTAGTGGTGGCCAGCCCCCAACTGGTCTTAGGGTTGTGGAGACTGATGTTTGCATTTCCCATGAGTCCATTGAACTAATTGTTTCTATATGTTTTTTTATATTCATCCCTCTTCTTTTCTCCCGATGGGGAGAGATCAGTGGTTGTTTCTTAGATGGTTGCTCATGAGCTGTTAAGACCCTGGTCACTACTCACCAAACCAGGATGTGGAACATTGTCTTTATGAACTATGATATGTCAGTTGACCACAGCGTCTCCTGAAACTATGATCCTGATCCTCCAGTGACTCATTCTCTCAAGGAGTTTGGTTATGTCTAAGAAGTTTTCATAACTTTGCTGCCTGTATGCTCCACCACATTCATGGATATATTTGCAGCCAAAGTCAATATGACTATACAAATACCTTCTGTCAGACATATATGTATTTATGAATATATTCCCACTCTCCCTCCCACACCTGTTCAGCCTATGTCTGTCCAAGCATTTACGGATAGATCACTACTACTGCAGAATTGTGTATATATTTGCCTCTATTACCTGTACTTCTTGCAAACCTCTCACTCTCAGTGTCTTTCTCTGCCTCCATCATTTTTTGCCAACTTCTCTCTCAACCTCTTTCTCATTGTATATAGCCTTCCCCTCTGCCGCACTCTCTCCCCCTTCCATCCTTGGTAACTATCAAAGAATGCTCCTTTTCTCTGTTTGTTTGTTTTTTTATAATAGTGGTTTTCATACAATGTTTTTTTAACTGACTAATTTCACTCAGCAGAATGTTCTTCAGGTTCATTTATGAGGTGTTTTGTAGAGTCATTGTTATTTTTTAATGTTGTGTAATATTCCATTGTGTGTATGCACCAAAATTTATTTATCCAGTCTTCCGCAGATGGACATTTAGGTCATTTCTATCTTTTTGAATAGTGCTGTGATGAACATGTGCACATAGCTGTTTTTGTCACAGCTATTATTTCCTTAGGATATATAGCAAGTAGAGAGATTGCTGGGTCATGTGATAGACTTTTTTTCCCACCACTCATCTGTCATTTTGTCATACTGTGGTGGCTTGCATATTAATGTGATGCTGGAAGCTATGTCACCAGTATTTTAAATACTAGCAGGATTACCCATGGTAAACAGGTTTTAGCAGCATGTGCAGACTAAGAACAGATAACAAAGCAGGACTAGACTGTCCATTTCTGGTGGATTAGCCACTGAAAACCTTACAACTAGCAGTGGAACATTGTTGGATAGATACAGTGGTGGAAGATGAACCCCTCAAGTTGGAAGGCACTCAAAATGAGACTGGGGAAGGGTGACTTCCTCAAAGCCAAGTTGGTGTTAATTATGTGGAGAGAGTAAAGCTTTCCAGACCTTATTTGCTAAGAAGGCATGACTCAAAATTAGAAGAGACAACTACAGACATCGGTTAATAATCAGAACATGGAATATATGAAGCATGAGTCTAGGAAAATTAAAAGTTGTCAAAAATGAAATGGGATGCATAAAGATTGATGTCCTAGGTATTAGTGAGCTGAAATGGACAGGCTGTTTGGGTTTTTTGGGGGGTATTGGCCATTTTGAATCAAGACAATCATTTGGCTTCCTGTGCCGGGAATGACAAATCTAAGAGGAATGGAATCACATTCACTCTCAACAATATATCAAGGTCTGTCTTGAATTACAGTACAGTCTGGGATAGGATAATATCTATACACGTACAAGGAACTCCATTTAATACAACTATTATTCAAATTTATATACCAACACTAGCTAGTGATGAAGAAATTGACAAATCCCCCAACTTTTCCAGTCTGAAATTGATCAAACATGCAATCAAGATACATTAATAAGTACTAGCGATGGGAATGAAAAGTTAGAAACAAAGAAAGAGAACCAGTAGTTGGAAAATACGGCCTAGGTAATAGAAATGAAGCTGGTGATTGCATGATAGAATTTTGCAAGATCAACCACTTCTTCATTGTAAATACTGTTTTTTCAACAACATACATGATGACTGTGCACATAGATTCCTCTGGATGGAATCCATAGAAATCAAATTGACAATATCTGTGGGAAGAGACCATGGAAAAGCTCCATATCAGCAGTCATAACAAGGCTAGGGCTGACTGTGTAACAAATGATTAATTGCTTATTAGCAAGTTCAAGTTGAAGCTAAAGAAAATTAAAACAAGTTCATAAAAACCAATTTTAAAAAAAGAGCCAATATACAACCATGAGTACCGCCTATCTGAATGTAGCAAACATATCAAGAACAGATTTGGTACATTGAATACTAATGACTGAAGAGCTGATGAGTTGTGGGATGACATCAAGAACATCATAGATGAAGAAAGCAAAAGTCCATTAAAAACACAGATAAGATTGACTCCCCAAAAATTAAAAAAAAAAGACCAAAGTAGATGTCAGAAGAGACTCTGAAATGTGCTTTTGAATGTAGAATAGCTCAAGGAGATGGCAAAAATAATGAAGTGAAAGAGCTGAACAGAATATTTCAAAGGGCAGGTAGAGAAGGCAAAGTATTATAATGAAATGTTCAAAGACCTAGGGCTAGAAAGCAAAAAAAGAGAATATGCTTAGTATTTCTTGAGCCAAGAGAATTGAGGAAAAAATTCAAGCCGTGATTTGTACTATTGTAGGATATCATGGGCAAAATGTTGAATAATTCAGGAACCATCAAAGGAAGATGAATGGAATACCCAGAGTCACTGTACCAAAAGGAATTGACCATTTTGAGGAGGTATCATATAATTAAGAACCAATTATATAAAGGAAGAAGTCCAAGCTACTCTGAAGGCAGTAGCAAAAAACAAGGTTCCAAGGCTTGACAGAATCTCAATTGAAATGTTTTAACAAACTGATGAAGCACTGGAAGACTCATGCATCTATGCCAAGAAATTTGGAAGACACCTTCCTGGCCAACCAACTGGAAGAGATCTGTGGTAGTTACATAAATCTGGTGTCAACTTAAGACTATTAAGAGTGAAGGGGTGGGGTTTAGCCTGTCAATCAGGTCACAGCTTGATGACCTCATTTGGAGGAGCTACGAAGATTAAAAATAGCTCATTGGAGGCCAGACCTATACTCTCGCTGAGAGACATTCCTGTTAACAAGACACATGGAGCTAAGCTGATGGAGCTAGAGCCCTGGAGCTCAAGGAGCCACATGGAGACTCATGCAAAGAACCGGATGCTTCCACTGCCACTGGATCCACAAGCCTTTCCAGCCCGTGATCTTCCTGCATGCAGCGTTATTACAAGGCTGCGTGAGTCTGAAGAGGAATTTATAGACTGGTATCGAACATATAGGCTAATATTGGACTTATGGACTTGATCTGGGCTGGGATGTTTTCTCAATATACAATTACTCTTTGATATAAAGTTCTCTCTTACACACATATCAATGTCTATGAATTTGTTTCTCTAGTCAACCCAGACTAACACAAGATCCATATTTGTTCCCATTACAAAGAAAGGTGACCCAACAGAATTCAGTAATTATTGAACAACATGCAAGTAAGGTTTTACTGAAGGCAATTACAAAATGGTTGCAGCGGTACATGAACAGAGACCTGCCAGAAATTCAAGCTGGATTTAGAAGAGATCATACCACAAGGATCTTGGCTGAAAGCAGAGAACACTAGGAAGATTTTTACATGTGGTATACTGACTATGCAAAGGTATTCAACTGTGTGGATCATAACAAACTATGGATAAAATTGCAAATAATGAAAATTCCTAAACACATCATTGTGTTCATACAGTATATTATCACATATGAACCAAGCAGATAAAGGGAATGATTCATGGTTTAAAATCTGCCAAGGTATGTACCAGAGTTGTACCCATTTACATATTTATTCAATCTGTATGCTGAGCAAATAACCCAAGAAACTAGACTATATGAAGAAGAACACAGCATCAGGACTCGAGGAGGGTTTATTAACAACCTGAGATACACAAATGAAGCAACTTTGTTTGCTGAAATTGAGAAGTACTGGAAGCACTTGCTAATGAATATCAAGGACTGCAACCTTCACTATGGTTTGCTACTCATTGTAAAGGAAACAAAAATCCCCACATATCATCGTACTAAATGGAGAAAAGATCGGAGTCGTCAAAGATTTCATCCTGCTTGGCTCCTTAATCAATGCTCATGGAAATAACAGTCAAAAAACCAAATGCTGTATTGCATTGAGCAAGTCTGCTGCACAAGATCTCTGAAACGTATTGAAGGAAAGGATGTCCCTTTGAGGACTGAAGTGCACCTAAGTCTTAAACCATGGTATTTTTAATCGCCTCACATGCACGTGAAAGTTGTGTAATGAATAAGGAATACCACAGAAGAATGGATGCACTTCAGTTATAGTGTTGGTGAAGAATATTGAGGGGACCAGCATTGCCAGAAGAACAAAACTAATCTGCCTAGGAAGAAGCACAGCCAGAATGCTCCGGAAAACAGCGGTTCTCAACCTGTGGGTCGCGACTCCTTTGGGGGTCAAAAGACCCTTTTACAGGGGTCACCCGATTCATTACAGTAGCAAAGTGACAGTGATGAAGTAGCAACAAAAATAATTTTTGGTTGGGAGGGGGTCACCACTACATGAGGAACTGTATTAAAGGGTGGCGGCCTTAGGAAGGTTGAGAACCACTGCTCTAAGATGAGGGGAAGGAGAGAGGAGCTGGAGATACAGGTAGGTAGCTAGGTAGGTAGTTGGGAGGCTGTCTTGGGAAATCACACCTTAGGAGGAGGACAGGCTATAAGAGTTATCAGCTTAGTGTGAGAAGGTGGGATAGGGAGCTTGGAGCAAAAGAAAAAGATTCGAGATGGCGGCCGCGGGATGGAGGCAGCAGGAAGAAAGAAGGGGATACTCGTGCTCGTTTCGGCAGCACATATACTAAAATTGGAACGATACAGAGAAGATTAGCATGGCCCCTGCGCAAGGATGACATGCAAATTCGTGAAGCGTTCCATATTTTAAAAAAAAGAAAAAAGAAGGGGATACTCACGGCGACTCACAGAGCTTTCAGGGCCGTGGGTTGGACCAACTGAGGTTGGACACTGGTTTTGTGGGGGTGCTGATTCGAGGAGTTTCTGGGTTTTCCTCAGCATTCCATCAGGCCTGGAATAGGCCTGGAGAAGGCTGCTGAGAAGAGTGATCCAGGATGGGCTTGGCTGGGTAAGGGAGGGGTTTGGAAGAACTGAAGACAGTTGGAGATGGTGGTGCGCTCAGAAGATGGAGGGGAAGCTGGGATGACGTGGGTGTGGGCATGCGTTCAGGGGGCCTTGTGGAGTGAGAGGACAGACGTGAGGGAAAGGCAAGGAGAGCAGGCAATGCTAGTGAGAGGGAGAGAAGTTCAGGGGAAGGATAGTCGGGATGGACAGAGGAGGTCAGGAGATTGAAAGGCACATTTGTCAGATGGGTCAGCAAATCTTCCAGAATGATGACGGCTTTGAAGGGGAGAGGAACTCTGGTGACTGTGCTAAAGTGTGCAGGGAGTGGGAAGTTAACAGATGATGACAGACAGAATGGAAGTGCTGACAAGAGGGTCAAAGAAACCAAGATGTTGGGGAGTTAAGAGGAAGCTGTGTGAGGTGGGGAAGAAGAGAAGCAGTAAGCTGCTCATATGTGCGCACAAAAGTCTAAAAGATACAGATAGGCAGATCAGTAGGTCGTTGGGAGACAGTCTCAGGAAGTCACACCTGAAGAATGATTGCCCTCCTTCCCCTCATCTCCTTAGAGGAAACGTGAGCCTTCTTCCTGCCAAACACTCTTTTGTGAGTCTTTTCTCACATATGAGAAGCTCAGAATTACCTGCACATGAATTTGAAATGTCGATACCCAAAAGGCAGACTGTCTAGGAATAAAATAAAGCTGAACCAAAAAGTGATTCCAGATTTCATAGAGAAGTTGTGTCAACCAAGTTCAATGAAAGCGATTCCTTTAATTTTATTTTAGCCTACTTCGTGGATTTAAGTATATGCACACCAACTAGAAAATGTGTGTAAGAAACAAATTTGAATTTTTTTTTTCAAATTTCATTTCTTAGCAACAATTTGTTTTCTCAGTTTAGAACAAAATTAGAGAACTTATGTCAGTTTTTTTCCCTTTTCTCCCCAACTTAGAGCTTAATTCATGCCTTTGAAATGCCATGAATTTGAAATGCAGCCATTTTCCTTTCTACATCCTTGAAAAGGATTAATTAAAAGGGTTTTATTAATTTTTCAAATAATCTTGCCAGCACATACAGACTCCCCCAAGGGTCTCCTATCAGTAATGTTGGGCTGTGAGTGATGCCATAGAAGCGCTGTGCATGGGATTTTCAAGGCAAACAAGCAAACTGCCAACGGTAGGGCTTCCCAAACAGCAGCTCAGTTTACAATTTGTGATGTGGTAGGAAGCATGAAACGTGCACCTAAGTGTAAATAGAAAAAATACTCTCCATGATTTCTCAATAAAAAAGAACCAGAGTTCATTGCTAGGAACAATGTATCTGAATAATCTCTTTTAGAAGCATGGTATTAAAAAACAACAACAACCTGTGTATGGTTCATATGGCTTTGTAATCTTGAAACAAGGCTGCCATTCTAGCCTCCTTGAGACAGTAGGTTCTTAGAAATATTTTGTGAATTAATAGCCTCCTCTTTCTCCTGTGGACCAGCTAGTGTATTTGAACCATAGACCTCCTGATTAGCAGTAAACACCCAACAGCACCAGGGGCTCCTAAAATCCTTGTAGGAGTGTTTTGTTTTGTTTCCTTTTGACTCTTGTAAACTTCCCAGTGTCTTCTCCTGATTCTATTGTGTTTTTGCCTCCCTCCCTCTAGGCATGATGTTAAAAGCATGATGTTTTAAAAGTGAAAGTCAGATCATGCCTCATCATCTCAAAGCCCTCCGTAATCCTCTAAAACAGTGGTTCTCAACCTTCCTAATGCCACTACCCTTTAATACATGCTATGGTGACCCCCCCCCCAACCATAAGATTATTCTCGTTGCTACTTTATAACTGTAATTTTGCTACTGTTATGAATCAGGCAACCCCTGTGAAAGGGTCATTCGACCTCTAAAGGGGTTGCGACTCACAGGTTGAGAACCGCTGCTCTAACATCTTTATAATGGCCTTTATAAGATTGTGTGCTTTCTGACTCCTGTAACCTCTTTCCTAAGCCTCCTTTGCTCCAGCACACTGACCTGAGGGCCTGTGCACTTGCTGTTCCTTCTCCCTGGAAGCTCTTCCCTTGGATATTCTCATTGGCATCCTGTATAAAGTGGTCTTGGCATGCTCAATCCCCTCTTCCTGCTTTGTTTTTCATGAGCACTTATTACTGTCTGACATACATTTTCTTACCTGTCTTTTCCCCACTCCCACCCCTCAGAACCTGCTGAAAAGCAAACCAATCTGTCTTAGAAGAGGTGCGGCCAGGGTGCTCCTTTGAGGCAAGGATGGTGAGACTTTGTCTTACATACTTTGGACATGTTGACAGGAGAGACCAGTCCCTGGAGAAGGACATCATGTTTGGTAAAGTAGAGGGGCAGTGAAGGAGAGGAAGGCCCTAAAGGAGATGGATGGATGCCGTGGCTGTCACAGTGGGCTCAGGCATAGGAACCATTGGGAGGATGGTGTAGGACCGGGCAGTGTTTTGTTCTGTTGTGCATAATGTCGCTATGGGTTGGATTGACTTGATGGCCCCTAACAATAGCAACAACCAAAACAAACAATAACCCCTTCAGTAAACTATGCAGCCAAACCAAGTTCTTCCTTTCCAACACCTGTGCAGTCCAGCTCTGTAAATCTGAAAACTGGATTTGCTTTTCTTCCCGTTGGCCAAGAAGTTGCCCTGGTCTGCTCTTCCTGCCTAAAATGGGGACAAGAGTCACCATGAGCACTCGTGCAGTGGTACCTAAGGTGACCAGACGTCCCACTTTTGGCGGGACAGTCCCGATTTTTAACAATTTGTCCCGGGGCATTTTTAAAAAGTCCTGATTTTTGGAAAGAATGCACGACAAACTAGGGTATACGGTTTTCGGCTGCCATGTGGCTATTTTGCCAGGATATATGAGTTTTTATCAATGGTGTCCCGCTTTACTAATGTTAAAATCTGGTCACCTTATGGTATAAGCATCCAATGAGATGTGTCAGACTCTTCAAGCTGTCTGGCATCTGAACCCTCTTCTTGTGTAGGCGGAGTCCATGTCTCATGAGCAAGGTCATCTTGCCTGACAGCTGGGGCATGGCACACACCAACCTGAGGCTCAGGCTCCTCCTATCACACACATTACCGCTCCCTAAACCCCAGCCTGGCTTTGACGCTGGTGACAGGAAAGGAGCAGAATTTGCTGAAGCTGCTCAAGAGAGTGATGGTCCTGCGGGAGCCTGCTCTTTACCTTTGATCAGTACCCTGGAGCAACTCCAAGTGAGGCGGAGATCAGGATGTGTCCAAATCAGCCATGGGTCAGATACGGGGGGTGGATCTCTGGTCGCCTCAGAAATGAAATGCAGTGACGTCAGTGGCATAGAGAGAGCCTCAGTAGAGAGCTGTAGGTTTCATTCCTGCCGTCGCTCCGGATTTTGTGATGCCCAGAGCAGACCAGCAGATTTTAATTCTTTGTCAATGTGACTGTACAATATGGCTTTGATACCAAATGAAATAAAGTCCACTTAAAACAAACAAACAAAAATAGAATAAATTCTTCTAACGACATCTAATGTAGACAGCCTTTCAATGTCTAAGTTACTATGCCAGGCAGTGGTCTAACATTTTACATGCTTTCTCTCATTTCAACTTCACCACAACCCCATGAACGAGACACTAGTAGAATTCCCCATTTTACAGAAAAGGAAATCGAGGCGCAGCGACGTAACCAGACTTCCCCGGTGTTATATAGCCAGTGAATGGCAGAACGAGGCTGTTCACTGGTTCTCAGAGCCTGAGAACTAACCTTCCCTCAGCCAATTCCACTATGCGGAAGGTTAGTCCTCAGGCTCATCAGTCCCATTCCCGTCTCTGCACGGCCTGTAGCCCAACATGGCAGCCCCTAGTCCCTCAGTCTGCCAACTTAGTCACTACTATAGTCTCGGGGCGCATCAACTTTCCCCAGGGACACTTCCCCTCAGGGAACCTCTGAACCATTCCAGAACAGCAAAGTCCTAAGGAGAATGGGTCACCGCAGGAAAGTGCTGGGTGAGTAGCTCGCCAACCTTCGCTCCTTTGATTCCTATGCTGACATCAGTCTACACCACTCCTGACAGCAAGAAATAGTTGACTGGCCTCAAGCTTTAAAGGGGGTTGGTAGAAAGTGCTCCTTCTCAAATAGAAATGACAGAAATAGCATTAACCTGGCCTTGCAGGCGGCATTACCACTCAGGGACTCTCTTCCTCCCCTGCCCTGGACTGCAGGCTTCCTGAGGGAAGGCGGTTTTGAGAGTTTTATTTGCTGCTGTGTCCCCCCTGGCCTACTACAGCTGCCCATTTGGTATCAATGCCTCATGCCCCTAAATGTTTTGTTTGGGGAAAGTAATTATGAGTTGTGTTTGCCTCTTAACCTCACCAGCAGGTTTTCCAATTGTCATGATTTTGAGTCAAGAAGATAACTTTAGCGATAGGTAAATATACTGAATAAGTAACCCTACCTTGACATCCGTTTCATTTGATCTTGTAAACATAAGTCTGAATCAGAGTTTTGTTCAGCCTGACAAAAGGCAATATGCCAGAGTTTGGGGATTTCTGCTCTGCCACCCTGGAAAAACATTCAGAGAATTTCTTATTTGCATTTTGAGCTTGAATTCAGAATGTAAATTCATTTGGAAACAGCTAAAGGAGGGGAATATTAATCCGCTACATTTTTTTTCATTGTTTATACTCACATAATACACATTCGCAGTTGAAAATGAAAAATGCAGGTTAGCAAAATGATAAAAATAGAAACCACCTACACTTCCACCACTCAGAGATGGTCACTGCTAACATGTTTCTGATGCTAGCAAATACCTGAATTAGTTAACATGGTGACTGATCCAGGGAGGAAGCTATCTAAGTTAAGGTGACCAGACATCTTGCTTTTGGTGAGCAGTCCCAATTTTTAACAATTTTTCCCATGTCCCGCGGCGTTTTTTAAAAAGTCCCGATTTTTAGAAAGAATGCACGACAAGCTAGGGTATACGGTTTTCGCCTGCCATGAGGCTATTTCGCCAGGATATATGAGTTTTTTCAATGGTGTCCGCTTTACCAATGTTAAAATCTGGTCACCTTAATAGTGGGTTTCACAAAGTTTGTGGAACAATTCCATTACCTTTAATTCCATTCATTCATGAGCTCTTTAAAGCCTTCTCAATTTTTCTAATATGAGGACGTGGGGTGATCTGGTGAGAACTGGTTCCTGGCCCAAATCTACCTGTGCTAAGAAAGGCCCACAGATCTTGCTGAGTCTGGTAGGGCTCAGCAAGCAAAGGTGAATAGATGAGGTAACCACCATTTCATACCCCAAAACCTGACCCCAAATGTCTCCTGAGGAAGTAGTAGGGGCTGGAATAGGAGGTGAATTAAGAAAACAACTTTGACCTCGTTGGATATCTCAAATGTTGACATCCAATAAATTTTATAACATTTCCCTAGAAATGGGAGTGCCTTTTCTTGAGAATTGAAGGTGACATAATCATGGAAGATTCTGTCCTAAGATGACTTCAGGCCAGAATGACACAGAGTGTACAAGCAAGGTTCTAGGGACAGTGTGTAATTGGCTGACTTGTCCTCTGGATGATTCCTTTTCTATCTTGACTTCCTAGGGAAGCCCATGCACTTTTGGTTCATGAATAACTGTGGGAAAAGGTGTGCATTTGTGCGAATTAAGCTGAGGTCAGGCCTTGGGCATCTTAGCATCTTCCACCTGCCCTCTGCTGGGATCCCTTAGAAGGCTGGGACATGTGCCAAATGGCTCATCATTGCCTTTAAAGTGATTTTAATTTGTCACTTCTCAGCCTTTTGGCTAAGATCAAGTATAAAGCTATTGCAATTTAAAATTATATATATATGTATATAATACATATACATTGTTTTCACATCAAAATAATATATTCCCCTCTCCCCCCAATAGCTTTACTTGATGCTGATGTTTCAAGATTTTGGGTTCGTGTGCACTTTGTGTAGACGTTTGTGGAATGAATGTTGCTGACCCTAATCTCTAGGATGCCCTTGCTCAAATTGTGGCAAATTTGGAAAGGCATGATGGGACTCTGGGGTGGGGGGGTAAAGAAATTAATATTTCCTGGGAACCACTTGTATGTCATTATGGGAAAGTGAAATTAATTACATAGGGCTCTCCTATCCATTTCTGTATAAGTCCTACCAAATGATTGGATGGGACCATGTAAATAAGATATAGAGGACTCCAACTCAGGGGTTGGTCAGTTTTGCCACTGTCCCGAGTATAAAAGAGCCAGAGAGAGTATAAAAGAAACAGAGAGAGTCCTGTGACCACCAAGAGAGAAGAGCTACCAGTGGAACATACTGGGGACAGGAGGTTACCTCCCCACAGCCTAGGATTTAAGCAAGTGAGTTGGCACCCCAGCTGTACTGGGGCTGCCGACCACCCTGCTTGTCTTGAAAAGTCAGAAAAGCAGCCTGATCCCTTGGAACCTTGACCTTCAGCCCTGCCTGGATGACAAGGTCAACTTATCTCTAGTATGACCCTGTGTTATGAGCTATCCACATGCCCTCCATCTCCCCAGAACAGGGGTGGTCCCAACTTCTCACGCCAAGAAGTAGGACTTTAAAAGGTGTCCTCATTACTCTTCCCTTACCTAAAATGTGCTGTCCCTTCCTTGTGCCTGTCAACCAGAAGCATCTCTCCATTTCCCTGCTTCCCATGCCACTTCCTGGATTCCACTTCCCCCAGATATTCTGAGCAATGGGTTTCTTCATCCCCTAGCCTAAGAGGTTGCACCATTTCATTCTGGTCAATTCTAGGTCTCATCTTTTGTGCCCATTTGTGGACCATATTACTTTGGAAGAACCAAAGTTCACTGGAACCCCTTAATATCTCATTGTTCTTAAATTTTGAAGCTGTCATATCGCCTGAGATCCAATAGCTGCTGCTGGAACCTTGGTGGAGGCTGTGTCAGTCTGGTTAACTAGGGAAACAAATCCACAGACAGTCATATGTATAAGAGAGAGTTTTATATAAAGGGTAAGTGTACATTAAGAAAACATCCCAAACCAGGGCTGCCCAAGCCCATAAGTCCAACATTAGCCCATATATCTGACACCAATCTACAAAGTCCTCCTCCATCTCACAAAACACACACAATGATGCCAACTGCAGGAGGAAAGCCGAATCAGTGAGTGTATAAGCATCTCAGCGCTGGCAGGGTCTCCACACGGATGCTCCAATACCCATGGCTGCATCGGGGTAGGTCCATGTGGCTTCTCCTCAGGGATGTTTCACAGGAAGTGAGCCTTGCCAACAGAAGCAGGGAACTGGTTGAGGCAGCTGCACCCTAGTCCAACCATCAGAAAGCAAGAGACCCGAGAACTAGAAAGGCAAGGCTCACCAAGCCATTTATCTCTCTGCTCTTCAATTAATCCCACATGTGTTTATCAGCCAGGTTGACACAATAAACCTTAGCTATCTCAGAGGCCAAATCAATGGCTCTGGGATTTGATAGCCCTCTTTAGGCATGGCCTTCACAGGTCCTTGATATTGGCCTATTCCTGGTCCCCTCCAAATAACTTCTGGAGAAGTTCCCAGCACCCCCTTATCCCAGAAGGCTTTGAAGGCTGGCATGTGGGGTATGAAGTATCATCTGACTCCTCCCAAGTCAACACAGATACTTATTGCTAATTGTGTGAGGGATATGCACCTTTTTTTTTTTTAATCTCCAGCAGTTCTTTTCCAGCTGTAGGGCCCCAGGTGCACGGGGAATGAGCCAGCAGGACTACACTGCTGACAGTACAGCAGCTGGGCTTATTCTGGCCTTGTCCTATCTCACTGCTGCCCACTCACAGTGCATCCAGGGTCACCCTCGAGCCTTGTTCAGCTCTTGCTCTAAACTTTCCCGGGGTGGATGGCTACCCTAGCTATTCCTGCCAGGCCTCATCACAAGGCCCCATGAGGAAAAGGATACCCTAGGCATGTTATTTCAGGACCATTCTGGACAGTTGTTGGCATTTTTAGCTTGAATTTTGTAAATGTTGTTTCTAGTCTGTTTGTGGCTCAGATTCACGTTTCAGGGACTCCACCCAGCCATGAGTTGAGAGGCCCTCATTAAGGGACTCACCATAGTTATGTGGACCTCCCCAAAGCACAAGTAACAAGATTCCTGTAAAAAATGATGTGACCGAGGTGTCTGACTGGCTCTTTCTTCACAAAGGGGACAGAGGACCAGCAACAACCCCAGCCCAAAGCTGCTTCCTGTGAGACAGAGGTCAGGTGAGAAAGGTCAACCTTTTCCCCACTTCTGACATCACCTGTGCTTCATGCAGCACTCTACTCTGCTGAGTTTGACAATCTGTTGCATTGGCCACACAGAACTTCGGACAATACTCAGGATTAGGGGGCTTATTAGGGAAGTAGCAGGTTACAATTCAGGATCAGGGAAAACGCAGGATAGAGTTCTTTAGTCAGGACAGCTTCTTCTCAGCAATGCCTGCAGGCACCCTTCCCGCTGGCCCCTGGTCTAGGATCTTTGGCCCCTGGCCTCAGTCCTGCTTGAGCAAGTGCAACAAAGCTCTTTAGCTCCACCAGTAAGTACCTGGAGATGCTCCCCACCCAAGAGCAAGCCTCAGCCCAAAGGTACTCTGCCTTCTCACTCAGTGGGCCAGGAAACCCCATGAGGGGTCTCCTCCCAGGGTCTTGGTTCTACTATCTCTGCTGCCACGACTCTCTCTCCATCTCTCTCATTCTGTTTCCTTTGTCTAAAAAGTTCTCAGCATAGGGACCCGAGATCCAAAGGACATGCTCCCCTCCTGGCTCTTCTTTCTTAGTAATTTTTAGGCTCCCTTCCCACCACCAGGATAGCTCATTTTAAGCTTAGCAGGACAGCAAAACTGACCAATCACCTTGTTAAGATTCCAAACACCTTGTTTGTTGGGTCCCACCCACACAAGGGTGGCATGCACCTTATTTACATTGTTAGCAAGTTCTCCACTCCCCCTTGGTAGGCCATCAGCACCTTATTTGCATAGTCTCACCCAGTCATTTGGTGGGAGTTATACAGACTCTGACTAGAAGGGTCGTATTAAATAATTCACTGCACCACAGTTCCAGACTATTTATTGATGTCCAGAGCAGTGATGGGCATATTGTCTTGGGTACCCTGTGTGACCTCGTGCTCCACAAAGGAAACAGAGAAGCCAACTCCACCTCTCAGCCCAAAGCCAATTTCTAAAAGGCTGAAATTAGACATATAGCCACACTCCATCCTTCTTTAAACTGTTCTGACACCAACCATCACAAACCCTGTAATCTGCTGCAAAATGGCCACACAGAACTCAGAGACAATACCCATGATTATGCGGCTTGATCACCATATGTTAAGGATACAGTTCTTTTGTCTTCAAGGCCTCTTCTTAGCCATGCTGGTAGGTATGTCTTTCTGGTCCTTGGCCCCTGAGACAAGTGGTCCCTTGACCTCTGCCTTGTTTCATGGGCCAGGAAGTCCTCCACTCTGCCTCAGTCTCCATGCTGCTCCTTTTGCTTTGCCGCAGGGTCTCAGTGCTGGGGCCTGGAGTGCTTCTGCTGCCTCCTCTACTGTAGGGATCTTACACACAGTCTGCCAGTTGCTTATCTTGCTTGATGGTCACAAGATTCTCTTCCTACTTCAGAAAAGGCTCACTTATCTACCCAGTGGAATGGCAAAACTGATCAACCCCCTGTAGTGGTGTTTCATACACCCTATTCGCACAGTCACACCCAGTCCTTTGGTGGGGATTCAAAAGCCATGCATAGAAGAGCCACGCCAAGTGCTTTCACTTCAGCACATGAGACAGGATTATTCAGAGTCAGGGCCTCATAGTCCCTGTGAGGCTGACAAAGGACTCGAGCCCCCGGAGAACCAGGTCCCTTAAGATCATTTAAAGGGGTTGCAAAAATATGCATGGTGCAACTCCCACTCTCAACAGGCATACAACCGGGGCTGGGCAGATAGGTTCCTGGGTGTTAACGAACAGTGCTTATCTCTGGCAGAATGCCTGCTTTCAGTTCTCCTTTTGTTATCTGCACTCTAGTTTCTGAATGTGCGCCGCCTTCCTTATAAGAAAAAAAGAAACTATAAGGAAATCCTATCCTCGGGCATTTAGATAATCCCGACTTCCTAGGAGTGGAAACAATGCAGAACAGGAGTAACTGACCAACCAGGAGTCAAAACTTACAGAACATAAAAAGTAGAGCCCCCCCCCCATTCCTAAACTCTGAAAAGCTGACAAAAACAATTGCTAGAAGATCGTTTGAAGGCTATAAAATGGCTGCTGGGTTCAGCAGCTATTTATTTTATTTATTTATTAATCATTTTATTGGGAGCTCATACAACTCTTATCACAATCCATACATCCATCCATTGTATCAAGCACATTTGTTGCCATCATCATTTTCAAAACATTTTCTTTCTACTGGAACCCTTGGTATCAGCTTCGGTTTCCCCTTTTTCGACAGATCTTCCCCTTGTCCTCCTAGTATGGCTACTCTCAATATTGGTCCTGAGGGGTATGGTCCCTATTTTAAAACCTAGTGACTCGGCATAATAATTCTCAGTCAGGACATCAGCTGACTATAAAGGTCACTTTTTTTTTAAGATTCCAAATCTTTTATTTATTTTCCTTTCCAACAGTCTTATTGGCACATAGTTTACATCTCATATAATTGAATCATTCGATCATATCAAAGGGAATTGTACAATCACCACCACATCTATCTTAGAACAGTCCATCCCATGGTTGAACCCCCTTTAAAATGAGTTATGCAATCAGGATCAGTTCTAGTGCTCCTTACCCCCTCCCACATTCATTATTGACTCCTGAAATCCCCCTTCCCTCCTTATCGCCCATCCCTCACCCCTGCATTCCCTAGAACACTAGGTATCCGTTGTTACCATTATACATCCACGCCTCCTGTGCCTCACAGCTGGGAAACCCCACAGAAAACATTGAAAAGTAAATCACACTCAGTTGGTAAGGATAAGATCCTATTAGTATAAAGACAAAAATACAAATGATGTGTCCGTGGGAGAAGACCCCCATCAACATTCAAAAAGCAGGGAAGAAATTTCTGTCATGGAATAACTAAGAGATGCTTGCACCCAGTACAACGTCAGGTTGTTTCTATAGGGAGGTCGACTGGCCAAGACTCGAGTTCGATCCGGCATAATCAAGATGACAGTGGTCTCTGCCAGCTAGGGGGCTGCTGGGGACTCCTGCCTTTGGCTATAGCGGATCTGCCAGCATTTGGGTCTGACTATGTGCTTTGCAGATGGGTTTGGGGTTCCCACTGCCATCCATAGCCTTCTACCAATTGAGCATTCTTAATTGCTCTCTGATACTTTTCTCTTCACCATTATTTGAATTTTGTTATTGTCATCTTTGGCTCACACAAGCCGGTGTGCTTCTTCTGTGTGGACGTAGTTGAATCCTCGTTTAGAGGGCTGCTTGCTTGAATACAAGCCAAATACAGGCCACTTTTGAGAAACATGTGACCTTCCTACCTTGAGCATCTGTGGCACCTGTCACCTGCATGGTGGGGGCGGGGAGGAGGTGGAACGTACCGGCAAGAAGGTAATCCTGTGGTCATCTCTAGGATGTGGGGTGGATGGGAGGCTGAGCACTGTGGGCCAGCAAGGCCAGGCACCCCCAGAAGCCACTAGAGGCTGGTCTGTGAATCAGAAGCAAGGTGGGGATACAGATTATGGCTACTTAAATATTAAAAACATCCACTCAGACCATTCGAATGACTTGTCCAGCTAATATTCTTTGAGTTGCATCATAGTTTTTTGTTTTCGTTTTTTTTCCCTTTTACAAAGAAAACCAGAAAAGTCTCTTTTGTCTGCCAACCCCAACTGTTCCCAGAACTGCTGCTGTCTGGGCAGCAATCTCAGTGGCCCAAAGCTCCCTGTCCAGTTGTCCCTTCTCTGCTGACCCCAACCTAGAATAACCCAGCCTTCCATCTTCTCGGTGGGGCTGCTGGGCTGTGGAGCTCTGTTGGGATAAAAGGAAACGAACACCCCCGCCGAGTGATGGTTTCCTACTCAGCCAGCCCCTCGGTGCTCCTTTTGTTCACACCTGGCCAGACAGGCACTCCATTCCTCAGGGGAGCGGTCCAAATCGGCCACCCCACTGCTGGCTCTGGCGCTGCGGACCTTCACCTCTGGCTCCTGGGGACAGTGAATCACATCAGGCTCTCAGCCCTTCTTCTGCTTGCTTCCAATCGAATCTGCCGTATGTTCTCTGACCTTCCACCTTGACTCTCCCTTCCATCCTCTCTTGCTTCTTCCAGGATCCAACTCGATAAATGACCCCTCTTCCTCCAGTTCTCTAATCTTTCCTCGGTGTCTGGTTCACCTCCTTCACCTTACAAGCATCATTCGTTCTCATTCTAGAAAACTCTCCCTCAGGAAACTCCCACCTTGCCCTTTACAGACGACTTCTTGAAAATAGTCCACATTTGGTGCCTCCATTTCCTCAGACCCTTTCAGCCCCCTTCCCC
>NW_022106189.1:31180516-31195245 GCF_000313985.2 Echinops telfairi
ACCCCTGTGCTAGTTGCCCACGTGCGGCGGCTCCTCCCTCAACCTCTTCTCTGTGATGTCAGTGGAACCTTGCTGCTCCATGCTTTCTAGCTCCCTCCTCTGGCCTCCTTCATCTGATCACTCCTTAAATGCTGGTGTGACCAGAATCTTATCCTTGACGCCTCAGATCCAGGACCCTACCTGACCACCAGTTCCATTCTGCGAGGGTTTTTTTAGTGGCAGTGGGGTTGGGCTATGGCTGAGCTCTGCAGAACCAGAAACCAATGGGGTCTCACGGATCTCCAAAGGGGCTGTCACCCGGGCCTGGAGGCCTAAGTCTCAGGAGTGGAACTAGAGGGGTTGGAGCCTTGGTGGATTTGGACATAGCTGGACCTTAGGTAGGTCCTGTTCTGCTGGATGCACGGGTGTGCTATATTATAATTGCCCCAGCACTGTCTCGCTAGTTGCTAATGGCCACAATAGCTACTAGTGATCATAAAGCATGTGTTTGAGGGGGCGATGCGTGCCCTCTGAAGAAACCAGGAACTTGATTAGGCTAGCTTAGTAGGGTCAAGGAGAGAAGGCTGTGTTCTGGTGCCAGCAAATTGAGGCAATAAATGATGTCCTTTGCCGGTGGGAGGCCATCTGCCTTTATAACCACCTTTTGCCTTTTATTATCCCTTTGTTATTGCTCCGTCCCTTATCGATTCCCTCACGTGCTATCTGGCACACATAGACATGGCTGTGCAGTTTATTTTGGATCCAGGGAGAGAAGAATTTAGGCCTTCTCCCAAGACAAGAGCTGAGGTATGCTTGAATGCCTACTAACTCCCGGGGCAGGAGGAGCCTAACTTTGAGGAACTCAGGCTGGTGACAACATCACCTGTTCTCCTCATCCCTGTCCTGTTTCCTCTGTAGCTAATGAGTGTCTGTTGACGAGGCCTTTGGATGTGTCTGGTCTGTGCTCTGCTCCAGTCTTTCCTGAAGAACTTGTGAGTAGAACAACATTCTCTCCAAGAACACCGTCCCCTTCCCTGCTCCAGGACTCTACCTCCTTGGGCGACGTTGAGCTGTGGCTCATAAAGAGTGTGTACCCACAGGACTACTCCATGTTACATGCCAGAGCCTCCCCTGTTGACCCATATAGCTATGATTTAGGCATGATCACTGCTGCATACTAAGGGCCCCCACTATGTGGATATACCACACTCTCTGGTCTCCTTCTGATGATGAACATTCAGATCGTTATCGGTTTTTCAGTATTTCCTACGATGCTGCTGTGTGTGCTTGCTTGTCCCTTTGTACATACAGGCAGGGGTTTCTTAGGTCTGTGTGCATCTTGAACTTAACAGGCAGATGCCAACCTTCCTGAAGGTTTGGCGCATGTGTACTCCCACCAGCTATGCATGGCCGTTCCTGACATTTTAGACAAAAAGAAATATCTGCCACCAGCTAGACATCCACTTTATTTTCTTTGTTCTCAGGCAGCAGTGTGGTGCTGGGACATCCCACATGCCGATGTGGACAGCGCAGTGTCCGGTTTCCAGCCTGTCCCAGGCCCTCAGTGACGTTTAGCAGTCATTCTACTCAAGCCTTGCCAGAAGAAGGCTGTGTGTCCCACTGTCTTGACTGTTTCCAACTTCCCCAGGATAGGAGCTTTCTCTAATGAGTGTTTGGGGTCAAGGCCAATGATACACTTTGTGGAGCACAGTGCACAGGGAAAACGAGGTCCCTTGTTCACTTCCTTTCTTCCACAATCTTTCTCTTGACCTACCAGAGTTTCTTTTGTTTATTCTTGTTATAAATTGACTAGTGTCCCCCCAAAAATAATATGGGTTGTAAATTCTAACCTCTATGCCTGTGGTTGTAATCCCGTTTGGGAAAGGGTTGTCTTTATTACACTAATAAGGTAGGATTCGTCTGGGGTTTGTTTAGATGTATAAAGGAGATTAAACAGACAGGCAGAGATGGAAAAGACAGAAGCAAAGCCACAAGGAGATCTCCAAGAAATGAAGAAACTAAAGCTAAAGAGACCTTCTTATTTTTTTTCCCTTCTTATTTTTTTTTAATCATTTTATTAGGGGCTCATACAACTCTTATCAGAATCCATACATACATCAATTGTGTAAAGCACATTTGTACATTCATTGCCCTCATCATTCTCAAAACATTTGCTCTCCACTTAAGCCCCCGGCATTAGGAAAGAGACCTTCTTCCCAGAGCCAATGGAGAGAAAGAGAGCCTTCCCCTAGAACAGTGGTTCTCAACCTGTGGGTCATGACCCCTTTGGGGGTCAAATGACCCTTTCATAGGGGTCACCCAATTCATAGCAGTAGCAAAATGACAGTTATGAAGCAGCATCGAAAATAATGTTATGGTTGTGGGGAGGGGGTCACTACAACATGAGGAACTGTATTAAAAGGTCACGGCATTAGGAAGGTTGAGAACCACTGCCCTAGAGCCATTGTCCTGAATTCAGACTTCCAGCCTCCTAAACTGTGAGGAGGTAAATTCTTGTTTGTTCAAGCCATCGTCTGTGTATTGCTAAGACAGCTGTGTGACGTGCTCACTGAGCATGGGGATACTCCCAGTTGAGGACAGATCCTCACAGATGATGGGGACCTGCCTTGGGACACACATCCAGCCTTGAGTTTGCCCTGTGTGCACCTAGACCTATGTCAAGGGCAGAGTGGCTGTGGTTGCTGGTTAGTGGTGGGGAAAAGGTGACCAAGAACCTGCCCGGGAAGTGGGGAGGTGGCAGGAGACAGGACTGCGCATGAGTTGAAGCTCCAAGCCTGGGGTGTGTGCTCCATTGCCCTATCAGACATAGCTCACAAAACGCAAGATGGCAACCACAGAGCATTACATCCTGTGTCAATGCAGTGGTCGTGTGGCCGAAAAGTCACCCCTGTTTACAGTGACCCTTAGGACCCAGCTGCCCAAGAACCCTTTCACTGGGTTAGCTGGAAGACCCAGGGATAAGGTGCTGAGGTTTACTGGCAGAGGCGCCCTGTGTCCCCGCCTCTCCACCACCGCTTGTGCAAAAAGGTCCTTGAGTTGCCAAGTTTCTGTTTGGAGCTGGCGATTCTTCCTCTCCCCTCCATGCCTTACGCCACTTAACCTGACTTCCTCTTGGTTGTTCCTGTCTCAGATCAGCTCTTTTGTTCACTACACTTGCAGTTGTGTTGTTAGATTGGAGGTCCTAAAATAATATTGAAAACTGCTCAGTGGAAAGGCACAGACACTCCCAGAAGAGATTTAAGCCGAAAAGCTCTGTTTGACTAATCCAGTATGTGGCTCCTTGTTTAATGGAGGGAAATAACCAGATCCGCGTGATTATCATACTGATGATAAAGTAAACCAGCATTGGATAGCACGGTTCTACCCGCTGTGGGGATATATGTTGCTGTCAAGTCGATTCAGACACACAGCACCCCTATAGGACAGAGTAGAGCTGCCCCATAGGGTTTCCAAGGCATTTGATCTTTATGGAAGCATGACGAGCTCCTGCAGAGGAGCTGGGGGGTTTGAACTGCCAACCTTTCAGGTAGCAGTTGAGCACTTTAACCACCACACCACCACAGTGCCCATTAATTATAAGGCACGATAAAAAATAGTCACAAGATCAAAGCTAATTCTGAAGTATTTCTGATCAATTTTGTTTAAGAAATTAAAAGACGGTTTTCTCAACCAAGATAACGTTTACATTTGGTTCAGCCTGAGCTACAAGGCACGCGTCTTAAAGTGAACACAGATTAGATTTGGGTGAGAATCGAATATTTGACAAGAATTCCAGGATGTTCTGGGATTGAGTAGCGGAGGCTTTTTAGTAGGAGAAGTCATGTCGATGTGTATGTGTGTGAATAGTTGTACTGTCTTAAGATTAGTATCTGCTCCTGAGAAAGAGGAAGGCCCTCAACAGGATGGATTGCCCCAGTGGCGACAACAGTGGGCTCAAACCCAACGGGAGTTGTGAGGATGGTGCAGGACTGGTGGTGTTTCCTTCAGGTGTACATTGGGTTGGACTGACTAGACGGCTCCTAACAACAACCAAGAGATTTCTAAAACTATCTACAGCTTCAGGTGTTTTCTCTTCTTCCTTTCTCTCTCTCTCTTTAATTCTTTATGGTAACAGAGGTTTTTGCTATTCTTATCTACTGAAATTTGCCAAAACATGTACAGGGTTCTGTTCAGCTAGTAACAGTTTATTAGGGGGAGAAAAATGGATGTAAATAAAGCAACACAAAACACCCATGGTTTTTGTTTATTCTTAGAGCAGCTACATACTTTTGTAGTCAGTTATTAACCACTTCACCCAATAACCTGAGGAGTCAGACGCCTAATTTGTCTGTGGCAAACTGAACGCCAGAGCAGCTGTGCCCGCCCACTGGTGATGGCATATATAGATAGGAAGTGGGGAGGGAAGTGACATGTATGGGGGCAGGTGTCCTGTGACACTTGCTTAATATACATTCTTATTGAACCCTCACAGCCATGCCGCTGACAGATGGGGAAGCTGAGGCACAGAGCAGGGCAGTCACTTGGTTAGGGCACAAAGCAGAGAAGCTGGCCAGCTTGGGACTTTGTCCCTCTTGGGGATGGCGGGCAATCGGGTGGCCTGGAAAGGAAGCTGAGGGTTGCTCTGCTCTGAGCTCAGGCCTGGGCTTGGGGTGGGAGTTGAGCCTGCTACAGCTCCCCCTGGGAAACTGTAGCAGAGCCTGGCTGCTGCTGGTTGTGGCTCACACTCTAGAAAGGGTGGGTGGCATCTCAGCCCCCCACCCCCTTTGATGGGAGCCTGGGAGCCACATTCTCCTAGTTGATGATATGTTTCCCCAAACTCAATAAGCTCTCTGATGTTTGTGATCTTGGGATCTTGAATGGTTATTATGTGTGTCTCCTATCTCACCACCCCCCTGCCCCCCCTCTCCAGATTTCAGATGATAAACAGGTAGGAGCAGTTAGCTTCAAGGTCCTCAGGGCAAGACTCACTATCTCTGAGGCCTCCAGGATTTAAGACAGTGTTCTGATGGGCTGGCTGGTGCTGGGGAGAAGCTGGCTTGGGCCGCACAGTGAACTAGCTGGCTTTCGCTTCTGAGCACCTAGCAGGCTGACCGTCCCTGGGCTATGATGCGGTGGGTGACTCTTCCTCCTGGCGGCCTCCCCCATCTGTCTGGCTTGCCCTGACCCTTTGGACCTGCGTTATCGCTGAACTGCTGCCTGCTTTCTCCAGCCACTGACATTCTCAGCAGCTCCCTGATCTGTGGCCCAGTTTACCAGCTCTCAACACCTCCTAGCTCAGGAGGTCCCCCAGCCTTAGCTTCGATGGACCCTACAGTCCTACTTCTCGACTCTTGAGCCCTGCCTTCAGTCACTCACACCTGCCCTGCAGGGCTCAGCCTCACCCCCAGCTCCTCAGTGGCCCGGCTTTCTACCAAAGTATCAGCCTTAGATTCCTGGCACTTTGCTCTCTTCCCTTAGGACCACACTCTCTTTGATCCTGTCAGGATCACCCCCCTTTGTGCAGTCAGGAAGAACCCAGCAGGGCACAGCCAGCTCACCTGATAGTTTGGGTGGGCATAGGATGGGGCTAGAGTTGGATGCGGTAAGACCCCCAAATAGCCAAAGTATAGGAGCTGGAGGGAAGCTAGACATGGGGTGACCCAGGCATTCAGCCCAGAAAGGCCATCTCTGATGTCCAGACCACAGACAAACCACAGGCTGGACACAGGGGACAAGAAGGCCAAAGCCTGGGTGGGGACCCTGAAGGAAGGACATCAAATCAGGTCAGTGTGGTAAAGATGAGTGGAAGAAGAGACTAGAGGCCAGTCATAGCATTGAGGTCTCTGGTACATGGCAGCTGGGGATGTGTAGAAGATGTGGCCAAGCTTCCATTGCCAGACTCTAGTCCACCCTGGGCGGTGGTGCCTGGCATGCTCCTGTGCTTTATTGTCACCCCATGCTGCTCCCCCTCTTCCACCCCTCAAGCTCATCTTCAGAACCTCTCCACTCACTGTATGCTCCTTGCTACATCCCCAAACCCACCCTCGGCTCCCAGCCCATGTGGCTGGCCCTCTGGGCCCAAACTGAGACAGAGCTGCCTTTCTGAGACAGAGGACCTAGCCTTGAGTGTTCAGGAGAGGCCTGGTACAGGCTGTAACTGCCAACCCTCCTGCTGCCCAGCCAGCCTTAGTCACTCCCTGAACCTAGCCAGGATTCACACACACACCCCCGTTGGGTTCTGGCTGAGGTCTCAGCTGACCTGTCTCTGGCCTCGCTCTGCCTTCTCCTTAGTCCATTCTCCCATTCCTGGAGTTCTGTCTGCTGCTTTTGGCATCCAACCTGACCAGCCCTGTCCTTGCTTCATGGGGCTAAGGCCACAAGGATGAGGCTGTGAGAATCGAGGGAACTTGGGCCTGGTCCATCTTTTTCCCACTGAATCCTCTATGCCAGGGCCCAGCAGGCATCCCATAAATGTTTAAATGGGGGCCTGAGCTCCAACTGGGAGGCAGGTGGTCTCAGGTCATGGCCTCTATGTTGCTTTTCCTGCCTCATTATCTTCCTCTCCAGACCATAGACTAATAGGCTAAGATATTGTCCTTCTTTGTGTGCCTTCAAAGAAATGATCAACAAACGCTTTGTGTGAGAAGTTGCCATGGACCCCAGGGCACATGACGAGCACTGTGTATAAACCCACCTTGAATCAAGATCTGGGCCCTGCAGTCCCTTCTCCTTGAGCCCCCTACACCCCGACTCTGTTTCTTCTCTTTCTTTGATCCCTGCTATCCTTTTTAATTGCGACCATGCCCTTCTCGATCTGGTGGCTCTCAAGGTGGCCATCTTGGTTTTCACATAAAATGCCTCAGGAGGGTTTGCTGGGTTACCACCTTAGCCAAGGCAGTGAGTTGTCACTTGGTGTGTCCTAGGTGAGAGATCCAGAAAGCAGATCCTTCTCACCCTTGGAGGCTGGGCTGTCATAACAGATTCTGAGTCTACAGAGACACTACACTGAGAGGAGAACATTGATCTTGGCCAGAGTTGGACAACAGAGCAGAGGCTCTGACATCGATGGAGGTCAGTGGGCATTGTCTGGCCCTCCTAAAAGTCAAGGTGGATTTCAAAGGGAATGGAGTCACAAGAAGGTCCCACAGGAGTGGGACGACTCTCAGAAGAGTTACCTTACTACTGCCTAAGTACACTGGAAACAACCTGTGGGCAGTTTCTACAAACCAGAATATTTTGTGAATGCCCCTCAGGGAGAATGTCATGGAAGGAGCACCCCAGAATGCTGTTCATCATGTAATTAATTCCCATCTCATATAAGGAGTAACCCCAACATGCATATCCATATTGTGCTTGGATTTTTTAACCCAGCTCTAACACAATCAAGAAAACTGCACAGGGGGTGAGAGCAGATCAGAGATGTTGTTAGGCTGACAACATGGTGGTTGACAAGTCGTACTTTGATTTACACAAATGTGTGGGAACCACTATCGCTGAAGAGCTCCATGGTGCTTAAATGTAGCAGTAATGAATGCCTTCTTGTCGAATCCGGTTGTTGGGCTCTGTGAAAGTTAGGCCTCAGTAACCATGCAGGATTACGGACCTGACTTCTGGAAGAGAGAACTCCAGATTTGGTTTACCAAGTTCGTCAGCCTATAAGTGCTTCTGCCAGAATGACAATCTAACCACAGGAAAATAGAGACATCAAATCAGGTCAGTGTGGTAAAGACTGGAATCTGGGTTCCCCAGGCAGCAAGGAACACCTTGTACATAGTCTTGGCTTCTTGGCTCCAGAATTCCATGGCTCACTGGATTATGTAAGAGCAGTC
This sequence comes from Echinops telfairi, assembly GCF_000313985.2. Taxonomy (NCBI): domain Eukaryota; kingdom Metazoa; phylum Chordata; class Mammalia; order Afrosoricida; family Tenrecidae; genus Echinops; species Echinops telfairi. The sequence goes on from NW_022106189.1 coordinate 31,188,325, forward strand.
TTGTTTGACAGCCTTGACCTGAAGAGTGAGCCGTCGTGGTTCAGTTCTTTCAGGAACCAAACATGACCCGGCCTCTCACTCCCGCCTTACCCAGTTCCCCTGTCACGTTGGGAGTATTCCCGGAGTGAGTCACTTCACATTCCACAAACAAGGCAGGGATGACAATGGTGAATCATTCTTGATGCAGTCGGTTGCCTCCCCCACGAGGTGTGGTCACTTCTGGTCCCAATGATACAGCAACTCATAGAGGCTACTTTATCATTGTCATCATTTTTCCCTTTATAGCAGGGACTTGGCACAGATGGAGTGAGTTGGGAGGGGTGGCCAAGTTGGACATCCGGGTGGCAGAGGAGTCATAGATTCCATAGGCAAACCCCCTACCCACACTGACCAGGAGAACTGGGGATGAGTGGTGTCCACCACACGACCAAGGGCAGCAATGCTTCTCCTCCTTGAATAGCTTCACGGAAATAGGTACACCAAACTGTACCTATTGAGTTGTACGAGTTTCTTTTTTAATACACGAGAAGCTTCAAAACATTTGTGGAAAATTTTCATTATCTTTTCATTTCATTGTTTCACAAATGTTTTAAAAATCCCCGGTATATATGTGTGTGTGTATGTATATATGCATATATTCTTTTGAGATATACATCTTTTGTTGAATATATAGTTTAAAAATATTTTCTCCCATTCTGTGGTTTACCTGTTTATTTTGCAGCAGAGTCATTGATTCATAGAAAATTTAAATCTCGATGATCTTTATCAATACTCAAAATTCATTCTGTTGATTCTTTTGGCCTTTATGCTTGGTGTTCTATGTAGGAAACCTCTGCCCAATTCAAGAACACAAATAACTTCTTTTAGTTCTTATAGTTTTGGTGCTTATATTTAGGTCCATAATCCTTTGTGAGTTCATTTTTATGTATGGTGTGAGATAAGGGTTTAGCCAATTTCTTTTCATATTACTAGTGCTTTGGGTTAGTAATCTGCCTTCTCTCTACCACACCTCTACCGCTTTACAATCCCTACCTGGTCCCAGCCTCTGATGTCCCCAAAGTTCTTCTCTGACTTCCTGCTACATACTAAAGCATTTGTTGGGGATGTAGACCTACCTACTTGATGCTCTGGTGCACCCATTAGCATTAATCATGGAGGCTAATAACTTTTTGAAACCAGTCTACCTTTTTAAAAACATATTTATTGGCATATAACTCACATATCACACAATTCAGTAGTTAAATCATATTGAAAAGAGTTGTACAATCATCACCACAATAAATTTTAGAACATATTCTTCATTTTTGTATTCATTTGTTATTAGTTCCCCTGCCATACCCCCAAGAAACTATTAATCCAGTTATTGTCTTTATAGATTTCCTTATCCTGGATTTCAGAATAAGCATATCCTGGATATACTGAAAAACATACCAAAACAAAACAGACAAAAACTCATAACAACAACGAAGTAAAACAGAAACAGCTCAACGAAAAAGAAAGCAGAAAATATTAAAAGCTAGGACAAATTTAAAATGAGTCAAAGGAAGATCAAATGATAGGTGTTAAATTTTAACCTAAGTGCATCAGTAATAATCTACTTTGCAATGCACTTTGCATGATAGCAAGGCCAATTACATCCCTGGTCTATGGTCAGAGGGAATTCACTGGAGACAATCCAAGTGCATTTCTCCTTCACTTTTTTAAAAATAGAAATAACTTTTAAATGTATCAAAAGGAAGATAAAATGATATTAGATTTTACCCTAACAACATCTGCCATAATTGACTTTACAATGTGCTCTGTCTGATAACCATGCTTTTTTAAATTAAAAGATCATTTTATTGGGGCCTCTTACAGCTCTTATAGCAACCTATACATAAATGTATCAAGCATATTTGCACATATCTTGCCATCATTATTTTCTTTTTTTCTAAAATCATTTTATTGGGGGCTCATTCGGCTCTTATCAAAATCCATACATTCATCCATTGGGTCAAGCATCATTCTCAAAACATTTTCTTTCTACTTGAGCACATCTCTTGACTATGATCAGAGGAGATTCACCGGAGGTTTAATCCTTGTGTGGACCCTGCCAATGGATTTTGAACTTCTGCTCTCACCCATCGCCTTCTGCAAACTAGGTGTTCACAATGTAAGCTCTCATACTGTTAGACAGCCAAACAGGGGCAGGGGATTGTTCTTTCCATACCTGAAAGGCCCCCACGGAGGAGGTTGGGAAGGAATCAGGCGAGCATTAAGCACCTATGAAGACCTTAACTGGGCATGCTCAAATTCAGGCCCCAAGCCAGGTAGGCATTACACCTGGTCTGCTCAAACTAGGTCCAGGTGGGCTCAATTCAGCCAATAGGGTCAACCAATACCTTCCACCATGCCTCCCCAGCCAGGGGTTTAAAATACCCTGGCCGTGAGAAAGCTGGTCTCTTTTTACCTTGTACCTGAACGGAGGTAGGAGGTGCACTCATACCACATAGGTGGGCCCCCTCCGTGTCTGCGCAGGGCCTATTCAGGGCCGATAGCCCCCCCCACCCTCTCTCTCTCCTCACTTAACTCTTTACCCTGCTGCTGTGCCCTCCCTGGCCGCAGTTCACCACGTGTGGGTGCGATGTTCCACGAGGCTGCTCCCGTCGGGTTGTGAGCCCCAGTGCGGCTTCCGCGCGGTTTCTTTGAGACTGTAAAGCCTGAAACCTCTCCCGTCCTTCATAAAAACTCACTTGGATTACAAACCAGGCTTTCATGTGAATTCTTTCTCGAGCAAAGCAAAGAACCCACTTGAGGTATTACCCACTTGAGAAACCTCACAATACATTCCCTCCTTCGGATTTGGATTTTATTATTTACAATCCTTGGCTCACACAGGCTGGTATGCTTCTTCCATGTTTACTTTGTCGATGCTTCAGAGACCAGTCTACTTTCGATGGCTGTTTCTTTCTGGTAACAATTTGCCTTCCCATACACCCATCTCCTGCACTGATAGCCAGAGAATCTGGAACTCCTTTCTGGAAGAAATAGGCAGACTCATGGACTTCTAAAATCCAAATAAGGCATCGATTAGCCTAAAGGTCTTATTGATTTGTGTGGAAACCAATGTGCACAGCCTTCCTGAATGAAGGCAGGTATTATACTTATTGCAGGAATGAGGAAACTGAGGTTTCAAAGATTCAAGGACCTGCCTAAGGTCACTCAGCTGGCATGTCATCATGGAGGATCTGACTCTGGAGTGTCTTAGCCCAGCATAGCATTACTAAGTGACTGTCACGTCCATACCCTTGACCTGATGTATACCTCTCACCCTGTCCCTCAGTGTGGCATGCATGAGTGTCATTCTTCTTGGTCACTCAAGAACCAGCTTGGATCCCAGTTTTTGTGAAGTATAAATTTGAACAGGCCTGCTTCTTCCCTAGCATTCCTGGGTCTGCCCACCCTCCCAAATAGTGAACGTCTCCAAGTCTTGGTTTTGTAAAACCTTTTCCCCGATTATATGAAACCGATGATTAAACTGGATTCATTGAACCGAGGAAGTTTCCCATGTGTCTTATCTCCTCACCTCGACTGTAAACTCCTTCCAGTCAGAGACAGGGCTGCCTAGTTCTCCCGTATCTCTTTGGCATCTGCCATTGCCACACGTTGTTCAGGTCTGAGTCTTGACAGGAAGGTGGAAAGTTTTCGGAAGCTGCAATTTATAGTTTTCTTCTGGGTTCTGGAAAGGAAAGAGGTACCGGTGGCACAGACGTGCCTGGCCCTCTTAGGGCTGGATGGCTGGGGTTCATGTCTGCAGGACAGAGAAAAGAGGCTCCAGGGAAGCCAGATCCTGCGCTCAGAATCCGGTTTTAGGCCACCCACAAGCATCCCTGTCATGGATGTCTCTACTGCGTCACATGCAGGGAGGGCACATGGCCGGAATAAGTACACAGCACATGCACGGATGCCCCATTGGCCAAGTTCCAGTAGAATGTGCCCCCGTCCTCCAAGCTGTGCTGCTGGGGGTGGTGGTAGAAGAATCTGCTTGTGTGCAGCTTCTGTCCGTCTGCTTGAACTGGAGTTAAAAGAATTCAGAGAGCATTTGCTGAGTCCTAAAAGGCTGCCCTGCAGTGTGCTGGGGACTATGGCAGGCTAAAGGACAAACCAGGTGTGGTTCTGGCTCTTAGTAAACTTGCAGTCCAGCTAGGAAGATGACACAGGGACACACGTGAACATGATGCAAGTCTCTGACAATCATTAAAGGAAGGAGAACTTTCCTGGGGATGGGCCATTCAGGAGGAGACCTTCCAGATTAGGAAATAGGGGAGATATACATACGATATGAGGTGGCAGTGGGGCCTGACTTCCTCTGCCTTTGCAAGGTGGAAGCAGAATCAAATTCATCAATCAGCCTAGGGCCAATTCCTATGAGGTAGAGGAAGGTAAGACATACCTCCACCCTCCAATCTTCTGTACCAAGTCAGACACCAACTGTTCCTCCCTCAGCACTCTCTACTTCTCTGTTGCATTCAGTAATCCATTGCGTGGCCACACGGAACTCAGACAAGACTTGCAACCATCAGGTTTCTTAGGGAAGTTAATAAGCCAGGGGGAGCAAACCAAACCAACTGCCATCAAGTCATTGCGACCCCCTGTGGGTTTCCAAGACTGTCACTGAGTAGCCTTTCTCCCTCGAAGCTGCTGGTGATTTCCAGCTGCCGACCACGTGGCTCACAGCCCAACTCATTACCAGACACCACCAGACAAGCTAGGGAAGTTAATAGGTTACAGTTAATGATCAGAAATGCTTGGGATGCAGTTCTTCAGGCAGAACTACCTCTTTCCAACCATGCACTAAGGCAGGCCTCCTCTCTCTGGTCCTTGGCCTTTTAGCCACACAGCCCCTGGCTCTGACAATGTTACAAAGCTCTTTTAACACTGCGGATAAATGCCCAAAGGATCTACCATTCCACCGTACGCCTCCTCTTGAAGGCATTCAGCTCTAGTTCCATGGGTTGGCAAACCTGGCACCCACAGCTGTGTGCCTGTGAGCGTGCCTCCTGTCTGAAGGCACTCGGGCTTTACTCAATTCGCGGGCCTGTCCATCTGTCTCAAGCTCTGGTGCTTGGGTCTGTTGCTGCCACTCCTCTGCTAACTCCTCTCATGCCACAGCTCGTTGTCTCCTACACACGGAGCTTTAGGACACACGCCACTCCTGGTTCTTCTCTCTCGGTGGTAGTGAGATCCCTCAGCTCCTGCTTCTGAGATGGCTCATTTTTACTCAACAGGATGGCAAGATTGACCATGCTCCACATTAGAGTGCCAAGATGTTAGAGTCACAATTAACTGTTAACAATAGCACACAACGAACTCATATAATCCTATCAGCATCATTCCCCTTCTCTCCCCTAGACACATCAGCAAAAGAGGAAATACACTCAATCTGTGTGGTCAGCTGCTCCATGGGAGAAAGACCAGGCTTTTCACTCCTATAAAGGGTTACATTCTTGGAAACCCACAGGGGTGGTTGTACCTTGTGTTTAGGTAGTGGTTATGCTTTGGGCTGCTAACCACAGGTCAGCAGTTCAAAACCACCAGCACACTCTGAAGGAGAAAGATGAGGCTCTCTTCTCCGTAAAGAGTTATAGTCTTGGAAATGCACAGCGGGCAGTTCTACCCTGTCCTAGAGACTTGCTTTGAGTCAGAATTGCCTTGATGACAATGAGTTGAGTTGAGTTGATGGATAGAAGAGCTATATCAGGTAAATAACTGCACTACAGAAGGGAATTAAGGGATCTCAGGGCGATCCCTGAGCAAAGATGGGGTTAGGATCATACAGGACATGTTTAGTGGACAAGGAACAGCTAGCATTGCCTGAATATAGGTGAATACAAGGAAGATGAGGCTGACCATGACACTTGGGACCAGTCAATAAAAATGTTTGAAGCCAGAGAATGATGGTGGCAACAAAGGTACAAATGTGCATGACACAATGGATGGATAGATGGATTGTGGTTAGAGTTGTACGAGCCTCCAATAAAATGATTTTTTTTTTAATGTTTGAAGCCAGTAAGTGCTTAAGGTGATGGGCCAGGTTGATCTGGGTTTGCTCCTTGGACAACCTTGGTCAAGCTAATTCAATCTCAAAGCCTTAGTTTCCTCACCTTGTAAACCTGGGCGGATGATAAAACCAACTCACAGGGTAGCTGTGAGGAGCAAATGGAGAGACTGTTCATCAAATGTACCATCTGTGTCTGCATACAGTAAATGGTCGATGAATAATTGCTTCGTGTATTATCTATTCAGACTTGGTAGGTCTTCTGAAGAGATGGATGGATTCTGAGTCCAAGAGCAACAACCCTATGGATGAATAGATAAACAAATGATAGTACAGGCAACACAATGGAATACTATGCAACCATAAAGAATATTGATGAGTCCCTGAAATATAACATGGCCGAATGTTATGGAGGGTTAATGCTAAGTGAAATAAGTCAAGCATATAAGGACAAATATTATGTGATCCCTTTTTTATAAGAAGAAAGAATAGCTAAATATAGAGATCAATGTTCATTGGTGGTTACCAGGGGCAGGAGTGGAGTGGGAATGCATGTTATATCATAGACAGTAGCTAAGTGACCCTGACTGTGGATGTAGTGAACACAGCACAACCAAAGTAAAGATAAATATTTGAACACCTATGGATAGGTATAGGCAAATTAATATATGGGTAGGTCTAGGTGAGAATAGTAAGAAATATTTATATAGGTACATGTAGCTACAAATAGGTGGGTGTAGGCACATATATTCATTGCAGATACAAATATGGATACTCTTCAGACATAACCAAACACCTAGCATTGGTCTTCTGGGTTTGAAGGTTTAGCATCATGGTCTCATGGGACAACTTAGTCAGTAGGCATTAGCATAGTTCACAGAAAT
>NW_022106189.1:31195345-31196794 GCF_000313985.2 Echinops telfairi
GTATAGGCAAATTAATATATGGGTAGGTCTAGGTGAGAATAGTAAGAAATATTTATATAGGTACATGTAGCTACAAATAGGTGGGTGTAGGCACATATATTCATTGCAGATACAAATATGGATACTCTTCAGACATAACCAAACACCTAGCATTGGTCTTCTGGGTTTGAAGGTTTAGCATCATGGTCTCATGGGACAACTTAGTCAGTAGGCATTAGCATAGTTCACAGAAATGATGATTTATATTCTGGTGAAATGAGTAGTGCATGGGGTCTTGCAAGCTTGCAAGTGGCTATTTTAGACACCATTAGGGGGGTCTTGACTCAGAGGTGCAAAACACCAAGAAGGCCACCAAAACCTCAGAGAAGAAACAAGTCTATACAAGTCACAAGTTCATCTACCCTGAGAGAACCAGATGGTGCCTGTCTACCACCACTGACCATTCTGATTAGGGCCAAGTAGTTGACCGCAGATAGAATAGGAGGAAAATATGGAGCAGAAGGAAAACTCTTATGCAAAAAAACAAAGCAAAACAAAAAGCTAGACAAACTGGAACAAACTAGACAAACTCCTTTAGACTGCCCACTGAGAATCATTGAAGCCTTGAGCCAAACCTATCCCCTGAGACCACCATTTAGCAAAATAGCAGAGTGGCATCCAAAAGAGATTACCCATAAGAGCAGTGCCTACTTAAAAAAACATCAGTATGAGGCCCAGGGGTCAATGATGACTCAAGAGCAAAGATGAACAGATAAGAGGACAGGGAAACCTGGGTACTAGAAAAACCCAACTGAGCATAATTATCATGTGGGAACTAACTGACTGTGTGAATTCTCACCCCCCAAAACTCAGTAAAACATTAACAACAACAGCAAATCAACAAACCTCAAAAAGCAGCCAGACCTCAAGGGATAGATTAGAGGTCGTGGGTGGCATCCTCTGACTAAGGTCCAGGTGAGAGGATAAAACTGGAATCTGCTCAGTTTTGGTGTGGTGGAGTGGTGGAGTTAGGGACGCTAACAGGTGTCCAGTTGGAATGTCTGTGACGGAGGTGGAAACACCTAGGGAAGGTCGCACATGGATGTCTACCCGTCTGTGTGTGAGAACAGCTCCCTGCCCTATGTGGAGTCTCATCTCCAGGAGACCAACCTGGGGGGTGGGGGGCACCTGAGGGGGAAGGCTGTGAAGGTTGGTGGTGCTCCCAGGCGTGCAGCAGACTAGGAGTAGGACTAGACTTGTGTTGGGACATGGTTAGGATCTTCCAGGGGTGGGGGTTGCTTTCCAAGGTTAAAGGAAATGAGGGCTGACTCCATATGCAACCTGTAAGATCCTAAGTCCACTGACCTGTTGGGTGCCTTTGATATTTCTCATCTGGTTGAGTTTTCTTTGGGATTATTGTTTTACTATTATCTTTTTTTTCCTCCTCTACAAGTTGGAAGTTACACACTG
>NW_022106189.1:31197672-31198877 GCF_000313985.2 Echinops telfairi
GGAGGAGGAGGAAATGAGCTGATACCAAGGGCTCACGTAGAAAGAAAATGTCGATAAAAAATAAAAAGAAAGAAAGAAAATACTTTGAAAATGACGATGGTGACATATGTACAAAGGTGCTTGATGCAATGGATGGATGGATGGATGGATTGTGATAAGAGCTGTAAGAGTCGCCAATAAAATGATTTTAAAGAAGAAAAGAAATACACAGAACCCTAACTAGAGGATCGGTCAGTTTTGCCATCTCCCGTGGCTTAAAATGAGCCATCCCAGAGGTAGAAAAGAAGGAACCACTGCAATCAAGAAAGAAGAATCCCGAGGGAAGCATGTCTTTTGGATTCGGATTCCCTGTGGATCCAGGGGACAGAGAGAGGGAGCTGTTACATGGAAGATAGCAAGTGCCAGTGCTGTAGCAGTAGCAAGAGCAGTGGTGGCTCAAGTGGGCAGGAACCAGGAGACCAAAGAGAGGTGGCTGTGATGGGGCTTGCCAACCCACAGAGCTAAGTGAGTCAAGACTCCCAGCAGGGTCTGGTGGCAGCAAGTTGTCCAACAGGACATGGTGGCAGAGGGTGAGAAGAAGCTGTCCTGACTGAAGAAGTGCATCCTCGATTGTTCCTGTCACATCCCAGCTGCACCTGACCCCCGTTGTACCCTGTTACTTCCCTAATAAACTCCATAATTGTTAGCTATGAGTTCTGTGTGGCCATGGTCATGAGTTATTGAACCCAGCTGTTGAGTAGAGAAGGGACAGTTTGGTAAAACAAAACAAAAAACTTGGAGTGATATTTCTCATCTGGTTGAGTTTTCTTTGGGATTATTGTTTTACTATTATCTTTTTTTTCCTCCTCTACAAGTTGGAAGTTACACACTGTACTTCTTTTTCTTTGATCTTTTTTTAGTGCTTGCCCTGGAGATTACAACATGCATACTTATCAAGTACAGAAAGTTAGTCAATAGTGTACCTTCCTCTTCGATAACGCAAGACTCAGAACATTGAAACTCTGTTGACCCTCCTCCTGACTTTATGGCATTGTTGTGACTTGAATTATTTTTTATTTTTTGGTAACTTCACAAGACTTTATAATTAGAGTGATTGTTATATTACACAGTCAATGTTTGTGTAGCTTTCCTCACATAATGACTACTTTCTTTGTTTTTCATACCCCTTGTGCATCCCAATCTTCCATTTGGGATCATTTTTCGTC
>NW_022106189.1:31199357-31200959 GCF_000313985.2 Echinops telfairi
TTGAACCCAGCTGTTGAGTAGAGAAGGGACAGTTTGGTAAAACAAAACAAAAAACTTGGAGGGGGGAGGGATGACTGACTTCTACCACACAGGAATCAGCCTTCGGCTATTGATCTTTTTTCTCCTCCCCCTTTGTCAAATTAGTAGAGATCAGATGTTCCCACCATGCCATTTTCCCCACTTTGAGGGTCCTAATACCTGTGAATTAGAGTCGCTTATGGATTCTAAAAAATTCTCAGCCAGAATCTCTTCAAGTATCGTCTCTTCGTATTCCCTTCCCCTTCCAGAACGCCTACTACACAGGCTACTTTCTGCCATCTCTTTTCCTCTTGCACTCTGTTCTACCGCTTTCTTCTAAGCCATCTACCAGTTCACAAACTGTTTCTTTAGCTGAGTCTAATCTGCCTTTGCATTTTCAAACTTTCAGTGATGGTATTTTCCAGTTCTGTGAGCTTTACTTGGCTCTTTTTCAAGTGTTAACTCACTACTTATAGTTCCCTATTTCTTGCCGATATTTTTGTCCTTGCCTTTTATTTCACTCAATGTGTTTAGCATAGCCGTTGCCTAATCTGAGTTCCATAATTCCATCATCTGAAGTCATTGCTGGTTTGGTTCTGCTCTCTGTAGTTTCTGCTGGTTCTCGCTTATTGTTTCCTTGTATGTTGCTCATTGTTTCCTTTTAACGTGTGTGCTGCTCTGTGTGCCTGAAACTTTTTTGTACATATTTGTTGAGGCCTAAGATGCAGAGAGGAGCCCTGGTGGCATAGTGGTTAAGCACTGGGCTGCAATCCCCAAGGTCAGCAGTTTGAAACCACCAACCCCTCTGCAGGAGAATGGCAGGCTTTCTACTCCCATAAAGAGTTACAGTCTGAAACCCACAGGGGCAGTTCTACCTGTCCTATAGAGTCACTGTGAGTCAGCATCCACACAATGGCAGTGACTTTATTGAGGGTGCAGAGAGGATGTGTACATCCTCTTGTCAGGAGGACTTTTGACTAATCCTGACTTGATGTTTTTTGAACTAACCAACTGATGAGCATTTAAGCAGCAAATCTGTGTGAAGACAAGCTGGAGAGTTAGACCTTCTCAGAGACATTCTCTGCTTCTCTGGATTCTCACCTCTTATTAGATATTGACCTTGTCAGTTTATTAGCTAAATCAGTCAACTCCCATTTTCCAGGACACACAATATTGTATCACTCTATGACCTTTGCACAAGTCACTTCTCTCTAGGACTGAAACTTACCACCATATGCTCTAAAGAATCAAAATCAATGAAGCTCATACAAGGAGGTTTCAAAGCAGAGTGGAAAAATGGAACTAAAAGGTAGCAAAACTTTTTCACTGATTTTTTTAAACCCCTAGTGTGTGTATATGTGTGGAGAGAGAGAGTGAGAGTGAGAGAGAGAGGGAGAGATTTATCTCAAGACTGTCAACTCCCAAGTCTGTGAGTTAGATACCAGGCAAGAGGCTTCCCCTGACTCACATAGCTGCAGGGGTTGATGAACCCATGATCAGCAGGTAAGATGTCAGGCTGCTGGCTCACAGGCTGTGGAGCCTAACAAGATTAGCAAGCAAGAGGACAAGCCAGCGAAAGAACTG
>NW_022106189.1:31201059-31204323 GCF_000313985.2 Echinops telfairi
AGAGTCACTGTGAGTCAGCATCCACACAGTGGCAGTGACTTTATTGAGGGTGCAGAGAGGATGTATACATCTTCTTGTCAGGAGGACTTTTGACTAGTCCTGACTTGATGTTTTTTGAACCAACCAACTGATGAGCATTTAAGCAGCAAATCTGTGTGAAGACAAGCAGGAGAGTTAGACCTTCTCAGAGACATTCCTGTTTGTTTGGTGTTTTTGTTTTGTTTTGGGGTTTGTTTGTTTGTTTCTGCATTCCCTTGAGGTATCCTCCATTGTGGGAGGGTCTCTTGAGAGGTTCCTCCCTTAGGCATGCCCTGAGCCTTGGCTTCTGTCCACATTGTCCCACAAGGCCACAAAGGTCACTAAAACCGAGGTTCATATTTCCTTGTGCCAACCAATATCCCAAAGTCAAAATTATTTCAGTGCTCTCTGCTTCTCCGGATTCTCACCTCTTATTAGATATTGAGCTTGTCAGTTTATTAGCTAAATCAGTCAACTCTCATTTTCCACCCAGCATTTTTGTTTTCAGCCACCACGTTCCCCACAAATAGAAGTTGGTAAATCCTCCAGTGCTGTGTGTCTCTCCTAGTTACTGAGTGCAGCTGTAAAATGCCACAAGGGGACAGCTTCGAAGAACAGAAGCATATTTTCTCACAGGTCTGGAAGCTAAAAGCTCAAATCAAGGTCTTGGCAAAGCCACTCCCTTCCTTGTAGGTAGCCCCAGGCATTCCTTGGTTTGTAAACAATCCTTGTGGCATGTGTGTGCATATTTCTCTGTCTAATTTATTTTTTAACTCAAAGTATTAGATTCAATATCTACACTGTAAGTGTTATCTACTTAATATAACAAAGAGAACCCTATTTCTGAGCAAGATTACAAGCATAAATATAAAGATCAGGATTCCAATACATATGGGGTGCAGGACACACAATATTGTATCACTCTATGACCTTTGCACAAGTCACTTCTCTCTAGGACTGAAACTTATCACCATATGCTCTGTTCTCTAAAGACTCAAAATCAATGAAGCTCATACAAGGAGGTTTCAAAAAAGAGTGGAAAAATGGAACTAAAAGGTAGCAAAACTTTTTCACTGATTTTTTTTAAACCCCTAGTGTGTGTATGTGTGTGGAGAGAGAGAGTGAGAGTGAGAGAGAGAGGGAGAGATTTATCTCAAGACTGTCAAGTCCCAAGTCTGTGAGTTAGATACCAGGCAAGAGGCCTCCCCTGACTCACATAGCTGCAGGGGTTGATGAGCCCATGATCAGCAGGTAAGATGTCAGGCTGCTGGCTCACAGGCTGTGGAGCCTAACAAGATTAGCAAGCAAGAGGACAAGCCAGCGAAAGAACTGGAGGTCAAATAATGATGAACTAGATGGTGGATCCAAGAAGCCAGAGAATTTTGACACAACAGTTACAGACTATTGGATGCAGGCCACACCCCAAGGAAACTCCCTTTCAATTGATTGCCTGCTCATAGCAGATCTCATCATGGAGGCGATTACAATATATAACATCTCCTCATGGACGTTGACCACATCATTACTCAACTGCCAAACTGCATTATAATCACCAAGCCAATGAGAATCCTGTCCTAGTCAAGTTGACACACAGCACGTCACACCTGCTTTATGGGGCAGTTGGGAAAATTAAATCAGAACATGGAGGTAAAGGGTGTAGAATTGATATATAGGACACTCAAAAATTAGTTCTCATTTAAAAAAAATTAGTTCTCATGCTCAACGGAGTGAGATCTTAGGGACAAGGTAGAAGTTTAGTCATGGCCCAGGGTTCAAATATGGAAGAAGATGGGGTTTGGGAGTCAATGCCCAACATTTCCCATCTGTCCTCAGCCCTTGCAGCGCTGGATCAGACTTGGAGATCCTATGATTCAATCAAACTGGGCCAGGTATATAGTGACAGGGGAGACACCTACACCATAGCTCCAGTGCTGGGGATCATGAAGAACTCCTGAAGGAATCTGGACCTGTCGCCTCCCCAGAAATACTACCATCAGATCCACAGGGGTTTGACCATAGCCAGCTTACGGTGGCCTGGCTTGTGAGCTGAACCTCTAGGTCTGGAAGTCCAGTGGTTTGTGTCCTTTCTCAGAGGAACTGCCTTCCTGGGTGAAGAGGCCAGGGAGCTTCCTCTCCAAAGTGGGCAGTTGCAATAAAGGGCTCTGCTAGGGCAGTTCTGATTTTTCTCATTCGTGACCATCCCACCCTCACCTGCATATACTGCCATCTCTCCATCTGTTAATAATGCAAATATAGTGCATGGCTCTCACGTAGTGGGTGGGACCATACCAGGTCACCATAGCTCTTTGTGAATCCAGAAGGCTTTAATGAGTCTCCAAGTACATAGACAATGTTTACTGTGGGCACCAAACTTGCCTTGTGGAAGCTTCCCAAAATTCAAAGTCAGATGGCGTAGTATTCTTCTGCCCCCCTCCTCCCATTTTCTTGGTGCAAAAATAGCATGATGAGGGCATATGACCTACTTTAACTCTTGAGGAAAGAAACGTGCCATCAAGAACAGCCCAAAACTGATTTCTATGAGCTACAGGCTAGACATATCTCTTCTCACTAACCTTGCTACCAATTCTTTTTTTTTTTTCTGAGCAGTATTTTATTGTTTTTTTAAATTTTCTAAGGTTTATTGGCATGTAATTCACATACTATACAATCCAATAGTTCAATCAGAAGTAACTACTTTTAAAAATTATGCTAAAAAAATTTTTTTAAAGGGGAAAAAAAAACTTTATTTGTTATTGTAGAGATCTCTTCATTCACTCCACCGAGAGATCATTTCACCCACTGCTCTGTTTGGCAGCCAGTCTCTTGTCTCTCTCTTCAGCAATGGTGAGGCAGATACCTTTCCCTCGGGGAAGAGAAATCCAGGGTTTGTTGCCTTTTCCAATAACGAAAATGTTGGAAAGCCAGGTGGCAAAGCTATTGCCATTGGCATCTTCCACATGAACCACATCAAAAGAGCCAGGGTGTTTCTCTCTATTAGTGATCACACCAATTCTTGCCAGGTTAGCACCTCCAGTCACCATACACATGTTGCCTGTGTCGAACTTGATGAAATCTGTAATCTGTCTGGTCTCCAAATCAATCTGAATGGTGTCATTCACCTTGATGAGAGGATCAGGATAGCGGATGATGGGAGCATCGTGTGTCACCAGGTGAGGGATTCCTTTTGTGCCCACAAAGATCTTTCTTACTTTGCACAACTTGTACTTTGCCTCCTCAGGTGTAATA
>NW_022106189.1:31205094-31207235 GCF_000313985.2 Echinops telfairi
ACACTCAACTTTCTCTTTCCATGAGTTGACACACTCACTGTAGCTGCCTTGCTCCATGGGTTGGGAAGCCCATCTCACCATGTCATGCTGATCTCCTGGTTCTGCTACCTTTTCTCTCCTCCTGTTTTTTATTATCTTGTGGCAGCCCTGGTTTTACAGCTCTCTTTGTCTCCTGGGTCTAGGAAGTTCTCAGAGCAGGGACCTCAGTTCTCAAAGATGTGCTACACGCTCATCTCTTCATAGTGGTAGTGAGGTCTGCCCTCAACCCTCATCTGCCTCTGGGATGATTCATTTTAAGCCTAGCAGGATGTCAATACTGACCAATTCCTTCATTAGGGCCCTCTGCCATGAGTACACCAACTACCTTTCTTTCATTATTAGCAAGTTATCCAAGCCCCTGGTGGGCCACATGCACTTCATTTGCATAATCTACCTAGTCATCAAATAATTCTGGTGGCACAGTGTGTTGAGTGTTGGGCTGGTTAACTGGAAGGTTGGTAGTTCAAACCCATAATTCACTTTGTAGGAGAAAGATGAATGTATCTGTATCATAAAGATTTACAACTCAGGAACTCTACTGGAGCAGTTCTACTTTGTACTGGGGGTCCCTATGTGTCACAACGGACCCCACGGCAATGGGGTTCTATCCAGACATTTGGTGGGCGTTCCAAGACCATGACAAGAAAGGGCATCTAAAAGTGCCTCATCATACTGCATTTAGAAAAGTTCATCAGAGTTTCTATCCGTCTCTGAACTTACCTTAGCCATTTCTATCCCCTTGGCCCTTAGACTATTTTCCTGGAAATGGAGGCCTGGCTAGACAGGCTGAACATGTCCACTCTAACAATAAGCATTGCAGGAGACTCTTGGCCCTGTTCTCCACCAGCCCAGAGAGATCCTTCTGGAATTCAGAGTCAGGTGGGGTTGAAACCACTGCAGTGTCTCTAGAGCAATCTAAGTCTGGAAGAAGGAAAAATCCTATGATGCTAAATTATAGAATGCATTGCAAAATGAAAGCACTCTCTCGTCAAAGGCAACACTTTTGCCATTTTACTTGTGTTCATGCATACAATCCACCCGCCTTATAAGCAAGCTCATCCAGTTCAAAAAGGGTACATATCCTTACAAAACTAGAAAACCAGGTTTCAATGTGGATAGAATGTATCAATTAAGGAGCCTGAGTCCCTGGACTGCTACGGTTATACCCAGTGAAGAAGGAAACCATTCTCGGAAGATTCAGCTGCATCCTAATTATTCAGTGGGGAATCAGCCTACCTTCAGAGGAGAACATTACTAAGGGCTTTTAGCATGAGCTGTCTTGAAGAAATTCCCTACAGAGCCAGAGGGAGGAGAATTAAGCTGGTGCCAGACTCTGAGACACACATTCTTGTGTCAAGAGGCAAATTTCACTGTATCTTTTTTAAAGACCTGGAGATTTCTCTGGAATTCTTTGAATCCCCGTAGGAAGTTTGGGCCTCTTTTAAGATGCTTCTTATCTTACATCATAAGATGTTACTCTCAGTTTTGCTCATGTTGTTTCTTGACCTGGACTGCCCCTTCCTTTCTTTATCTGCGTGGCAGACCTTCGTTTATTACTTAGAATCTGTTCAAGCTTCAACTTCTCATCAAGACGGCCTTGACCCTTGCACCTCTCAACAGAGAGATCAGCTCATCTAGTTCAGATGGTGAGTGCGATGTGAATGAGAATGAGATCAAGGACATGCTGGTCTCACCTTCTTCCCAGTATACCTCCCAGTATACTCTCCCGGGAAGAGTCTTTGATCAGAGAGTACTCTGAACTGTGATTGTCCCTCAGTCCCCCCACTGAACTGTAAGCTCCTTGAGGACAGGGCTGAATCTCCCATCTCCATGTCTAAAGCCATGGAGGTGTGAAATAGCACAGCACTTTCAGGAGACCACAAATAACCTACTGATGGTGTGTCAGAAACAAAAGAAGAAGCTACAGGAGAGAGCCAACTACTCAGAAGGCCTTGAAGACCAAGCTGAATGGTGACTGTCTTGAAGCAATGAAAGGAGAAGGCAGAGGGGATTCAGGAAGACCCAACCCTTTCTTCTCCCTTCTTTCCTCTTCCTCCTCCTTCTTTTTCTTCTTCATAGTTTTACTAAGATTTTGATAGATC
>NW_022106189.1:31207513-31208278 GCF_000313985.2 Echinops telfairi
TGATACCTACAGCCAAATTCCTTTGCACAGTCAATAAAACACATGTAAGCATCTTTTGGGTATTCTCTGCTTTCAGCCAAGACCCATCTGACATCAGCAGTCTGTCCCTCATTCCAGGTTCTCTTCTGAAGCAGACTTGAATTTCTGCCAATGTACAGCCGCACCTATTGTTTTAATTATCTTAGCAAAATTTTTCTTGAGTGTGATACTAATAAGATGGTTAGAAAATTTCCACATGCTTTTGGATCCCCTTTGTTTGGAAGGGGCACAAATATGATATCTTCAATGCACCGAGGGCACTGGCTTGCTTGGCACCAGGGCTTACCCCAGGAGCTGGAGGAATTGAGCAGACAATGGAAGACCTGGCTTACGTGTTCTGCTGCTAGCTGCAAGGTCAGCAGTTCAAAACCACAAGCCACTCATTGAGAGAAAGATGAGGCTTTCTACTCCTGAAAGATTTACAGTCGCAAAAATCCACAAGGAATAGTTCTACGCTGTCCTATAGGGTTGTATGAATTAGAATTGACTCGATGGCAGTGAGTTTTGAATGAGTGAGGGAACAATGAGCTGAGGAGACATATCTCAGCATATGAGAGAATCCTGCCAAACCTGAATGGGCTACAGCACAGATCCATCGTGTTATGGTCCAAACTCCACTGAAACTAAATTTTGCACAAAAGAATTAGGTCTCTACCAGTGTCATAGCCCCATCATTAAGAGAGCAGCATCGTGCTGTTCCAGGGAGATGTCCCCCCAACCAGACTG
>NW_022106189.1:31208855-31216443 GCF_000313985.2 Echinops telfairi
AAACAAACATAGTTTCTACACCAGACAGTGATTAGACCAGATTTGTTTTCTAAAACAATCTCCTGGTATCCAGCATGGAGGCTGAATTAGTGTGTGGACAGACTGAGGTCATGAAAAAGAGGCAAGTGAGGATCTGAGCGGACAGTGGTAGTGGAAGAACAAAGAAAGGACAGGTTCAGGGTGAAGAAAGAGAGAGATGTCAGCACCATCCCAAGCTCCTACCTCTCATGACATCAGTGGTACAGCTTTGCCAGTACCACCAAACTCTGATGGACTAGATAATAAATGAATGGAGGGGTGGGTGGAGCACTGTTTGCTCTCAGAAGCACAGACTGGTAACAGACCTGCACTTGCACATGGGAGTTGTGCCAACTCATGTATCTCCCCCACTACCTATCCATGCCCTTCTGACTGAGCAGCCGTCTTTTACAGAGCTTCATGGATGTCCTCCAGGCCCATCAGAAACCCATGGACTCATATTCTGTCAGTCATATGCTTGGACAGGTCTCAGACGTTCAAGTAATCACTCATGAGACAGGGTGTTGCCATCTCTTCTCGCACCAAATGCCTAGGGTGGTAAAGGTTTCCCTGCCGCTGTAATTTTGAACTTCCAGAAAGAGATCTCTGTTCTCCAGGGAGAGTCCATCTTTGGGAGCAGTGAGGTGAAGCCAGAGGCTGTGGGGGAATTTAAAGGTCTCTTCTGGTGCCTGCCATGGGGGAGTTGGAGGTCAGCCTGTGATCACTGAACACTGACATCACATGATCTTTTTCTGGCCATGCACAGAGAGTACACTGCCATCTGGTCACGTTTCTGTCATTTGGAATGACCCACTGAAGCTGACATCCCCAGTTGACTGCAGAATGGCATTCACTGAAGCCAAAGTTCACCTTCAAAGCTGTATTTGTGTTGGGGGCAGAGGTGGAGGGAATGGGAGACCCAGTAGGTAGCTTCTATGGGTTGTGTGGTGTAGGGAAAGATCCTGGGATCCTGGGCCCCAATCCTTCTGCACCCTGCCCCACCCCGCACCCCACCCCACCCCACCGCAGCACTAGATAATGACTTCACCTCTGAGTTGATCTTGGGAGCAGCAAAGCGAGTGTTTTTGAGTCTGTGTTCCTTTGTCATCAATCTGGGTCCCATGAAAGATATCACACAAAAAAAGGCAGACCCTGATTGAAACAGAAAGTCAAGAGCTTTCATTGAGAGGTAAGGTGCTCTTCAAATTGGGTATCACAAGGTCCAGAGAGTTCTGAACCAAATTATCCAAGGGGGGAGATAGTTCAGGGAGTTTTGAAAGAATATACAGGGAACTTCAATAAAGATTCAGTGACTGGTTGGCATTTAGGCAATGGTTAAAACTTGAATGAGATGGTAGGAGATGATACCTGTTTCTTAACTATTTTAAGATACATGGCAAAGTAATTATTAAGTTGGGTACACCTGGTCTTGTTGCAACCATGAGACCCTCTTTGAGCATTGTTTGGACCTAGTGTTCTGAGCTACATGTATTCATATGAAAGCGAAATCCTTAGCCAAGCCAAATCACATTTTCCTCAAATTGTTTACCAATTACTTTTCTCAGGGCACAGTGGAGAGTATCAGAGTTGACAGGCCACGTTCTTAATGTAGATGTTACTTTTGATTCAAAATAGAGTTTTTTGGTTCAGCCATGAGCATAGCTACCATCTTATGTCAAGAGCCCTAAGTTAATTTGACAGGCTCTTATTCTGTCCTTTGAAACATGAATCTCATTAGAAAGAAATTTGTTGTTCTCATCTCATGTTTTCTGCCTTACTGGGTAAGGAGTCGCATCTTCAGGGTTAATTGATTTTCTGATAATTTTATCACCCACAAAGGACTCACTCACCTTTAGCCAGGTCTTTTCTCATTGCATAGCAGTCTGGTGCTATACACATTTAAGACCCCAGACATTGTAATGTTAGATAGCTGGCTACCATCAAGTGTTAAATAGTGCTGGACAGAAATATGAGAACTTGGCAGACATGAGAGGAGGCTGAGCTTATGGGAAGAAGTCAAAATCATGTGAATAAATGGCTTATATGGGTTTTTTTCTCTGAATAGGAATGGAGTTAGGAGCTTGTTTGAATGCATTAGACATACTCAAAGGTGTTAAGTTAAATTGAAACAGGGCACCAAGGGATTTAATAATTCTGTAAGGTTTCACAACTTAACACATATAACATCTTTAAAGAGAATACTTTGGTATTACAGGTACAGAGTTCAGTTAAACACAAACATAGACTAAGGAGCTAAATTAGTATGTCTACATTTTGGAAACTGATAGTAAATCCAGACTACTGATACTGGCTACTGATTGACTCATCTAACGTGACCGTGCTAGGCATTAGCCAGAGTCATGGTACACGTGCAGTAATAAAGCACTTAAGAAAGGCTTCACCATAGAAGAAGAGTAACACAATAAAGCAAATACTACAAAAATAATCACTGTGGCAAAGCAAAGCTCCTTCAGTTATTTGCATGGAAAAAAAGAATATTAAAAGATAATATGATAAGTTTGTAACACATATTTACCATAAGAATACCAGTAATCAGGAAACAACGTCCAACGTTTTCCACAGGTTGCATATCTTATTCTATGATCGTAGGAGGAGCTGTTTACTTTTGGTGTCCTTTGCTTTTGGCCGAAAGGGCATTTGGAAGGCAGCTATGTTCACCACTCTCCCATCAACGCTGGCCCTACAGGGCATTTGAACCTCAGTTTAAGTCCCTCAGTAGGCCCGCAAGGGCTTTTAACCTTCTTTGAGAAATATGGTTTGAGTTTAATTTCGTTTAATGTAGCAGCATAGGACTAGTGAAAGGGACTAAGTAGGATCCCTCCCAGCAAAGCTTCAGCATGCCTTTTAATTAATGTTTCTTTAGATATTTGTTTTCTTCTCAGAAGATATCAGGTAGCTTTTTTTTTTTCCTTTCTAATTTCTGCTTATCAAATATTTCTTGGACCTGTGAAAATGTCTTTTAGAGTATTACATTTAAAATTATTGGCATAAATTACATAAGAGAGAGCCCTTCTATTCATCTATTGGAATCTATGAATGAAATAATTTAAAGCATTCTGAATATATTTAGCCAGAATTTTGATAATTTCTGTTATATCTTCTCATTCTGTTTACGGTACACAATAGAGGTTATATAACCACACCACTGAAATATGTTGCTATCATCACTTCCAAAACATTTTCTACTTGAGCCCTTGGTATAAACATGATTGTTCATCCTAATTTATTGAGATCAGTTTACATTGACTTAGGTATTTCAAAAGGGAATCAAATTTCTCTTAATTTGTATTATTTTTCTTAGTAAGCAGTTTAGTCTTTTCTTTCGTTCTTTTCCCCCCACATTTTATTGTTGTTTCAGTGGAAGTATAGAAAGCAAATTGGGAGGGAGGGAGGGAAAAATGAGGAGCTGATACCAAGGGCTCAAATAGAAAGTAAATGTTCAGAAAATGATGATGGCAATATATGTACATGTATGGTTGATACATTTGAAGTATGGAATGTTATAAGAGCTGTAAGAACCCCAATAAAATGATTGTTTTTTAAAAAAGCAAATTAGTTTCCCATTCAATTCTGTTTTATGATGTTGGCTGCAACCCCCTCAATGTAACATCACTCTCTTACTCTCTGCCTGGCCCCCTGTTTCCATTTGCCCATCTTTCCTGGCCCTTCCTGCCTTCTGAACCTGGTTTTGGGGCAAATGCTGCCCCTTTGGTCTCAGACGATTGATTGTTCACAAGAGCACCTTTCTCATGGGTGTTATGTTCTTTGGAGACCTTTATAGGCTGAAAGGGATCGCCAGGAGTGGGCTCAGTTCCAGGTATGAAATATGCTCATTGGTCTAATGGGTGAGAGTCCCAGAGGAGAATCTTCTGTTCTGAGCCTTTGCATTACCCATTGAAGAAAGAAAACCCAACTGTCCACTGAAAGTAAAACAAAGCACTATTCTCAGCTGCCTTGGAGGCAAAAGCATGCAGAGCACTACTTTGGTTTCCTCTGAATCACAAAAGCCTACAGAAGAACACCTGGGATTTGGATAGTGTTTTGCTTGGACCAATATGTACCCTTTTGTTTGAGAGTTTGCTGATGGGTGGTGGCAGGCAGCCTATTGCTCTGACCTGTATAGCAACTCCTTTATTCTGCCATGGGAGCTTCTAAGGCTCATGGTAAGTTTTGGTGACTGCCCTAACAAGTAGTGCATGGATGAACCATGCCTAACTGTGGTGACTTATAATAACCCAGGGGTCTGGAAGTAGAAGTTTACCTCCATAGCTACTGAGGCTTCAAGATGTAACATTGCCTCTGTGGTGGTGAAGTAGATTATATGTTGGCTTGCCAACTGCAAGTTCAGCATTTTGAAACAACCAGCCATTCCATGGGAGAAAGATGAGGCTTTCTGCTCCCATAAAGATTTCCTGCCTTGGAAACCCTCAGGGGCAGTTCTACTCTGCTGTAGAGGGTCAGAATTGACTGGACAGCCGGGAGGTTTTAGTTTTGGGGGTTTTTTTTTCAATTTAAAAAAATTTTTAAAGACAAAATTGTGCACCAATCCTAGGACAAAGTAAAGAGAACACAAATCTGGACAAAAATAGCCAAGAACATTATCCTTAGTGCAGTTCAAAGCCCTCTATGTAAAGAGAGTAGAATTGGCTCATAGGAGGCAATACGCAGGGAGGTCGTGAAATTAAAAAGCCAAGAGGATCCTGCCAAGAAGTCCCAAGGCCCCAGGTCTCCCAAAACTCTCCTTTGGATCCCTACTTCAGACCCTAATAAATGTCAAAGAGCCCAAAAATGGCAGAGTCTGATAGAAATGAAAACTAATGAGTTTCCCTTGAGAGGCAAGGCAACTTTCAAATTGGGAATCCCAAGATTCACAGGATTCTCAACGTTTTGTCTCAAAGAGGAGACTGTTCAGAGTTTCTGTAAGAAAATAACAAGGGACTATCGACTTTCCATGATTGGTTGGCATTTGTTGGTACTGTTTGGTAGGTGCCATCGTGTTGGTTCTACCTCATAGCGACTCCATGCACAAGAGAACACACCACTGCTTGGTCCTGTGCCATCCTCACAATGGCTCTAGGTTCGAGTGCATTGTGGCAGCCACTGTACCAACCCAGCTTGCCGCTGGATTGGGTCTGCCTCTTTTTCACTGGTTCTCTAGTCTACCAACATGATGTCCTTCTCCAAGATGGCATCTAGGCAAATTAAAAATTGAGTGAGCGTACATCTCATATTGGTAGGAGAGTACACATATTCCTTTAAAAAAATTTAAGTGACAAAGAATTATTAAGTTAGGTACATATGGCCTTGAAGCCATCATGAGACTCTCCTTGCTTGCCCACAGGGAGGCTGTGAAATGTTAAGGTTTATCTTGTGTAAGCTTCTGTTCTGAGCATTGTTTTGCACCCAGTTTTCTTAGCAGGATATATATATATATATGGTTATATTCTTAAGTTAGCAAAACTCTTAAGGAAACCAAATGGCATTCTTCTCTAAAATTGTTTAGCAAGCAATTTTCTCAGACAGATTACATTCTCAATGCAGAAGCTCCTTTTGGTTTCAAAATGGAATTTTGGCTTCAGGTATTAGCATAGCCACCATTTCATGCCCAGAGTCCTAAGTTAATTTGGGGTGCTCTTATTTAAGGCCCCAAACACCAGACACAGACAGACCCTTTGAATTGGGTCAGACAGAATGCGAGATGTTCCCTCCTGCTCCTCGGACTCCCTATGCACCTCGTTGGTCAGTTGATACCAACTGTTTACCGTGAGTGAAACAACTTTTCTGGCGTGGTCACGAAGAATGTAATTATTTGGTCGCTCACAAGTCTTGTGAGCCATCACGGTTTCAGTCTTATTGTTCCCGAGTTCGAAAGTGCTTAGACGTGTCAAGTTAACTCATGGCTTCGTGTCAGAGAAAATAAAGACCCAGAGAGGGAGGAAGAGTAACCCAAGCCAAGCTTGTCCCAATGGGCTCCAAAGGCTTCAGTGACCATTGCTCCCTGCCCTGTGGTTTCAGCAGTGAGCCTCTCCTGCCCTTCCTTGTCTCTGGAGCAGCTGAGAGAAGAGAGCCAACCTAGGTCAGGCCTGGGCAGTGAACATGGCCAGGCAGTTGCAGCAGTGATCGCTCAGGGTTGGGCAAGAGTTGTTCGCAGTGGTCCAGGTCCAGAGAAAGAAGGAGAGGAGGCCAAGGTCAGGGTAAGCGTGGAGGCTGAGGAGCCTGGAGATAAGATGTGTGATGTGCTAGGCTCTGCCTAGCACATCGATGGGAAGCCAATGCTGATGTTGCTATTCTCAGTCCAGGGCACACCTCTAGAACTTGCTAATAAAGACCAAAGCCAGCCAATGAGCTGAGGTGCTGGCCTGAGAAACCCAGGAAGGAGGCCCAGTGAAGAGGAGTTTGACCCCTGGTCAGTGGTCTGAGTTGACTGTTCCAGGCGCGGGGAACAAATTTACCTCCTCTAGTGACTCAGGAGTTGGAACCAGAGGGGCCCATCTGGGGTGTTTGCCACCCTACTTCAGGTGAATTGGGAGGAAACCCGGCAGGGTGTGCCCTTGGGGAAGGAAGCTGTGATCTCTAGGTTGTATTTGCATAGCCTCCTGGCACCACCTGGCAGCTATAGAGGTGAGGTGCACAATCCAGGCAGCTACCTTGGCCCTGAGGCACAAATCACCTCCACAAAGCTCCCTCTGGGCTTTCTGGGAAGAGGAGATGCCCCTGGCCACCTGCTTAATGAACGATGGAAGGGAGGATCAAATGGCCAGACAGCCTCCTCAGCTCCCTGAGCCCCCAGCCCCTAGGCCTCCTACCTGCTACATGGGGCTGGGGGGCGGGGGGCGTAACTTCAGGCACATCTGGGTGGGGGCAAAGAGCAAGCTGACTGAAACACTGATCTTGGCCTTCCTGATGGTCACCAAGCACTCCCAGGATCAAACATGGACTCCTTCAGATGTCAGCTGGCATCTGGCTGCCTACCTTTCTCTTAGGTATGATATTCCAGCAGGAGCTCTAGTCCTGCCCCTTGACCACCCATCCCTTCCTTTCTCTTCCAAACCCTCCTTAGCCCAGCTGAGTCCTTTAACCTAGAGGAAGCCTTTCAGACTCTGCCAGCTCTGGGGTGGTGTTGGGGGAGGAAATAGCCAGAGGAGGAAAACAAGGGCTCATCCAGTAAGGCCACAGTTGGGCAAGGGCCTAAGGTAGGAGGTGGAGGCTTCTGGGGTTCTCCAGACTGGAGACCAGAGAGCTGGTCACTTCTTTGAGGTCTGCCAGTAGGGGCTGGGTGCAGACAGAGATGATCAGTGGAAGCTACTGATCAGGGGACCAGACCAATGAGGTCATGTTGATACTTGGCCAGGGATACCAATTAGAACTGCGATCAGTGACTAAGTATGGCAGTTACGTAATCTACTGTCAACTTGGGCAAAGGGGTGGAGTCTAGCCTGTCAATCAGGTTATAGCCAATAAGGCCTCTGTGTGGGCAGGGCCTTCTCCTGAGGATTCTGGGAACTCCTGTCTTCTTCCCTGGAAATGGGACACACACTTTCCCTGCTTG
>NW_022106189.1:31218288-31221530 GCF_000313985.2 Echinops telfairi
TTATCGTGATGTTGTCGATTGGTCCCGTTGTGAGGATTTGGGTTGTCTTTACATTGAGTAGCAATCCACACTGAAGGCTGTAGTTTTTTTAAATTTTTCATCAGCAGGGCTTCAAGTCCTCCTTGATTTCAGTGAGCACAAGCACGTTGATTACCTTGATTCCATAATCAAAGGTTGCTAACAAGTCTTCCTCCAGTCTTGCACCAAGTGCTTTTTCCTAGAGTCCATTTGCTCACATGATTTGCTCAGCAGGCAGATTGAATGAGAATAGTGAGAGGATGCAACCCTGACACACACCTTCTTACTTTAAACCGTTCGATATTCCCTTGTTCTGTTGGAACGGTGGCCTCTGGCATGTGTACAGGCTCTGCACGAGCACAATCCTGGAGGCAAAATGACACAGCTATTTGGGGAAACGCTTAGGCATCTTCTTATAAAGTTAAATATATACTTACGGTACAACCCAGCAATCTCAGCCCTACATATTTGCCTAAGGGAAATGAAAACTTAGGTTTATGAAAAAATGTGGATCCATCATGTGTTTTAATTTTATTCCTAATTCCCCCAAATTAGGAACCACCCAACTGTCCTTCAAATGGCCAATGGATCAAGGATCTGGTACTTCCATGCACTGGAACAAACAAGACTACAGGGGTAGTAATTTGGGGAAGGAAAGGTTGACTATAAAGGGTACAAGGAAATTTTGGGGATGATGAAAATATTTTATAACCTGTATGTGTTTCTTATAACTCATAAAACCATATGCTACAAGGGGTGAATTTTACTACATATAAATAACGTCTCAATAAACCTGACTTTTACAAAGCATGTATTAATCATAACCACTGTGTGCCTACCATGTGCCAGGGGCTCTGAGTCTGTTGTCTTGTCCACTCATTTGATCACTTGTTCAGCAAGGATTCTTGAGTATCTCTGCCATGGGCAGCATGATGGTGTCCATTTAATCCTTCCAAACACCTTCAGGCCCAGTGGTTCTGAGGCATGTGGAGAAAGCATCAGGGAGATGTGGCTGGAGCCGGGCTCTGGGGATAAGCTGGAAAGACCTTTGTTGGTACATTTCTCCAAGAGAGGGATTTCTGCTTCTCCAGGGAATCTGCAACTCATAAGGGGAATCTGAAGGGATGGAGCAAAGAAGCTATTTTCCCCTGAGTGCTAAGCCCAGGGCACATGGCCAGGTCTCTGGCAACCAACGGTCTTTTTTCTACCCATCTAGTCTTGTTCTTCCCAGCATGCAAATGAAAACTTAAGGATGGAGGCTTTTGAGTCTCACTACATTGACCAGTCTGAACACAGACACTGAATGGGGTGGCGTTCAAGACCCCAGGTCATGTATGTGTTTCATTTTCCTGCTGAGTGGTTAAGTGTTTGCCAGCTGTCCAAAAGGTTGACAATTGGAATTCACCCACTGTCTGGCCCCGACTGCTCTGAGGGAGAAAGATGTGCTTCTGGAAAGATGACATCCTTGGAAATGCTATGGTGTCCTTCTCGTCTGTCCTATAGGGTGACTATGAATCAGGAGTGACTCGACACCAATGGGTTTGGTTTGGTTTGGCTTGCCCTGCGTTCTGTCGTGTCCACCATCTGCCCTGCTCAGACAGGAGTCTGACTGCCTTCTCTGGAGAGACTCCAAATGGGAAATCCCTGAATAAAAGCCAGAGTGGGGTGGCATAGTGGTCATGCTTTGGGCCGAGATCTGCAAGGTCAGCAGTTGGAAATCCCTGCCACTCTTCAGGAGAAAGACGGGCTTTCTACTATCATCAAGAGGTACAGTCTCAGAAACTCCCAGGGGGCAGGTCTATCCTGTCCAGTAGGGTTGATATAAGCTGGCGTCCTCTCAGTGGCAGTGAGTTAGTTTTGGTGGTGGGGGTGGGGGCAGGGGAGACAGAGCACACACAGAGCACAGTAAAACAGGGAAAATGCTCAGGCCAGATCTGCCTGTGTTCAGCATGAGTTCGTCTCAGAAATGCAATGTTCTAGCACCAAATCTACTTGCAGGCTTCCCACCTGGATGAAGCCTCCGCGACATCACATGTCATTGGCCAGACATGTGAAGTCTTGTTATCAGACAGAACGCCTTGGAAAGTGGATTCATGCAGATAGTTAGGTTACAATTGAACACCTTATCATTGGTTCTCCCTTTTGACTCATGTTCGATTCGTTCTAGTTTTTATCATTTTCTGCTTTCTTTTCAGTTGAGGTTTTTCTCTATTTTATTTTGCTGTTGTTGGTGGTGTTGTTTTCTAATTTGCGGTATGCTTTCCTTTATATGAAATCCAGGGTAGGTTAATCTATAGAGACATAATGAATTAGCAGTTTCTTAAGGTATGGCAGAGGAAGTTGGGGGGAAAGGAGCTAATAATAATGAGTACAAGGATTAAGAAAATGTTCCAAAATTGGTTGTGGTGATGAGGTACAGCTCTTTTCATATGTTTAAACCACTGAATTGCAGATGTGAATTATGTGTCAGTGAAACTGCTGCAATTAAAAAAAAAAGAAAAACATGATGTTCAATTGAAAGCAAGTGACAAGATGGGCAATATATGATCCCACTTAAGTATATTTAAAAACTCAAAACATTAAGTACCATATATTTTTATGGATATACATTTACATAGTAAAAGTATAAGAGCATTTATTGAAAACAATGCTTTCTATTTAAACATTTTTATAATGTTCTATTAGAAAATTAGCTAGGACCAGGATCGACTCTGCAGAGGGTTAGGGAGGACATTAGCAGGAAAAAACAAACAAATTAAAAGCAGATATGACAAAAAACTAACCCTTGTGAACTCTAAGGAGAGTGACATGACTGGAAGTGGGGGCACTTCATATTGATTGTTCCCTGTACTTTTATTTGAAATATCTAAGTTTAAAACAAGCCAGAATCTGTAGAGATTCCATAAAGACAGAAATCGCTGGAGACAAAAAGTAGGTGAATGGTTGCCTTGGGCTGGGAGCCGAGTCCCGAGGAGGTTCGAACAATTCATGCTGAAAAGGCCCCGTGGGTGATCGAGCACAGCCATTATAAGCCCAGCGGAGCACCTGCTTGGAACATCAGTCAGAATCAATTCAACAGCGATGTTTTGTTTCCTTTCGCTTTCTTTTGTCTCTTCATGTTTTGTTTTAGGGCTGGAGACTACAGGGGAATGGAGGGGTGATAGCTAAAGGGCTCTGAGGTTTCATTTGAGGGGGGAATGAAATATTCTAAACTTGTGGTGGTA
>NW_022106189.1:31222680-31229912 GCF_000313985.2 Echinops telfairi
GGCTCCGTTCTGTCTCCCTGAAGTGTCCCTTGAGGGAGGACCTGGGATTTCCTTCGGCCTCTCTCCTTCTGTGTTCTGGCCCTACCATGCTCCCACGGTCAGAGTCTCAGACCACACCATCCTTTGGACACCTACCCAGAAGCCTTGCTCATGCTGGAGGTCTTCATTCTACTCCCTGACAGAGCCTTCCTGTCCATGGCCACCATGGCCATAAACCCATGTGGCTGCACAGGGTGAGACACAGGCCATGAGTCAGGCTCTGTGACCCTGGGGATCCTCTGCTCTGACGCTGATGATCCAGAGGATTCTTGAACTTAGGGACCCTGGAGGCTCATGAGCTTGAGGACCTGCAACCTGTAGCCCTGGGTATCCTGAACCCAGGGGTTTCATTGCTCCCATGCTAGCCGACTCTGAGGCCAGTGGCCCTCTATGATCAATGCCTTTGATGGCTACCTGTTATGTACATTGCTAAAACACAGCTCAGCCTTCCAACGCCTTTGATCTTGTGACTGGAGACTGATCCCAGCTCTCCATTTGCCCCTCAGGTATGTTGCATCCTAATGGATGTACCTTGTCACCCTTGCCAGGTAGCTCATAGCATCACGAGCATCCTCTGTGTCAGCTATTCCCCCCTTCCTCTCTCCTTCCTGGATTCCTTTCACCCTTAAATATAGTCAGCCCATGATTTTTCTCTTTCCTTATCCAAGGCCTGTCATACTGAAGGGAGCTGAGACCAGACTCCCCTGTGGCCGCTTGCTGGAGATCTCCAATAGGTCTGACACTAGTCACTTCACTGCCTTATCAGGGAAGCAGTATAACGTGGTGATTAGACCCACAGGCACTGTAGACAGCAGCTGGGGTCCAAACCTGTTTCCACCTCTAACCTGCTTTGTGACACTGGGCAAATTGCATAACCTCTCTGTGCAATCATCTACAAAACAAGGTTGCTACGAGGACTTCATAAAATCATGTGTGGGAAGTGCTTTGCATGGACTTGGTGTACAGTAAATCCCCAGAGAAGATCAGTTGTCCGTGTTATGTTTAGCCCCCCACTTACCAGCCTCCCTGAATGTGCATGGTCATGTCTAAGAAGGTATCCTAACAACGCGCTACATCCTACTTTGGTGGTCTCTCCCCGTTCGGAGGAGAGTGGTGGAAATCGCAAAGTACATGGAAGGAAGCAATTAGTCCAATGGACTCATGGGCTGTGTAAAATTCAGTCTCCACAACCGTGAGACCGGAAGAAGTAGATGGTGCCTGGCTACCACTGTCAACTGCTCTGAGGGACCACATGAGAAGGTCGTGGAGAGAAAGTGGGAGAAAATGTGGAACAGAACTCAACATCATAAAACAGACTAGGCTTACTGCTCGACGGAGACGGATGGAACCCCCACGACTGTGGCCCTTAGTCGCCCTTCAGGTCTGGAACTGAGCTCACCCACATCAGAATAATCTACCGTTTAAGATCAAACGGGCAGACTTTACCCAAGCAAACCAGGGGGTTAGGAAGGGAGGAGGAATGACACTGGAAGTGGAATAAATGAGGGTACATTGAAAGGGCTGAGTTGAAACAATGTGTGTATTAATTGTTGACTGTAAAATGGATGCACCGCTCTGTAAATCTTCACCCAAATCAGGCCAGTTTTCTAAATAAATAGTAAAATAAAAAGAATGTGTCTGTCCTAAAAGGGTGGCCAGACCTCTTGCCCAGGCCTAGAGGGCTCTGGTCCACAGCCTGTCTCTAGGCCTGCTTCCTGCTGCCCAGAAGACGAGACACTGCCCACGTGGATGCTGGTCTCAATCCCATGCAGAACCCTCCCTGTCCACCCAAAAGTGTGCAGGACCCCACCCAGCCCCACACACCACCCAGCCAGCTCCCAGGACCCAAAGTGAGAATGCACAGCCTTCTCCCTCGTCACACTGTCCAGGGTGGTGTGGAGGCGGCCGTCTTTCTTCTATTTATAGTTCTTCTCTGCTGTGATGGCTGCGCTCTCATTTGGAAGCTCTTTTATTATGTTGGTTTTTGTTTAATGTTCCCTTCATGTGGACCAGTGGGAAAGCAAACGGAAGAAAAACACCACACATACGTGGTGAGGAAAATCTACCAGCGGGGGATGGTGGGTCTCCAGTGCCTCCCCTTGATGGCAACGCCTGGTGTGTCTCTGGGGTGTCAGAACAAGGAGAGGCCTTCCTGGTGTGGTTTCAGAGTGATCCCGGGGAGAAGGGAGGCGGCGGGTCGCTGTAGGAACTTGACTCCTGGCTTTGCCATTTGCTCCCTAGTGTCCTGGACCTCACCTGCCTCCCTTTTCAAAGGGGGTCCATATGCTGGCTTGGCTTCTTAGGGGGTTGGGACAGGCAGTCTCTCTTTTGAGGTGACAGATGGCAGCTTAGAAACCAGAGCAGGGGAGGCCGGGGCCTAGTTCCGTCCTGGCCCTGGTGCCGGAGACCCTTGACCCCGCACTTCTGAGAGCCCAGGGAACTGCTGGGCCCCTCTCTTTCCTGTTCAGCAGTGCCCACTCTCCTGGGAGGCCAGGGAGACCGAAGTGACCAAGCCAGGCTGAGAAGAGCTGTTGTCCTGCTCCATTCCGAAGGCTGCCACGCCGGCCCCTTCGAGCCAGGGAGGTAAACAAGGCCTCCCTCCATCTGACTGCCTCCGGCTGAGTCTCGGCCGCAGACCGCCCTGAATGTTTTAGGAAGGTGGCCTGGCACTTCTCTCGGCAGAGCATGGCCCGTCTTATTTTAAACGGAGCAGAACAAAGGGCCTGGTGTCTTGGTGGCCTGTGGTCTGTACACTCGGCAAGGCTGTGGTGGGAATGCCTACAACGGTGCCCAGGTGGAGGCTCCAGCCCCCCACTCCTCTGTGTGGCCCTTTTCTTTTGGCCTCTGGTCAGTTTACCAGTTTTCCCTGGCAGCGCTTGCTCTAGGGTTCTCACCAGGGCACACCACATCAGTCAGGACCCTCAGGGGCTCCTGTGCTCCCATGAGGGTGTGCCTAGTCACGTGCAGGGAGCCATGTCTGGTATCATCCAGTTGAAGTACTATCCCACTTGCCACCAGGCTTGTCTGTCCACAGACCCAAGTCTACCTCCACAGCCAACACATCCCAGTCTGACAGCATCTCTACCCAGATGTGTGACCTCGGGGAAGTCACGGGGCTTCTCAGAGTCAGTCTGCTAACGGACCAAATGCGGGCGATGATTCCAACATCTCGGGGACACTTGAGGGTTGAGTGGGTGAACAAATGGGGCCAAGGGCCTGGTGCACAGCAGGTTCTCAGTTTCTTGCGTGGGCTTTGGTGACTCATTGAGGCAGAAAGGGGTTCTGGGGTCAATACAGCATGCCCTGCCCGTTTCATTTCCTCAATTTCTTGCCAGTCGTGCTCGTGTTGCCAACCCTACCACCTCTGTCCTCGCTCAGGCCTCTGCAGACCTTTGCTCTGGTCCCTTTAGTCCTCTCTCCACACACACAAAGGCAGAGGGAACTTCAAAAGACATGACCTGGGGATGGCACTACCGCAAAACAACCTTCCATGGCTCCTTGGTGCCCTTAGAGTAGGGCCAGGATTCTTTGACGTGGCCCCTAAATCCAAGGCTATCCTCCCTGCTAGCTACTCATCACCACACCCCAGCGCCCCCAGCATATTCCATGCAAAAAGATGCAGAGAGGGACTTGTTCCCTGGCTAAGCGCTTGCCTTTCTATCTCTAAATTTTCCTGTACGCCATTTAAAGAAGGAGATAGGCTTGTTTTCTGCCAACCCCCTCTCTCCCAAGCTCCTGTCTCCTCTGGAAAGGCAAGCGCCACTGCTATTACAGCCACCACCGCATAATCAAGTCTATTCTATTTTAAACCTCGGCATGGGAACCTCCAGTGGGTACAGGAGGCTGCCGGAGTCTCTTCTTTCTTGTTCCAATTCATCTTCCACAGTATCAGCTGCTCTGCGGTCCGTCTCTGTAGAGATGGGCCAGGGTGGAGGAGAGGACAGGAAAGAGATTTGAGAAGGGCTTTCTTAACATCAGAGCCAGGATCTGGTACCCTGGTCTTCTCCTCGAGAGACGTACAGCTTCTAGACCCTTCTCTCCTGGGAACATCCCTGGTCCCCTTGTCATTCCCTAGCATGGAGTGCACCTCTTTAAGCAGCTCCCTGCATCGGCCTGCGCCTCTTTCTGTGGCCATTTCGCACAGAAGGAATCCCACTTGGCCATGAACTCTTTATGGTGCTCACAGGCCAACAGCCCTCCTGTTGGGGCATGGAGAGGGAGTGGTCACGGAGTCCACCCTCCAGGGCTCTGCAAGGCACTGTGACAAGTTCTGATGGCAACCTTCTTAGATACAGGGAGCCCCTTGGGGACTTGGCAGCAGGGGAGTGACACGATAGGTGGCTGTTGCCACCATCCAGGCAAATGATGATGATGCTTGTTACTAAGATGGGAGCTCGGGTGGCTGGGTTACAGGTAGAGATGACAGACTTGCTGCTGGGTTGGATATAAAGGAGTCTAGTGCTTTGGGTCTAGTGACTGGTTGAAGCAATGTCAATAGTTAAGAAAGGGGCCAAGGTGGGGGGGGTTCTTAAGTGAAACAGGCTGAGAAAAGTGGAAATCAAGAGTTGAGTCTTGGTCATGCAAAGTTTGAGATGCTTGTCAGAGACCAAGTAGTGGGATAGAAAAATGCAAGGCTTATGCCAGCCCATGTGGTTGGTGCCTTAGTGGGGATCAGAAAGGGGCATCTCCTGCTCCAGGTGAACGGCTGGGTGAGCAGAACACAGCCGGCTCTCGATCCCTTTTAGTCATGCTGCCCGGTGCAGTGGGCAAACTGTACAACTAAGTGTGGAAGCCCTGAATGTGCGAGTCTGGAGTTCAAGGGAGTATTGGGGGCTGGAGAAGAGCCATTAGCTTATAAGATGCTTATTGTAATGGTGGATGGGATAGTAATTCTGCCAAAGCGCAAGCCCTCCCTTTCTTTCCAGGGCTAGTTTCCCTTCTCTCCCAGTGGATGAAGCTCCCCTGTTTCCCTGTGGGGCTGAGTAGTTGTTGTCCCCGCCCCCTTCCATCTTGTCTTTCCCAAGTTCATCCTGGAGGGACACAAGGACAGAGAATGAGAAGACTCCTTTCCTCCTCTCCTTTCACTTTACACCCAGAATGCAGGGAATATTGGCTTCTGTCACCATGATGGGGGCAGCCCCTGCCCTTCCCATGCTCCATAGAAAGGGCAGACATCAGTTAGGGAAAGAAACATCCAGAGTGTCTCTTGAGAGGAACAGGAGTCAAACCCACCTTGAGACTGACACAAGGGCAGGTTCAGGCAGCCCAATGTCTGATAGAGAGGCCACTGGCCTCAACCTGCCCAGGTTCAAACCCCAGGGCCACTCTTTTACCACCTGGATGGCTTCCATAAGCTTCAGTTTATCCTGGGAAAATGGGAGTACTGTCTCGTATGATAAGAATCAAATGCGATATTTTCTATCAATTACCACAGTGCCTCAAATTAGAAGCCCCCAATCAACATGAGCTTACTCAGAGTCTCAGTGACCACGTGCCACAGCAACAGAGATACCACACACAGGCAGGCAGCTTTAGAGAACAGACATTTATTTTCTCACCGTTCTGGATGCAAACCTTCCAAGTCAGGGTTTCAGCCCTGACCATCCCTTCCTTGGTGGTGTGTCCCAAGTGTGCCTTGGTTCCTTGGCAGTCCTCAATGTGGCACCCGTCTTCCCCTGTGTGTGGGTCCCTGTTCTTTTTATAACTCAAGAAAGGCATTCATTTTGAGTGTGAGCTAATTAACATCACAAAGAAACCCCTATTTCCCAACAGGAGAACAGGCCCAGGAGTTAGGATGCCAACACAACTGTGGATTAATTATGGGGTGGGGCTGACACAATTACTCCATAACACATGGTTTATATAGGAAGGCCCTTCCCAGTGGAATCCCAAGGCCCCAGCTAGTTACTGAATCAAGTAGGCAGCAGAGCTTGCCGAGCTGGACTTGCTGGGCTGGTGAAGCTCAGTGCTTCTTCCTTGCATCACACATCCTCCTCTGGAGGCCTCCATGCCCATAGCTCCGAAGGTCGAACTTGTCAAGGCCCTTTGATCACTCAGGAGGGCTGCTCCCCTTTGCAAACCCTCCCAAGGAGATTTCACCACTCCCTCAGGGGCCAATCCAGCACTGCCCAGCCCAATCTCCGGAGGTGTCCCCCGGGCTGCACCAGAATCCTGATATCACAGTTGAGCACTTTTCTATCTGCCAAGTCAAGGGAGAGAACAATGAGCTCAGGGTAGAGGCTGGGGAACCTTTGGTTCGCCAAGCCAAGCCCGTCTTTTCAGGCCATTTGGGGTCCTGGACTGTGTACAACTTATGATGAGTGTCTTAGACTCCCTTCTCGGGAAAAACGGAAAATAAAGTACTCAGAAGTACATGTACACACAAGCCAAAAATTTCAAGGTTTTTCACCTTTCAGGGAAAGTCCCAGTTCTCTCTTGGTGGTTAAGCTGGCCCAGTGCAGACAGTTCATCCAGGTTCCTTCTCCATCGGCTGGCACTGGGGGTCTTTTCCGTAATTCACCAGACTAGTAAGAACGGTATCCTGGATGCCAGGGGTCTGGACCCCCCTTTCCCACTCTGTTCCCACGCTGTTTTATTTTTGGCTTCCTGGGCTTTCCTTTGCTTTCCCTTGGCCTCAGTTTGCTCATCTGTCAACCGAGGTGGATGAACCTGAGAGTCACTGGGGATTGACCATATCTGCCAAAGCCTGTGAAATATAGCAAGCCCCCCTCCCACTTCCCTGTGCCTGGTAAGGTGGCTTGAACATAGATGACACCAAGTACACGTTTATCTGCTTGAAGGGGTGTTGAGCAAAAACGAACACAGCTTGAGTGGGAGGAGCCTGGCTGGGAACTTCTTTGCACCTTGATAGAGACATTTAACTATTAACCAAACCAAACTCACTGCCATCGAGCTGATTCCAACTCATCGGAATTCTGTCGATGGGACTGATTTGGCAATCTTGACCTCTTTGTGGGGGAAAAGACTCACAAGATTACTGAGGTCTTCTTCATATTTTCACGGGGTTAAAAGTTGGCCCAGGGAATGATGGTACCATTAAGAAATGAAGACTGGGTAGAGGATGAATGGGTTGGAAAGGGGGAACCTATTACAAGGAACTATATGTGACCTCCTCCCTGGGGGACAGACAACAGAAAAGTGGGTGAAGGGAGACGTCGGACAGGGCAAGATAT
>NW_022106189.1:31230175-31231252 GCF_000313985.2 Echinops telfairi
AAAAAAAAAAAGAGCTCTGGACACACAGAATCCAGGACAGATAAACCCCTCGGGACCAATAATGAGAGTAGTGATGCGGTGAGAGTAAGAAGGAAAGTGGGGGGGCAGGGGGAGGGGGAGAAATAGGGAACCAATCGCAATGATCAATGTACAACCCACACACACACCCCAGGGGGACAAACAATAGAAACATGGGTAAAGGGACACAGTGGACAGTGTAAAATATGAAAATAAAAATAATTTATAAATTATCAAGGGTTCATGTGGGTGGGAGGATGGAGCAGAGGGGGAAAAAGAGGAGCTGATACCAAGGGCTCCAGTAGAAAGAAAATGTTTTGGAAATGATGATGGCAACATATGTACAAATGTGCTTGATACAATTGATGTCTGGATTGTTATAAGATCTGTAAGAGCCTCCAATAAAATAATTTTTAAAAAAAGACTTCCCAGGAAAGCTGTTTACCCTGAATAGTTGAAAGGGTTTCTGCTTCACTTGTAGCCAGTGGAAACCAGGTTTTAACCTCTCTTTGTAGAGCCAACCTCAACATTCAGACTTCGAGTGAAGCCAGGTTTCCCAGAAGGAAATGATTGGTGATCCCAAGATTTGGGGTTGGTAGGTCCATGATGACTTAAATCCCAGGTTACCAACCTTGCCTTCTTGGTGTACTCTAGTGAGCTCAACACACACTAGAGCATGCTCAACAATGGCTCTGCCCACCCTCGTCAGTTGCAGGCTCTTCACTGTGGTGCCTGGGACGCACCCTCTTCAATTGTCTGCAGCAGGCTCTGGGAGCAAAGAGAACTGTTTCACTTGAACTCGAATGAGGAGTGACACCCATGGTGAAACTTCCCAGACTTTGGGACACATACCTACTTCAGATTATTTTATAATCATCCCTTAGACCCAGGAGAGTGAGAGGCAGTGACCCTTGAAGGGACCACAAGCCAAGTGGACACCAGAAACTGAAAAAAGACCAGGCAACAGAATCTTCCCACTGAAGGAACCGGTCCTGCTGAGACCTTGTCTTTAACCCAGTGAGACTGATTTGAGATTTCTGACCTCCAGAACTATAAAAT
>NW_022106189.1:31231352-31253057 GCF_000313985.2 Echinops telfairi
TGGTGGGTGGTGGTGGGGGGTGTTGGCAATTTGCTAAAGCAGAAATAGGAAACTAACTCAACTGGTGAGGTGGGAGGCTGAACTGTGGTTATGTTCTAATCAAGACATTTCTCTTTTGACCCACACTTCCTTTTCAGGGCTGTGTGTGGGTAGGAAGAGGGACAATAGAAATTAGATTTCCCAGTACCTAGCACAGTACTGGAAGCATAGTATGTATCCAGGAAACATTTACACTCAAAAAATTTGAGAATTGCCAATTTAGCCAACCAACTGCCATTGGATCCATTCGACCCTGGACCTAGTGCAACTGTTTGCTAGAGTTTCTGAGGCTGAAAATCTTTATAGGAGACAGTCTCACCTGACTCCCATGGATTGGCTGCTGGGTTTGAATTGCTAACCTCCCAGCATAACCCACTATACCATGAAGGCTCATCAGAATGACCATGCCACCTAGTAATTCCACCCCAGAGAGCTGAATGCAGGGACAGAAACAGAGACTTTTAAAGAAAAATCATTTTATTGGGGGCTCAAATAGCTCTTATCACAATCCATACATCCATCATGTCAAGCACATCTGTACATTCGTTGCCATCATCATTTTCAAAACATTTTCTTTCTACTTGAGCCCTTGGTATCAGCTCCTCATTTTTTCCCCTTCCTCCATCCCTTCCCCTCCCTTCCTCATGAACCCTTGATAATTTATATTTTTTCATGTCTTACACTGACCAATGTCTCCCTTCACCCACTTTTCTGTTGTCTGTCCCCCATGAAGGGGGTTATATGTAGATCATTGTGATCAGTTCCCCCCTACTCCCCACATCTTCCCCTCCTGGTATCGCTACTCTCATTATTGGTCCTGAGGGGTTTATCTGTCCTAGATTCCCTGTGTTTCCAGCTCTGATCTGTACCCGTGAACAGAGACTTCTGTATCAGTGTCCACAGGGCATTATTCACAGTGGCCACAGTGTAGATGTGACCTAGTGTCCATCAATAGGTGAATGGATGAAAAATGTGGTCTGTCAGGGTAATGGAATAGTATTCAGTTGCGGAGGAAAAAAGGAGTAAGAGTCGAATGCCTGTTATCTCATGGATGAACCTTAAAAAGATTGTTAGGTGAAATAAGCCAGGCGGAAAAGGGCACTTTTTCTACTTATGTGAAATATCTAGAATAGGCAAAGTTGTCAAAATGGAACAGTAAGCTGGGAGTCACCCAGGGGTGAGGGCAGAGAGGACTGGACAGTATTACTTAATGGGCACAGATATTCCAATCCGAGCAGTGGAGACGTTTTAGAAACAGATGGTGGTGATGGTTATACAACATGGCGAATTTGCTTGATGCCACGGAATTCACTTAAAAATGGTCAGGAAAGCAGACTGCACATTCTCTGTGCAGTCACCAGATGAAAGAAGGTCTTTCAGTCAGGCCGGTGGAGTCAGAGCCGCTGGAGAGGAGGGCAGGGATGTGGAGCAGGAAGAAGGAAGTGGTGCTCTCCAGGGGTGAGTTAGCATCAACTCCCTCTGAAGACCATGGACCACAAGGCCCAGAGGGTCATTCTTCAGGTGACACCGCTGATTCCACACCGAGAGGCTATCGGGAGGCTCAGCTGGATGAGTCAGTGAGGGGAGGAGGGCAGCGAGGTAGTTGTGACAAAAACACCAGATACACTTGATGAAAACGGATGAACCCAAATCCCCACCATATGGGAGGTTATTGATGACAGTCCCCACTGGGTCTCACCTTTTACACAATGTGGCATGACTTGGATTCATTTCATTCCTCTTCTTGATTCCAGGCATCTGGGACCTGACAGTAGGGGGCTGTGGCCTCCCTTCCTGCTGCTCAAACACCTGACCTCGGTTGTCCACTGGTCCAGAGGCCACCACACATCCACTCTGCAACTTGACCCGGAAGTAAGAGCCGAATATGAAGCCTGTTTTCAAAATTTTACAGATTTTTTTTTTTCTTTAATGAAGGAAAACATTGTCATCTTTCCCTCTCACTAACAAGAGTCTTCAAGGGAGAAGGCTACTATGGCCGAGCTGGCAACTTCTTCGTAAGGAAACTGTGAAGGGGCTCTTTCTGCGAAGTCTGAGCGTCAAAGGTGAGACATCCAGGTTTGTACTGGTTTCTCACAAAGTGTATGTTTATAAAAGGCAAGACTGCCCCCGCCCCCACCTTCTAACTCTGAGAACAATGTCCCACAACATCGTTGTCTGTATGCATGCACTTGCGGTGCCCCCAGCACCCGGCACTCTGGCGGCCTGTTCCTCCAGCTGCTCCGACAGAATTAATAGAAGGAAGGAAGGAAAGGGAGGGAGAAACAGGAAGTCCCAGAGCCCTAGTGGCATGACCCCAGGATGAGTTAACAAACCGAGATTACCTTTCGGTATTGATACTGGTCAGGCTAGGTTCTCTGTTACCTGTAGAGCATCCTGGCTGATTTCACAAAGGAAGAATTTCCTTTCAGCTTTGCAGGGCCCCGGCTGAAGCAGCCTGGAGCAAGGGAGAGGAGCACCAGGTGACCCAGGCCGGGACCAACAGTCCTGGACCAGGAACCCAGGAGAACCAGTAAGAGGACCTGAAGCAGGTCCTGGGGAGAAGGTGGTGGTGCTGAGGGTGCTCGCCCCCAGCCTCAGCTGGTGGCTCCCTTAATTTAACTCCACCTGCCTGGTGAATGCAGCCTGTGGTCCACTAAAAGAAGTCAGAGCAGCTGCCACTTCAAAGCAGGAGAGATGTGTGTAGGTGGGTGGGGAGGAGGCGGTAATTATGCAGGGAAAATCGTTTTCTTGCTATTCTTCTGGAAATGTGCGTGGAGCCGCAGAAGACAGGGAAGGAGAGTATTCATAGGGGGCGTGCCTTGTCTCTCTCCAAAGGGCAATGGAGATTCCAGCAAGGGGTGTGCAAAGCTCCCCCTGCTTATCTGGCCACAGTATCCTTTGTGGGGGAGCCTTTGGGGTTCTTGTCACTGGACTTCAGCCAGGTATTGCCTAAAGGATTCACTGGGCACAGTCGTGTCCACCCGCGGTGTGTATGTGTGAGTTTTACAGCCAGTGAGGGCTCCTAACCTCTCGGGCTGGGTGCCATTTACGCTCCCCCTCTGGACCTTTCTGGCTCTGAGAGAGGGTAAAGGAGCCCACCAAGACCAGGGGAAGAGCCTGCACATGGAAGAACGAAGGCTCCCTGCTGCCCCCTCCCTCTGCCTCCACAGCACTCAGCGCCCAGATCTCAGGGGCCTTGCCTTCCCCAAGGGGCAGAGGGGCACCTCCAGCCTCAGGCAGCAGCTCTGAGGTTGTGAACGTTGGATGCCAATGATTATCCTATCTGACTGTGAGCAAGCCGAACATTTCTTAGGGCTATTTCTGGCTAATTACAAATATTTGAGGACATTAAAGCCCTGGGTGATGCAAAGAAGGCATCCTGTGAGTGAGGGCTGGCTGTAGAGAGGGAAACGCAAACATCTTTCATTCCTCCCTCCTGGAGCACTGAGACTCTTTTCATGAGATTCAAAAGAGAAGTGGGGGGGTTTCAGTTTGAGGGGGGAACAAAAGAGTGGAAGCAAAGTCAGTCACTGGTATTTCTAAATAGCCTTAAATCAACTAGAGGAATGTGACCACTTTACTTAATTGTGGCGGGCTTGTGATACGTTTTATCTATGGGTTAGGAAAGCAATTACCACCCAACAGGCTACTTGTGCCTCCGTTGTGATTAAAAAAAAAAAAGTTCTCTCTAATGGGGCCGATGTGCCAGGCCTTGGGCTTTTGAAAGCACTTAATGCTTCCGGAAGCTTCTCACGTGCAGAGCTTCTTGGCGTGCAATGGGAGCCTCTTGCAGAGCTTTTGAAGAGCTCCTCGTCGGGCGCAATGGGAGCCCATGGCTGGCTCTTGAGAACCCATCATGGGGCAGGGGGTTCTGTAGAGCAGAGGCGGGGGTCTGGGGCACAGCTGATGGGCCCTCTGCTGGCCTGCCTCGGACCAGTGGCCCAGTCTTCCACCCCTGACAACCTTGGTGACCCCATCCTCCCCTTCTCCCCATCCATCATCCTCCCACCTTGCAAAACCAGGGCCACTTCCCATAGACAGCTCCTCAGTCTCCTTCTATTTCCTGCAGTGATGTTGCCAGCCCCAGGCACAGGTCCCCACAGGCCCTGGAGGGGCTGCTCTTCCTCTCAACCCACCCCCACCCTACCCCAGCACCTGGAGATCTTGCTCCTGGGACCCTGAACAAATGCCCCAGACCTTTGAGGTTCCTCTTTTCTCATGCTTCCCAGGCCCTGCCCTGTGCCCTCTCACCTCCAAGACAGCCCCTTGGATGGGGTCTGGAAGACTGACCAGGTCACAAGCTTCCTTGATGGCCCCTGCCACATGCAGGCCGGATGCAAGGGCACATTGCCCAATAGTCACAGTAAGCACAGGTCTGCTTGTGCTTACCGATAAGCAAGGGAGCCTTACTGACCCTGTCTACCGGGCAATGACACACTGGCTGCAGGTTCAGACCTGACATCAAAGCTTTCATCTCCTTGGGGCACACGGGGCACTCTGTGTCTCCCTCATTCTGCCATGGCAGAAGCCTCTGGTCCTTAGGCCCTGGGCAGCTCTGTGCCCCCTCCAGCTGGGACCCCCCCCCCCCCCCACCCCCACCAACCTGTGACTGCTTTGCCCCGGGTCCCGTTGTCTCCACCCTTCGCTCTCGCAGCCCTGGAGCTACTCCCGAGGCCTCTGCCTGTAAAGGCTGCAGCCTGGTAATCTTGTAAACTGGTCCCCAGGAGAATCCCAATCCCATAGCCCGGTCCTGCTGGCCGGTCCCCAGGGTCACAGTAATATGCCCGTGACACGATGTGTTAATGTGTGAAGTTCTCAGGAGGAAACCAATGAGGACTTTGTCTCCCTACCTCCCCCTGCCCCCTCCCAGAGAAGCGGCCCCTGAGACCCTGGGAGAGCAGCCCCGTCTGCCCGTGCCAGGTGCACGGAGGGCCAGGCGACGGTTTCCGTTACCAACGGTCCAACAGCGCTTTTGAAGCTCCGCACTGGGAAGCTGCACTCCCGCCCCCTGCCCAACTCGCAGTCCCCAGATGTAGTGGGGAGTGGTGTGAAGGGGAGAGGGGACCAAGCCAATGGAGCCGGCCTACATCTCTCTCTCAGGCCAGAGTACTCAGCCCGTCGCCCTGGGTCGCCTCATAAGGACGGCGCGGGTGGCGGGCGCCCTCTGGAGGTTGTGCGGGCTGCGCACACACAGCCGCGGCCGGTTTGCGGGCTCGGGCACCCCCTGCAGCTGGTGCCGATGCACCGCGACGGCCAGAGATGGGTAAGTGCTCGCTTTCCAAAAAACCCAAGTGCACCGCGATGGAGGCCTACGGGACAGGGGAGAACTGCCCCTTTGGGTTTCGACACTGTAATCCTTTACAGGAGCAGAGGTCCTCGTCCTTCTCCCCCTATACTAGTTGACTCCTGATATATGAAAAACAAAACAGAAAAACATACACCTTGGCCGAAAACCAAAGAAGTGTCGAGTAAAAATTTCTTCAATGGATAGCTTTACTTCAGGAGTATTTAGTAGCTGCCAACTGAGTGCCCACCCCTGTTTGGGGTGTGGGGGACTACTCTCTAGCAGTGAACTAAAACTATAAAGTGTGAAGCCGCCTTCCATTCTCGTGGGAAGAGACAGACAGTGCACAAACATAAAACTAGAGTCTGGCAGGTGTGCTAAGTCTGTGGAGAAGATCAAAGCAGCCAACTGTGGAGGGGTGGGGGGCGCAGGATATTTCATATCAGACAGTGAGGGCAACCTCTTGGAGAAGGTGACATTTGAGCAGGGACCTGCTAGGAGGTGAGGGCCTCCTCATGAGTGAGTCACTAATGTCCACCCCTGTGCCCTGGAGCCTGCCAGGTGGACAGAGAGGACAGATCTTCCTGCTAACCATAAATTGGAGAGCTTTCCCAGCTCCCTGCAACTGTCTCCATGTGACAGCTGTCCTCCCTGAATCCCAGCAGAGGCTCTGAGGGGAGCCAAGGAGAGGGAAGGGAAAGTCCCCGGGGATATGTGGGATTTGGGGGATCTAGGTAACTGGTTAAGCCTGGGAAGTGCATTGAGAGGGGTTAGACATGATGGCTTTACTATGAGAGGGGCTATTGCACCACATTCCAGACTCCACGCAGGCAGCCTACACAAAGGCCAGAGGGAATTCCAGAAGAAGGTCTTCCATACCTGCTCCTGGGCCCATCCTGCTCACAGGGACTCTCTTTTGTTCCCTTCCCAGGCCTCCAGGGTCCTGTCACCTCACTAGATCTTGAAGGGGGATGGACTTTACCACTGACTCCCCTTGGTGAGTTCCCAGCCTGTTGGCTTCGGTGGTGAGGGCCAGGGGTGACTGATGTCTCTGACTGCCCTCCCTCCATACATAGGAAACCAGAGCAGGGTCAGAGGGAGGCTGAGTGGCTCCTCGAGAAGAACTCCGTCCATTCCCAATTCTGCTTCCCTCCTTGTCCTGGCTAAAGGATGACCCCCTGTCCCCCTGGCTCCCCAGGGAACGGCCGCCCCTTCAGTCAACTGACAGCACTGTGGTACCTTCCTGGCTTGGGCTCATCACAGCCCCTTGCAACTCGAGGAGCTGCTCTCAAAGCTGATAGGGTTTCGTATCATAAACTCCCCCACCACCACCACCACCTTGTTCTTTAGTGTGGCAGAACTGTTGACGCTGGTCTCCATCTGGGCTTTTTAAAGGCTTGCTCACACCACGTTCATTACAAGGGTGGTGTGAGCTTGTTTTCAGATGAGCATGAGCTGGAATAGATCCGAAAGGATCTGGGCATAGGGACCACGCGGGCCTTCCCTGTCTCTCTGCTGGGGTCCCATGCAGTCCTCTCCTTGATCCCTGCCACCAGCCCCTTCCTTTCGCTTCACACTGAGTCGCCTTCCCTATCTCTTAACTCTCCTCTGTATCCTTGTGATTTTTAAATTTCTTGTCTAAAAGTGACCCTGGTGAACTCTGGTGGCATGAGTAGCTCCTGGCCGCCCTCTCTCTTCTTTTGAGCGTCATGTCTAACTGCTTGTCGCTGGAGTTTCTCAATCCCACTCCCAAGCCAGCTCACCTGGTTAATGCCCTCGTCCTTTAGCTCTGGCTTGGCTGCGTGGGACCATGATCTCCTGGCAGTC
This sequence comes from Echinops telfairi, assembly GCF_000313985.2. Lineage (NCBI taxonomy): Eukaryota > Metazoa > Chordata > Mammalia > Afrosoricida > Tenrecidae > Echinops > Echinops telfairi. The sequence continues at coordinate 31,238,503 of NW_022106189.1, forward strand.
CGATCAGCTGGGGACAAGGAGAAAGAACAAGCATGTGATGGCTACAAGGCTGTCCCTTTAAGAGGTCCATGGAGGATAGACGCCCCAGGATTAACCCGACTGCTGCCCTTCTAGATGGATTTGTTTTCCTGCTTATCCATGCCCGTTTCACGTGTTGACTTCTGATGTTGCCTAAAGCTGGCTGAGGAACTCTGGTGGCATTGTGGCCGTGATGTCTTGAGCTGCTAACCGCAAGATTCACACCCACCAGCTGCTCCCCGGGAGAAAGACGAGACTGTCTGGTCCTGTCCAGAGTGACAGTCTCAGAAACCCACAGGGCAGTTCCGCCCTGTCTCACAGGGTCGCTATCAGTCGGAACCAACTCGGTGGTAATGAGCTGGGAGAGCTCAAGTGTTCTTGCTGTTAGTAGGTGCCTTGGTGTCCATTTCAACTCCCAGTGGCCCCGTGTGACAGACTAGAATGACCCTATCAGCTTGTCCAGGCCCTCCTTTTCATGGAAGAAGATTGCAGTGTCTTTATCCCGTGGAGACAATGGGTGAGTTCTGACAACCTTTAGATTGGCAGCTGAGCTAACTATTGGCCCCCCAGGGGCCCTTCAAAAAAAAAACCAAACTCACCACCATCGAGCTGAGCCGACAGGGTAGAACTGCCCCTGTGAGTTTGGGAGACTGCAGCTCTTTACGGCAGTCTTTCTCCCACCAGAGCTCCTGAGAGCTCGTTTAAGGGCCCGTCCATGTTTCCCAGGCACCCAGCCTGGTTCTCTGGGGAGGTTCCTACCTAGATGCCTGGCAGAGAGAGGATTGTTCATAATTAAGCAAACAGCGAGCCATTTTCTCCTCCCTCTTCAAGTCTCCCCTTTCATAAAAAGGCCAGGAGGGGGGCAGGGTACACCATATGGAATCAACATTGTCCATTAGATTAGATCAGCAGTCTCCAAATATTACATTTCTTCCAGAAACATTCTTTCTCCTGCCCTGACAGAAAAGCATGCAGTCAAGAGGAAATTGAATAAAGTCCTTTAATCAGCCACAGTAGTATTGGAATCATTTAATTTAGACTCTGACAACCACAAATTTATTTATTTTTTAGGCTAATTTTTGTTGGCCAAGAGAGCTGGCCCAGTCGGCCTCGTGCTTGATAAATCATCCCCTAGCCCAATTATGGCAAGTTTGGGGAAGCAATTTTTCTCAGGTTTTTCAAAGGGAATTAAAAAATAAATAAAAAAACAAAATTCTAACCCTCCCATGATGAGTGTGCTTGACATTCGTCCCTGACCTTGCTCCTTTCCAAGCCTTTGTGGTTGTGGGCCCTTGGGGTGGGGTGAGGTAGGCTAGGGAGCGGGGAGCTGCAGCCAGAGCTTTTTCTTCTTGGCTCCTTGTGATCAAGAAAAGACTCCATCACTGCCGTCCAGTCGATTCTGACTCATAGCAACCCTCTAGGACAGAGTAGACCTGCTGCCGTGGGTTTCTGAGCCTGTAGCTCTTTACAGGAGCAGACAGCCTCATCTGTCTTCCTCAGGGAGGATGGTGGGCTCGAACCTTGTGATTAGCAGCTCAGTGCATAACTCACTACTCCACTAAGAAGTCAACCTCAGTAAGATGCCAGGCAATAGTATGGCTCACTCTCTGCTGCCCTAGACTTTTTGACACCTGGCATTCTTGGAGAGGCAGTGCCCGTAAATGAGTAGCATGAAGAAAGGGAGACTCTGGCATGGGCCGCTGACGTCAGGGAACTGTAAAGTGTTCATGAAATTCCATGTTTTGAGTTTCTCTCTTTGTTAGAGATATGTTGATGCCAGAACAGAAACCCAGCATTAGCTTAATTTGCAAGGGGGCAGGTACCCCTGCAGGGGCTCCACTATGAGAGCCCTGTTAGGCCTGTCTGCGGGGAACTGGCCAGGTGTAGACAGCATCTCCTAAGGCTGCTCACTTTGTCTCTTGGCTTTGTGATCCCACCTCAGTCTGTATGTAGACCAGTCCTTGGTTCTTGTGTCCCTAAGAGCTGAGTTCTGGGCTCACTGGTCCAGGTCATGACACTTGACCCAGCAGTTCCAAGAGCTACTATTGTTCAAGGAGACCACCTTCTGGTCCCCTTGTGTCTTTTTTCCCCAGAGGGTAGCCTAAATTTGGGTTAGCCTCTCAGCCACCATCCTCTAGGCCAGTGGTTCTCAACCTTCCTAATGCCACGGCCCTTCAATACAGTTCTTCATGTTGTAGTGACCCCCAACCATAAAATTATTTTTTCCCATAAAATTATTTTTGTTGCTACTGCATAACTGTTATTTTGCTACTGTTATGAATCCGGCGACCCCTGTGAAAGGGTCATTCGACCCCCAAAGGGGTTGCAATCCGCAGGTTGAGAACCGCTGCTCTAGGCATTTGTCAGGAGCTCTGAGGAGCTCTAAACAGCCACTGCCCCCATCAAAAAGTGGGGTTGGTGATAATGGTTTGCAAGAGGGTTACTACAGCCCTTCACCCACCCATTGGCACCACCACTGTCTATACCACCACCACCCGCCTAGATCTGACTTTTCCAATTGAACCCTTACTCTGCCACTTCCTCTTCTGTGATCTCAAGCCCCTTTCTTCGTTTTGATTTCCAGATGGGAAACGGGGTAAGGAGATTCCTGTCCCCATCCCCAGTGGTGTTGTGAAAACTAAATGAGGGGGGAAAAAATTTAAAGCAGAGAATAGTTTGGGAATTGTGGAATGTTCAATTTTTACTTTGATACAATTAGAAATCATAGGAAAAGAAATGAATACAGACTGAAGATAGGCTCTTGTTCTGGAAAGACAAATGCTTAAATCAACTCAAGAATAAAGTATACTTTATTAAAGAAAAACAATTAAATGAGAATAGCGTATGTGTGACCCTGCAAACACAACTCATATAATATAACTATAACCCAATTTATCTTCGTCTACCTGGTCCTTTAAATTTACTCTACAGAGTTACTTTGTCCTTTGTCCTTGGTAAAATTTAAAGTAAGCGCCTCGTGACCCCCTTCCACCCTTTGGGTCCAGTAGCAACTTCCAGCTTCTTTAGGCTAATGTCCCTTTGGTCCTGCAAAAGTCTTCTTGGTCAGGCTCTATGGGAAACCTAGGCAGAGTTTCTTATGTCAATAGCTTCTTCTCGTTCACTTCCAGCACTCCCTCATCCTCTGCCCTGACACTCTCTGGGCATGCCGCAGACCCCAACACAGCTATCATCCTTCCTGCCCTGTGAAACCATTTGGCCAGCTGTCCCCTGCCATTTAGATCTCTCTGGCATGAGTCCACCCCACTTCCAAAGGACATGTATGGAGCTTTCTGAGCAGTTCCACTCAAGCCCTTTTGCTCTCCCAATACACGCATCCATAGAGCCCAGAAGACTGCAAATACCCCATCATTGGCAGCCACCCTGGCTTCTGAGCCTGCATTCCAGGGCCAGGCAGGGGCTCTCTGCTTGCTGGGGTAGGACCACTCTAATCCTAAGCAGTCCTAAGACCTAAGTCTCAAGCTCAGTCGCAAGCCCCTGTGACACAGTGAAATATGGAACAGGGATTCCACTCCAAGCCCATCAGATCCAAAAGGTGTCTTTCTGGCTTCTGCCAAGTATGTTCAGAGAGAAGACTCCCCCTTGTCCCCTCTATTATGAGGATGGGTGGAGCTGGCCAGAAGAAGGGTAGTTCTTTTGCAGATGAATATTAAAAAAGAGTAAGGACTGTAAATTTGCGATTTCCACATTGGGCAGCTGGGGAGCCACTCTCCTTAGAAAGAACCCTGATTACAAGTGCCATTTTAACAACTGGTCCGCCAAACTCAACAAAAATTTAGGTATCAGTTCTGCTGAACCAGTGCGAATCGGCTGAATGCCACCACTGGTTGTACTCCAGCCTGAAGGCTGCCTTCCCTGGTCTTCATCAGCAAGGGCTTCAAATCCTCCTCACTTTCACCAAGCAAGGTTGTGTCATCTGCATCTCACAGGTTGTTAATAAGCCTTCCTCCAATCCTGACACTGCATTCTTCTTCATATCATCCAGCTTCTCGGATGACTTGCTCAGCATAAAGAATGAATAAGAACGTAAGGCAGAGCTTTGGACTTTCGAGCCTACTGAATGAGCAAAGCTCCATGCCTTGGAGAAGAAGGCTGGCTTGCAAAGTGGGGTGTCTTGTGGGCATTTATCAGTGCTAAGGGGAATTTTGAAAGGAGCCCTGGTGGCATAGCAGTTATGCTTTGTGCCAGCTCAGCAGTTTGAAACCACCAGCTGCTCCACAGGAGAAAGACTGGGCTTCCTACTCCCGTAAAGAGTTAGTCTCAGAAGCCCACAGGGGCAGTTCTAAGCTGTCCTATAGGGTCCCTATGAGTTGAAATCAACTCGCTGACAGTGAGTTAAAAAACAGCTTTGTAACACTTGCCTAAACAGGACAGAGGCCAAATCCCAGAGAGAACTCGGTCTGCCAGCATGGCCGAGAAGAGGCACTATGGAGGAAAGAATGGTACCGACATACAGTTAGCTCACACAGCAGAGGAGTACTATGGGAGGACTGCTTGGTATCAGAACACGGTAAAGAGGGAGGGTGGAAGCATGCCTGGCCTTTGGAATCATCTTTGTGTAGATGTGGAGCTGGGCTCTCCTTTCTGTGGCCCCATGGTAATGTTCATTCTGCTGATAGGTATAAAAAGTTAGATAGAACTCTACTTGAAATATTTGTTCATTTTATAAAGCTCACTATACTGTTGAGGAAAAACTACCTTTTCATTTCCTTGTGTTTGTTACTTCAGTAAACAAGCATACAGTGTGTCAGCTATCAAAAGATACAGCGTCTGGGGTCTTAAAAGCTTGAAGGTAAACAAGCGGCCATCTAGCTCAGAAGCAACAAAGCCCACATGGAACAACATATCAACCTGTGTGATCACGGGGTGTCGAACGGATCACTGAAGACAAATGGGTGCATAAGCAAATGTGGCGAAGAAAGCTGATGGTGCCCGGCTATCAAAAAGTATAGCGTCTGGGGTCTTAAAGGCTTGAAGGTAATCAAGCGGCCATCAAGCTCAGAAGCAACAAAGCCCACATGGAAGAAGCACACCAGCCTATGCAACCACGAGGTGTCGAAGGGATCAGGTGTAAGGCATCATCAGAACAAAAAATCTTACCATAGTGAATGATGGGGGGAGTGCGGAGTGGAGATCCAAAGCCCATTAGTAGGCCACTGGAGATCCCCTTGCAGAGGGGTCTCGGGGAGGAGATGAGCCAGTCAGGGTGCGATGTAACAACGATGAGAAATACAACTTTCCTCTAGGTCCTAAATGTTTCCTCCCCGCTCCCACTACCATGACTCGAATTCTATCTTGCAAGACTGGCTAGACCAGAGGATATACACTGGTACAGATAGGAACTGAAAATACAGGGAATCCAGGACGGATGAGCCCTATAGGACCAGTGGTGTGAGTGGCAAAACAGGGAGGGTAAAGGGAGAATGGGTAGGGAAGAGGGAACCGATTACATGGAACTGTGTGTGACCTCCTCCCTGGGGGACAGACAACCGAAAAGTGGATGAAGGGAGACGTCGGACAGGGCAAGATATGACAAAATACCCATTTATAAACTATTAAGGGCTCATGCGGGAGTGGGGAGCGGGGAGGGAGGTGAAAAATGAGGACCTAATGTCGGGGGTTTAAATGGAGAGAAAATGTTTTGAGAAACAATGTACAAATGCTCTTTACACAATTGATGTGTATATGGATTGGGATAACAGTTGTATGAGCCCCTAATAAAATGTTAAACAAAAAACAAAAAAACAAGCATAGTGTGAAGAGAAAAGTGCCACACAGCCAGAGGGTGACACGCCATCACTCGTTTCAGCTTTGTGAGGCACCCACGTTCCCATGAGAGCTTATGGGTGAATTATGCAGTTCCTGAAAGTGTTCCAAAAGCTGAAAGTATTGTCAGGGCAATTGTAAGTTCAGCAGAAGCAGAAAAGGGTTTTTCAAAGGTGAGCATCATAAGTTTAGAGAAGAGAGATCGCCTGTTTCTAATAGATCACACACAATGACCATTATCTACTTCACCTATGGGATTCTACTCCCACATGAAAAGATGGTTAAGGATAAATAACACCACTATGACACTCAGATAACAACCAATAATATTGCAAGTGAAGATGTCACTCAAAAAACAATATGGAAATATCTTTTGGGGGGTGGGGATGGGGAATATCTTAAATAACAGTTTGATGGATTTTTGTCAGGTATTATTTAATTATTTTTCTTTTAAAAATCATTTATTGGGGGCTCGTACAACTCATCACAATCCATACATATGCAGTCATTGTGTCAAGCACATTTGTACATTTATTGCCACCATCATTCTCAAAACATTTTCTTTCTACTTGAGCCCTTGGTATCAGCTCCTCATTTTCCCCCCTCCCTCCCCCACCCTCCTTACCTCATGAACACTTGATAATTTATAAATTGTTATTTTCCCATGTCTTACATTGTCTGATGTCTCCCTTCACCCACTTTTCTGTTGTCTATCCCCCAGGGAGGGGGTTATATGTAGATCATTGTGATTGGTTCCCCCTCTCTCCCCCACCTTCCCCTTACCCTCCTGGTATCTTTACTCTCATTATTAGTCCCAAAGGGTTTATCTGTCCGGGATTCCCTGTGTATCCCTGTGTATCTATACCAGTGTACATCCTCTGGTCTAAACGGATTTGTAATGATAGTGGGGGTGGGGGGGAGGAAGCATTAAAGAACTAGAGGAAAGTTGTATGTTTCATTGGTGCTATACTGCACCCTGACCGGCTCATCTCCTCCCCGCGACCCTTCTGTAAGGGGATGTCCAGTTGCCTACAGATGGGCTTTGGTTCTCCACTTCGCACTCCCCCTCATTCACAATGAGTAAACTACCTTTCAATGTATCATTTTTTTTTAATACTTAAAATAGTTGTTAGAGCAGTGTACCAGTTGTTAAATTATTTGAATTCCACTACTGATTACAACCCAATGAAAAAAAGGCCAAAATCTTCTTTACCGCAACTTTACCAGTAGGTAGCATGATGATAAACAGGGCAAAGACTGACGCTGTCAAGGATTTTGTCCTGCTGGGCTCCACAATCACTGCTCACGGAAGCAGTCAAGGGATCAAAAGGGATGTTGCCTTGGGTAAATCTGCGCAAGTCCTCTTTAGAGTATTGAAAAGCAAGGATGTTGCTTTGAGAATAAGGTGCACTTGACCTAAGCCTTGATATTATCAATTGTCTCAAATGCGTGTAGAAGTTAGCCATTGAACAAGGAATACTGGAGAAGAATTGATGTGCTTAAATTGTGATGCTGAAGAATATTGCAATACCACGGACTGCCAAAAGGACGAACAAATGTGTCTTGGAGAAGTATGGCCAGAGTGCTCCTTACAGACAAGGGTGCTGAGACACCGTCTTACGTACGTTGGGCTTGTTGTCAGGAGGGGAGAAGGGGAGAAGAGGAAGGTCCTCCAGGAGGTGGGTGGACCCAATGGCTGCAACAATGGGCTCAGGCACAGAAACAGTTGTGAGAATGGCGCAGGCTCAGGCAGTGTTGCGTCCTGTCGTGTGTAAGGTCGCTATGGCTCAGAACACACTCGATGGCACCTAACAACCCCCACAGCACGCTCCTGGCCCTGCTCCTCTGCTCAGTCCCCTGGTCTCAGGCGGCTCTTGCGCTGGCCCTCCACACGGATCTCAGATGTGCTTCCCTCCTGGTGGGTCTTTCTGGCTGGTCCAAGGAGTCCCTCTTCCTTCCTTCTGAAATGCCCTCTTCCTGGACTTCCTTTATATCCAGGGAAATGGCAAAACTGATCTTTCCTCCCTGTTAGAGTCTCACACACCCTATTTCTATGGTCCCACCCAATCATCGGATGGCCATTACAAAGACTTTCCATAGAAGAGCTATTCCGAATCGTTTCATTTCACCATAAATGATGTCTCAAGAAGACACCAGATAACACCTACCCTGGCTTCCCTGTTGGGAAGTCTATCCCTGCAATGACAACATGTTTATGTGGCTCGAGGTCTCCGAAGGGCTAGGTGTAGAGGCAGAATGAAAACCACACTCCAAGAAACTGAAGAGGTGGACTGTAAGGTGGGAAAGGCATGCGTGCAGGGGGAGAGGTAGGACCCTCAAGTGCGAGTCATCTTTAGGAGAAATCCAGGCTCAACAAGCGGTCCTGGGGAGGAGTCGAGTCTTGGTCTCAGACTGGCCCAGGAGTGGACAGCTGGTCCGGGCTGGAAAGACAGCTCCTAGGAATAGCCGTGCCAGCAAGCGTATGACAGATGATGAAATGGCAGGAGATAAATTTAAACCTGAGTAATGGGGACACAAAGGGTAAGTGAAGAGAAATAGAATATTTTAGTAACATAAGGAAATGAGAAGAAAATGACTTGCCGTGAAATGTCAAACTTCTGTGCCTGGAGGAGATGTAATCTGGCCACTGCAGGCTCCAGGGAGTGGGGGAATCTGTGGTTATTTCAAGCAAAATTTAATTCACTTTAATTTAATGGCAGCTACCTTTGCGGCAGTGCTAGGGAGTCAGCCTGTTAACTGGAGTGTTTCTCGATTGCTGCTACTATGTTAGCAGCTTTGATTATAGTCATTCATTCATTTATCTGTGTATCTGGGGAGTGAGTGTAAAAGCCAAAGGATTTAGAAACAACCCACAACTCCTCCTCTTCCCCCCTCCACCTCCACCATCACCATCACCACACACTGGCCAGGAGATCCTGCTCAGCTGGAGAGACTGATGGATGAACAGAAAGTAAGGCTGTAAGGCCATTACCCTGGACCTAACATCTGCCGATGCCCAATATGTTTGTGAAGTGAGTGCATGATTGAAAGGCAGGATCTGAGAAGGCACCAGAGAGGTCTGAACCTCAAGCTGGGTCTTGTAGGATGCATAGGAGTTCATCAGGTAGGCAAATAAAGCCAAGAACAGATAAGGCAGAAGTAACAATATGAGGCAAAGTAGAAAGAACCCCTCGTGACAAATAGGAGGAGCCACATGTAACAAGGCTGTGTGTGTGTGTTGTGTGTGTGTGTGTGTGGTGTTTCCTGGGGAGAGGGAGGAAGTGGAGAGGAGGCGGTGGCACAGGACTGTGGACCCCAATGGGAAATAACGCTGACTCAGAGAAGCATACAGTCCAACTGTATCTAACCATCGTTGAAATCTCTACTCCAACCCACATGCCTACCCATCCTTCAAGGCTCAGTTCAGGTCTCACTCCCCCCAGAATGCCTTTCGGACCTCTGGTTGAGGTGAGTGTCCCTTCCCCCATTCAGTGCCTCCAGGTCACTTGGTGCCCCCCATTCTGTCCATGCCTGTATTTGGTTGGTTTGTCTGTATGCCTGTTCTTCTCCCTATTGAGGCCGCCATTATTCCAATGGGGTCTCACCCCCTGGTGGCTCCCTGGACACTGGCCAGGTCATCCTATCTTTGGGATCCTCCCTTGACCCTCAGTCAAGGTCCATCTGGAGAAGTGGCTCCAGAAGCTGAGATCTAAATAAAGGACGGCTATGTAGCGGTTACACAGTGGGCTGCTAACTACAAGGTCAGCAGTTCGAAACCACCAGGCGCTCCTTGGGAGAAAGACAGGGCTTTCCAGTCCTGTAAGAGTTACAGTCTCTGGTGACAGCTCACTGAGGACAGCACTGAGGATGTAGTTTGGGGAGAGCAGTCAGTCTGACCCGCCCACGTGAGGGCAAACCAAGAAGGGAGTGCAACAGATCAGCATGGGAGCAAAGCCACGAAGTGCCTGAGGAATCCTGATTGTAGACTTCTGACTCGGGGGTGGGCAGCGCTTGGCACCTCATCTGCACTGGTTGGGGGTTATTCCAAGGGAGCCACCCTGAAAGTCTAAAGGTGTAATGGGGTAAGGGTGGGGCACTAGATCACTCCCTCCCTGACTGCAGGAAGAGCAATGGGGACTTGCAGGAGGTGCGCCTCTCGGTCACGAATGCTGAGGACTGGAAGGGTACAAGCGCTGTTGGGTAAGTGGGATCCGGGATATGGAACCCGGAGGGAAAGGTTACTGGATGGATGGTTTATAACATGTCCTTCTCGCTATTTAACAGAGACACTCATCTACTCTGGAGCAGGATAACAGACTTGGAACTATTTGTATGGTCTTTTTTCCTTTTGGTGTCTATCGATTTAAGATAGGACAGCGATGGGCCTGATGGTTCCAGGCGGGTATAGGATGGGAGGAAGTGGGGGAGGGGAGCACTGAGTCAATAACAACAGGGCCAGGGGAACAGTAAGGGTACTGAAATTGATGGTGAGGTGGGTACAGTGCTCCTGGTAGTGTTTGATCGATTGAAATGTATCAAAGAGAATGACTGAGAGGTAAACAATGGGTAAACATGATAGTGGAGCAGGAAGGAAGAAATAGAGGAAAGAAGTAAAAATTATATATGTAAGTATAAATATAGATAAGTAAATATATAAAGATATATACATATATATAAATACAACAGGAAACAGATAGACTTTGGGCCTCTACTTAAATCTTACCTCAGTTCAAGAAAAGTTTGTTCTAATAACATGGCACTGTATGATACTCACCTTCCCAACAGGATCCTTGAAGACAAAATGGGTGCATCAGCAAATGTGGTGAAGAAGACTGATGATGCCTGGCTATTAAAAGACAGAGCATCTGGGGTCTTAAAGGCTTGTAGTTAAACAAGCAGCCATCTAACAGGGAAGCAACAAAGCATACATGGTAGAAGCACACTAGCCTGTGTGATCATGAGGTGTCAATGGAATAGTTTTCAGAAGTTCAAAAACAAGCAATCACATTGATGTGAAGGAGCGTGGACAAAGTGGAGACCCAAAACCCACCTGTAAGACAATTGGACAGTCCCTCACAGAAGGGCCACACAGAAGGGATGATATATCTAAGGTGCAGTATAGCACTGATGAAATACTAGCTTTTCTCTAGTTCTTTCATATTTCCTCCCCTTACCATTGTCTTTGTTTTTACAAATTAATCTTGTTAGACCTGCGTAGGTTCATTTGTATAATTCAGATCATTCGATGCATGAAAGCCAAAATAGATAACCCTTTCAGAAACAGTAATGGGAGTAATGATACCCTGATGGTACGGGAAGAGAGGCAGGTAAGGGGGATATGGAGAACTGATAGCAATGATGACTGTATAACCCCACTCAAGGGGAACGAATAACAGAACTGTAGGTGAACAGATACACTGAATGATATAAGGTATGATGAAAAGTAAATAAATATAATAATAAGGTTTCCTGTGGGGTAGGGTGGAGGAGGAAAGGGGAAAAGGGGATCTGATAATGATTACAGCCAGGAAAACCCTAAGAAACAGCTCGATTTAGCATCTCATGGGGTTGCCACAAGTCACCACCATCCACTTGTGGCAACCGGATCTGGTTTTTGTGGTTATCGTCTGACCGGTGGCAGAAGAAAAATCAAAAGAGTTTTGAATGAGTTGTGCCAGCTTCTTCACTTTACACATGAGAGAGAAACCCAGAGAGGGAGGGACACTTGTTGGAAACTGCCTAGCCCCAGACAGGAGACAGAGCTGAAGAGAAAGCAAGGGAGGGAGGGAGGGAGGAAAAGATGCACAGGTTCAAAGAGTAATCTAGCAATGCATCCTAATTTTTAATTCATGTTTGAATTTAAATGATTGTAAACATGGGCCTTTGCCAGAGTTACTTCAAAATAACAAGATTTCTTAGGATCCTCTTCACATGGACCAGTAAACATAGGGAGAAAGTGAGAGGGGAGCAGTTCTGGTGTGTGGACTGCAATGAATGTTACAACATAAATGTGTTGAATAGAAAGCCAACTGGCTCTGTAAACATTTGCCCAAGTCACAATAAAAAGTTAAAAAGAATCGGGCTCAAGTGGGAAGAGAATGCTTTGAAAATGATGATGGCGGCATATGTGCAAAGGTGCTTGACACGATGGATGAATGTATGGGTGGTGATAAGAAATGTAAGAGCCCCCAATAAAAGTTATTAAAAAAAAGTTAACAAGAAGAATCCCTTCAACTCACTCATTGCCATTGAGTCAATGCCGACTCACAGTGACCCTACGATGGGCCAGGGGAGAACTGTCCCTGTGCGTTTCGGAGACTAACTCCCATGGTGTGGCTAATGGTTTCAAACTGCCCACCTTGCAGATGGCAGCCAAAGGTGTAAGCACTAGGCCACCAGAGCTCAGCTGATGACATGCAGCTTTTTCATCTTTTCTGATCTTCTTGCTTCCCTACTTAGTGCCTTACTCTCTCTTCTGGACTTCTGTCTCATCTATAAAAAGAGGAAGCTGTTCCCAAGCCCCATTGCTCATTGTAATAAACCAAAGCCTGCGTTTTTAAAATTCAGCATGAGGCTAAGACCCCTGGGAGCCAAAGCCCACTTGGCCATCAGTTGTGACTGTAACTGGGTCCCCAGCAGCCTCAGCCTCAGCCTAGCCTAGGTCCCTTAGATTGGGCCATCTGGGTGTAACGGTGGAGGGCGTTGATTATAAATAAAACTGCATCATATAGAGGAGCTGCCAGTTCATTCAAGCACTCAAATACAAAGTTAATCCAAGAAACGTGATCTGAAAATAATTTTAAAATAATACTTAATGGTGTCTTCAGCAAATGTTTTACACAGCAAATTAGATTCCCATGTAACAATTTCTATACACATTGTCCAGTGTCACTGTACAATTTTTACAATGTGTCAGCATTATCATTTGTTATTTCTATTGATCTAGCTCCCCTTCTCCGCCTGGTCTCCTCACCTGTGTTTTGGGGGGAACCTTGATCATTTGGTCTCATCTAGTTTATTGTTTGAAGGAGCACATTCCTTTGTTTGCTCTGTAAGCCAGTCTTTTATTTGGTGGATGAGTAACCCACAGAGAGAAGAATAATTGTTGTTTAATTTTTATTTGTCACAGTTTCTTTGCCCTTCGCCCCTAGCCTGTCCTTGGCTCATTTTTGTCTTCCATTTGCATCTCGGAGGGCGCGCTGGAGTCAATTCCCTTCCCACCATCAGCCACGACCCAGGATCATTGGACGTCCTTTTCTCAGCAACAGAGGTATTTGAGATAAGCCTGTTTTAGGATGGCATTCTTCCCTCTACCTCCCATAGCTCCAAGCCCATGAGAACAGACAAAATGGACCAGACCACAGTATCCATCCCCTCACCCTCTCCTTGACAAACAGACTTTATAGATAAACGGAGTTAATGGCTGTACTGAGGAGGGTCCCTCTGGGAGAGCCAGGTGGCTTCACCAGAACCCAAAGAGAGGTCTCCTGGTCCCTGGCCCTTGTAACATTGCCCTCAGGTAAACCCACTTGGCACCAGCCTGAGTCACCACAACTGTCGCCTTCACCCAGGAAGGCAGGAGGACAGACAGCCGAGGAGGTTCTGAGAGAAAATCTAGGAGAGCGGGCCTCCAAGAGCTTGGGCTACAAAGATCTCACCGAACTTGGGTTGAACTGACAACTATTGTTGGACGTTGTGGAGCTTTCAGAAAACTGCAGGCTGACCCAAGGGTGGCTGGCATATCAGGAAGATCAGAGCTCACCTGGGGGTTCCCTGACAAGACCCCTGGTGTGCACAGCATGGTGTGTGGGTCTTGCTTTCCCTATCCAACTCTCCTCCCTGCCCCATCTAAGTAAGGCACTCTCATTAGACAAACCAGTGAGAGACTATTGGTACTTCCATACCATGGAATGTTCCTTATCAGCAAAAAAGAAGGAATTATTGATACACACAACTTGGATGGACTTTGAGGGCATTATGTTGTGTGGGAAAAGGGCCCTCTCCAAAGGTCACAGTCTATAGGATTCCTTTTATTGAGTAGTCTAGAAATGACTAACATACAGAGAGCAGATCAGGAGTTACTGATGGTGGGCAGAAGGGCTATGATTATAAGGGATAGGCACAAGGGAATTCCTTTAGGGTGATGGAACAATTTTATATGTGGTGGCAGCTATACAATCCTGTTCTATGATAAAGCCTCATAGAACTATACACAAACACCTAACAGCCAAGTATATGCAAAAGCAGGTGAAACCCAAGTCAGATCTAGGGACTAGTTTATTGTTTTATGTCTATGTGAATTTCCTGAATGTCAAAGTGGATTTTTTCATATTTTGCCTCAGAAATACTGACCCTCAAACCCACCTGTGAGCCCTCTCTGGCTCCACTGCCACCATGGCACCTGTGAAAAAGCCTGTGGTGAAGGGCCACAAAAAAGGAAGCAGGTTCTGACGTTCACCCTTGATGGCACCCACCCTGCAGAAGATGGGACCATGCTGCCAATTTTGAAGAACTAGGGTACGAGACAATTCTTGCCATATACCACTCCATAGTCAGCACAGGGCGGTTAGGTACTGAAATAGCTTTTTCTTCCTTTTTGCATCATGGAAATAATCAGATCTTAAGTGAGTTTAGCTATTGCCTTTTTTGAATTAAAAGCTCCTGTTGATTAACCTAGCACAGGGTAGAGCCCATTACTAGAGAAGTATCTGGAATATGAGGTGTGTGTGTGTGTGTGTGTGTGTGTGTGTGTG
>NW_022106189.1:31253157-31261226 GCF_000313985.2 Echinops telfairi
TGTCACACCTGACCCTCTGCACTTTGTCCTAGTCTGTGTGTGTGTGTGTGTGTGTGTGTGCACAAAGTAGGAAAGCAATAGATCCTGTTAGTCTCGTGTGTGTGTGTGTGTGTGTGTGTGTGTGTGTGTGTGCACAAAGTAGGAAAGCAATAGATCCCGTTAGTCTCCCAGAGAAGAGCTGCTCCCTTCCCTGAGCAAGGGTGCTGTGCTTATTAATATCCAATCTGGGGCTTGGCTTTGCAGAACGTAGTGGCTGCTGAGACATCTGAGAAGAAATGACTGATGCAGTTGATATATAAACTCCTCATGGAATTTGTTTCCATGGGTCAAAGACCTTAAGGTCTTGATGTCATGGTTTATTTCAGAGAAATGGCCTGATACTGTTGCGAGTGTCTCTTTTCCAACCACATCTTACATCCTTCTGTCTGTCACTCTTTCTCCATCATGGTCTGTTGGCTGGTCCTAAAACTGGCCAGGCTACTCCTGCCTCAGGCTAGTGCACTTGCCATTTCCTCCCCTAAAAATGCCCTGCCCACTGGATCCAACCTTCCATGCTGAGTTCCCAGGTTTGTAGGAGGTTAGGGGTAACAGTGAAAGCCCCAAATCCATTTGCACAGCCCCCATTTGGATTCAGGCTTTACTGCAATCCTCCTGACCATTAACCAGGGATGGGAGCAGTCTTGCCCTCAGACAGAGTACATTAGAAATTAGATTCACACCAGCACCCTCAGCCGGCCCATGGGAAGGGCAGTCTTCCTGGGAGGCTTGCCAGGCTGTGTCCTTGATAGGGAGAGCCCCATACTGGGGTTGCCTAGTTATGACTCCTGCCCTGACGGCCTTCAGGGGAAGGCCCTAGATTCATCTTGTAAGAGCTTCAGCCTAACCATGGGTGTGTTTCCATTCCAGCTTCTGTAAGTCCTACCTGTAACTGTGATGTATTGATCCGTCACCAGTCGTGTTTTTGTGAGAGTATCCTCTGCCCTCCTGTCCTCCTAAATGTCAGAATCCCTGCGAGCCCTCAAACACCGTTATAGCCTTGTACTATTGGGCTCCCTCTTCCGATGATATGTCTTTGTCTCTATCTTGTTTTCTCCTGTTTAAGAATTTTAATATGTTCTCCTTAAATGATAGGAAATTTGGGGAGTCTTTTGTAGCCTACAACATCACAGCTGTTCACGTTTCTGTCTCTGCTGAAATGTCTCCTCTTGTGTTCTGCATCTCCTCTCGTCATTCTTCCTCTCCCACTTTTCTTAATCGTCATGATCACTCACTACCTTGTACTACTGTTGACTGGTTTGTCTTGTTTCATCCCTTAGTTTGGGATGTTTTAAGTAGAGGCCCCGTGGCCAGTAGGTAATAACCAAAAACCCAATCCAGCCCCCTCACATCGAATTGATTCCAGTGTGAAATAGGCAATCAATACATATCTGTTACATAAATGGATGGGTGTGTGGATAGATGTAGCAGTATTTTCTCACTCTGCCCTTCTCCTCTCTCCCCCCTTTCTTACAGAACTTGCCTGTGTCCTGCCCCACTTTGCACAGACATCCGGGAGGGGCCTGCGGGGTAAGAAGCTGCACCCAGAGGCCCTTCTTGGAAGAAGAAGGTCTTCCAAACCAGGCCTCCCATGAGGAGATGTACTTCAAGGAACAACTTAAAGCGGCTGGATTTCAAACTTTTAAAAACGTAAAAAACTAATTTTATTGCTAATAGGATATTTATAGGGACTGGAATGTCTTGCATTAGTCTGGGAGAAGGACTGGTAAGCTCTCCAGATTCAACTTTAGTGAGGTCACAGGTTCTCTTCCTGGCTGGGGAAGGCTATGGCACAGTACCTGAGGTCCGTCTCTTATGTCGGAGGCAGGTGGCAAGCCTGCGATATTTGTTGGACAGGTTGACCCAGCGAGCTGTGGTAGACTTCAGTTTCTTGATTGTAATTGCCAAGCGTGGAATTTTGGCACTGGGGCAGCCAAATTCCTCATCAGACACCATGGGAGCCAAATGTCTCTTTTGAGCCCGTTGTTGGTCAGGAACCTGGCTGGAGATTGGCTCTTCTGCTTTCATGTCGGATGCGGTGGCCAGAGGCCGGTCCCCAAAGGAACGATAGCCACCAATTAGGCAGTAGACCTCCCCATGCCAGGTCATATTAGCTTCTCCGTACCTGCGGTAGAGGACGTGGTAGTGCCCAGGGCTGGAGAGGTTCCTGGGAGCCACTGCTACTGGGAAGAAAAACAGAACTGATCAGTCGCCCATACTTTACACAGATGCTGCCAAGACCCGCCCTCTCTCACAGACACCTCTGTTTCTAGAGGAAGTCCTCTTTAACTGGTTGGCATTGAAAACACAGTGGGTCTATTTCCTTTCAGGGTCCCCTAAAGGAGGCTGATGGCTGTAAAGGGAGCTTCCTAGATGCTGTGGCGATTTGGAAATCAAGTCCCCTTTCCCAGAAAAGGCACGATCACCCCACAAGGATTGTGGTCAGGCCCCACCTCAGCCCCACTGCCTACAACTACATGTTCACAGATGGCCAGTCTCAGCATTGCTTCCTCCCCTGAGCATGACTCCTCTGCTCTTCCCAACTCCGGCACCATCCTTCCTAACTCTCAGTCTGATATGTGGCCGAGTGGACGCTCGTGGCTGTGTCAGGACAGTCCAGTAAAGGGGAAGGGTCTGGAGGTGATCTCTGAGAAAGGCCTTCAAGAACTCTTCCTCAAACTGCTCCGTGGATCCTTTGCCACCAAAGCGATGCTTGGTGTTGGCTGAGAGGCTAATCAGAAAAGGCCTGAATGGAGGCATCTTTTAGCCCCAGGGGGAAGTGGCTTGATAAATATTAACACTTCACTTGCCCTGGAACGAAACCTTGCTTCCTGTCAATAGTGAGTAGGCTGGGGGCTCCTTACCAGATCAGGGACCCTTGTTACTGCTTACAGGGAACTTCTGAGTTGTGGGCAAATCCAAAAGGAGATGGGTGTCAGGGTGGTAAGGCTCTGTCCTTTTAATACAGATTCCAAACGTAGGCCTACCTGATCCGTGGCCTTCCCAGGGGATCCAGGACATGTTGGCTTTAATATATAAAATGCGATCGCACATTCTCTCACCAGCAAACTTACGGGCTGCTGTCTTGACGAGAAATGGTAGTGAAGTTACCCTGAGGGCACTATGTTTTCCTAGTTACCATGGACACTGAGTAGCTCTGTGAGGTCATCACAAACCAGTGATGTCCCCTAAGGGGTGGGGTGGGGCAGATAGGTGCCCCGCATGCATGGGCTGTCACACCTGACCCTCTGCACTTTGTCCTAGTCAGGTAGCCACTCCCTGTGGTGCTTAGCTGAGGGGCTGGCCCAGGAAAGCAAGAGAAACCCAGACTCTGAGGTAGCCTGAGCGGCAGGCCTGAGCTAAGAAGGGAGATGGCACTGACCCCCAGCGCCCAGCAGTTCTTGACCTAGTCCTCCTCCAAATTGAAATTCATGGAATGCTCACATTTTTACCAGTTGAGACTTGAGGAAACCTGTGGAATTTCTCCCAAGTTGTCTCCCCAAAATATATGCCAAACCTAAGGCTCCTTGCTACACATGGTAAAGGACTGTACACTTGGAGGTCATTGCAAGCAGGTCAGAGGTCATCCTCCCTAACGGTTATCAGCCAGCTAGAACAATCAGACTGTATAGTCTGTCCCACCCTAAAGTAGGGCCCACTCCCTTCTGATAAGAATAGTAGATTGTTTCCCTGAAGGAGAGTCCAGGAAGGTCAAGGTCACCACTCAAGGGTGACCAAGGTTAGGCTGCCATATTGAATCTAGGGTCCGCCCATCTTGTCACATGTATGACCCTAGTACCTCCCCTTCCTATTATGTGTACACCCCTTAGCTCATCCCCTTCCTGTGAGGTGTATGCCTATTGTACCGCCCCTTCCTGTGATGTGTGTGGTTACCTGAAATCATGCCCCCACTAAGGATATATGGGCCTTGGCCAGAAATAGAGACCCTCCTGCCCTTTGTGTGGATCTGACTGGTGAGATCATGGTTTAGGAGGTAAGCATGCTACCATGAAACGTGTCTGACTTCTTCATCTTACTCTCTCTCCTATCTCTCCTATTTGCTATGATTTTACTATAATCTTTATATATCATAACTGTATGAATTGTCCCTACCGGACCCATGATATAGTGTGAGGGGCTGGTTTCCCCCACAGAAACCCGAAAGTAGAAGGGCCACCCAAGGACACACAGGTAGTGGAGGAGAGGCTTTTGCTACTGTTATTGTTGTGATTAGGTGTCTGGAGACAGTTCTGTCTGATAGGGACCCAAGGTAGGTAGGACAGAATGAAGCACCACTGGGTCCTGCAACATTCTCTCCATTGCTCTGCTTGAGCCACTATATCGATCCCTTGTGTTGAAGGCCTTCCTCTTTTCTCTCTGTCCTTCCAATTTATCAGTCAAGCTTGATGGCCTCCAGGGACTGGGTTCTTCCAATAACACGTCCCTAGCATGTGAGACTAAGTCTCTTCATCTTTGCCTCCAAGAACATTTTGGCTGTACTTTTTCCCAGACAGAGCTGTTTGTTCTTTTGTCAGTCAGCAGTACCTTCAATAGTCTTCACTACCACCACAATTCAGTTGTCACGATTTTCCTTCGGTCTGCCATACTCGATGAGATGATTGAAAATATCATATCTTGGGTCAGACACACATTCATCCTCAAAGTAAAATGATTGATGCTCATGGTCGGGAGATGTGAGGACTTCAGGTTGGGACTTGAGGTTTATAGCCGATAGGGAGGGATGCGAGGACAAGCTGATGGCATTTCAAGGTGACGCCAAGAGGCCCAGCAGAATCAGGGTTGTGAAGAAATTCACAGTGGGAATGATGAGCCCATTTGAACATGATATTGAAACCAACCACAGTATCTATTGTTATCCCCTGCCCTCAAAAGGACAGGAAGACGACAAAGTGTCGCCATGAAAGGATGAGATGGGTGCCGAACATCAGTCAAGTGACACACGGCAGCAGGGGGGAGGTGCTCCAGGGACAGAGGGATCCAGGCCTCACTATGGAAGGGAGCCTTTGGTTGAGAGTGTTCGAGGACTTCCTGGGCATGTGAGGTGTCCACAGACAGAACAGTCTTCCTTGGGGTGCACCCTGCAACTGGTCTTTTTGGGCAGAGACCAGATATGTGTTCACTGAGGCTGGAGCAGAGGTGATAACCCAGGAGGCAGAGGCTGCACTCTCAGAGAGGTTGGCCTAGCGCTGGGAACCACAACAACGTCTATCTCCCATGTTTCATGATTTGTGTGTTGTCCATTAGGACAGGGAGAATTCAGGCCCAATTAGAACAGCCTGCCTGTGATGGAAGAGCCCTGGTGTCAAAGTGGTTACAAGGTCCACAGATCAAAACCACAGCCACTCAGCGACAGAAAGGAGAGCCCCCTCCCCCCCACCCAAAGGGTGAAGGGACAGCGGACACTGTGAGATATGAAAATAATAATTTATAATCTATTAAGGGTGGGAGGGTGGGGGAGGGAGGGAAAAAAGAGGAGCTGATACTGAGGACTCAAGTAGAAAGAAAATGTTTTGAAAAGGATGATGGCAACAAATATAAATGTGCTTGATACAATTGATGTGTGGATTGTTATAAGAGCTGTAAGAACCCCCAATAAAATGATCTATTTTCAAAAATGAACTAATAAACAACCTTTTGGTTTAAACAAAGAGAGAGGCATTCTATTAAAGTAGAATTAATCTTAAACCCACAGGGCCAAGGCCAAGGCCAAGAAGGTCCCTATGGGTCAGCATGGACTCCTGCACTGAGTGTGGTTTTAGGTCTGACCTGTTAGGGGTGGTGGGAGAAAGTTTTGCCCTGGTAGGAGGGCCTACATGAGACCCCTCAGACTGCCAGGCATAAATGGAGAGGGGAAAGTTCCCTGTGTCCTGGAGAAAGGGTTTCTGATTGAGGTGATGCGAATGTTTTGCAACTATATCCAGGTGAATAAACAGTCATTGAATTGTTCGATTTGAAATGGTTAAGTTTTTTGATATGTGAATTTCACCTCAAAGGAAGGTGCAGACAGGCTGGGTTTGGCCCATTTGTTTCTGTGCTCTTGAGCAAATTCCTTTACCTCTGAGAGCTTGATTTTTCTCCTCGAGAAAAGAGGGCTAAGGTATCAGACACGTTGGTCAAGGTTGACAGCTGGGCAAACTGGTTGCCCCAAAGGGTAAGCCCATTCAGTCTTCCTCTGGGCAGCCTTAATTACCCTTTTACAGGCTGCAAGTCTTTACTCGTCATCCTTCCCTGGGGTGCTGTGATCCTGCTGCAGTTCAGGGAATGCTGCAGAGACTGGAATCGGATGAGTGGGTGCTGGGCTAATCTGACCGCTTTAGGGAGCAGTCACAGGCAGGTGTTGGAGCGCTGACCGTGCTGCCGCTTCTCCACGTCACTGAGGAGAATGGCCTTGATGGACGTGGGTCTCACAAACCCTTTAATCCTCCTCCTCCTCCTCAGCGAGAGACGGGACGGGAGGCAGAGCCTGGGACGCACAGCGAGCCACACTGCTGCGTGCACTGCCTTTCATTTTCTGCCCAGACAGATCCCGCCAAGAGTGGGATGTTGGTGCAGAAAACTCTCCCCAAGGCTAGTCGCCCCCCCACCCCACCCCAGGAGCATGGTGTTGCTTTCCTTTTTGGAAGCTTTTAAGGTAGCATTGACACAAACCAACCATTTTCACCATTTTGAAATGACCATTTCAGTGACATTAGTTCCCTTCTCAGGTCACCATCAGCACTCTTTCCAAGGACTTTCTGCCCTCGAAAGAGAAAACGCAGTCCCACTTCTCCCAGCCCCTGGTCAGACAACCAAACTTACTGCCCTGAAGTCAATTCTGACTCAGAAGGAATTTACGGGACAGAATAGAAACGCCCCTCTGGGTACCCAAGACTGTAAATATTTACTGGCGGGAAAGCCTTGTCTTTCTCCCTTGGGGCACCTGGTGGCTTCAAAATGCTGACTCTTGCTCGCAGCCCATGTGTAGCCCACTCCACCACCCGGGCACCTCCCAAAGGCAAACTCATTGCCAGAGTCCATTCTGACTCACAGGGACCCTACAGACGGGTGGAACTGTCTCTGTGAGTTTGAGATGAGCGATGATAATAGGAATCCTAGCCATTCTGGTGGGGCAGCTGGTGGCTCTGCACTGCTCCGAACCTTCCAGTGGTAGAAGCCTTTCATTATCCCACCTCGGCTTCTTATAAACGTCTGTCTCTACTGGCCTCTTCTTGTCATTTTTATGAGTACACCTTGGGAGCCCCCCTCCCCCCCCAAAGACCTACATGGTTACAAATGAAAACAACTCAAAGAGCCCTTGTCTTCTATGCAGTGTGGGGTCCGATTCTTCCCAAAGTTCCCTAAATTCTGCCCCAATGGTTATTGGCTCCGGAGAGATGTTATTCCTCATGACATCATGTAATCACAACAGGAAACAAAGCCAAATTCGACTTTATTCTTCACCTGTCATGTGAGAGACGGCAGACAGGGAAGCCTTTGGCTTAGGCATTGATCACACTGAAGCCAGCTTGCATCAGGCTTGCTGGGGAGAAGGCGTGCTCCTGGAAGACATCCACTCTGGCCAGCTGCCAGCTCAACTTTCTGGACCGGGCTCACATTCCCACGGATGTGGGACAAGGGGCCCCCCCCACCACTAGCTGAGCTGGCGAGGGTTGAAGGCATCTTTTAAGGTGGCTGGGCTTTCCGCGAGGTGGCTCTTCTCCAAATGTAGTCCACCAGTTCCAGGAAGCTCTCGTCCAAGACCCAGAAGGACAGCTGCTCCAGGCTGACCAGTCGCCCTTTCAGGGCCTTCCACAGAGCCCCTGGAGTGGACACTAACACTGCAGCGGGGGGGCTGTTTGGACAGCTGCAGCTGGATCTTATTTATGCCATCCCGCCCCCCGCGCGCTCCACCTAATTCCCGCACCTGCAGGCCCAAGGAGCTGCACCTGCTGGGCCGGGGAGGCAGGAGGACAGGCTTCGGGGAGCGGGCACGTGGCTGGGCCACGCCAATAGCGGAGGGAGGTGGCCGCGGA
>NW_022106189.1:31261326-31262993 GCF_000313985.2 Echinops telfairi
CCTCCCCCTGGAGCACAATTTTATTTTATTTTTATGTTTACGGTAGAACTGATATATAACGCAACATTGGCCATTTTTCAATGTCCCTTTCGGTGACCTTAATTCCAGTCCCCGCCGTGTTTGGCTGAGTTGACTAGAGAAACACATCCTGTGACACTCGTGTACGTATAAGAAAGAGCTCTGTATCAAGAAGTCATTTTATGTCTCAAGAAAGCATCCCCCTCAAGGCCAACTCAGTTCCATAAGTTCAATAGTAGTCCGTCAGTCCTTCTTCAGGTTCACGGAGCCACAGATAATCACGTAAAATGTAAGAAGATCACAGGATGCTGGGCGCAGAGTCACGTGGATCCCAGGTCAGTAAACATGCTTGGGCCCTGGGCACCTCTCCTGGTGGCCTGCAGAGCCCCGGAAAGCAGGAGGTGGAGAGGGGTAGATAGAGTGCAGGTTCCCAGGATCCTCGGTGGGAGAGGGCCCAGGAGGCACCATCAGGCTGGGACCTGACTGACAGGTTGGATACCACCCAACACTTTTATACATCAAGTTCGCATAACATCAGCCAACTACCACAGCGATGTTGTCATCTTCATTACTCTGTATTCCCAAATGGCTTTCATATCTCTAAAGAGAAAACTCTGTCCCCCTTAAGCAAAATTTCCTGTTTCTCCCTAATCCCTGGTTACCACTAATAAATGTCTGCCCCTATATATTTGTCTCTTCAAGGAATTTTAATGAGTACAGCTCTGGGGACAAGGAAAACTAACATCTAAATGGGTACAAATGACAACATCAACTGAAAGAGCTGTTGTCCTCTCTGGCACTCTTTGCCGATGACCCATTGGGCCAGTCCTTTGCTGGGAGTAAGCAGCGCAGTGGCTGGACCAGCCACCAGTGATCCCACGTATCTGTGGAAGCACATGGAAGGGTGAGTTGTGTGGGCAAGTCCTGTATGGAGTCAGCTTGTCTGACAAGCATCTCTTCCCAGCACATAATTTCTCATCTACCTGAAGTTCAGACTTGGCTGTCTCACTCAGTGTAGCCTGCTCACCTGAGGAAGGCCAGACCTGCCATCTGCAACACCTCCGTTTGACGCACATCCTGTCTCGGGGGCCCTCAGCCCTCGCCTCTCTGCCTGGCTTCCAACAAGGTAGTTTATTTCACCAAGCTGACCACCTGGCCTCCACCCGCCTCAACCCTGGCTGAATAAACATCAAGCTACAGCTGACAAGCTTTTATCTTTATTTTTTTTAACTTTTCTTTAAGGATAATTCCAAACATAAAAAAGAGAAAAGGGGTTGGGGCAGGAGCTGATCCCAAGAGCTCAAGTAGAAAGGAAATGCTTTGAAAAGGATGGTAACATATACAGTTGATGCATGGATTATTATGAGTTGTAAGAGCTCCCAGTAAAATGGTTTATAAATAAAAAGTCAACAGAAGTGTGTCTTGAACCACTTATCATCCAGGCCAAGTATGGACACCTAATTTCTATGCTTGAAACAAACCCTTTGGGAGTCAAGCAACCCTTTCACAGGGGTAGCCCGATTCATAACAGTAGCAAAATTGCAGTTGTGAAGTAGCAACGAAAATAATTTTATGGTTGGGAGGTCACCACAACATGAGGAATGGTATTAAATGGTCACAGCATTAGGAAGTTGGGAATCACTGTTCTA
>NW_022106189.1:31263792-31264686 GCF_000313985.2 Echinops telfairi
TTTCTGTCTTCTTGAAAAAAGGTATTTATATGAAGGAGTCATTGGACTTGTAAAAATTTACCATATCATCTCCAGCTACCTTTTCATCACCCAGGTCGTATTTTCCAACTATTGTTCTTTCTTTGTTTCTAACGTTGGCATTCCAATCGCCAAGAATTATCGATGCATCTTGATTGCGTGTTTTATCAGTTTCATACTAAAATGTTGGTAACGTTCAATTTCCTCATCGCTAGCTTAGTGACTGGTTCCTATGTTGGAATAATTGTATGAATTGGATTTTGTTGCATTCAGGTAGATATTCTCCTACCACAGACAGCATTGTACTTCAAGACAGATCTTGACGTGTCCCTTTTGACAATGTGTGCAATGCCATTCCTTGTGACTCTGTTATTCCCGGCATAGTAAATTATATGCCTGCCTCATTCAATATGGCTAATAACATTCCATTGTAGTTCAGTAATGCCTGGAATGTCGGTCTATACATGATCTATTTCACTCTTATCAAATTTCAATTTTCGTAGATTCATCCTTTGTACAAGTTTCCGTTGTTAATAGATGTTGGCAGCTCTTCTCATTGTGAATCGTGTTCTAGCAGCAAAGGAAGGTCCTGAAGGCCTTACTCCATTCACCTCGTTAGGCTCCACTCTACGTTGAGGCGGCACCTCTTCTTAAGTCATATTGGAGCACTTTCTACCCGCGGGGCTCATCTTCTGGCACGGTTTCTGACAATGTTTTGTTGCTGTTCATGAGGTTTTTGGTGTCTGATCATGTTCCCTTGCTATCCATAAATTTTCCAGTGCCCAATTCCCCTGAATAGCCTATTCCTTCTCCTCGGATTGATGTCAATCTGGAAGCTCTGCTTAAACCTGTTCCCTTTGGGTGAACCTGATGATG
>NW_022106189.1:31267232-31269070 GCF_000313985.2 Echinops telfairi
GAAAAATAGAATTAAAGGATAGTGACATTTTCCCACAAATGATTTGAAGCCCTCATGTGGGGTATCCCATCTTTAAAGTGTTATCTGTTATATGAGAAGCGCTTTGAAAATAAGATTAATCGTTATGGTTAGAGATTGTTTTGTCGCAACTTTTTATTTGGCTTTGCATTACTTTTGCACTTGTTGCCTATCACTGCTGAAATCCCAAGTGCTAAGAAGTACTTCGCTTAAACACTACATTGCTGTCCGATGGTTTTCATTTTTGGCACGTGACAGATCTGCGCTCTGACTCTTGTGCATAAATGAGGTATGTCTGGCAGTAAGCAATGTCTATGCGCAAGGCAGGAATAATGTGGACTTTGATGGTTAAGCTCATGTATTCCGTGCTGCCATCAGGTCAGTGCTGACTCCTAGTGGCCTTCAGTGGGTTGCTGAGACTCGTAACTGTTTACCAGAGTAGAAAGCCCACTCGTTCTGAACCATGAAGCTGCTGCTGGTTTCAAACTGCCAACCATGCGACTCGTAGCCCAGTGCATAAGTCTTTTAAAATTATGTGTATTTATAACTTACACATTTTTACATAACAGTAATTTGGGCACATTGACCTGGTTTTGGAACCTGACCACATCAATAGGTGAGAAATGGGCATATTACTATTGTAAGTCAATCATTTGCTAAGTCCCAGAAAATACTTGACTGAAATATTACTACCAAAGCTGCACTTACCTACCGTAGTTTTATGAAAAGGACAGTAATATTTTGAACATGGGTACAACTAGATTAAATTAAGGTTTCCAGAGCTGATAGAGTAGCTGATGGACTCACGGAATGCAGGTCAACCCGAAGCATGTGGAGCCGAATTGTAACTCCATAGGACTGAGTGGGATAAAAGGTTACCTGCTAGAATATTGCTGATATTTGTTCTACTTTCCCTTCTATAATCTAACTACTTAGTTCTGTTTTTTACCTGCAGATTTTGACTGGTTTTTCTTATATATAAGAATTAGATAGGAACTATATATATTCAATTAACTAAGAGAAAAGGTAAATGGTGTATGAGGGATATAAAATTGAGCCCAGAAAAAAAACACTCAAAACAAGAACTAGGAGATGAGGCAATTCGTACTGTACAATATTTTATGGACCGCATAGTACTGTTAGGTACTGAAATAGCTGTTTTTATACATTAAAGGAAATAATTAGACTTTAAATGGGTTTGGATTTGTATTCCCTAATTAAAAGCTTCTGTTGATTAACCTAGCACAGGGTAGAGACCATCACTAGAGACGCATCTGGAATGTGAGGTGTGTGTGTGTGTACAAAGTAGGAAAGCAGTAGACCCCCTGTTAGTCTCCCAGAGAAGAGCTGCCCCCTTCCCTGAGCAAGGGTGCTGTGCTTATTAATATCCAATTTGGGGCTGGGCTTTGCAGAACGTAGTGGCTGCTGAGACAGCTGAGAAGAAATGACTGATTCAGCTTATATGTAAATCCACTCCTCATGGAATTTGTTTCCGTGGGTCAGAGACCTTAGGGTCTTGGTTTCATGGTTTATTTCAGAGAACTGGCCTGATACTGTTGCTAATGGTTCTGTTCTACCTCGGAGTTCATTGTGCAATGTTTGGGCCAGAAATGCTTGCTGGCAACCATCAGAGGTGCAACCTTTGGTGTCCACTCCTTTGGAGAAGCAGAGATAAAGGAGAGCCGGCTCCATATGTGATTGCCTTCCACCATAGGGATCTCCTTTGCCATAAGGCCACAAGAAACTGGGTAATGTCCTTTTTTTTTCTTAATCATTTTTTGGGGGGTCATACAACTCAACACAATCCATACATACATCCA
>NW_022106189.1:31282072-31287448 GCF_000313985.2 Echinops telfairi
TTTCCATTTCTGTCGTCTCTTCTGCAGCTGTGATATCTTTATCTGTCACCAGTCATGCTTCTGACAGTTTCTTTTGTCCTCCCATGTCCTATATAAACTCTGTAAATGCTTGCATGTCATTATGATCTTGTGCTAATGGGCTCCCGAATCCTTGGGATCCGTCTTTGTCCTAGTCCTGTTTAGGGCTTAATAAATGTTCTCCTTAAATGAGCTTTGAGATTCTCTGACAGCCGCTGCGTCCTATCACTCACTTGACAAAAAGAAGGGGAAAGAGATGAGCTGCAGTTCCCCGAGGCCGCCTCTAGGGGACTAGCGCGCCGGGCCACCTGGGAAATGTAGTTTGAGCTGCCGCGACCCCGAGGGTTACAGGCGTGAGGCTCCGAGTGCGCAGGCGCGTTTCCGGCTCTGCGCCGCCGCTGCGGCCATTGTCCTGGTGCAGCAGGGGCATCTTTGGGGCGCTCTTGTGTTTCTCTGAAAGGGAGGACGTAGGCTGGAGCTGGGGCGGGAGAAGCCGACCCGAGGCCCTAGGGTGGGCCGGAGGGTGAGAAACCCGAAGCTACCAGGAGGCGGTGATTCCGAGTGCGCGGGTCCGGTGGCACCTCCCACGGGTCGGCCGGTGTGTGAGAAGATTGATGCGCTTCTCCGTTCTGCCTGGGGACTCGGGCGTGGCTGGAGGTTAGGGGATCCGGGACGCGGCTGGAGAATTAAAATTAAGGGAGCGGATCGGCGCACATTCCACCTCTCCCCACGAAGAGGAGCTCTGAGAGCTGAGGCTGATGCAGCGGGGTCGGGCAGGGAGAGCTGAGGGCTGGGGCTGCAGAAGGGTAATTGCGTCCTCTCCTCTCTCCCCAGCCCCTGTGTGGGAGCGAGCCCCGACGAGGTGGAATGGCCCCAAGGCCACCAAAGGCCGCGCTCCAGGTGAGCAGCCCGTTCCTAATCCCCCTAGCCGCCTGAAAGTTGTTTGGGGAAGTCATCGTTCACCACCTGGAGACTTCCTTACCTCGCTGGGTGGCCCACTGGGAGTCCGGTGGAAGCGGAAGATGTCCAGGTCTGGAGTAGACATAAAGGGCTTGCACCACAGGGAAGGGCGCGCGAGCACGGGAACGGGGAGGGGACCAGAGCGGCGTGGTCTGGGAGAGGAGGTAAGGTTGGATTGGGCCAGTGTTGAGAGCCCTGAGTGTTTTGGACTTTGTCGTTAGGCAGTGGAGAGAGTGGGCGACAGGTCGCAAACAGCAGGGCAGTGACTGGGGTGGCAGTGCAGTGGGTAAGGGGGAGAAGAGCGCCAGCGGCCAGAGTGCCGTAAGGTCCCGAAGAGGCCTGATGTAGCCAGTCCTAGGAAGAGGCTGCAGATGGGCTTTCTTGGGCAAGGAGACAAAAAGCCAGGGAGGACTTGTTTGTAATCTTCCGGGTCCTTTTCTGCTCTTACTCAGGTGTGATATTGCACTTGCCCCGACTTCCAGCCCTCACCCTTGTGAGGGTGATTTGTGAACCCATTCATTCTTTGAGGGGGTGGGAGTCGAACTGGGGAACTTTCTAGAAGCATCACTCCTTAGGTTATCTTTCGAATTACATGAAGTTTATCAGTGAAACGGTATGGGACAGATGATATTTTAGTCCACCCATTCTTTAGGATGAAGGAAAAAGTACAGATTCTGTTCGCTTCGTGTGTGAGACCTTCAAACTCAAATCTAAAAAAATACCTTGAGAACCTTGGTGGCGTAGGGGATTGTGCATTGGTCTGCAAACCACAGGGTCAGCAGTTTGAACCACCAGCAAGCAGCTCCTTGAGAGAAAGTTGAGGCTTTCCACTCCCGTAATGATTTACAATTTCAGAAAACCCACTGTAGCAGTTTGACTCTGTCCTTATGAATCAGTGAGTAGTGTTCTTGGAGGCCTGGTGGTGCTGTTTGGTAACCATTGGACTGTTAACCACCAGGTCGGTAGTTCAAACCCACCTATAGCTCCTCGGGAGAGGTGAACACTATCTACTCTCATAATCACTCACAGCCTTGGAAACCCTATCCAGGGTTGCTGTGAGTGGGGATGGACTTGATGGCAGCCGGTTTAGGAACAGTGTCCTTGAAAAGCCGTTTACAGCCATAAAACGCACAACTCATGTTGTTTTCACATCTTGTTTTGTTTACAGAGGTGAGCCTTAACGGAGAAAGACAAGACTGACTAGAGCTAGTTGGTTATTTGGTTTGAGGAGAAGCCGAGCAAATCATTATCACCTTTATATTCAAATTGTTTCAATGAAAACCCACTGTCTTTGAGTAGGTTCTCAGCCACAGCGAACCTATTGGACAGAGCAGAACAGCCCCTTAGGGTTTCCAAGGCTACAGTCTTTACTGAAGCAGGTAGTCGCATCCTTCTCCTTGCTTCAGCTTATGAGTTCCACCTGCCAGCCTTTTGCATAACAAGTGTGCCACCAGGGCTTGTGGGATCAGTTTGATTAGCACCTACCTGAGATGATGGTTCTTTTCAGGGGCGGGATGCCTTCTGCATGATGCTGAGCGTGAAGTCTGTTCAAACGTGGATCTCATGATCTTCCAGAAAACTGAAAGGAGATGTGAATGTTAAAGATGACGGCACTCAACATCACTTTTAAAGTTGTGTTCCCCAAGCACTCCGGCTCATTTATTCTGTGGTTCCCTGACAGCTCCGTGGGTTACCTAGCTCAGATGCTAAGTAATGAGCAGGCAGGGTCCACAGGAGAACACTGCCCTACAAGGGAGATTTGTAGTCAGACGGTTCCCTTTGGGCAGTGGTTTCCCTTTTCTAAGCATGACTCTCAGGAATGCAAAAGAGTCGTGACTGGATCACTCTGACTGCTTACCCAGAAAGTTGATCTTAAGGGGGGAAGATCGTCTCATGCAAAAATACAGTTCAAGGGACAGGGGATGTCCGGTATTGTTCAGAGTTCCAAAGGCTGTTGTGAATACGGAGATAGAGAAAATTCCATCTGTGGGAAGCATTTACTGAAAACTCCCCTGTGAGTAGGGGCTTGCTAGCTAGTGGCTAGTAAACCAAACCCAACTCCCTGCCATTGAGTCGATGCCGAGTTTCCTAAACTGTAACTCTTTACGGGAAAGGCAAGCTCCATCTTTCTCCCTCAATATTGGCTGGTGGTTTCGAACTGCTGACCCTGCAGTTAGCACCCCCACATGTAACCGCTATGCCACCAGGGCTCCATAGGTAAGCAGGTAGTAAAATAAAGAGGGTCGAGGCGATTGACTGTGTGGGTCAAAGAAGACGATTCAGCTGTACTTCCTCCAAGGCCATCCACAGTACATTGACTGTTCACCAGCACCGCAATGTCCTGTGTGACAAAGGTGTTGGCTGTAGGCAATGAGTAAATGAGACAAGAAGGAAATAGGGATTTTTTTTCTTTGGCCATGAAAAAACTAAACCAAACTCACTGCCATCCAGTCAATTTACTCAGCAACCTGACAGGACGGGATAGAATTGCCCTTTGGGTTTCAGAGGCTGTCAGCCTACCGAAGCAGAAAGCTTGTTCCTTCAGAGAAGCGGGTGGTTTAGAACTGCTGATCTTGCAGTTAGCAGCCTAACTTGCAATCCACTATCCCACTAAGACTCCTGGTAGCCCATCCATCCATTTCGTCAGTAGATCATCAGTGAGCACTTTTCCAGGTGGTTGGGATACACTCGTACTAGTTGTCTTGGAGTAATTTTTATCTCAACTTGTGGTGACCCTGCGCAGGGAGAGGAGAACTGCTGCACAGGGTTCTAGGCTGTGACCTTTGGGAACTGACAGGCTGGTCGTCTGTGATGCCCCCGGGATCGGTTCATTCTACCAGCCTTTCAGCCAGTAGTCCAGTGTTTCCTTGTTGATGCCACCCAAACTTCCATTTGTGAACAAACTTTGCAAAGGTGTGTGTTCTTGTCTTGTGGTTGGGTGCCGTTAGTTGGTTGTAACTCATAGTGTAAGTGTGTGCAACAGAACCCAACTGCCTAGTCCTGCACCAGCCTCACAGTCATTACGTTTGAGCCCATGTTGTAGCCAGTGTTCACGTCTCTCCTGGACCATGTCCGGCTTTTCTGCTGAGCCTCGGCTTTATGAGCCTGACGTGCTGTTCCAGCGACTGTTCGCTCTGCATAACGTGGGTAGTACCTGAGACGAAGTCTCCCCATCATCTCGTCTAAGGAGCATCCTCACTGCACTTCCTCTGAGAAAGATGTTTGGTTTTCTGGCAGTCCACAGAGTACTTTGAATATTCACCAGCACTATACGTAGGGTTACCCCTCAAAAAACAATTTTTTTTTCTTTGAAGCTACACATTTAAAATTTTTACAAAGCAACCTTATCTCCTTCAAAGTAATCTCCATTACACTTAATACATTTGTCAAATCTGCGATTCCATTCTTGGAAGCGCTTCTCAAACTCATCTGTTTGGAGGTGCTGACAGCACCTCCATCCTTTTTTCTTCACCTCTTCTATGTTGTCAAATGGGTGTCCTTTCAAGTTCCTCTTCATTTGTGGAAACAAAAAGCAGTTGCACAGAGTGAGGTCAGGTGAGTAAGGTGTGTGGGACAGGAGAGGCATGCTGTTTTTTACCAAAAACTGGTACGCTGAGATGGCTGTGTGAGTAGGTGCATTGTGGTGGTGGCAAAACCAGTCCCCCGTCTGACACAGATCAGGCCTTTACCATTTTTGTTGCATATTGTGACTGTCTTTTCAGAACCTCTAAGTAGAAAGCTTGATGAACAGTCTGGCCTGGTGGAAAGAACTCTAAATGCACTGAGTTGACATTTCATCCATTTGGGAACTTGACAGATGTCCAGAATGAGGTTTGTCATCAATCAACATTTCACCCTTTTTGAAATGAGAAAACAACTCATACACTTGAGTTTTTCCCATAGCGCTGTCCTTGTAAGCTGTGTTCAACATCACAACAGTGTTTGTGGCATTTTTCCCAAGCAGGAAAGAAAAGTTCTCAGCCGCATGCTATTCTCCTAAATCAGCCATCACAAAAAAATGAGGTCCAAGTGAAACTGCTTTTACAAAAAAATTCACTGTGACCAGAGAGAACCTTCCCGGGTGAAGCCACTGGGTTCACGAGCTCAGAGCTAGTTGTTCGATGCTCACCTAGTGGGGGAAAATGCATACTACAACAGCTCTGCCCAGTGGAACTTTTTTCTGTTTTGGGGGGTTACCCCTCTTAATTTCAAATGCATCCATTTTTCTCCAGGCTTCCTTATTCATTGTCTACCCTTATTTGCATATGAGACCATTGAAAATACCATGGTGGGTATTGATATCTTTACCTGCACTTTCCCAACAAAAGTCATTGATTTTTTTAATCCATACATACATACAATCCATAAATCAATTGTGTAAAGCACATGTGTACATTC
>NW_022106189.1:31287576-31304308 GCF_000313985.2 Echinops telfairi
TCATGTCTTACACTGTCCGATGTCTCCCTTCACCTACTTTTCTGTTGTCCGTCCCCCAGGTAGGAGGTTATATGTACATCCTTATGATCGGTTCCCCCTTTTCACCCCACCCTCCCTTTACCATTAAATTTTTTTAGAACACTTTTTTGTAGGGATTACATCTCAGATAATCATTTCTGTATTCCATAACTTAAACTGCTTATCAAACCTCCTGGTAGCTTGCCCTGTGCTGCTGCTTCTCCTTTCTTCCTTCTTTCTCTTCACCCTCATAAAAGGTCTCTCCTCCCCTTCACCTAAGTTAACACTCCCGTCTCCCCTCCAGCCTATTCATTCCCTTATCCTGCCACCCCTGGTCACCATCCGTCTGCTGCTTTTGTTAGAAACCTTTTTTTGTCTTCTTTTATAACAGTGGTCTCATAGACACTCTAGCCTTCTGATTAACTTCACTCAGCATAATGTCCAAATCCATCCATACCATGAGGTGTTTCACAGTTTTGTTGTTTTTTAGCGATATGTAATATTCCACTGTACGTATGTGCCAAAATGTATTTGTCCATTCTTTTTAAAATTATTTTATTGGGGGCTCGTACAACTGTTATCACAATCCATGCATCCATCCATTGTGTCAAGCATATTTGTACACAGGTTGCCATCATCGTTTTCAAAACATTTTCTTTCTACTTGAGCCCTTGATATCAGCTCATATTTTCCCCTCCCTCCTTCCCTTCCTCCCTCCCTCCATTTGTCCATTCTTCCACTGATGGGCCTTTAAGTTGCTTCCATCTGCTTGCTCTTCTGACTAGTGCTGCCATGAGCATACCATTCATTGAAGAGACTGCCTCTTCCCCATTTAGTGTATTTTGGGCCTTTGTCAAAAATCAGTAGTCTGGAGGTAGATGAATTCATGTCTCCATTCTGTTCCATTGCTCCGCCTCTCTGTCACTGTACTGCTTTGACTCCCAGGACTGTGGAGTAAGTAGGCTTTGAGGTTGGGAGCTGAAGGCCCTCCTACAGTCTTCTTACACAGTGCTTTGCTTATCCTGGGCTTCCTTGCTCTCTGCATAAAGTTGGTGATTAGTTTTTACATCTCTTTAAAGAATGATACTGGGATCTTACATTATATTTAAAATAACTAGGTAGGAATTGCATTATATTTAAGGATAACTCTGGGTAGTCTTTGGAGCCCTAACAGCCTTGTGGTTATGCATTGGGCTACTATCCCCAAGGTCAGCAGTTCGAAACCCTGCGGCTGCTCTGTGGGAGAAAGATGAGGCTTTGTACTCTCAAAGAGTCGCAGTCTTGGAAACCACAGGGAAAGTTCCACTTTGTCCCATACATAGGGTTGCTAAGAGTCAGAATTGACTCTGTGATGGTGAGTTTTTTTGAGAGTGGGTCTTTTTCACAATGCTAAGTATTTGGACATGGAGCCTTCTTCCAATTATGTAAGTCACTTGACAAGGTCTTCCATGGTAATTTAGAAAAGTTGCCCAGATAACTCTGGACAGTCCCATCATGCTTAGTATTGGAGAGTCTGACATGAAGAGTTCTCAGACAGTAGTCATGGAGATTGAGAAACTGATAAGGGAGAAGAACATAAGACTACAACAAATACAGTTCTGAAATGCCCACATGGAGTAGATGCTGAAGGTGATGAGAGAAAGGAGATAGAAGAGAGGGCATCTGGGAAAGCTTCAGAAGGAAGGACACCTTGAACTAGTTCTAGAAGGATGACCAAGGATTCTTGCTATAGAACTGAGGAAAGAAAGTACTTTATAGTCAGCATGGAATATGTATGCTATGATAGGAAGTTGGGCTTTGAACTGGTGCAGACATGACTGACTAACTGAAATCAGAACAGACCCAAATTTTAAAAATCTGGGTGAAGCAGAACTGCAGGGAAAAGTGAGCTGCTGTTCTGGAATGGGAGACTTGGAAGAGGCATAGTGAGGCACTTTCAGGAGACTGGTTGCAGGAACTGGATTGTTGCCAGGGCTCTGGTGGATTGACACACGTTCCCCGCAGTGCGGTCACATGTCGTCTCTGAGCGGGTCACCGATGATCCAACTAAGCCAACTAGTAGATTCCATTGCTGTACAGCACGTTGTTTTCTAAGGTGGAGATTATGTTTGAACAGGGTGGTCACCTGTACCTTTCCTGTGAGGGTTATCATCTCGGCTCACCCACGCTTTCCAGATTCTGGTCCATTCCCGTTGTGCTGCATTGGCTCTTCCTGACCTGGGAAGAACTGGCTTGACGTTCTGGTTGAAAGGCAAAGAGATACAGAAGGAGATAAGGGTTGGCTGGAGGGATGGCAGAGGGTCCACCTGGTCGAAGCATAGTCAGGTATGGTGAGTGGCAAGAGGCCAAATGTAAGAGAAAGATGACTCAGTGGTCCTGGGAGGGAAAGAAGACCAGAGCTGGCCGACAACCTGGAACTGCATCGTCCAGAGTAATTATGATGTACATTATAAATCAGTATAACATTTTTAGTGCCCATAAATTTTTAGAAGAAGCAGGTAACATTCTTAGTAAGTTGTAACTATTTATTAAATACTTGTGGAGGACCTACTTTGTGCCTGCTCTATACTAGGCAATGGAGAATCGACAGTAAAGCAAATTGATTCTATTCCCCTGCTGTTGCAGCTGACACAGCTCTGCTTTGAATGTCTTATTCACTCTTCACTGTATACTTCCTGAGCTGTGTAGTATTAAATTAAAATGACGCGGAGGTGGGGAGGGGTGCCAGCCCCCACCGCTAATACCACTACTACCCACGGGTTCAGTAATACTACTTCTGGGTTCAGTAATGCACAATTGTACGGTTGAGATATATAAGCATTATATTAAAGTCATCAAGAGCATAAGAGATAATACAGTAATACAGTCAGACATATTACATGGTAGTATTGCTCACCTCAGCCCAGCTTGGTGGTCCACGTGGAGAGAGGGGGAAGGGAAGGAGGGCAAGGGAACAAGGGAGAGGGAGAAGAGAGGGGAGTCACCAGGGAGTGAGCAGCAAGGAGGTCGGAGAGTCCGAGAGGTCAGAGAGCTCTATATTGCTGACTCACGCCTATATACCTTTTGGGGCCATGCCAGCCCACATTTACAGGTAGAGACATACGTCACAGGGAGGAGCTGCACTATAGGTTACACAGCAATGAGAGGGTGGTCTAGGGGGTGGTCTCTGGGTCTCCATAGGAACATTATCAGTAGGGTGAAAACTCCTCCTACAGGAGCCTGTCCATTGTCCCCAGAGGCAGGGAGCAGGCCCACCCCTGTGGAGGGATAAGACAGCAGTCTGGCAACTGATTGCCTTCAGGGGGGGAATGCCTGTGCATCTGACCTCCCCCCACAGAGCTGGAAGACTCACCAGAACCAAAGCAGATATTGCAGGAAGGGCATGGTCCAAATGTCATGGCTTAACAGGGCCCAAGAAGGCCAGGCAGAAAGCAGCCTGCAACCATCGGAACAGCTGGGAGGCATTGGGAACTTGACTGGCTTGGTTTTAGTGGTGTCGTAGAGAAGCCTGGTTGGAGTAGGGTAAAAGTATGAAAAGACCTTTGACCTAGCAATTTCCATTCTAGTTATCCTAGAGAATTTCTAGCGTGTCTTGATGAAAAATAGCTGTTGTGATTATGTTCACAGTTGTACAACACTGGATCCCTTTCTAATGTCACTTAACAAAGAACTGTTCCATTTATTATTTATTCGCCAGGTGTGTTTTGAGCATCTGTTCTGTGCTGGGGGTTGTTCTAGGCCCTGGGCACACAGCTGATCAAGACGAGCAATCTCTGCTCTCAAGGAGTGTACAGTAGGAGGAGAACCCAGCTAGCCAGCTGATCATTTTCAGTAGTGCAAATGCTCTTTTCTATTTGAACTTGATTGGTAGCAAGAATAGGGACACTGAAAGAGGCTGTATTATGGGGAAAAATTAAAGATGGTCATATGATGGAGAGTGTATTAGAAGAGGTGGTAAGACAGCCTCTGAAGAAGAAGCACTAGAAATGTTAGGTGAGAAGTTGTCAGCCATGTGGTGGTCTGAGAATAGCAAATGTAAAAGCCTGGATGGGGACAAGCTTGAGTTGTTCAAGCAGCAGCAAGGGCAGCAGGGTGGCTAGAAAGGGAGTGATGGGGAAGTTTGAGCGTTACTCTGAGTGCTATGGCCTGTTGGTTTGCGGCTGTGAGTATATGATGAAGTACGAAGAAGCACCAGGTGAAAGTATAAAGATCTCCAAGATATCATTAAATGTAAAAAGCAAGGGGTGGAACGAGGGGCATTTGAAAAATTTGGGGGGAAATTGCAGTATCTTTTCACTGGTTTTCCCCCACAAACTTTTTGAAGCCCCCTTCTATGTATGATATTTTACAAATTGAGGGTGAGGGTGGGTGTGTGTTAAACAGGAGAAAGGGACTCCTAAGCTATAGACCAAATTATTAACAGTGATTGGGTTTTTTTCCCCCCCACCATCTCCCTTTTCTCATTGATTGGTTTTTGGAGAGTAAAATAGGATTGGCGATGAGAATCACAGTGGTTATCACTTTTACTCCCATTGAATGTGGGTATTGTAAACCCTCCCTACCCAACCACCCCGCTGGGCAACAAATTGACGTTGAGGCTTGTCTCTGAAGGAGAGAAAGAAAGAAAGAAGAATTAGCTAAATGGGATACAGGTTTGGAGACCAAATCACCCCTCTTGACTTTCTTGCCTGTTACACTTGACTTTATGCAAAGTTATATAGTTAAACACCTCTCAGAAAACCAAATGTGTGTGAGCATTGCTTTTGATAAAACCTGTGGTGTGTTCCAGAGATTTGGCATGAGAATATTTTGTCAACTCGATCCCTAATGAAGCAGGAATGTGATCTTACAGGAATCGGTAACATTCAAAGATGTGGCTGTGGATTTCACCCAGGAAGAATGGTACCACGTGGCCCCTGCTCAGAGGATCTTGTACAGGGATGTCATGCTGGAGAACTATAGCCACCTGGTTTCTCTTGGTAAGAACCGTCTGGCCTCCGGGTGGGACTTTTTCTTTCTCGCTCAGTAAGTGGTGCTCATAGCTTAGGTAGCTGTAAGCAGGATGTCCAGGGAGCCGAGCTTGTTCATCGCTTTGGGACCCAACATTATGGGGTTTTGATTCTGCTTTCGAGAGAAAAGGTCTTTCTTTTGGAGAATTAGAAATAGGTCATGTAATTGCATGGCTTCCTAGATAGCACCTCTTTTATGTTCCAGAGTCCCTGCTGGGTAAGGATGGACAGTTCTTTGTCCAGTTGCACAAACAACCTAAGCTTGTGTGTTTACCTGTGAGCAGGGTACCAAGCTTCCAAGCCCGAGGTGATCTTCAAACTGGAGCAAGGAGAAGAGCCATGGATCTCGGAGAGAGAAATCCAAAGACCTTTCTGCTCAGGTAACTGAGTGTGGAGCTCATGCAGATGACAGCTCGGCTCAGGGAGGCTGGGTGGAGGGTACACCTTTGAGCTGGGTCAGGAGCCCCAGGACCTGTAGAGGAAGCTGACGCCATTTGGTTTTGGGTTTCCTGGTGACACCTTTGTAGGTCTGCCACCACAGGGTGTTGATGATATCACTGAGGGTTAGAGGACAATTTCTAAAAGTAACCTCCCTCTTATCCTCTTATCCTATACCGTGAATACCATTTCTGCCTAACCCAGAGGGTCTCAACCTGTGGGTCACGACCCCTTTGGGGGTCGAATGACCCTTTCACAGGGGTCACCCAATTCATAACAGTAGTAAAATGACAGTGATGAGGTAGCAATGAAAATGATTTTATGGTTGGAGGGTCACCACAACATGAGGAACTGCATTTTTTTTTGAGGAACTGTATTAGAGGGTCGAGGCATTAGGAAGGTTGAGAACCACTGCCCTAACCTGTAACGCTACTTAACTGGATTATTTTCTCCTCTAACCTTCCTCAGTCTCCATTATTCAGAGATTCCTTTTCTGACTCATTCAGACATTCCTCAACTTCCACATCTCCTCTCATTTTGAGCGGAGGTGGGGGGGTCACTGTCATTGTAAGATGGCTCCGACTTGCAGGGAACATTCTCAGCCTTGACTGTCCCTTTCTTTAGTAACCTGTCTGCAGATTTCTTTCCCGTAAATGTTAAAACCTCTTCCAGGAACCAGCCCCATCCTCCTTCCAGCCCACCTTTATGGGATTGCATTCATTGCCTCCCTCCCACGGTGGCTCCGGTGATCTCTCTGCTGGCCTCCTTGCTTACCCAGTGCCTCTGGGCTTTCAGGCTTATTTTGCCTCTTCCCCTAAGTGAGTTTGCTTTAATGGATCTGCCCTCCAGCCTTCCCCGCTATACTGTTTCCCTGTAAGGGCACCTTCATTCTGTTGGTCGCAGCCCTTCAGTCTGTGCTGGAGACTCAGCATTGTCCCTCACTGGCTCTCTTGTCTCACCTCTTTGTGCTTACAGGACCTCTCCTTGTAGAAGCCCCATTCAGTCCATGTTGACTGTGTAAAAAAATAACGAATCATCTTTTTACCCCCCAGCCACCATATTTAGCTACTTTGCCCATTACTCTCGTCAGCCTCGTCTACCTTTGACCATTGGCGACCACTGAGTTTCTAATCGCTTAGCCAGACTCCCTAATCAAGTTAGTTTTCTTTCTCTCTTAACCCCATGACTTGACCTCTCCATCTTGTTTCTCCTTGGTGAAAAATATATATCTTTTTTTTTTAAACTTTTGATTTGTGTCGGTAACATCGTGAACCAAGCTTGTGCAGTGTTCTCATACCGACCCTATGTCCAGTAGAGTTGTTCTAACTAAATACCACCTGGTCTTGCACCATCCTCACAGTGTTTTTATGTTTGAGCCCTTCGCTGCAGCCACTACGTCGGTCCATCTCATCAAGATCTTATTCATTTGCATTGACCCTCTCCTGTACCAAGCATCATGTGCTTTTCCATGGATCCTTGATGGCATAGTGGCTACAGGTTGAGTAGTTAACTGCAAAGTCAGCAGTTCAAACCACCAGCCACTCCAAGGGAGAAAGACCAGGGTTTCTATTCCAGAAAAGAGTTCCAGTCTCAGAAACCCCCGAGGCCAATCTGCTCTGTTCTACAGGGTTGTTATGAGTTGGAATCAATGTGACAGCAGTAAAATTGGATTGGGGTTTTGATTAAGATATTCTTCATCACACCAAAAAGAAACCCCAAACCCAGGTAGCAGCCCCTCATCTTTCCTTGTTCTCCCTAGCCCCTGACAACCATTAACCTACTTTTGTCTCTATGCATTTGCCTATTCTGGACATTTGGTGTACCTGGACTCATTTTATATGTGGCCTTTGGTATCTTTCTTGTTTCACTTAATGTTTTCAAATTGCATCCCTGTTATTGAATGTATTATTACTTCATTCTTTTTTCTTTCTTTTTTCTCAAATCATCATCAATGATCTCATCATCATTCTCAAAACATTTGCTTTCTACTTGACCCCTTGGTATCAGCTCCTCATTTTTCCCCCTCCCTCCCTACTCCCTACTCCCTCCCGAACCCTTGATAATTTATAAATTATTATTTTGTCATGTCTTACACTGTCCGACGTCTCCCTTCACCCACTTCATTCTTTTTTCAAATGGCTGAATAATTTTCCACCATATGGATATACCACATCTTATTTATTCTTTAATCATTAGACCATGTTGAATTATAAAGCTTTATCTTCATAAACCACATACCTTTGAAAAAATCTGAGTCTCTGTGCCTCATTACAGTCCTCTATCATACCTTCCAGTTTTGTTTTGTTATTCCCACTGCTTAGGGTATACTTCTTTTAGTATTCTCTATTAACTAGCATATACTTTTTTTTTAGCATATGCTTTTACTTTATTAGGTAATACTTTCACTCTTAGCCAAAAGGGCAAGAAGTGATACAATACTCTGTTTCTTCAAATTGTTTGAGTTCAAGGTTTATATACATAAATATCACCTTCTTCCTTGATCACAGATAACCATTTGTATCATCTCTATTACACATACTCAAATTTGATATACTATCCAATATGTTTCATTTTTTTTTAATTGTCAAAATATTGAGTGTTGTTTCTGTTCTAAGATTTCAAGCTCCTAGAGCAAGAGTCTGTCTTTTGCAGATTATCTCAAAGGCAGTAAGATAATACTTTACTAGTAGCTCTGCAGTCTAGCTGAGAAGAGAACTTCTCATTTGTTCATTTCATTAAGCATTTCTGGAATGTCTTATTGAGAAGGATTCCAAAAGACATCATGCAAAGTGTCTGATCCTATGAGATTAGAATTGAGTCTAGTTCTAAGATAAAGAATTTTAGAGAATGGGAGCCTTCGGTTTTGTTTTTCTTCCCAACATTTTATTATTGACATTTTCAAAGTTAAAATAATTAGACAGAAGCACCAAAGGTGGGGGTGGGGGGGAATCATATCATCGTGAATGAGGGTAGCGCATGATGGGGACCCAATGCCCATCTCTAGACAACTGGACATACCTTGCAGAGGGGTAGTGGGGAGGAGGTGAGTCACTCAGGGTTCAGTGTAGCAATAATGAAACTCACAACCTTCCTCTAGTTCTTAAACGCTTCCTCCCCCCAACTATCATGATCCCAATTCTACCTAGCAAACCTGGTTAGACCAGAGGATGCACAGCGGTACAGATGGGAACTGGAAACACAGGGAATCTAGGACAGATGAACCCCTCAGGACCAGCGGTGAGAGTAGCGATACCGGGAGGGAAGGGGGGATAGAAAGTGGGAATCGATCACAAGGATCTACATATAACCTCCTCTCTGGGGGATGGGCAACAGAAGGGTGGGTGAAGGGAGACGCTGGGCAGTGTAAGATAAGATAAAATAATAATTTATAAATTATTAAGGGTTCATGAGGGAGGGTGAGGGGAAAAAGGAAAATGAGGAGCTAATTCCAGGAACCCAAGCGGAAAGCGAATTTTGAGAATGATGAGGGCAACAAATGTATAAGTGTGCTTTACACAATTGATGTATGTGTGGATTGTGATGAGTTGTATGAGCCCCAATAAAATGATTTAAAATAATAATAATAATAGACAGTAAACACCTACATACTTAACATGTAGATTCTGCAATTAACATTTTGTCATACTTGCTTGATCATGATCTCTTTGTCATTCCATCATATTTTGAAATATATTTCCAAGTAAGTTGTAATTATGAATATATTTTTATTCCTAAATATTTTAGCAGACCTATTTCTATCTAAAGTTCAAATGGTTCTAGAATTTTTCTCTTTTAAGGAGCCCATGTGGTGTAATGGTTAAAGAAATCAACTACTAACCAAAAGGCTGGTGGTTCAAACCCATGAGCTACTCCACAGGAAAAAAATGTAGCAGTCTGTGTCTATAAGATTTACAGCCTTAGAAATCCAATGGGGCAGTTCTACCCTGTCCTTCCAGGTCATTTTGAGCTAGAATTGACTTGCTAGCAGAACGTTTTGTTTTTTCACTTTTAAAGAAGTTGCATACAATGATATATTCAACTCTTCTGTGTACCTTCCAGCTGTTTAGATAGATGCATTTATTCATTTAACCCAAACGCTGCCAACATGGACTATTTCCATCACTCCAGAGGGTTATCTACCCTTAGTTTTCAAAAATTGCCATTCTTAGAACCTAGAAATTCATTCTCTGCTGTTGGTATTCTAAGGTAAACTCTTTTTAAGTCGAAGTGAGTGTAGAACCAGAACTCAAATAAACTTACACCACCCCTTTTCTTCCCTAGTGAAGTAGATCCTTCCGTGTCCAGGTGTATAAAATAATCCTTTCAGTTAGATTACTGGTTGCAGATTTACTTGGCAGGCTTGGAGACCTGGAACCTCATAAAAACAAAAATATCCCTCATTGCTATCTAGTGATTCCAACTGATGCAACCCTCTAAGGAGTCTCGTGGTGTGATAGTTATGCATTGGGCTGCTAAACACGAGGTCAGCAGTTTGAAGCCACCTGTCATTCCACAGGAGCAATGAGACTTTCTACTCCTGTAAAGATTTACAGTCTTGGAAACCCACAGGGGCAGTTATACTCTGGCCTATAGGATCACTATGGAGTCTGATAGGTGACTTTAAAGAAGGTAGGACATGGGTGTATTAGGAAGATAGATTTTTGTGGTGGTTTGTAAAATGGATAGGAAAGTTGGAGGATAGGATCCTGTAAGTCAGACTCTGTTCCTATTCCCTTAGTACCTGTGCCTATCAGCCTCATACTCATTTTTCACTTGTTGTCTAACCATCTTCTTAGATAGGCTTACCTCATTCTCTAGGCTTTAACACACTGGGGCTGTAATTCTACTGTCACCTCTCTCCATATTCCCTCTTCTCCATTTTGGGTGTTCTCCCCAGCCTAAGGACTGATTTCAGAACATTTCCTCATTCTTACTGCAGCACTTTGTTTTAACAGGAGAGAATAGGGATTTTTGCACTTTGAATTTCTTTCAGATTGGAAGACCAGGCCAGATGCCAAATCATCAAAGCCAGGCATATTTGAAGCCTCCCGGCGCACAGATGATCTCTCATGTGCCATTCAAGAAGACAGCTGGGATAGTGGTAGAAAGTTACAGAGACACCAGCAAGCCTGGAAGAGACATCTGGGGCCAGATGCCTTTGTCCAGAAGAAAATAATCACACCAGAGGGAGATCTTGAGAAGAATAAATTTGGTGAAAACTCTAGATCAGGCACGGACCTGGTTACACAATTAAACATTTCCTCAGGAACAGGATCTAATGAATGTAATACTCTTGGAAGCAACTTAGAACATAATTCAGACTCACTTAATCAGAATAGTATTCTTATAAAAAAGAAGCCCTATAAATGTAATAAATGCAGAAAAGCCTTTATTCATAGATCATCACTTACCAAACATGAGAAAACTCATAAAGGAGAGACGGCTTTCCCTAATGGTACAGATCAGGGAATTTATCCTGGAAAGAAGCACCATGAATGTACTGACTGTGGGAAAACTTTCCTCTGGAAGACACAGCTCACAGAACATCAGCGAATTCACACTGGGGAGAAACCCTTTGAATGTAACGTGTGTGGGAAAGCCTTCAGGCACAGCTCGTCCTTGGGTCAGCATGAGAACGCTCATACTGGAGAGAAACCCTACCAGTGTAGTCTCTGTGGGAAAGCCTTCCAGCGCAGCTCCTCCCTCGTCCAGCACCAGAGGATTCACACTGGGGAGAAACCCTATCGGTGTAATTTGTGTGGAAGATCTTTCCGGCATGGCACATCCCTCACCCAGCACGAGATTACACATAGTGGAGAAAAACCCTTCCAGTGTAAGGAATGTGGGAAAGCCTTCAGTCGGTGCTCGTCCCTTGTCCAGCACGAGAGGACTCATACTGGAGAGAAACCTTTTGAATGTAGCATATGTGGGCGAGCTTTTGGCCAGAGCCCATCTCTTTATAAACATATGAGGATCCATAAAAGAGGCAAACCTTACCAAAGCAGTAACTACAGCATAGATTTTAAGCACAGCTCACCTCTCACTCAGGATGAAAGCCCGCTCACTGAAGTGAAATCCTATCATTGTAACGATTGTGGGAAAGACTTCAGTGACAATGCAGAGTTCACTGACCATCAGAGGGTGCACACTGGGGAGAACTATGACTGTGAACAGGCCTTTGGCCAGCAACCACATCCTCATCCAGGAGAGAAACCCTATCAATGTAATGTTTGTGGGAAAGCTTTCAAAAGGAGTACAAGTTTCATAGAGCATCACAGAATTCATACTGGAGAAAAACCCTACGAATGTAACGAATGTGGAGAAGCCTTCAGTCGGCGCTCCTCACTTACACAGCACGAGAGAACCCACACTGGAGAGAAACCCTACGAATGTATTGATTGCGGGAAAGCTTTCAGTCAAAGTTCATCCCTGATTCAGCATGAGCGAACTCACACAGGAGAGAAGCCTTATGAATGTAACGAATGTGGGCGAGCATTCCGAAAGAAAACCAACCTGCATGATCATCAGAGAATTCATACAGGAGAAAAGCCGTATGTTTGTAAGGAATGTGGGAAAAACTTCAGTCGAAGCTCGGCTCTTACAAAACACCAGAGAATTCATGCCAGAA
The DNA here is from genome assembly GCF_000313985.2 of Echinops telfairi. NCBI lineage: Eukaryota > Metazoa > Chordata > Mammalia > Afrosoricida > Tenrecidae > Echinops > Echinops telfairi. The sequence goes on from NW_022106189.1 coordinate 31,299,670, forward strand.
ATAAATCCTAGAAACCCCAAAATCAAGGAGTGCAGAACCCTTTTACTAAAATATTTTTCTTACACAGTATGACAACATTCATACTGGAGAGAAAGTGTCAGAATGTAATTATGTGTTTCTATGTTGTGTGTGAAGAAAACTGTGCCAGTAGACTTTGTGTGATTTTTCATGAAAGCCACATTCTTATATTTAATTACAGATTTTGTAAAAACAACTGCCGATGTCTTATGTAAATGGTTGGAAATGATATGCCTGTATATTGGGCATTATAAAGTTTTTGAATATATGTATGCACAGATTCTCAACTCTTGATAGCTTGACTCGTAACCTTAATTGTTTACAGCCTTTTTAGAAATAAACACCTGCAGCAATGACCAAAATTCATTTTTCAAACTGTTTACAACTGTCCCAGCTGCAAATTGGACAAAATTTACTTTGGAAACCGATCCCTGTTTCGAGATTTCAATGTTTCAAGAATTAGATCAACTAGTCCAGCCACTTTGGACAGATGAAGAAACTGAAAACCAAAGATGTGAAGTGGTTTACAGATGCAGCTTTCTAATGGCTCTGCTGGGCAGAGATGCAGCTTACCTGGACCTTTGGCCCCATGGTCTTGGCTCTGGGAAAAAGTTTTCTCGTTTTGTTTTAATCCAGAGGGGTTTATAGTAAAATTTCAAATAAATTGGATGCAGAGACACAGCATTTAATGAGCCCCCATAGGTTGAACACTTTGGGAATTAATAAAGGTACGAGGCAGCAAAACTTACGCAGTTTTGTCACAGATTTGTTTAAAGAGATTTGTTGGAAACTTATAAACCAATATGTTAACAAAGATCTTAGATGGTTGAATTTCTGGTGACTCCTTTTCCCAACTCTCATAATTGTGTACACTTTAAGCAAACAGATTTGTTTCATACAATGAAGCCCTTTTGTGTGTGTATTCTTTTCATGACTCAATTCCATGAAATAGCAACTGCCCTGAGCTTTCTGTCGTAGATCCCTCTGGAAAAAAAAAAAAAGACAAGGATATAATTTATCCCAAATTTTATGGAAAAGCATAAGACCAATTACCTGCTGCTATAAATTCTGCGTTTGATTCCGTTTGGAAAAACAGGTTATTCGTTCACATTGTACCAGAAGGATATATTTCACCATAACTTTTTTTTTTTTTAACTTGGGCCATGATGCTTTTCCATCAAGGAAGCATGACTTAACTCCTAACATCTCCCATTGGTTGTCCTAAGTGAATTTCCAGACCTTGGCAATTTACTGGCACCGACAGTGTAGACACATTTGTAAGCAACTATGTACATTGATCCCTTCCCTTTCAGACAAGAATTGTTTCACCCTTAGATAAACACATTTCCCAGTGCTAATAAAGAGTGAGGAGGAAGGGTAACATGGGTAGTGAAAATAGCTTTTCATACTAGCTTCTTTGCATGCCAGGTCACAGAATCTCTGGCCCTTCTTGTACTCAGGACACCACCAGAAAGCTCCCAAGCATTCTTTGTCATTTTTGGCAGGGAAGGTGTTCATGGGAACAAACGTAAGAGGTCTATTACCGTGAGTCCACCACCTGTAAAACACAGATCTGCCTTCACTGTTCAGAAAAAAAATTGTTTCTGATGTTCTGTGCTTGGTACCAAGTCCTTGTTTGTATTGTCTGATACACAATTTCACTGTGGGTAATTCTGTTCAGATCTTTCCCTGGATGATTGACTGGGATATGTGTTGGGAAACTCATTTTGCTGCAGTTTGTTTGGAATGATGTGATTGTAACCAAATAAGTGCTCCGAAAACAAACTACTATTGAGTCCATTCCAACTCACGGTGACCCTGTAGAACTGCCCCTGTGAGTTTCTGAGACTAATGCTTTATGGGGTTAGAAAACCCCACCATTCTCCTGAAGAGTGGCTGGTGATTTTGAACTGCTGACCCTAAGGGTCACAGCCGAATGTGTAACCACTTTAGTTCCAGAAGACCCAAAGGAGACAATTGGTTTATATGTAGACCCTGACCTAGAGCCAACTAATCAACCTCAGCACACCTTCATTGGCAAGGAGGGAGCTCAGGATGTACATGCAGTCCTCAGGAGCAGAGGACTGCCTTAGTCCCAGCAACCATGAACTGCGCAGCTTCCTGGGGCCACATGAAATCTGTCCTTCTCCCGTTTTATGTATTCTCTCAATAAATAGCCTTCTTGGTTGAATGGCAGTCAGTTTGTCTTTTTCAATTTTCAGAACTTGGATAAGATTAAGAAAAGGCCCCTCAAGGAGGATGGATTAACTGCTAAACTTCACAGCCAGGTGAGTTACTAATAGCTGCCATTTATCATAACACTGAACAACATCGTGCTAAGTGCTTTATATAACATTTCATTTCCTACAACATTCCGTTTATAGGCATGGCTGTATTTCTTTTCTGTTTGCCTGAAGTTTTTCTCCCTTTTTCTCTTTGTTGTAACAACACCTGCTTTACTGATCTCAGGAAAACTAGGGACCATTATGTAAATCAGGATGGTCCCCTAGGCTTGGCGATAGTATGTCAGGCCAAACAGAGTTCTTTGCCAGAATTTTTTCACAATATACTTGGCAAGGAAACGCCTTTATTTTGGAATTGACAGGACAGATGAAGGCCTTGAGCTGCCTGGAGCCCAATTCCTTACCAGATAATGTAGTAAGAGAGAATAAGGTATTTGTATTGCTGATCTCTGAGGTCCATACCCTTGGTCAATTTCTGAGCTCTCGCTCGGGCTCAGTAAACCCAGTATCAAACGATTTCCTCGTTTTGCCCAAGTTTATATTTCTTGCAACAGAGAGACAATACATGTTTTATAACAGAAGTAGAGACTAGAAGTCAAGTAATGTACAAGCAGATTGTGGTTTCAAACCCAGGATTCTTAAGGGCAGCTCTTAACCTAACTCACATGTCTCCAGAGCTGCATATAACTTGTCATTTGAGGAGATCAGAGGTTGAAGGGCTACAGTGGTGGGTCAGGTTGGAGACCAAGCAGAGACTAAATCATGCATGGCTTCAGAGCGCGTTTTCCAAACTAGTTCAGTAAATTGCCACTGTTACTGTTTGTAGTTGAATCAGCTCCAACTCATAGTGAGCTTACATAGAACAATGACTTTCTGCTTGGTCTTCCGTTTTCATGATCATTAATACGTTGGCTCATCTCACAGCACTGTGATGAGCAATCTTGTGTTGTGGTTCTCAGAGTGTTTATTAGCTAGTTTCCATAAGTAGATTGCCAGGTTCTTTTTTCTACTATGCTTTAGTTCAAGGAAACCTGCCCACGGTGGGGCGGGGGGGGTGACCTACTGGTATTTGAAATATACATGCATGTTAATGGATCAGGAATTCTTGGGGTGTAATGGTTATACATTGGGCTACCAGCCGCAAGGTCAGCAATTCAAACCCACTAGCTGCTCTTTGGGAGAAAGGTGAAGTGCACTACGCTGTAAAAAGTTAGTCTCAGAAACCCACAGGGACTGTTCAGCTCTGCTCGATAGTCGCTATGAGTTGGAAATGACCTAATGACAATGAGATCAGTTTTGTTTGTTTAGTTTGGTGGTGGTTTTGGCTTATTATGGAGCATAGCTTCCAGCGTCCAGTCCCTTGATGTGGGGACACTCATTGACCTATTTTTAGTATTGGTTTTTATAAGTAATGGGATACTTTTATCCTTTTACACACACACACAAAGATGTTTTCTGAAAATAATGAGATAGAATATCCAAAATGAGATTGCTGGTTCATATGTAGGACAGTGTAAGCAGGTGATTTGGCACTCATAAAACAATATGCTTGATACAAAGGTCTAAGATTAAACAGTTTTAAAATTGCAAAAGGAGAAAGCCAGCCTCCCACTCCCCTCCTCGTGGTGCCAGTTGGATCAGGAGGAGAGCTGTAGGGCAGGTGTTCTATCCACTAGAGTATTCAGTACAGGTCTGCCAGCACTAAAGAGTAAAATAGATGGGTGGGTATTAAGCATAATGCTGATGGTGATGCCCACTTTTTTTTTTTTTAATTAAAAGATCATTCTATTGGGGGCTCTTAAACAGCTCCTATAACAATCCATATTGTATCAAGGCTATTTGTACATATGTAACAATCTACATTGTATCAAGGCTATTTGTACATATGTTGCCATTATTTTCTAAGTATTTACTTTCTATTTGAGCCCTTGGTATCAACTCTTTTCCCTCCCACCCTCTTGGCCCCTTGATAAATGATCAGTTGTTACTATTATCTTACACTGACTGCTGTCTTCCCCCATGGGTCTCAGTTGTTCTTCCCCCTTGGGGGGTGTGGGTATGGGTGTGGGGACTGTGGTTATGTGTCAACCATTGCAGTCAGTTCCCCCTTCCCTGCCCTCCCCACCTTCCTCCTCCCTACCCTCCTGGTGGCACTACTCCCATTCCTGTTCCTGGATTCCATGTATCACGAGCTCTTACCTCTTTCTGTGTACATGCACCTGTCTAGCCTGCAGTGAAAGGCAGGACTGGGGTCATGATAGTGGGGGGTGAGGAAGTCTCAAGGAACCAGAGGAGTATTGTTTCATCAGTGCTTCATTGTACCCTGGTTGACTCATCCCTTCCTTGTGACCCCTTCTGCGAGGGGATGTCCCTTTATC
>NW_022106189.1:31304754-31305860 GCF_000313985.2 Echinops telfairi
TTTCCTTTTATTTACTCCTGCCCCACCATCACGCTTACCTTTCTGCCTCTTGGTAATTCCTCTCAGCTAGATTGCTGTTGCTCCAACACCACTAGAATCTCCACGTCCTCCTCACTGTTACACTTACAGACAGGTGGCCACTGCTTCGGAGATTTCTGAAGTTTGTGTGTATGTGTGTGTCCCTTGTAACAAAGTGAGAAGCTCCCTGAGGGTCCTCATGTTTCAGCCAATCAGTGATGCAGTACAAACTGAGACCCTGGAAAATGAAGAGGAAGCTAACCAAACATGAGGCCAGGGCTGATCCTGCAAACCATGCTGAACGCTCACCCTGTGTCTGGAGGTTCTGAGAGAGAGGGACAGAGGCTGGGCAGGAGCATGGGGGTTGCATCCCAGAGGATCGCCTTCGAAAACAGAAGATATACCACCTGGAGCGAAGCTCGCTGCATGGACCCAACAAGGAACTAGGCTGCCCTGCGGTGAATGAATAGGGGCCTGGAGTGCTGCTCCTAGACACACACCACCCCTCTGTTAGATCTTTCCAGGAGAGATATACCTTGGTCCTTGGCTCTGCATGAGAAAGAAGCAGTTTCAGGCCCTACAGTAAGTGGAACACAAGCCACACAGAGTCCATGGCAAGTTACTTTGCAGGACCGAAGCCCCGCTGTGCTACATTGTGTAGCAGCCGCTGGGAAAGAGTGCTGAGCAAAACCTCTGGCTTTTCAAGGGTCCTATTGGGAGGCGTGGTCGACAACACTGGTCGACCACATTGGCTGAATCAAATTTGCCTGCCTAGCTATTAGGCCAGTCCAGGTGTAGCACCACCTAGGTGTACCACCCCTTCCTGGCCAGAAGCTCCAACCTCTGAGCATGCATAATGGACGCCCCAGTCCCTATGCTAGCTACCTAACACCTCCACCTGGGGACTAATCTGCCCTCCTCAAGCAGTCATCATCCGGGTACCATTGTTTCTCACCTCTTTTCTGCTTCTCACTCGCCCAGCCCACTGGAGGAGACAGGACCGGACCTGGGAAGCCAGGGCTGGCATCTTAGGATAAGTTTGAGGTTTTGAACTGGGTTGGGTTCATTCTTAATATCCGAAATTGGGG
>NW_022106189.1:31306901-31308061 GCF_000313985.2 Echinops telfairi
TCATCTGACCTCTGGTTCTAGAGCCAGCAGCCTAGTTGAAACGTAGGAATACAATTGCCTGGGGAAGCGGAGATCAATCGGTCACAGGTACCGTTTTTCACCGCTCCGTCACACTATTCCATTCTTCTGGATGAGGATCTTCCTTGCAGGATGGCATGTCTGTGAACAGATTGTCTCTGCGCTTGCCTGGTTTCCTTTTTTAGTCTAATAACAGTGTTTTGTGTTCTTTGCATCTTCTGCACGCGGGAACCTGTGCCAAGTAAACTCACTGCCTCCTCGATTTCAACTCGCAGTGACCCTATAGGGCCTATAAGGCGGAGGAGAACCGCCCTGGGCGTTTGAGAGTTTACATCTTTAGAGGACTAGGCAGCCTCCGCTTCTCCAGCAGAACGGATGGTGGACATCAGAGCTCCTTAGGAGACACTCAAAAAGCATTTGAGAACCGAAGAAGCAGACAGTTCTTAGACTTCTTAGTGCTTTCTGTGGGGACGTGAAATATTTAATATCGCCCTTCTAGCCATAGAAGGGCTGTGACTTCCACGGAGTGATGGCGTTGTTGGGTGATTTTTGAGTTGGCTCTAACTCATAGTGACCCTGTGTACAATAGAATGAAACACTGCCCGCACCTGCGCCAGCCTCAAAATCAGTCTCATGTCTGAGCCCATCGATGGGGCCGCTGTTGATGCATCTTGTCCAGGGCTGTTTTTTCCGATGCCTCTTCACCTTACTAAGCATGATGTGCTAGTCTAAGGAGACTGGTCTCTCCTGATAACATGTCCAAAGTATGTGAGACAAAGTTTCACGATCCTTGCCTCTAAGACAGCGGTTCTCAACCTATGGGTCCTGACCCCTTTGGGGGCCCAATGACCCTTTCACAGGGGTCACCATTCGTAACAGTAGCCAAATGACAGTGATGAAGTAGCAATGAAAATAATGTTATGGTTGGGGGTCACCACAACATGAGGAATTGAATTAAAGGGTCAAGGTATTAGGAAGGTTGAGAACCACTGTTCTAAGGGGCATTCTGGCTGTACTTCTTCCAAGACAGATTTGTATGTCCTTTTGTCCATCCATGGAACTTTCAATATTCTTCGCCAAAACCATAGTTAAAATGCATTGATTTTCCCGACACAACCGCTGAAGACAAAAGCGGGTGAATA
>NW_022106189.1:31309123-31310427 GCF_000313985.2 Echinops telfairi
AAAAAAAATGCATTGATTTTTCTTCAGTCTTCCTTATTCTTCAATGCCCAACTTTCGCACCTATGATGTTTGGTGCAAGCATGCAAATAGGTATTTGTAGCTCACCAAGGGGAATGAACAGCTTGCCACTAGTGCAATTAGGTGTATTGAACCTGTGAAGGGTAAGGCTATGTGTTAACTTGGCTGGGTGGGCCATGATTTCAGTGGTTTTATAGTTATGTACAATGTGGTTATGTATAATGTAGTCATCCTCTATTTGTGGTCTGATATAGATGTCCTCATTTTTTTTTTCATCTGATGCAATCATCCTCCATATTGTGAGGTGCTGTAAAACTGTACCCGTGGTTATGGTCCTATTTGGGATTGAGTTGTCTGTTCGATAAATGAGGCCGGATTAGGGAGGCTATATCTTGAGTCACCACTTTACTAGAGGATATGACTTCTGGCACTCTCTTTACCCCAGCTACCACATTTACCACCCTTATGCACTGCCTTGCTCAAGTCAAGGGAGTATTCTTGAGGATATAGTCTGCATCCAGGATAGGAGGGGACTTCAAAAAAGCTCAGGGGAAAACGATATTGCCCTCTAATTCCATTGTTGTTCCCCCAACAAACTCTTGAAGCTGACGCATATATACGAACACTTTGGCACAGTTCCTTCTCTTGCGGTGGATCTTGTCTTAAGCTCATCATCATCTGACCTCTGGTTCTAGAGCCAGCAGCCTATCCTCTGACTTGCTCAATCTTTCACCCAGGACAAGTCCCTCTGTTCCATGTTCCCACCTGTTAGGGCAGTTGCCAGTTAATGTGTAAAGCGTTCTGCACCGTGCTAGGATCACTGGGGACAGGTGAACAGGCCTGGACTTTGGGGGTGCCTGCCTGCTCCCGGAACTCTCCAGGGCACTTTCTCCCGGCCCCCACAAACAGCTAGCAACAGTCGGGGATGCTGGGCCCCTCCTGCCTTCCGGCGGGCGCGCTGCGTGTGGGCCCCGGGGCCACCAGGGGGCGGTGCAGGACTCCAAAGAGCCGGGCTCTTGCGCTTCGCAAATCCGTGTGGGCTTTCTTCTCTCCCTCCCTCCCTCCCTCCCTTTCCTTCCTTCTTCCTTCCCAAATCAGTGTGGGCTTTCTTCTCTCTCCATCCTTCCCTCCTCTAAAGTTTAGAGTCTAATCTGTGCTGGCGTTTCGCGTGCTCAGATGGAAATCCTGAGCGCTCAGCGATCTCCAGCCACAAGTCCTGGAGCAGAGAGGAGAGATTTGTGATGGAGGCAGATCTAATGCGCTGAATAAATCCCAAACTCCGGGGG
>NW_022106189.1:31311471-31330658 GCF_000313985.2 Echinops telfairi
GGCAAGATGCATTTTTAAGGAAATGAGTTTCCATCCCACACCCCAGGCTGGAGTTGGGGTGGGGGGTCTTGTGGGGCCACCAGCCTCTGCTCTCTGAGAGCCCCTTTGTCTCTAGAGAGGGAAGAATGCAGGCAGCCTGGAGGGAGCCCTCCACCTGCACCACCATTTGGATAATAACTGGGTCTTTTCTTCCCAGGCTGGTTTTGCAGGTCCCCACCCCTTCCCGCAGGCAAAACCTCCCCTAGGTAGCCAGGAAAGGGTTGCCCAGGTCAAGGAGAGTTTAGGGGGCTCAGCAGGCCCAGAGGGCCGGCCTAGAAAGTTGGACTCTTGTGATGTTGGACCAGGAGCCTCTTTTTGCTCAAGCACCCCCACTGCCCTCCCCCCAGTCCCCCGCCCACCTTTTGGGGTTTTTCAGAGGATAGGCAACAGACTTTGTCTCTCGTACTTTGGACATGTTGTTGGGAGGGACCAGGCGATCATGCTTGGTAAAGTTAGGGGGTCAGCTAAAATGAGGAAGACCCTCAGTGAGATAGCCCACCACCACGGCTGTCATGGTGCACTCAAACGTAGCAAGGGTTGTGGATGGCACAGGACCGGGCAGGTTTGTCGCAGTGGGACTCGGCATTGCCTAAGGATACTGGGGTGCAGGCGGTTGGATGAACCATCTCAGTTCACAGCCCTCCTAATTGGTTCTTGTTCCATGCATTCACTGATTTTTATCCCCCCCCCATTCCTCCCACTGTTTACGAAATGTTCTTGAGTTGATGGGTGGTTTTGTCACATATGTCGTGTTATTTATTAATTAGTTACAGTATTACTGACTACAGAGCTCATGCTGTTTCTTATTGGGTTAGCTCATCTCCAAGGAGCTAGCTCGGGAATCATGATGTGTGTGCTTCTGAATCTCGGTGAGAGGAGACAGGGCCACTTCCTACGAGCTCTCTTGGATCACCCATTCTAGGGGGAGTCCGCAGCCCTGTTGCGGGGACCAGGAGCCCCTGGGAGCTCCGGGGAGGTCTGAGGTTTCCCACTGAGTTGGCCCCATGCCTTCAGCCTCCGCAAGCTGCAGTCTTAGTGACATTTCAACTGTAACCTCGTGAGAGACCCCAGAACCACTCAGTCAAGGGCTGTGAATGAAAGCCGAGTTCAGGACAGCTGAGAACTTTCATCCTGGCCCTCTCTGCGTTGGTGGCTTGGAAAATATGAAGAGGGGAGGGCACAGAATCAGCAGGCGACAGAGGAGTTTTGCTCACCTCCAACCTCACCCCAATCTCCCAACTCCTCCTCCTTCGGTTCCATTGCCCTCAAAGGTCCGAATACCAGCTGTGTACATCTGGGCCGTTCTCACCCTCTCTGAACTCCAGTCTCTAGCTCTGCCCTATGGGCTAAAGCTGGAAGAAGTTCAGCCATTTCCATGTACGGGGAGGGACCATGCTGGAAGCTGGCATCTGGACCAGCCACCGGGTGTGGTGGAGGCACAAGGGAAGGGGCTGGGCTTGTCATCTCCTCTGCCTGAGGTTTTGAGGGAGTGCTCAGTTCCTGGGTGTAGTTCTTGGCAGGTCTGTGGCTGGAACAGATGCTGGAAAGGAGGAGGAGACTTTGGTCCTACCCCCCCCCCCTCATTGGTACCTCTGTCCTAGGGCGAGGCTCAGAGGGGTGGCACCTGGGTGGCGTGACAGATGACAGGTGCTTTATCAAAGGCCAATACAGCTAGGTGCTGTTAGGTATTGGCAAAGTACGGCCCACCTTCATCCTCCATCTGGGTCTAGTTTGGGGTTTGTTTGTTTGTTTGTTTGTTTGTTTTCCCCAGTTTTATTAAGCTATAATTCACATAAGGATCCCTGGTGGCGTAGTGGTTATGTCTTGAGCTGATTAACCAAAAGGTCAGCAGTTCAAAATCACCAGCCACTCTGCAAGAGAAAGATGAGGCTTTCTGCGCCCATAAAGAGTTACCGTCTCAGAAACCCACAGGGGCGGTTCTACCCTGTCCTAGAGGGTCACTATAAGTCAGCATCAACTTGGGAGCAATGAGTTTTGTTCTGTTTTAATAATCACATGCAAAATTTGGTCGGTTTAAAATGTTTAATTCAATGGTTTCTAGTTTGTTCACAGAGATGTATGCTCATCCCCATAATCCAATGTAGAACATTTCCATCACCCCAGAGGGAAACTCTTACACTCTACAGCTATCACCTCCAGCTCCCTCCACACCGCCCAGCCTGGAAATGCCACTCATCCACTTTCTGTCTCTCTAGGTTTGCCTGTTCTGGTCAGTTCATCCAAATGGAATCCTACTGACCATTTGTGCCTGCTTTCTTTCACTGTGAATCATATGTTCAGAATTCACCCATGCTATAGCATGAGTCAGGACTTCATTCCTTTATATTGCCAAATAATAGGCCTCTGTGTGTGTGTGTGTGTGTGTGTGTGTGTGTGTGTGTTCCACCCTGTGTATCCGTTCATTAGGAGAGGGTAGCTATTTGGTCCTGTTCTCTACCCCACCCGCACCCACCCCTACACACATACACACCTTTTGGTTATTATAATATAGCTGCTAAAAAAATTTGGGAGCAAGTTTTTGTGTGGAATTAGGTTTTTATTTCTTTATGGTGTAGACTTAGACTATCTAAGACATCCAACTGTGTGGACTGTAGCAAACCCTGGGTAGCCTTGAGAGGAATGGGAATCCCAGAACTCTTCATTGTGCCCACGCAGAACCTGTACACAGTTCAAGAGGCAGCTGGGCAGACAGAACAAGGGAATCCGGCGTGGTTTAAAATCAGGAGAGGTGTGTGTCAGGGTTGCATCCTCACACCATGCCTATTCAGTCTTCATGCTGAGCAAGTCATCAGAGAAGCAGGATGATAAGAGGAAGAATGCAGCACCAGGATTCGAGGAAGGCTGATTGCCAACCTGTGATACACAGACAGCAGGCCCTCCGTGCAGAAAGTGAGGAGGGCTTGAAGCACTTGCTGAGGAAGATCGAGGATTTCAGCCCTCAGGATGGAGGCAACTGGATGTAAAGCAAACAGAAATCCTCACCACTGAGCCGATAGGTAAACTTCACGACAAATGGAGAAACGGGTGAAGTCCTCAAGGATTTTGCCTTGCTTGAATTGCAGTCAGGGTGCAGGGAAGCAGCAGCCAAGAGATCAGAAGACACCTGGCATGGAGTAACTGTGCTGCCTACGACCTCTGTTGAAAGGCAAGGTTACTTTGAGGTCTAAGGTGTACGTGACCCAAGCCATGGTATTTTCACTCACCTCTCGTGGGTGTGAAAGTTGGACCTTAACTATGGGAAACCAAAGAAGTATCAATGCATTTGAATGATGGTGCTGGCGAAGAATATTGACAGTACCATGGACTGCCAAGAGAACCAACTAACCTGTCTTGGAAGAAGTGCTGTCAGAATGCTCCTCAGAGACAAGGATGGTGAGACTTTGTCTCATATTTTGGAGATGTTGTCAGGAGAGACCAGTCCCTGCAGAAGGACACCGTGCTTGGTAAAAAGAGGCAGGCCCTCAAACAAGGTGGACTGATGCAGTGGCAGCATCAGTGGGCTCAGACATGAGAACAGTGGCGAGGACGGCGGGGTCGCCATGAGTCAGAGCCAGCTCAATGGTCCCTAATGACACCAGCGCAGGCGTGGAATTGTCATGTCAAACTGATCACAGGATGTGTCACTTCTTGAGGCTTGAGGGCAGACCGTCTAGAGAAACTAAGAATGTTTTCTTCCATTTTTAAATGAAGGAAAAAAATCCCGAGAAGAAAAGTAGATTGTGAAAAGGCATACAGAATTCTACTTTTGCTGTCCACGGGGAAAGCTTGAGTGGAAATCTGTGTTCATTCATTCCCATGTTGTCATGGCCGTATAGGGAAAAAATTCCTTTTGGGGTCCAGCTTTACAGAGCAAACTGGGTTTCCATTCAACAATCCACACACATCTTGTTTTGTGTTTCTGCCCCACCGTGGCAGACAGGAGGGCTGCAGAGCCTAAAACATGTACTGTGTGGCCCTTCATAGGAAATATCTGCCAGTCTCTCCCCCCACTATCATGACCTCAGTTCTACCTTACAAATCAGACTAGACCAGAGCATGTACACTGCTACAGATAAGATCTCGAAATAGGGGATTCAGGAGAGATAAACCCCTCGGGACTAATATTGAGAATAGAGGTACTAGGAGGCGAAGGGGAAGGTGGGTGGGAGAGGGAAACTGAGCACAATAATCTACATATAACCCCCTCCCAGGGAGATGGACAACAGAAAAGCGGGTGAAGGGAAACAACGGTCAGTGTACGATATGAAGGGGGGAGGGAATTATAAATTATCAAGGGTTCATGGCGGAGGATGAGCTGATGTCAAGGGCTCAAGTAGAAAGAAAATGTTTTGAAAATGATGATGGCAACCTGTGTACAAATGTGCTTGACACAATGGATGCCTGGGTGAATGGATGGGTTGTGATCAGAGCTGTAAGAGCCCGCAATAAAATGATTTTTTTTTTTAAGTATCTGCCAGTCTTGGAACTCTGTGAGGAGACTGTGGCTATGAATTATTGTTTGGGGGAGAGCCGCTTTGGGATGTGCTGCCTCTGGACTTGATGGGGACAGGACTCAGTGGCCAGCCCTTCGCCTGCGGGTCCTGACAAGAGTGAGAGCTTATCAGTGGCCCACTCTCAGGACAGAGAGCCAGCTCCCCCATGCTGAGCGGGAGGCGAGGGAGTGGCTTTGGCAGGTTCTGGGGAATCAAAGGCAGCCCCTTCCGCTTGGCTCCTATGTCCCGACTGTGAATAATGCACGGTGGGTGTTTAGAGAGCGCTCCATCTTGTCAGAGCACTTTGATCATCATTCATTAGTCAGAATCTGGCTCCGGCTGTTGCCTAATAAAACTCAATCAGAAGTGACTTTGATGTCTTCCCCCAAAGACTGGGGCTTCCACCTCCGGGCCAGAGTTCTGCCCCCTCCCATGCCTCCCTCTGCCCCTCAACCCCACCACTTCACAAAGGCCTGAAGCTTATTGTTTCCGTCAGAAGTCCAGCTTCCCGAAGGAAGGAAGGAGGGCTCAGAATTTCAAGTCTCTGCACTGCTAAGTTCTTGCCTCGTTCACAAGAAAGGTTTCAGGTGAGGGACAAAATTAAACCAGAGTCAGAGAAAAGGTTTGAACAGAAAGAGTGCGCGCATTGAAGGCGATCCTTTGGCAAAGAAGTCCAAAGGGCCCTTAGTCTTAAAGTCCTAGCAAAATGCAAAGCTGGATCTAGCAGTCTGCTAACAGTGGACCTCCCACCAGAGGCTGACTTCCTGGAGGGTCTTCTGCCATTAGCTGGCCCTCTGTAGGGTGCCTCCTCTTTCCCAGGTATGTGCATGTAATACCCCAGTTCTTCAGATGCCATGCTGTGCTGCAGACCCCAATCATGCTGTGCTGCAGACCCCAAACCCAAGAGTCTGTTGAGGCATTGTGAGAGCAATGAGAACATCCTGTTAAGGTCAGCAGTTCGAAACCGCCAGCCGCTCTGTGGTAAAAGACGGGCTTCGTTAGAATTGGAAATCCACAGGGGCACTTCTACCTTGTCCTATCAGGACACCGCGGGTCACGGGGACAACTTTTGATTTCCCGTGCGGACCCGCACCCTGGCACGCGGGGTCACTGGACAACAGCTGGCTGCCTTGGGTACACGCATTCTGAAAGGACTCTCTCATGGCTGGTGAGCATGTCAAATGATGAGGCTGCTTTCTCCAGCAATTCAACATAGAGTTACCGTCACTCTGCCCTTGAGGTGAGGCCGATTCAGAGCGACCCTATCGGACAAGGTGGAACGGCCCCTAGACTGGAGCTCCCAGGAATAGAAAGCCCCCGGTCTTTCTCCCAAGGAGCGGCTGGTGGTTTCAAAACACTGCCTTAAGGACCACAGCCTCGTGGGTAACCACTGTGTCACCAGGGCGCCTACGTCAGTGACCACACGGGTCCATACAAAACCCAGGACTCGAAAGTTGGCAGCAGCATTATTTGTCATCGCCTCCACGTAGAAAGAGACCCACGTGCCCATCAGCTGGTGACTGGATAAGCAAATCATCTCCCCATGCCCCACCTCCCCCAGACTCCCTCCCCCCACCCTCTGCCTTCACCAGCCTCCTCCCCTCTGCCTACCTGGTTGCTTTCCTCTGTTCTCTTCCCAAAGAATGGTAATTAAGTTCTTACTCTGTAATTGGCATTCCATGGCTCGCCCCTCCTCCCTGAAGTTGTCCCCCCTCCCCAGCCTGCCGGCTTGAGGGTTTCTTCTCAGCTTTGGCAGCAGAGGCTGGACTGGCAGGAGCCCAGGAAAGTCCTGGTGTTCTCAGAAGGCTGTGGCTTCTGTGTATTGAATAATCTCTCTGTGGGGGCCAGGCACTGCTGGGCCCGGCCACTTCCACAGGCTGCCTTCTTGGATCCCCAAAGCACCTGAGGCTCCCAGAGGTTAGCAGGGGAGCCAGGATTTGAACCCATTTTGAACTGGCTTCCAGTCTGCAAAAATAGACTCCGGCTTCCTCAGCTGAGCAGTATATTTATTCTGAAACACCCCCTACCACCCCACCCCCCCAATGCCAGCGCACCGGTGGCAACACAGCTGGCCACCCTCACACCTCCCTGTAGCCTCGTCCTGGGCCAGGCCCTTGTGGCGTCTCCTTCTCCAGTCCTGGAATCTGGGCTGGCCTTGCTTGGGACCATAGCACATAGCACAGGTGAAGAAGGAAGTTTCCACTGGGCCCCAGAGGCCCTGTACACTCTTGCCCAAGTCTGCCATGAAAAGCCAAAGAAGCCATCAGGAGTAGTGTGGCAGGCAGAGATGCCCCTGAGGGACAGGGACTGAGGTGGCCTGGGGGTGGGACATTCCATCTTGTTTTGTAAAGGCTGAGATACTGATCAGATAGCCAAGGGCCCCAAGGAGGTGATGGCTATTCAAGTCTTGGGGGGTGGGGGTGGGCATGAACATGGAGGAACTGGGTGAGATCCCCGAAGGGAAGGGGTGGGGGGTTTGAATCTGGGGTTTGTACACTCTCAGCTGATTGAATAGTGTCCACCCCAAATTTATGTGTCTGGCCAGCTCTGTGGGTCGAGACCCCTTTGGGGGTCAAATGACCCTTTTACAAGGTCGCCCGATTCTTAACAGTAGCAAAATGACAGTGTTGAAGTAGCAACGTATAATATAATGTTATGGTTGGGGGGTCCCCACCACAAGAGGAACTGTAATAAAGGGTCGCGGCCTGAGGAAGGCGGAGAACCACTGGTCCAGACTCAGCGTAAAGCCTGAGTTGGCAGCAGGGTCTTTGCCAACCTAACGAGTGGAGGTAAAACCATACACATCTCTTACAGGATCTGTTGCTCCGGGAATCGGATGGATACACGAGGGGACAAGGGGTGGGGGGGATGTTCTCAGAAGGGCCAGTTGTGAAGCTGTTGCAGGAACGAGGGAAAGAGGCCTGAAATCGGCCCAGGGAGGAAGGAACAGAGCGGAAAGGACAGCGCTGCTGCATGCACGCTCCTGTGTTTTCCACGGACAATCCTCGCATTTTATAAAGCCACCCTTACTCTTGCTCGGCACAGAACTTTGTGAGGCAGCTTCCTGTTAGCCTCGCTCTACAGGGGAGCCAAACTGAGGCTCAGCGAGGTTGAATCACCTGTTCAAGGTCACACAGCTGGTCTGAGAGCCACTTCAACTGGTCTTCTCCAGAGACACACTGAAGAACTAATCAAAGATTCCTCCCAATTAACTGGAGGGGGTGGAGATCAAGGAAGAAAGGGGCCCCAGATGACCAGGGCCTGTTGAACCCCACCCAGTGGCAAAGAGTTGGGAATGCTCGGTGACTTGGAGGGGAGGCTTACGCCAAAGCGGTGAATACCTAATTATGGAATTTGATGTATCAGATGGAGACCTTGCAAGCTGGTCCTGCCACTGAGCATCTGAAACCCTCCGGTAGCGTTCAGTCTCTGGCTTCCTGGCAAGTGGTGTGTTCCTGTGGGTGGCTGGGTCTTTCTGCATCAGCAACTTGCGTCCTTGCAGGAGCTCTGACTATACAGCCTGATTGATTGACCAGGCTTAAAAGGCCTGCTGTTGAATTCGAGATCTCGGGTTTGCAGCCCTCCTATAGGTCAGCAACAAGGACCAAAAAGCCTGGCATGCACTCGAGCTTATTATGCACCCGAGAAGACATTATAAACCACAAGAACGCAAGCCCAGCAGGCAGGACCAGCCGCCCAGCTCACTAGGCACGCTGTGTGCCCGTCCTCTCATCCGGCGCGATTCATAATTAAAATCGGCGGCGGGCGGGAGGGAACCGAGAACAATGTACGAACTGGCATTGGGAGGAGCTGTAAAGACCAGAGAGGTTCCACATTCTGAAGCTTCAGGACTTGAGGTGCTTGTAACCTTTCAGACAGAAGGTGCCCCTCCTTTCCACGCACTGAGACTAAGCCTACAAGGAGCCCGTGGGAACCTGGGCTACCCACGAGGCTGCAGACTCAGCCCCACTAGCTACAATGTGAGGGGGGCTGGGAGGGTCAGCAGGTGGGCAAAGAAGGCACCGAAGAAATGCAAATGGATTTTCACCCCATTGCAAGGTTACTGGGTTGCACAACTCCAGGGGGCAGCACCTGCCTTAAAACCCTACAGAGCACAGCTCTGGGGTTGCCAGGCATTGGAGCCAAGTTGATTGTGGCTTGGAGGCTCGAGGTGAATACTGTGGGCCGTCTCTCTCACCTCTCGCTCCACCATCTTCTAGTTGGAGACAGCCACAAGCTAAAGCCTATGTTTCCCAGGCTCCCTTGCAGCTAGGGTCCCAAAAGCAAATTACCGTATATACTCGTGTTTAAGTTTTTCAGCACATTTTTAATGTGGTTGGTGTGGTAAGATTAGGTGCCTCAGCTGATTTTTTTCAGGTTGGCTTATACTTGAGGATATACGGTAGGTCTCGCCAGTCAGAGGAATCACTGAAAGTTGTGAAGGGGAAAGAAAGACAGCATTTTCCTCCCTGCTCTTCCAGCTGTTGGTGCTGCCCAGGCGGTGGGAGGTCCTCCTGCAGCATATTCGGAGTTCTTTCTGCGACCTTCTGAGTATCAAGAAGCAGATGTGCCCAGAGTAGCGTTTGGGTCCCAAGTTCTAGTTGCAGCTCCAGTGGTGACTTGAGAGGTCCTGGCCTCCCTGGAGGGTTAGTTCTGTAATGACCTGGGATCTTCCCTGGAGGCCCAGGCTAACGGCAGCTCCTCTAACATGGGTAACAATTTTAGGAGCCCCTTATTCCCTCTATTAAATCTCCTCCTGCTTAAAATACCTGGAGCGCTTTCTGCTGATTGCACAGGACCCTGGTTGATACACAGAGCAGCTCCTATCAAAGTTTAAGGTGCACATAGTCGTCTTACCCAGCACTTTGCCATCCAGGACTGCGTCTCTCAGACATATGTGCACAGCAGGGAAGCATCGCACGTCCAGGAGACGCATGGAACCACTGTCCGTAGTCCAAGGAGGCTTCAGAAAATGCACAGCAACATTCTATCACCTGTTCATTCCATTTTAACAAATCATTTCATTGGGGGCTCTTACAGCTCTTATGACATTCCATACATCAATTGTATCGATCATGTGTGTATATAAGTTGCCATCATTTTCTAAACATTTACTTTCTATTTGAGTCCTTGGTGTCCCTCCTCTTCCCCCTCCCGCCCCATTCCATTTTTCCAGGAACTTTCTGAAACCCTCTCATAGTAAAACACTAGAAACACCTCAAATATTTACCAGTAGAAAACCAGCCAAGTCCACTGACATCCGTTTCAGTGGAAAGCTGTGCAGTGGTCAGAGAGAGAGTTCACCATAAGTTCTTAGAAAATAAAACCAAAAATACTCACTGCCATCGAATCGATTCTGACTCAGACGGACCCTGCAGGACCACACAGACTGCTCCCATGGCTTTTAGAAACTGGGGAGTTTCTTTAGGGGAGAGGGAGGCTCCCTCTTTCTCCCACCGGGCAGCTGGAGGTTTGGAGGTGCTGACCTTGCGGTTGGCAGCCCAAGGTGTTAACCCAGTACGTTGGCCCCCAGGGCTCTGAGATATGTGAGGGGCTTTCCGAAAGTGCCTGGGGAAGTGGAATGCCAAGAGAAGGATGTTTCCAGGAACTTTTTGAAATCCTCTCATATAAAATGAGAAAAGCAAGGTGCCCAACGGTATTAAAAGAAATGGGGGTAGAAAAGAAGGAGCTACTGTCAATGCTGAGTGTGCAGTGTCTCTGGAAGGACCCCCCAGGAGGAGAGACCTGCTTTCCTCCTGGAACCTGTGGGAAGCTTTTCATTGTTTAGCGGTGTGATGTTCTGGAAAGGAACCCTCTGTTCAGTGCAGACTGACAGCAAGGTTAACCGGAAGCGGAGGAGGTGGCGGTGGGCTTGTGTTAAGGGAGAGGGACAATTCAGAGAAGGAGGGCGGGAAGGGTCCCATGACCTGCATGCAGGATGCTATCAGTTTCACTCGATTGTACCTGTGGGAATTGTATGTTCTGCTGTGTCTATTTTCAGTGGTAACTAAATAATAATAATGTGTATGCATTGATTTTAAGTCATAATATTTTCTATTTGTGAGATAAAATTACTCTCATTCCACCCCCATCCCTTCAAGATACAAAGGCTCATGGCGAACCCTTTCTTTGCTTTTATTTCTCTTTCTCTCCCTCTCTCCTTCCCACCTCCTCTCACCTTTTTTTCTCCTCTCTCTTTCCTCTTTCTTTTCTCTCTTTCTTCCCTCTCCTCCCCGCTCTCCCCCTCTCTCTCCTCTCTCTCTCTCCTCCTTGCCTACTCCCATGAGAACCAGCTAAGGGACTGTGGCAGGGTTGGGGCTGGAGCTGACCTCTTGGAAGAGATTCTCTCTCTTGAAGCATCTGTGAAATGAGAGGGGAAATGCTAACAACTCTCCCAGCCCTGAGCCCAGAGATAGATGGGTGTCTGAGTTAGGAGGCTTTCTCATCTGCCTGCCCAGATGACTCTGCGTGAGCCCTGAAAGTTTATTGTCTGGTGGACCGTAGACCAGAAGGTTAGAGAGCAGCCCCACTGGCTGGGGTGGCCAACAGCCCACAGGGAACCAGAGCTCCAGCTCAGCTTCCCTAGAGACAAGCAGCTCCTTGTTTATTAGCTGTGTGTGCTTCTTGGGGGGAGCATGAAGCTGCTAGTCCCTGTCTCCTGAGTCTCACTCAGGTCTGTGAGCATCTGCTGCAGCCGCCCCGTGGTGCACCATGTGATGCAGGCCCAGGGCACAGCTGGCTGAACTGAAAGTAGGGCACAAACCCCAGAGGGACACCAATTCTTGGGCCAGGCTCAAGCCAATCAGGTCCTTTGTCCTGGAAAATTGGGGTCTTGAAACAAACAAACAAACAAACATATTGTTGAAAATGAGGGGGTCTGAGCAGAGACCCAAAAACCCATCTATAGACAATGGGACATCCCCTCACAGAAAGGTCACAAGGAAGGGATGAGTCAAACAGGATGCAGTATAGCACTGATGAAACACACTATCCTCTGGTTCCTTGAGGCTTCCTCACCCACCATTATCATAACTCCAGTCCTGTCTTTCACTGTGGGCTAGACCAGAACATGTATACAGGTACAGGGAAGAGCTCACAACACATGGAATCCAGGTCAGATAAACCCTTCAGGAACAGAAATGGGAGTAGCGATACCAGGAAGGTAGGGGGAAGGTGGGGAGAGGAGGGTGGAAGAAACCGTGGGGGAAGGAAGACAGCAGTCAGTGTAAAATATGAAAATAATAATTTATCAAGGGGTCTTGGGGGGGGAGGAGCTTATAGCAAGGGCTCCAATAGAAAGTTTTGATGTTTAGAAAAATAATGATGGCAACATATGTACAAATATGCTTGATATAGTTGATATATGGATGGTTATAAGAGCTGTAAGAGACCCCAATGAAAGGATCTATAAAAAATGGGGGCCTTGGTGATGAAGTCGGTTAGATGCTAGAGTGCCCTTGAACCCCAAAGTTGTATGTATGGTGTTGGAGTTGTGGAGGGGGGAAGCTGGCTGTGAAACAGAGGGCAGGGGCAGCAAGAGGTGGGAAGGAGAGGTCCCCTCGGCCCTGAGAGCACGACAGGTTCTTGGTGTTCTGATTCCAGCTCCTTAGCATCAGTGACTCCTATCCAGGTCGCCCCAGAGGATGCCAGTAAACCTGTTAACGATTCACATCTTAATGCACTTGGCCATCTCCATCATGGCTTAGATCATTCACTCTCCTCATTTCAGACTTTCTCCTCTCTCTGTACTCGAAAACACTTCCTCGCCTTGTGATCACTCCAAGCAGGGGATTTCAGTGGGTGTTCAGGAGTAACGAGGTCTTAAAAGCACACCAGCAAGACCTGCCCCAGAACAAATGCATGACCAACAACGACGGGAGCAGGAGTTCTGAGCCACCGTAATTCACACAGAACACCCCCCCACACACACACACACTTGTCCGCAGAAGCAGGCTCGGTGTGGCTGCCCCTGGCAGCTTTGTAGTCTCTGGTGCACCTGGCACACCCAGAGGGCAGACAGATGATGAAACACAAAGGTCAACATGCAAGGATGTCGAAGGCATGGCCTCTGGGTGGGACATGAACTCAGGTGTGGAGATGGGAGACTGCAGCCAAGAACCTGAGCATGTACCCCAGGACCTGACCCAGGGATTTCCCAAAGTTTCAAGAAGAGGAACTCCGGGCAAGTCAGGAGGAGCTGATCCAATCAGGCAGTTTGATCATTCGGCCATTCCCCGAGGATCGACTAAGCACCTGCTGTGTGTCGGGCACTGTGGTGGGCTCTGGAACAAATTGCTCAAAAAAACCCCTTCTTTCTTTGTGCCGATCGGGTGGGAGGAAGGACAAAGAGGACAAGAAAGGTAAAGTATCTCCTGGATGAGAAGGTGAGGGGGCTAAGGTGACAACCCAGACAGGAAGGGAGGTGGAAAGTAGCGTGTGTGGGGGGGGGCGCAGCTTTCCGAGGGAAGCCAGGGAGGCCTCACTGACTGTGGGGAAGGAGCATGATAGGTGAGGGAGCATCACGGTCAAAGGTCCTGTGGCAGGAGGAGACTTGGTAAGGTTTCAAAACAGCCAAGAAGCCAGCACAGCTGACCAGGAGCAAATGCAGGGGGGTGGGGGGGGAGTGGCACAGAAAACACGAGCAGTCATGGAGGTCAGGTCTCGTAGGATGTTGTAACCATGGCGAGGATGTCGGCTTTTGTGCTGAGATGGATGGGAAGCCTCAGGACGGTTTGGAGCAGTCATGACTTGATCTTTCTGCTGTGGGGAAAAGCAGACAGTTGGGGCAAAGGCAGAAGCAGGGAGATGGGGAGAAGACTGTCGCCCTAATCTAGGGGTTACATGATGGTGGCTTTGGAAGGGGTCACATTCTGGGTAGAGTTTAAAGACAGAGTTAACAAGATTTGCTGGATTGGGTGTGAAAGAACAAAAAGAGGTGGTGGTGGGGGAATCGCCTGGAGGCTGAGTTATCTTGACTGAGGCGAGGAAGACCATGTGGAACAGAAAGAAAACCAATTCTGGAATCACTGGGCGAGCTACAAGGGCCAACGGAGGAGGCCTCACAATCGGGCTTCCGGGGTGCTAGGGTCTGATTCAGTTCAGGAAGCAATAAATACTCCTCAAACACTGAATAAGGAGCCCTAGTGGTCGCTGGCTTAAACCCAGCAGCCACTTCACGGGAGAAAGACGTGGCAGTCGGTTCCCTTAAAGATGACAGCCTTGGAAACCCCATGAGGCAGCTCAACCCTGTCCTGCTGGGTCACTCTGTATTGGAATCAGCAACAGTGAGTTTGGGGCTGGGATGCAGAATAGGCGGTACTTTCTTGGGAACCATTTCCACTTCGTTCACACACTTGGAGTTGGTGTGAACCCACCGCTGTGTCCGTGAGCATGTGTTTTCTTTTTCTTTGTCTCTCTAAGAGATGCTCTTGGGCATTTCCAGCTGCAGAACAGTTGAACTGAACATGGGCAAAAGTTTTCCAAAAGTAAGTAATGCTTACGCACCATGTAAGAACCTGGTGGTGAGTGGGTTACACATTGGACCACAAATCTCTAGATCAGTTGTTTGACACCCCCCACCCCACCCCCAGCTGATCCTCAGGAGAAAGATGAGGCTGTCTGCTCCAGTAAAGATTGTAGCCCTGGAAACCCAAATGCCCATCAGCTAGTGAAAAGATAAGCAAGTGTGGTATATCCGCACAGTGAATTGTTACTCATCAACAAAAATAAACACTACACGTATTTATCTATATATAGAACACTATGAATAAGTTGAAAATACCATGCCAAATTAAAGAATCCAGACACAAAAGACCACCTATAGTATATTCCATTTATATGAAATGTCCTTAATTGGCAAATCTACAGACATAGATTAGTGGATGTTTAATGCTAGAAGTTTGGGGGTCCCAGGGTTTGCTTGTAGGAGGATGAAAGTATTCTAGAATTGACTGCCGTGATGGTCACACATATCAAGGGATATATGAAGGCCTTCAAAAAGTTTGTGGAAAATGGAATGAAATGATACTGGAGTTTTCCCAAAAAATTTTTGAAGGCCCCTCTTAAAAACACACACACACACACACTCACACACACACAAACCATTGAATTGGACACTTTACATGGGTGATGCATGGAATATGAATTACATCTCAATAAAGCTGCTATACAACATTTCATTATAATGATGGTTGCACAATTTCATGAATATTCTAAGTGCTTTGATGGTCTGTTTTCAATGAGTGGATTGTATGGTGCATGGATTACAGCTCAGTAAAGCTGTAATTGTTTCAAGGTTTGTTTTGGTTGGGTTTTTGAAGTGCCACAGTTTCCCTAAGGGAATTGTTACTGCAGGGCACCTCATGTGAACATGTGTCATGGCCTGGCATGGAGACCAATTGGCCCACAGATGATTCCCATCCTTTACCCTTGCCAATGCCTGGTCATGCGCTGGTCACATGGAGTGGCCAGTACTTGAGACTGGTCATGTGAGTCTACGGGGCACTTTGTAATGCCATGCTTCAGTTGACAGAGCTGATTTCTCATGGTGCATACTGCAATGGTCTAGAGCTCAGGCTCTGCAGGAAGATAGGCCTGACGGGAATCTCAGCTCTGTCTCGGGATCAGCCAGTCTCAGTTTCCTCATCTGTAAAATGGAGGTCATACTCTTTACCCCAGAGGGGGGTTCAGGGGATTGAATGAAGTACGATTTGCCCAACAGTTACCCCCGTGCCTGGAAGGAGGCAAGGGATCAGTCAGCTGTAGCCACCATCATTCATCAGGATGCTCATTCTCCCAAAACTACTGCCTACAGTCCTGGGGGCCTAGGAAGTACTTAGAACACTAAGGGATTAAGTTATAGTTTTTATAAGAGAAATGTCTATGAGACGGAATATAGTGTACAGACCCGGGCAGAAATTTTGCATCCTGTGGTTGCAAGTCATAGTAGGTGGCTTTGGCAGACGATGTATCGCTACTAGTTCCACGCCTGCAGCATATACCACAAAGCCTAACGCCCCAGGCTCTCCGTACAGCCGCTCGGCGACCCCAACGGCATCATGAATAGACATCCAAGCTTCCTGAAGCCTAGAGTAGAGCATGCCTACTGAGAAACTGCCGCCTCTGACCAGCCGCCAAGACAGGGAATGCCATTGCCCTCCAAGGCATCATCTGAGACAGGAGCTAGACAAGAAATGTGATGTGGGAAAGAATTGCAATACTTTGTCCCAGGAATGCAAAGGTGTCTCAGCCGCAGACGCTCTCTGCATGTAACCCCCCATGAGTATTTTGTTATAAGCTACCAATCATTCCTGGTTGAAGGAGAAAAACAAGATCCTTTCCATGCCTGTAGGAGGAAGTTGTGGATAACATTCAATACTCATTTAGGGTTAAGCATTCATAAACCAGGATTTGAAAGGCAATTATTTTTCTTCATAAAAATACCATATAGGTGGGGTAAGTCAACTGGGGAATGTGAAGTTCAAGATCGAGAGGTGGGGGTGGAGCAGGGAGGGAGGGGAAAAAAAACGAGGAGCTGATGCCAGGGGCTTAGGTGGAGAGCAAATCTTTTGAGAATGATGAGGGCAATGAATGTACAAATGTGCTTTACACAATTGACGTATGTGTGGATTGCGATAAGAGTTGTATGAGCCCCTAATAAAACGATTTAAAAAAAAAATCGCGAGGTCAGGTCAAGGGATTGTGTGTGGGGATTCCAAGGGGTAATCTGAGTAGATGTGATCAAAGGACACAGGATGACCCTAGGGGGTTATGAGGAAGCCATTTTAGGGAAATGGAAAAGTGCATTAATGAGAAAAGGCCGGGAAAGCTGTCTGGAGGATTGTTTCCCCCATCACAACGGCGCAATTGCACATTCTTTGAGGGTAGCAAGGACGAGGTCTGTCCTATGAGAATTTTGTTGGGAAACCTTATCACATCCACCCGCCAGCCCTGCTCGTGCCCTTCAGACTTGTCTTTGTTCCTGAAACTCCAAGAACTTTTAAAAGGAACACCATTTGCGTGCCTGGAGGAGGCTCCAATGGCCATTTTGACAGGATGTGAATCAAAGAGGACAGAATCCTCCCCGGAAAGGCTGGAGCAATGGAAACACTGACTTTAGAGATGTACAGCCCTAGACGGAGGCTCTGTCGAAAACCATGGATGTTTTGGTTTAATGAAAGCTTCTATAACTTTGTAGCCATACTTCTTTGATTTACCTCGGTACAAAAAGGACACTCGTTGTCTTTTTCCTAAATGGTGAGCAGGAAAATACTGGAAGCAAAGAAGTCAAATTCCAACTTGGGCCCGGGAGAATTCAATTCAAACTGGTGATTGATTTCTTCTGCCCTGTACTTCATCCCCACTCCCCGCCCACATCCCTGTAAATCCCTGCATTGATTTAATGAAGCATAGTAATCTTAAGCCTGGCTCCAAACTAGGACCTGACCTTCTCCAGTCAGCCCTCACACCTGGGCCTCTCACGAGCAGGTCAGTGCCCATCACTTAGCCAGCCAGGGCCTCCCGGCATGGGCCCACCCATGCCCACAAGCGACTGTTCTCCCGATCTCAGGCTTTGATCCACAACCTGCTGCAGGGACATCAGGTGGTTCCTTTCTCCCTTGTGAACATGGTGGGGTGGGGGTCGGGGCCCCCCGTCCCCCAACTCCTCAGGCAGAGGGACTGTCACTCAGCCAACAACTGAGGCAGGTGTTTGCAGAAATGGTGTCAGGGACAGGGCAGAGGACCTAGACAGAGAGTTGACCAGCGAAGGCGTTCAGGCGGCCACAGGAAGAAATGCTCGCGATCCCTAGCCATCCGAGACGTGCACATCCAAGCAATGATGAGCCACCACCTCACCCCAGCAGGGGTGGCGCGAGTTCAAAACAGCAGAACCTGACCCGTGCTGGAGGGGCCAGCCTGGAGCGCTTGGGCATGGCTGTGGGGGTTGGAAAAGCAATCCAACCACAGCAGAGAGCAGGATGGCGCTTCCTCAAACAACTGGGACTAGGAACCCTACAGGACCCAGCAGCCCCGCCCCTTGGTGCTCACCCTACAGAATTAAAGAAGAGAGCAGGAGCAGATACAGACACACCCAGGTTCCTCGCAGCACTTTCATTTTTGTATATAAGAAATAGGTTTATAGACAAGAGCAATTGAATATCGAGAAAACGTCCCAGCCCAGTCCAGATCAAGTCCATACGTCCAATATGAGCCCATATGTCTGATACCAATTTATAAAGTCCTCTTCAGACTCACGAAACACATGCAATGACGCCAATGCATGAGGATCACAGACCAGTGGACTGGAAGTCTTGTGGATCCAGTGGCGTTGTGAGCATCTCAGTGCTGGCAGGGGTCTCTACGTGGCTGCTCCGGCTCCAGAGGTCTGGTTGCATCCATGTGGCTTCTCCAGCTCCCAGGGCCTAACGCCATGAGTCTTCTCAGTCGAGCGTCTCTCAGGGAGGGAGCTGAGTGAGTGCAGCATTCTTCACAATAGCAAGAAGATGGGAACAACCTCAGTGCCCATCTCTGGAAAGACAGAGAAATCAACTTTGGTACAAGTACACCATGGAAGATTACGCAACGCTAAAGAATCGTGACAAAACGGGAACGCCTTATGACATGGAGGGGTCTGGAGGACATTAGACCCAGTGAGGTTAGTCACACCCATACAGGACGCGTATTGCAGGAGATCGCCGTTGTTTAAACATTGAGGAAAGGTTTCTGTATCGAAGGAAGCAGACTGATGGATACCAGGAGTGGGAGAGAATAGAGAGGAGGGGAGCACTAGGCTAGAGGGGAGACAGATGTGAACTTGGGTGAAGGGGAAGATCATCCACTAGGAGTGGGAGGTGGAGGGAAAGGCAGAGGGGAGGAAACCGTGTAAGCCACAGGGAAGGGGGAGAAGCTGTTTAAGTGGTTGAATGCCAACACAGGGATCTGATAGGTAGCCCCTCACTTATTTCTTTTATTTATTTTTTCCCCACCTATTTCACAATAAAAAGTTTGAAGGGAAAAGGAAAAGATATCAGGGAGGGGAATGGCAGCAAGAGAGGCACCTGCTAGAGGCAGTTTCCTGTGGTGCCAGATGCCTAGTGGAGACTTTAACAGGCTCCTTAAATTTTTAAAGACTTGTGTTGGTGATGTTTTGTTTGGATGTCATTATTTTACGGAAGAGGCCAGACAAACGGGCTTTGGTGTCCTTAACTAATGGGTATGAAGGTGTAAAAGCCACTGCTGTTGGGAAGATGGACAGAGAGAGATTAGCGGGCTGGGGCTGCGAGGACTCCAAAGAGTGGTTTGAATGTCCCGCCCCCTCCCACCCCCAAAACAGAATTGTTTCTGGAATCTCCTGCTTCTCTCATCTCTCAGCCCAGGGTGGTGGGTTGTTTTGTTTTGTTTGTTGTTTTATCCGGGGGGAGGGTGTCCTTTCTGGTTCTGATCCTGCCGCTGCTGTTAGGTGCTGTGGAAGCAGAGTTCCCGCTCACAGCGAACCTCACGGAAACCCAGTCAAACTCACTGCCATTGAGCTGTGCCGACTCAGAGGGACCCTCCGTGGGTTTTCCAAGACGATAACGATGAATAGATGCAGAAAGCCCCGTCTTTCCCTCGTGGAGTGGCTGTGGGTTTTTAAAAAAAATCATTTTATTGGGGCTC
>NW_022106189.1:31332279-31333161 GCF_000313985.2 Echinops telfairi
TCTCCCTTCATCCCTCGGGGAGCCCTGGTGGCACAGTGAATAAAGTGCTCGGCTGCTAACCAGAGCTTCCGGATGCACAACCAGCTGTCCCCGGGAGAACACTGTGGCCATCTGCTGTCATGCCAGGGGGAAGCCTGCCGGGCAGCTCTGCTTCATTCTATAGGGTCCGTATGCGTCTGATGGGCCTGACAGCAGTGGGTTTTAACATCCATCAGTCCCTTTCTCTTTGTAGTCAACAGTGTGAACCCCCAACACTATATAGCACGTCTGTCCATGCAAGTAAATTTCCTTCTCCCGTTGCCTGTTGAGTGACTGCTTTGACTTCCTCGATGGATGTCACATTTATGTCAGGATTGAAGGATCTGTTTTATTTTGAGTCCTTCAAAAGAACACTCCAGTTGGGATGTTTGAGGGGGTCTTCTAAATAACCCTTTTCTGTGCACCCTGACCTCTAAACCAACTGAGGACAAAGACACAGAACTCAGCAGATGAGACCCAACATGGCACCTCTTTACGTAGAAACCCGATCTTAAAGAATGTGGCTTAAGTCTGCAGACACATGGGCTTATTAATGCTAAACCCCGGTATTAGATAGACTTAATCAACCTTAATCTGCCCCTTGCAGGGGCATACTTTGCCTTGGGAGGAACAGAGTCTAATATGCCTTCAGTGCATACTTGTTTCCTTGCCGGAAACTTCTATATATTGAGCTGCGTGGTGGATACACTTGTGTGTATATGTGAGGGGGTATGCCCCAAAACTCAGAATTTTCCCCAAAAACTTATGTATTTAAATTTTAAAAATTCATTTTATTGGGGCTCTTACAGCTGTTATCACAATCCATACATACATCCATTATGTCAAGCACATTTGTACATATGT
>NW_022106189.1:31335646-31336939 GCF_000313985.2 Echinops telfairi
TAAATATAATTTATTTATGTCAATAAAAAAAGAACTGTTTCCCAACATGTAGGTTGGGCCTGAGGTCGTTTTGAATGACATAGAGAAAGAGGTTTCAGTTCTCTCCCAGTTCAAGAAGAAAGTCTCACTTTGATGTCAGTATGACTCTAACATCCAACACACTTAATGGTTTCCCTTTTAAACAAAGAGCTGGCCCCAAGCTCAGGTCCTAACAGGCAGCAATAGCCAGCTAGAATTTAATGACATTGTTTTGTTTTCATTTTATTGATCTTTTTTTTTTTTAAGTAGTTACCTTCTATTTATGGCCAGTGGTGTTAGGTTTCCATTTGATGTAATCGTATCATTTGCTTTTAAGTGTGAAGTTGCTTAAATTAAAATTGAGTTGTATTAAGAAAAATACGAAGTATGTAATAGCCAGGATCTAAGAATAGCTTAAAAAAGAAAAGAAGACTGTTCTTCAATAACTGAAGTTTGGAGAGCATGAGTCTAATAAATTCCGTCTTTATAACAGAAAGAAACCCTCATGTGACCTCACCCCTCCTGCAGCTGCGCTAGATTTTCTTACTCCACGTTCAACAAAACTCGAAGAAGTTGCCTATTTGTCTTTTCTCCTCCAATCTGCTCTTCAGTCTGATGAGAACTTGCTTCTGGGTTGCTTCTCCAGGGAAACTGTTCTCCCAATGACCTCAAGCGGCCCGATTCAATGGACACATCTCTGACCTCATCTTGGAGGTCCGCCCAGCAGCGTTTGATGCAGCTGACCGCTTCCTCTCTTCTCATAGGCTCCTTCTGTTGATTTCAGCCTTCGGGGTTCCCTTTACCTCTTTCATACAGTCTTCAAATGTTGGAGTGCTTCAGGACTAAGCCGATGGCTTTCGCGACATCTCTATGGAGACAGCTACAGCTGTGTCTCCAGCCCAGCGCTATCCTCTGAGCACCAGACCCCGAGAGCCCCAGCCAACTCGGCCTCTGTGATGAAGGTGTCTGCTCCCACAATCACCATCTTAGAAATCCTGTACAGGGTCACTGTGAATAGGAAACCACTCAATGACAGTGGATTTGGGTTCAGTATTACCAATACAGTAGGGGAACAAGGGCTACTTGGATTGGCATGTTTTTATATAAATAATGTGTTCCTTCTATGGCTGTTTGCCAACCGTTCTTTCCCTCCAGGGAGGTGTTTTCAGAAGGCAGCTGTGCCAATTTATAAAAACCAGGTTGCTGTAAAAATTAGCATAAGACTAGTATTTCTAAAACTACTTCTAGGGGGAAGGAGTGATTGGTAAATAAACA
>NW_022106189.1:31337599-31371270 GCF_000313985.2 Echinops telfairi
CTCACCCAAAGCCTGGTGGTGGTTCAAACCCACCAGTTGCTTCGCGAGGGAAAGATGCGGCAGCCTGATTAAGAACTTCAGAATCACCATGGAGTGGTTCTGCTCGGCCTCAGAGGGTGGGTATGAGTGGGCATTGGCTTAATGGCAATGGTTTGGTGGGTATCTCTCCAGAAAATATTTTTTAATTTAAGAGGAGGCATTTATTATTAATTCAATAACTACTCTTTAAGCACCTACTATGTGCTAGGCACTATTGTTGCAGCTGGAAATTTTTGAGCAATAGTTGTAAAAAAAAAAAAAGACAAAAATATTTTCCTTTTGAGGTTGTCATTGTACTGAAATCCCTTCCGAGTCTAGCCTGATTTTAAATGATTTTTTTCTTATTTTGAATTAGGCTTGTTTCTGACCATGGGCATTTCGCGGTTCAGAACCTTCCTCAACCCTTGATCTCCTTTTGCTCTTGTAGGTCTCCATCCTCCCTTTCACCAGTGTCATCACCTGTCCACCGGCTAGTCCGTTGCGTCCTCTTCCCTCCCTTGCCCTCACCCCTTGGCAACCTCCAACGGCTGTTTCCTTTGGTATGCAAGTCGTTGTCTTGGTTTTTACCCTATAGTAGTGATCTCATTGTATTTAGCCCTACATGATTGACTAGCGTCCCTCAGCAGGCTGTTCTCCAGGCCCATCTGTATCATGAGGTGCTTCGTGGTTTCACCGCTGGTTTTTTTAGTGTTGTATAGTATTCCATTGCTTGTATGTGCCAAAGTTTCCTTATCCTTTCTTCTACTGAAAGGCATTTCTTTGGGGGTATTTCCAACTTCTTGCGATTGTGAACAGGGCCGGGATGCACACAAGAAGAGTGCATCTGTCTGTTTGGGCTATGGCTCTTATTTCTTTAGGGTATATACCCAGTAGCGGTATTGCTGGTTTGTATGAATTTCTATTCCCAATTGTTTGAGGTAGCACCATATCACTTTCCACAAGACCTTTTAAATTTTGCTTATGGTTTGTTAGGTTCCTCTCTAGGTTCTGGGCAAGGAACCCTGGTGGTGTAGTGGGTTATGCATTGAGATGCAAACGTCAAGGTCAACGGTTTGAATCTACCAGCTGCTCTGGGGAAAAGATGAGACTGTGTGCTCTCAGAAAGATTTAATATTTTGGAAACCTGAAGGGACAGTGTGCTCTGCCCTACAGGGTCACAGTGAATCAAAATCTACTCGATGGCAGTGAGTTTGGTTTGGTTGGAGGTCCGGGGCCTTACCCAAAAATCAAACCCAAACCTACTACCATTGAGTCTCTTCTGACTCATAGCGACCCTGTACTGCAGAGTAGAACTGCTCCCTAGCGTTTCCAAGGCTATGAATCCGTACAGGAGCAGAAAGTCCCCTCCTTTATCCTTCAGAGGGGCTAGTGGATTCGAACTACTGACCTTGAATGAAGACTCAAGGCATAACCCACTATGTCACCAGAGCTCATTGATTCTAGGCTCTACCACAACTTTATTGAGTCAAAATGGAGGGAGATTGCCTGGAGATGTTTGTTTTTTATAAACACAGTCCCTGAAGTTCTCTAGAACAATCCAGAAATAAGTTACTAAGTGGATAAAGCTGTCTCCCTTTTCCTCTTGCTAAACATCGACCCATCCACCACTCAGCCACCCTGCAGACGTGTCGTGTAGCTACTGGATTTTCCAAAACAGTTCTATTAAGAAGTGGATCCAGGTGGCTCCCAGGAGAAGCAAATCCAAACATCAGAATGAGCCATAAGACCTTGAATGAGCAGGAGGTGGAGGTAGTAAAAAGTCTTTCTTGGGTGTATTCTTAACTACAGATCCTATTTTATCGTGATAGATATGGAACAACAATATTTCCATTGTAACGATTCTGAAGTGTAGAATTCAGTGACATTAATTACATTTAAAAAAAATAATTTTATTGGGAGCTTGTACAACTCTTATCACAATCCATACATCCATGTGTCAAGCACATTTGTACATTTGTTGCCATCATCATTCTCAAAACATTTGCTTTCTACTTGAGCTCTTAATATCAGCTCCTCATTTTCCCCCTCCCTTCCCACTCCCCCCGACATTAATTACATTTACATGCTATGTTTCCTTCCTTTTTCAACTCTCCAGCCAGAAACGCTGGACCCCTCAGAAAATCACTCCCCATTCCCACCCCCTCCCAGTCCCTGGTAACATCTAATCTTGTTTCTATGCATTTGCATATTATAGGGATTTCACAGAAGTGGGATCATAGAATGTGTCCTTGTGTGTCTGACTTAGTTCATGTTTAATTAGCATAACACTTTCCAGGCTTATTCATGTCATAGCATATATCAGAACTTTATTTCCCTTTGTGATTGAATCATATTGCACTGTGTGTGTGTGTGTCAAATTTTGTTTATCCATCTGTTAGTGAGCACTTGGGTTATTTCCACCCCATTGTGGAAATGATGCCATTACGAATGATGCTGCAATGAACACTAGGGTGCAAATCTATGTTTGAGCCCCTGCTTCTCAGTCTTGACATACATCTAGGAATGGAATGGCTAGGTCAGATAGGGGGCCCTGGAGAGAAGGGGGTTTCTACTCCCATGAACGGTTACAGTCTCAGAAACTCACAAGAGCACTTCTACCCTGTCTTATAAGGTTGCTGTGTGTCGGCACCAACTTGATAGCAGTGAGTTCAGATCAGTATTGGCTATTTGCGTGTCTCTTTTGGAGCAATAGAGGAGCCCTGGGGAGGGAGTGGATACATATTGGGCTGCTAACCTCAAGGTCAGCAGTTTGAAACCACCAGCCGCTCCACGGGAGAAAGATGAGGTTTTCTACTCCCATAAACAGTTACAGTCTCAGAAACCCAGGGGGCACTTCTATGCTGCCCTATAGGGTCGCCAAGCATCAGAACTGACTCAATGGCAGTGGGTTGGGGTTTGGTTTAGAGAAATATCGATTCAAGCCCTTTGCCTATTTTCAATTGAGCTCATTGCTTTTTGTTGTTGAGATCTTGGGCTGGAGTTTTGTCCAAGTTCTGCCACCAAACTTGCTGTGGGACTGTGGCCTGGTCACATTCCTCATGGTCCTCATTACCTCATCTCAAGGTCCTCATCTCAAGGTCCTCATTACCCAAATGAGGTCGGGATCTACCCAATACCAGTTCACGGAACAGAGCTGGCTGACTTGGCTGCATCAGAGCCACCTGGGGATGATGGGACATTTGGCAACACTTAGGAGTGATGGCTGTACAATATGATAAATGTAATTAATATCACTAAATTATACACCTGAAAAATGTTGAATTGGCCAGTCACCTGGGGAGTATATTAAGCATCCAATTCCAGGGCCCTGTGAACTGGAGAGTCTGACTCAGTAGGTCTAGGATGGCGTCTGAGATAGTTAAGGTTTATTGTGCCAACTTGGCCAATAAACAAATGGGATTAATTAAAGAGGGTAGAGATAAATGGGTTGGTGAGCCTCACCTTTCTAGTTCTCGGGTCTCTTGCTTTCTGATGGTCGGACCAGGGTGCAGCTGCCTTAGCCAGTTCCCTGCTTCAGCTGACAAGGCTCACTTCCTGCAAGACCGTCCCTGAGGAGAAGCCACATGGACCTACCCTGATGCAGCCCTGGGTGCTGGAGCACCGGTGTGGAGGCCACTGCCAGCCCTGAGATGCTTACACACTCACTGATTCGGCTTTCCTCCTGCAGTCGGCATCATTGTGTGTGTTTTGTGAGATGGAGGAGGACTTTGTAGATCAGTATCGGACACATGGGCTAATGTTAGACTTATAAGGCTTGGACAGGACTGGGTTGGGATGCTTTCTTTTTGTTTCCCTAGTTTACTCAGACTAACACAGCGTCACCTCCATTTATTTTTTTTTAGGAAGCTTTCTGGTTGATTTCCGGTATGCATCCAGATTTTGGATCTCACTGGGCTGGAGCAAGCTCTCTCTGCCTTAGTTTCACATCTGTAAAATGAAATCATTCTTCAGATGAGAGGGTTAAGTAAGTTAATTTATATCATTAACTTAGGACATTGCCTAATCGGCACTTAGGACAATGCCTGATGCATAGTCAATGCTTGTGTGTGTATGCAAGGTATAGCAGTCAGGGTCTAATCAGCGAGGGAGAAACCACTGTGAGTATTTACATTGGGAGAATTTAATACAAGGGGATGGAGAAGCTGAGAAGTCAAACACAACAGTGACATAACCTAGCATTCAGGCAGCAGGAAGCCATCTAACCCTGGGCAGGAGAAGAAGGAAAAGATGGTGTCACTGAAGCCCAGAGTCTGGGATCACCTGGCAGAACCTGCCCCCACAGCAAGGGCTGTAGCTGTAGACAAGACACAGCCACTGCTAAGACACTGCCTGCTGAGGCAGGAGGCAGAATACCCTGGCTTTCCCCTTTTCTCCTGCCCTCCAGACGCCCATCAGGGCACCCTATTGGCTGAACCCAGCAGGAAGTTGTCTTTCATGACAGCCTGGGGAACTGTCACCCCGGCTTCACAAGGGGCAGATGAAGACTGGAGGGGAAGGCAGATCATTCTTGGTTACTATTACCTTTTTCCCCCTTCGTTCTTTTTGGCCCCAAAGTTCTTAGAGTTTCTGAACATTGGCCAACTACTAGGACTCAGGGCTTCATGAGTGCTTATTGATTAATCGATGCCTCCCCCTTAACGGACACACACGCGCAAATGCTTGGCTTCTGATCTCTGGAAACTGACAGCTCCATACCGTCGCAAAAAAAAATAATCCTGGGGCTGAAGCCAGCCCCGCCCCGAGATTCAGGGAAGAGTCAGGCATTCGGGTTGAGGATCAGCTGCCTCAGCACCTTGAAGCATTCAGAAGAGATGACTCGGGAGGTCTGACCCGTAGAATCACAGATGAAAAGAGCATCCCAGAAGCCCAGGAAGAGACTCACGGAGAGGAAGACTGTGGGATCCTTCCTATAGAGCACTAGGAGGGGAGCCAGACGGTGAGTCAAAAAAAAAGGGGGGGCCAGGAAACAGTGCCTCACCCAGGTTTTAGGTTACTTCCTAGAAAAGCCCAGGGCCCACAGGAATTGGGAACCACCCCTTGTCTCCAGGACACCTCCCTGAAACATGTTCCCTGGGAGGGGCGCTCTGGAGACTTTGCTACCAAAAATGGGCAGAGGAGCCCTTTCTGAATGGTTCCAGGTTCCCGGAGGACTCAGTATTTAACCTTGGACTAGAGGCAAGTGTATTTATTCTTAAGAGGTTCTTAAGAGGAAAGAGCTGATATTATGGCGTTCTTCCCACTGTCCCCCTAACCTGCTTCCTGAATTTATTCTTCCAGCAAATATTTACGGACAGCAGATTTCCAGCAGATTCAGGAAACGTGCTTGGGAGCGAGACAAAGCTGGGCTAGCACCCTGGCTCTTCCTCTGCCGAGGCCGTGTGGCCTTGGGCTGGGGCTGTCACCTCAGTCTCCTCATCTATGAAATGGGACTAAGAAAGGTCTCATCGAGTTGCAAGTAAGATCATGCATGACAGTACTGAACACAGCGCGTGTCCCAGTGAGCCCTCAGAGGCGGTAGTGAAACATCTTACATTAACTTCTTGCTAAACCCAAACCCTTTGCTCTTGAATAGGTTCACTTTACACCAGAGAGGCTTCAAGATGTTTGTGGACAAATCCCATTGGCTTTTCATTCCGTTTTCCCACGAACTTTCTGAAGCCCCACTCGCTCCGCTTATTTGGATGTCACCTTGCAAAACCCTTCCCCCACGTTAACTCATTCGATCTCCTAACAACTGCACCAGGTGGGTCATGGAACTAACATTGATTTTGCTTCTCCAGTGCATCTAGCAACCTTGCCAGATCCTCAACAGTTATTATCTTTATTGATTTCATTCATTCAATAAATATTTGAGTATCTCTTATCTGCCTGACTTGTCTCTGCACGAATCCCCACGAGTGAGCAAAGCAACTAAAACCCACTAAAACCCACACCCAATGGGCAAAGGAGACCCTAAATGCAAAGTGATGAATGCTTGAGTTCACATCGCTCTAAAGTGCTGGAAGCCTAAGAGGAAGGAATGAGTATGCTTGTCCCATTTTAGAGACGAGGACACTGAGACGGGAGAGGGGGGAGGGTGGTGGACGACTGAAAGTCACTCGTCCAAGGTCAGAAAGAATTGGATTCAAGCTTTGGTGTGATTCCAGAGTCGTTGCTCTAGTTATCATCTTATGATGCTGCTTTTAAATATAAATAACTATACACATACATATTAATAAATGAGGTTGAGATAAATGCTAAGGAAAAAAACAAACAAGGGATGTCCCCGCCGACCAAGCAGTTTGCTCCTGTACAGATGACAGCCTGGAAGCCCTATGGGGTCCTCCGACTCTGTCCTATGGGGTCACAGAGACAAAGTGATCTGGAAGGCTTGTAGCAACAACAGGGGGGCTGGAGGGTGGTCATGCAGTGCTCTGTGCAGGGTGATCAGAGAAGGCCTTTCTGAGCAGCACGTTTGAGCAGAGGCCTGAAGGAAGCAAGAGAGAGAGGCGGGCAGACCTGGGGGAAGTCACAAGCCAGTGCAGGACCATCCCTGGTGTGGTGGAGGAACTGCAGGGAGGCCAGTCTGGGAGAGGCAGAGTGAGTAAGTGGCAGAGGCAGAGGATGAGATCAGAGGACGAAAGAATGGGTCACCTCTCGCACTCGGAAGACTCAAAAGACCGTGGGAGGAGCTTGTTTGTGGGGGAAGGCTTTGGAGTTCAGTCTGGGATAATTCTCGCCATCATTCATCAAGTAGGAAGTATTAGCTCCATTAGTCTTAGAGGGGTCAAAGGGATTGTTCCAGGTTCCTTTAGCAGTTCTTTATGAGAGAGAAGATTCAAACTCAGGTCTACTGGACCCCAATTTCAGTGCTGGGACTTTTCCCAGAGTGGGTGCTGGAGGGAAGTCTGAAATCGTTAATAGTCTGATAGTGCTGATCCCTGACCCCCAAGGAGCTCCCAAGGAGGAAGGCAAGGGCTAGTAGAGGGTGAAGCAGAAAAGACAGCTAGAGGAAAGTACGGGTGCCAGAGATTTGAGACAGCAGCAAGTAGCATAAATGTGAGTGTGGCGTGCAGACAAGCACAGAGAAGGCACAATTCTTGGTGAAGGAGCGGAAAAAGGGTGATAACAGGCCCAGTCTTACTTGGGGGGGGGGGGTGTCAGAGACAGTATGACCTGCCAAAGAAGGCCAGGATCTGGTAGAGATGGAAAGGTCCCAGGTACGCCGGGTTCTACTAGCTGGACAAGTCTCTCACCTCCAGCATGTACGCGTTCCCACTGTGACAAATGTATAGCCACATGCCAACAGTCTCCCCTCAGCTGGCATTTCCAACCCCAGCTTCCTCAGTGGGCCACTACTGAAACCCCCTGCCAATGAGCCCATCCCATCTCATAGTGACCCGATAGTACAGAGTTGAGCTGCTCCTTAGGGTTTCCAAGGCAGTGACTTTACAGGAGCATGAGCTGGTGCCGTTTGGACCTTGAAGTTAGCAGCCAGGGCTCCTTGGATCACTATTGGGCACCTCTAAACATAATCGCCACTGGAATTCCTGCTCTTCCCCACAAGCCAAACTTTCTCTACTTGCGGTTGAATTTCTAAGAAGTAGCTCCCGAGACAAGGAAACATGGAAGAGGAACTGGTACAGGAGTGGGAGAAGTGGGATAAAGGACAAGAAGCCAAATAGTAGTGGCATTTCGAGTGATGGATGTTGCACAGAAGGAGATGCTGTCTGATCCTGGCGGGGAACTCGGGAGTGTGAATTATACCTGACAGTTGCCTCCCTGCAGAGAAGGTGGCTGAGCGCTCCCACTCCCGTGTCAGTACTGATGCCAGTTCTAAGGACTGGGGAACCAAAGTCTTGGGGTCCTCCTTTCCAAGGTGAAGAGATCCAGACACCAGAGGGCAGACCTCTGAAGATGCTGCAGAAAGCTGTTAGAAGCATCATCATATAGGAAGCCAGGAGAGGGCTGCTCAGAAATCTTCAAAGGGCCATGAGGGGATGTGAGCAGGGCCCTGACAATGCCCACTCCATCTTCCCCATCTCAGACAGTGGCACTGCCATCTTGCTAGAGGACCAACCCTCAAGATAGGAGCACAGCTGCAAGAGCACAGGGAAACAACAGCAAAAGCTCCCCCCATGGGTCTCTGACCTTCATGTTCTGCAGATGCCGCCCAGAAACCCAACCAGAAGGCCGAGGCAAGGAAGCCCCCACAGTGGGGCAGGTGAAGCCATCATTAACTCTCTCTCTTCACATCCCACATCTGAGCCCCGAAGCGGATCTTTGGCTATCTTCAAATAGACCCAGAGTCCAATCACTTCACAGCACCCTCCAGACCTTTTGTCTGGGTGACTTCCATAGAACCCACTGACCTCCTAGTTCTGTCCTCATCCCCAATTCTGTTCTCAACCCCATCCTCTGCTCAACACCTTCCCTCCCACTCAGAGTAAAAGCCAACGTTTTCACAATGGCCTAGGCAGCTCCAAGACACTAGCTCCCCAACTCTCTGACTCATTTCCGACTCCATTCACACTTCTTCTGGTCCCAAGTAAGCTATTGCCCCAAGGCCTTTGCACTGGCAGTTTTCTCTTCCTGGAACAATTTTCTCCCAGGTGTGCTTAGCCATGGATGGCTCCTTGCTCAAAAAGTACCTTCCATACCCACTTGTCAACCCATCACCTGGGCTTCCTTGCCTGCAGTCTGAAACAACAGACAATGGGAGGGAGGTGCTG
Source organism: Echinops telfairi (assembly GCF_000313985.2). Taxonomy (NCBI): domain Eukaryota; kingdom Metazoa; phylum Chordata; class Mammalia; order Afrosoricida; family Tenrecidae; genus Echinops; species Echinops telfairi. Next base: position 31,346,350 of record NW_022106189.1, read on the forward strand.
CCAGGGGATGGAAGGGGTGGGAAGAGAGATGGGGGGACCTCACCTCTGTGCTGCCTTCAAGCCACTCAGAGCAGTGGCTGTGTTCCTCCTGCTGACCACAGCTGTCCTGGAGAGGGCTGGACCTGCCCTCCTGCTCCCAATGGCTTCCAGTAGCATCCTTTCTACCCTATGCCCATCAGGCCTGGAAGGGGTAACCTTTCCCTGCAGCTGCTGGTCTCTGGTACCTCAGGACCATCCCTGCCTGCCCGTTCCTTGCCCCTGCCTCCAGCCCCTTCATTAGAGACTGGACCCCACTGGATTCGGTTTCCTGCTAAATCCTCATGGGATCACCTTGCTGACATCCTATTTACAGTTTCCAATCACACATTGTGCCTGGGACCCCCACCCCCACCTCATTGCCCGTTTGTGCATGTCACCTTCACACACACTCCAGCAGTCCTCAGACTCCCCGCAGGGCAGGGCTACAAAGTCAGTGAGTGCTCAAGTTCGCAGCATGAAGTGGTAGAGTACTTGCATGTAGCCCATGCAATCCCCCACTAGGTCAAACCACCTCTAGATTACCATGAGACCCTACACGAAGTGAACGCTGTGTACATAGCGCTGTCCCCTCCCTCAGCCCTGGAGGGGTTGCGTTGACTACTTCATTTCCCCCTCCCCCAGTACTTTCTGTCTGTGGTTGGTTGAATGCAGAGATGCTGAACCAGAACCTCAGGATTGGGGGACCAAATATATCTTCTTTAGCTTGATAAACATATAGCTAGCTAGCTAGGAATATGAAATCGTTTTTCTCTACAACACACGTTCCAAATGCTAAGCTCAGTCGGGGGTACACAGCTTGTGCCCAAATATTGGTTAGGTCCTCAGTTTCCCACAATAGCTCATTTGACCACCTCCTTGCCCTGGTGAGCGATTTCCGGAATGAGATGACCAAGGGTGTAGGGATATTTATCTGTTTTGTTCACTGGAATAGCCCCTCTGCTCGGGACAGTGCTTGGCACCTGGCAGGCTATTATCGGTCATCATTTGCTGAATGAATGAAGGAACGAATGAACCACCTGCAGGGGAGCCGCACAGAAAACATCCCTGCGGTCCCAGGGGCAAGTAAAAGAGCTGACTCTCCAGTCGTTGCTCATCTCCCCGCCCCCGCCCGGAATGCTGAGTGCCCAGGAAGGAGGCGGAAATGAGCGCGCTCCACGACCCTCCAGCCGAGTGTTTACTTAATTAGAGCCAGTATCCAGAGGCTCATTTGTGTTTAACCGTCCGCCTAATGCTGCATCTGGCTCTGGGCGGGCGCAGGGGAACCTGCCAGGCGGGGAGAGGCCCTGACACCCTATGGCGTCTGCGGCCCGCGCCACGCCTCGCCCCCGCGCAGCCATTCTTTGCCCCTCGGGCACCGATGGTGCTCCTGATTGGAGCGCCAGGCTGGCAAGGAGCGCGGAGACGCGGAAACCAGCGAGCTGCCGCCGGGCTTTTCCTGCGCGTCGTCCGCGCCCTTCTTCCCCAGCTGTGGGTACCACCGGCCGGATAACGGAGCGCTCCCGTGATGCCAGATGCCAATTGCTCGCCGCATCCTCAGCCGTGAAATTGAAGGATTACAGCATTTCCTAGTCATTATAGTTGGGGAGTGTGGGGAGTGCTAGGAAGGAGAGAAAGGGCTCAAAAGGCGAAGGAGAAGGTCAAATGAGCTGGATCCCAGAGCGGTAAGGCCAGCCAGCATTGGGGCACTAGCTGTGCGCTGGTATGGAGTTTAACGTTTAGAACGTGCTGTGTTAAGGTATTTAATCCACAGTTATATGTATTAACTAGTTTGACCCTAGTACTTGATAGGGGGTGTACTTGGCAGCACAACAGCTGGGCGCTCTAGGATCCACTAGCTGCCATTAGCTACCCCAGTAGGAGAGGATAGATCTGCCTCTGTGAGTTTTTAAGACTATCACCTAATGGGAAAAGAAAATCTCATCTTTCCCCGCCTGAGCAGATGGTGGTTTCGAACTGCAGACCTTGCAGTGAGCAGCCCAACGGATCCAGTACTTAGTTGAAATGGTTGGTGGTTAGAACCCACCCAAGGCTTCTCAGAAGAACAGACCTGGCAATTTGTTTCTGAAAGGCCACAGCTTTCAAAGCTGCTTGTAGTTCCATTCTGAGCAAGCGAGTGGACTGCCTAAGTTGGGAGCCCACTAACAATACGTTAGGCTCTAAAGTGGTTGGAAGCCTTCCTAATGCCGCGACCGTTGAATACAGTTCCTTATGTTGTGGTGACCGCCCCAACCATAAAATTATTTTCATTTCTACTTCATCACTGTCATTTTGCTACTGTGATGAATAGGGGGATCCTGTGAAAGGATCATTCGACAACCCCCCAAAGGGGTGAAGACCCACAGGTTGAGAACTGCTGAGGGTGTGATCGATCATAGCCCCATTTGACAGCCTGCAAAACGGGCCCAGAGGGGTCATTTCACTTGCTTGAGGTCACACAGCACTAGTAAGTGGTGGGACCTAGGTTTGAACCCAGGTACCTGGTGAGGCCCCAGAGCCAGTCCTTAGCTAGAGAGAGGACTGGCCCTGTGGGTCCACATGCCACTAGGCAGCGGTCGCTGTTTAGTCATAAGTCTGTAATGGGAAAGAGGGGCGATTCCCAGGTTAGACCAAAGAATCTATTATTAGTAACTCCAATCTTCAAATCCTTGAATCTGAGCTGCGCAACATGAATTCTCCAAGCAGCTGGGAGTGGAGGTAGGGAGCCTAGGGAAAAGGGCTGGTGGAGGGCCAGCTCCGTGGGAAAGGGCTCACAGCGTAGGGTGGTTGTAGCTCAGGGCAGTTTTTAAGCCAGGACCCACTCTTAGGCCCCTAAAAGGAAAGTGCTTCTGATCTAGAATCGCTGAAAGAGGTCTCTGATCCCAGCTCCACCTCTTATCTTGCAGAAAGAGGGTAGGGGGGATGTTTTGGAAGAGAATCCTAGGATCTGTTTTCACAGCTAGCAGTGTTTGACATCTATTAAATCAGCTGCATTAAAAAAAAAAGTCTTTATTTACGTTTTACTTAACTTCGACTATGGGGTGTGATTTCTATTGTAGGGTGAGGGATGCTGGAGGCCTGGGGCTGAGGGTGAGACTTCATGAACTCCCTTGTCACATCATTAGAGACCAGTTCTTGGAGAATGACGTCCATCATGCTTGGTTAAGTGGGGTGCAGAGAAAAAGGGGAAAGCCCTGGACGAGATGGAGTGGCCATTTGTGAGAATGGCGCAGGACACAGCAGTGCCTCTCGGTTGTGCGTGTAGAAACCGACTGGATGGTACCCAGACACCATCAGCACTCCCCCTACCGCACATTCTTTGATGTCACCACTGCTTCCAGACTCAGGAAACTAGGATGAATTCTGTCTCTCACAGCCTCCGTTTGCGCGGCTGTGAAATGGGAGCGCCCAGGCGAGGCTCCCACAGGTTGGAGAGCTTTGTGGTAAACGCTACCGCTGTGCCTCAGGGACTCGCTGCCAAGTTTAAACCCTGGGGCACTAGGGAAGGGCCTGCGTGGGAGGTGGAAGAAGAAGCAGAGAGCAGCCTCCAGTCTGCGCCCTGGACCGGGGCTGGGGCGGGCTGGCTGGCCCCCATCATCCAAGCGTTGTGTCTCAGATCGCCTCCGGGGAGCTTAAAACTGGCCTTCCCCCGCCCTCCCCCTAGTTAGCTTTGCGTGCGGCTCCGGTCATCGCTCCAAGGCACGCACACCTGGTTCTTTACGCGCTGCCGAAGTCACGGAGTGGCTTTGGTTTTTCTCGAACTCAGAACCTAGACGTGCGCTGAGCCCAGCTCCAGGAAGTCGGGGGAACGCTAGAAGACGCCAGGCCGAGCCAGAGGGGCTCCGGGAGCGCCTCGACCGCGCCGGCCACGGCTCCACCTGCGAGGGGGCGGGGCCTCGCGGCGCCGGGCCAATCAGCACCTGCCTGCGCTCACCTGGCCGCCGCCCCCTCGCCTCGACGAGCGGCGGGGCTCGCCGGGCAGCCGAGAGCTAACCGCGCACTAGCTCGCGCCCGAGGCCGCCTCTTCGGTCTCTCTCCAGCCATGGGGGTTCCTCGGGGGCCTCTGACGTCCCTCCTCTTCCTTGTGGGTCTCGTCCAGGTACTCCGCTGCCTTGCCTTACCCCGGCCGGGGCGGCTCCCTGGAGGGCGGGTGGGGTCAGCCGGCAGCCTCCGCGTCGGGGAGAGAGTGGGGCTGGGCGCCTGCGGGCGGAGGTGGTTTCGCGAGGCTCGGTCCGGGCTCCCCGGGCGGGTCGGGCTGTGCGGGACTGGGACCGCCTGTGTGCAGCGTTCCTCTCCCTCTCTCCCCCGGGTGCAGGTTTGCTGGCCGTGGCGGGCGGCCGCGGGGCCGTGCCGGGCAGGCTTCGGGGAGGCAGGACTGACCTTGGAGGCCAGAGGCGCGGAGCTGGAGCCCGGCCAGGCGCCGGGGAAAGGTGAGACCCTCAGGGAGCCCGCCGGAGGGGTGCGGCGGGGCTGGGGGGCCGCTCCGGTGTGGCCGAGGAGAAGGGCGTCCCGGCGGGACCGGGAGGCTTCTGGGACCACAGAGAAGCCCGGGGAGGCGCTTAGAGCCTTGGGGGTCGCCCGCTGACAGAAGGCTGGAGAGGTTAGCTCCTGGTGCCATCTAGTCCCTGCTTGGCCCCCACAGTCGCTGCTAACCTGGAGCCCCCTCCTTTGGGGTGCGGGGCAACTGTTCTCCTCACCCAGTCCTGAAGTGGGAAGCTCCCCCGGCTGGCCCCGGCCGAGGAATGCGCCGTCCACATTCCTCCTCTCACCCCCGCGCAGGTGTGGGATGAGCTGTGCCCGGCAGCCCCCCTTCGCCCCTCTCAGGCCCCCTTTGTGAACTGCGCTTTGTGAGTCCGACAGACAGACGGGGTCTGTTTCTCTTCTCTGCGCTCCCCGCCTCCGCCCCCTTCCTCCCCAGCAGCTGGAATGCACTCTTAACCCTGCTCCTCCCGAAGGGCTTGCACCCCTGCAGCCTGCCAGGGAACGGGGTCCGGAACACCTGTGCTGGGGCCATCATGCACGAGGGGAGGGACACCACCATCCCCACGGTCTTGGGGTTGGGGTGTTAGACCACTTAGCCTTGAGAGTGACTCTGGCCTCTGTAGGGCGTTGGGTGGGCGATCAAAGCACTTTTTTGATCTCCCAGTTTTTAGCCAACCCCCCAACAACACCCCCCCGCCCCCGCGCCCCCCCCCTTCAAACACTGGAGAGTGGGGTGGGGGGCAGGGGTGGGGGTGGGGGGGGTGGCACTGGGTGCAGAGAATCATTGTAGTAAGAGACTAGGCAGCTGCCCACTAGTGGGGAGGGGGGAGGGGCCTGGCTTTTCTTCCAGAAGGGAAGATGGGATCAAACCCACCTTTGAGAACTTGCTGGGACCTTTTTCTGGGAAGAGAATCCATCAGTAGTTGAATCTAGCTTTCAAAACAAGAACTGCCACCCCCAGTATTCCTACACCAGCACCACCTCCACTACCCCACCAGGGCCATTCATCATGCTTGAATATGGGGCACTCTATGATAAGGGTGCTTCTTTTTTCCCTCCAAGAGGATTGGAGGGAAGCCTTGAGTCTGTGGAAGCCCTTTCCCTCCCTTTCCCTTTATAACTCTACAGGTTGACAAAACAATTAACACCCAGACTGGGCCAGGCTTCTTAAACCCTCAGCTGGAGAGAGCTGAGGAGAGGCATGAAGAGCCCATGGCTCATAAACTTCAAATTTTTGCGTATGGGTTTATGACTGGCTGGCTAACAAACTGCAACTCAGCCAACCTGTAAAAATGTTAACTCGGGCAGGGCCCCAAATCCCGTTCCGGCTTCCCGTGGAAGCTTTACTGCTTGCTCACCAGCCCTCTGCCAAATCTATACCCCACCCCACACCCCCTCTAACCACCATTGTCAAGTTCTCTGACGCCAGTCTCCAAAAGCAGGCTGTGGCTTTGAGTGTTGTCCGGGGCCTTATCTTTCTTACTGAAGCAAGAAATATCAGATTAGCTGTCACTTCTCGAGGCTTGAGGTGGTTGTGGGGAAGCGGTGCTCAGGTTTCCCATTTCACGGTTGGGTTGGCCGGTGCTTCCTGGTGACGTCAGGGGTGTTTCACTTTTTGAGGCATTTCAGTGTTCTCGGGTGTCTGGTTCATGGTGGTGAGAACGGCGTCTTCCATGAGGGGAGCACACCTGGCTTAAGAGACAAAGAGTGTGTTAATGAGCCTGGAGTTGCCTGAAAAAAAATCACTTCCTGGGGAACAGGCTGCCACCTTTTTCTTTCTCTCTTCTAAGAAAAGGTGGGGGTGGGGGGGGGAAATAAATTTAAAAATTAAATAAAAGAAAAGGTGAGTTGCTGGGCCCGCCCCGTTAGCTCTACATTTATTGGACCTCTCCAACAATACTAAATAGTCCTATTTCTCTCACACAGTGGCTACCACTATGGGCTCAAATAGAACCGACATTGTGGGGATGGCACAGGGCCAGCCAGGAGCCTTTTGTTCTGCATAGGGTCACTGTGAGTCCACACGAACTTGAGGACAGCACCATTGCCTCCACTGGTCCTTAGCTTTAGACTCCTCTCTACCTCCATCCTCTCAAACCCTGGCTCCCCATCTACAACAGCAGCCTCAGCCTAGATTGTTGAAAGACATGTCCTCAGGGCATGTACGAACGCTCAAATTTGGCCTCGCAGACAAGAGTTTCCATCTTGCCAAGGAACAATTTCCCTTGTTTGCCTCTGGGTTACGAATATCACGGGTGCCTATGAAGTTGAGCTCAAAGAAATTATCTGATATAATTAATACCTTGTTTGTATGTGCATCTTCCTCTTCAAAGCCCGTCTACAACTCTGAGCTTGCTTTAGCCCTCCTAACATTCCCTTGAAGCTGGTAAAGTAAATATCATACAAGGGAGCTCTTAATCCCATAAGAACTGGGACTTCAGAACCCCTTGTAGCCCTGCCCTGCCCTGCCTGGGGTCACACTCTGATGTGGCCTCTCTAGTCTTTATAACTGAAGCAGAAGGAAAGTCTTCGAGGTGGCAGGATGGTGGCATGGCTTCTCTGAGGATGGTCGATAGATGCCCAGGACCTGGTACTTAAAAGATACCCACTAGAATAGTTGCATGACCTGTGATAGCCCTGCTAATGATGACCCATTGTCCTGTCCAACCTGAGTGGTTGACTTGCATAGAAGATTCTGACCCCCAGGTTCTGGGGCCCTTTAAAAAAACAAAACAAAAACAGAACATAGGGTGAATACAATGAAAGAGTGGAGCACTGGGGTCCATAAGCCTGCAGCCACCAACAAGAACCACCAGCCCCAAGAGCCCTCAGACATAACTTTTCATGATAAGGTTTTCTAGAAATGTTCCTAAAGAGGGGGCCTACTTGTGAGAGGAGTTGGGCAGGAACTTTCCCCTGCCAGCACCCCATGATCTGTGGTCCTGCCTTGCCTCGCATGTCCTGTGGCAGCAGAGACCAAGGAGAAATGCAAGGTGGGCATGTGGATGGTGTGAGTGCAGTGGTCTAAGAGGTCTACCTCTCGTTAATGACCGCTAACTGAACAGGCTAAAGGGCAGTAGACCAGCCACTTATTGTGGGCCCCCAGAGAACCCAACTGGACTTTCGTCAGTGTTGGGGTAAGATTAGTGGGATCCTGAACCTGGGCTAACTTCAGAATGATTTTTTGTTGCCTCTCTTGGGTTTTGGTGTGAGATGTTATTTATTTATTTATTTGTTTTTTGGAGTTCCTACACTGGGCTATGCCTTCTATTTACATTTCACTTTCCCAGGAAGCTTTAATTTATTGTTTCTAGAACGACCCAGCTGAAAGCCTTGAACAAAGCCAAGCCCCTGCCCTTGGGGTGCTTACAGTCTAATAGTTCTAGTTGATTGCTCTGCTTAGGACCACCTTGCAAGAGCAGGTGATGTTAACCCCCCCTCAGCTATAAACCGGGGTTAAAGGATTTGGGGTAAAGTCCTTGGGACAGTCGGCAGTAAGGCCAGGATTTAAATCCCGATTGTCTGCCTCTGCAGCCAAAGGGATCCCACAGTGCCCCGTAAATCTGCCACTGAGGAATGACTCTTCGAGAGCCTGGGCTTTGAGCCTGGCCAGCTGCCTTCCTGGCTGAGCAGCAAAGCACTGCTGGTTGCTGAAGACGCTGCCCCACATCACCATTAGCTGTGCCTGGGGAGCAGGTCTCAAACCTCTCGTCTCCCTTCCCACCTCCTCAAATGACACTCTGTTCCTAGGTTACCCCCCTGGGCAGGGTGTCCTCACCTCCCTGCTGCGTCAGGAAGGCCTTACTCAGGATGAGCTAGGGTTGCTAAGGCTGGAAACAGCTCTGCCATGCGAGGAGAGGAGGAGACCGGTGTAGAGAAGGGTCTCCCTGCCCGCATCAGCTGAGGCTTCAGCCCAGAGGCTGACCGGTCTCCATTCAGAGAATCCCTCTTAGTGGAGTGTATCGTGGGTCCAGACAAGTTCTCAAATGCTGGTTGGACGGTTTCTGGATCTGGGTGTTGAGTCCCTGCGCATGTTAAGTTTGTAACATTCACCAAACTGTGCAAGACCTCCAGTATTCTGAATTCCAGTACCAGAAATGAGTTTGCTTGTCATTAGACTTTTCGGTAAAAGAATCATATAGTGCGTCCTCTTGCATCTGACTTGTGAGATTTTTGTATCGTGCGGCACAATTAACAATGGGAGTTGATCCTCAATGTTGTCATTACATGACTATCACAACCCCGTTGTTGGTGGGCATTTGAGTAACACTCATTTGGGGGGGACTGTTAAGCACAGTGGTGCTAGGAATATTCTCCGGCAGTCTTTTGGCGTACCTAAATTTACGGGCATGTCTTGAGGTATAAGCCTGGGGGAGGGGTGGGCATTGCTGGATTAATCTAAGGGGTTACCCAGGTGTCCTGGACTGGACAGTGGTCAGGGTTTGGAGTCAGCTTTGCTCTCTTTAGAGCAGCTGAGTCTGTTCTGGATTCCATCAACCCTCTCCCTCCACAATCTCTTTAGCAGACCTACCCCTCCTGAATTCTTGCATCTCATTTGGCCCTACTTTAAATGACAGCAAGTCTTTGTTATGTACTTCTGTTGTGAGAGAGAAACCCTACCCCTTCTTTGGCCTCAAGTCAATGCTGGCTATTTCCCCCCAAACTTCCAAAAGGGAATCTGGAAAGGGTACTGGAATTTCTTGGGCAAAGAGAACTTTTAGTCTGTGTGGAGACTTTGGGGTTTTTTTTTCCCCTGGCCAGCACCAGCCTCCTCATTTGGCCGATGTCTCTTGGTCTTCGTGTTTTCTCTGTCATTATAGGGATAGAGAGACTAGGAATTCCGATGCTTGGACGCCACAAGTATTTATTAGCACTTACCAAGGACCAAGTATTGATCTAGGTTTGGGGCATGCAGCGGTGAACAAAACATGCAAAAAGCTCTGTCCTCTAATGCCTTCCCTTCAGTTGGAAGGAGACGAACTAAGTACTACGTGGAGTCCATGTTTGGGTGGGAAGTGGGGAAGGGAAAACAGGAGGTCACATAGGAAGGGGTGCTGATGGATGGGTTCTCGGAGTTCCCCCCGGCTGAGGGGCAGTGACAGCCAAGTTGCAGGCTGAGGAAGGGTTCGGCCAGGAGGGGAGGACATGAGTTGCTGGGATATCATTATAATAGTATTAGGATAGCAATGGGATCTACATCATGGGTCCCAGGGACTAAAATATGCGTGTTCTCGCTGGATCGTGGCCTGCAGGATGGGGGAGAGGCAAAAGGAGACATGAACAGGGCCCAGCCAGCTAACATTTGGCAGCCTTCATGGCTTCATGGGGACTAGGTAGTAGGGTAAGTCTGGGTATGGGGGTGAAGTCCACTTGCACCTGCTTGGAGACCAGCGCACTCTGAACCTTCGGGTCTTATCTGGGCTGAGGGCCTGAGCCCTCATCCCTAGCATCTCTTTGGGACTCTCTGTTCTGATTTTGCCCCAACCAAAGAACACCATCTTTAGCTCACGTAGTCTCCCAGCATTGCCAGCCAGGCAGCAGGGCTGGCAACGAAGAGGGTGGTTTTTGTTCTTGTAGTTTTATCTTAAAAATTATAAATTTATTGAGAGCTTACTGAGTTCCAGAAACTACATAAAGTACTTGATGTAATAAGCCCCAATTAATCCTCCTGAAAATCCCCATGAGGTGGGTAGAATCTGGCCCCTTTTAACCAATGGAGGGAACCAGCCTTCTCACTCGCCCAAGGAAGGTCCCCCAGCTCCTGAGTGATGGAGTCAGAACTCAGCTTGGACCCCAAGTCGCCCTCCTAAGTCAGAGGTCTGGACTGCTGGGGAGTTTGGGTGGAGGAGGGGAAGAGGCTGCGCACCCGTCCAACCCGAGGAAGACTGGAAATAGTTAACTTCTGGCCCAAGAGCTTCACATTCCTGTACCCTCCAGACAGGTCTCTGTTAATCACCGGGAGCTGGAAAGGGGGGGGTGGAGGCAACAACCAGCTGAAAGGGCTGTGCTGGCCTCCCTTTAGGGTGTGGGGGGGATAGATAGGGAGGGCTCAGATCCCAGGCCTGATAGGCTCACAGGGACCACTCCTAGTAGAGGTTCTGCTTCTGGCCCTTCATCCTCTGCCTCTGTGCTCCCCCTCCCCACACCGCCCACTCCCCCCACCCCCCCCAATGTAGATGCTTGCTCATGCCAGCACACACTAGCACCTTCTGACACCCACTCTGTTGTGTCTCTGCTGCTCACTTGCTTGGGGTGGGGCGGGGGGCGCCAGAACTCCTCACCCTGGGAAAGAAAGCTACTTACTCGCCTCCCTTTCAACCTTTACCCTGTCTTTGAACTCACAACTCTGGCTCTGTCCCTGACATCTGAGAGAGGGCTTAGAGCCAGGGCCACCCAGCCAGGAGGGGGAGGGGAAGACTGGTGGGCTGCCGCCCCTATGCTGAGCACTGCAGGAGGAATGCTGTTTACCCCTCAGACTCCAAGGCCTCTCAGAGGTTAAGCTGGGGGTAGGGGGGTACCTGGTGCAGGGGAGGTAGGATCCAGCAAACCTCCCCCCCCCAATCTCTGCAATCCCACCTGTGCCTGTGTAGGCCCAAGTAAAGTTACTTTACAGCCAAGACTCCCTGGAAGTGTGTGTTGTGTTCTAGAAGTACAGGGTTCTTTTTGTCCAGGGTATCTGACCTTTGGGCCTCACTTTAGCTTTAGGGAGACGTCTCTTGTCCCCTGGAATTAGACAAGAGACAACACTTTTCTGAGAAGATTCTTCCCCCAAAATGGGAGGACCACAGCTTGTCCCCTATCCTCCCACCACCCCCACCCCCCCATTATTTTATAGCCCAGTCAGAGCTACCTCCAGAGAAATGGTTTGCCCAGGGTCACGCCACATCTGTTTAGAAGTTCACACTCTCCACAAACCCAGCAGTGGGGGTTGGCCTGATGAGGTGAATCTGGGGACAGAGGGAACCAGGATTCCAAGTCCATTGCTCTTGCCCCAAACTGTGTGGCCTGAGGCCAGTTCCTCTGAGCCCCCACTCCTCCTGACTCCCATTGGGGGGGGGCATGCATGTAAACCCCCATCCCAGGACTGTGAGGAGGTGGGCTGGGTGCAGCAGGAAGGAGTAGAGAGCACCACCCTGGTGTCTTGCTTCAGGCTGGCTGCCCCTGAGCTGTCTTCTTGCTTCAAGCCCTGTCTTGTTGGAGCTTCAGGCAGTGGGGGAAACAGCTACTTACGGACTCCCCACACACAAGCCAGAACAAGACGCCAGGCCCACACCCTGCCCTCGCCCGGTGGAGTCTGCTTCTGTTGGGGCTTCCCACCAGGCTTGCAAGACCTCTCTCTTTCTCTCTCTCTTTTTTTCTTTGTGTCTTTTATGGTCTTTTTTCCGCTTTTAGAATTGGACATTCCCCAACTAGAACTCAGCCAACCTCCGATTGGTTCAGTCCTGCTCTTGGCTGAATACAGTCATTTGCAAGCCTGGCTGATTATCGCAGCCTCTTAGAGAGCCTTTTATTTTGGTCACACCTCATCTCTTCCTATGTACTCTGATATCATTTATGTAAGGCTCATTGGTTGGGATTTTTAATTCATCCATTCAATATATGTCCATGGTACAGATCTTCCCCGTCCCATCCCGACCCATCCCCGCGTCCGCCCCCAATGAAAGTTCATGGCACTTACTATATGACAGGTGTACAGTTCTTAACATTTCACACGTATTGACTCACGTAGTCCTCGTCACATCCCTATTGGGAAAGTAATGCTTCCCATTTTTCAGATGGGAGAAAAGCTGAAGCGGTTGAGTACCTGGCCCAAGACCCTGTAAAGCAGTAGAGCTTGGACTGGGGTCCAGGCAGGCCGAGCTCAATTCACAAAACTGTTTCTCAGTCGATGTAATTCAGAATAGACAAATGAAAGTCCTCCTGTTCCCTGGTCTACTCCATAAGTTGGGTTTAATGTGAATCCCTGTAAACCTTTTTCCGGTCCAACAAACTTGTGTATGCATAAGAGATCTCTTTGAAAACAAGCGCTGACTATGTCCACATACAAACAGGAGGTACAGTGAATGACTGCACGTGGCCTTTCCAGTTGTGGTCTTTGGGGCTCCCACACAGTGATGTGGGGAGGACCATGTAAATAACATGGATGGACTTGTGATCACTGGGTCATAAGTCAGCTTGGCTAGGCCCTGATTCTCCATGCTTCACGGCTGTCCCCCACGTTGTGAGTGACTGTAATCACCCTTCGTTGTACGACGTGTTCTAAATCCTAGCCTTTGGGTCGATGGTCATGTTCCCATTTGGGAATCAGACATCTGTGTCTGTGGTGTTGATGAGGCAGGATTAGGGTGGGATGCATCTCGAGTCTCCACTATACCGGAAGGTGTGACTGGAGTCACTGCCTTTACTCTCATTGCCACTTTTACCAGCCCTAGTCAAGCAATGCCCTTGTTTGAGTCGCACCTTTATCTAACAAGACATCAAAAGAGAGATAAGAGAGCAGGCTGGTGGTCCACCAGAAAGGAAGAACCAGTCTTGAAGTGTGTCCTTTGCACCTGGGGTCCCTGTGCTGAGAAACTCCTTCTAACCTGGGTGAGCGAACTGGACCTGCGGAGACGGCAAGAAGCAAACAGCAGAGCCAGGAGATTGGCAGGTGGGCTTCTTGACCCACCAGCGACCCTTCAGGCTTGCTGGTGGAGTGCGGTGCTTTATTGGTGGAGTTAAAGAGCTTTGTAACACTTGCTGTGCAGAGGGGCTGATGGGCTGAGGGCCAGAGAGGGGTCTGCCTGCAGACCTGGTTAAGAAGCTGCAGTCCTGATGGAAAAGTCATCCTGAAGCCTTCTGATCATGAATTATAACCCAATACTTCCCTAAGAAGCCCCGTCATTTGTAGTGTTGTCGGGGCTCTGTGTGGCCACACAACGGATGGTTGAACCCAGCAGAGGAATACCGAGCTGCCACAGCCGGAGGAACCACGGTTGGTGTCAGAATGGACAGAAAGGTGGACACAAGGAGCCATGCCTGACCTCTGCCTGATAGGAGTCAGCGAGGGGGCCGATGCCGCTGATGGCCATCTTCTCTCCCTCCTGAAGTTCGAGTGGGTCAGATGCCATGCCATTTTTACAAAGCATTATTCTGCAGCTTTTTTGGCTTATTGAATCACAGGCATCTTTCCAGACCATTAAATACACATCTATCTTGTTTTAAACAGCCCCATAGCCTTCCATGTGGTGGATGGGCTATGATTTATTTAGACAGTCCCCTATTTTTATATTTTACAGATGTGGTGGTGGGGAGTTAACATCAAAACTGCTAAGTGTTTGGATTTTTAGAGATCTGGCTCTGAGAAATCACCTTATTAGGAAAGACTGATATGCCATGGAGAGGTGATGGAGTGGACGGTTCATCTTAACCCCATCCAGAGAAAGTGGGCCTTTCTGTTTAAGTCATACCTTCCAGACCAGTTGCAAAGCGAACACCATAGAGTTCCTGGACCATTTATAAAAAAATCATCATTTTTACTAACATGTTTTTTTATGAGTTGTTTGGAAGCATGGAAGCCATCCATAATCAAAAGCTTTTCAGTTGTGTTCTTTAGAAGTAAAGGAACATATGCATTAGCATCACCATTAGCTTCCAGAGATGTGGAGAACTTGAGAATGAAATGTGTAGACTTTTTTAACTAGGATTTTCCTTTAGATTTCAAAATCTAGCAAGCAAACATTTTGCTGAGTAAGTCATTTTGCATTCTTCAGGAGACACTTATTTTTGATCTTATATTTTCCTCCAGGAGTGGTTGTTTGTTTTTTTCATTCTTAAACACAAATGTTATAACAAAGTGCTTTGTACAAGGCAGTATGCGATGAAGGTCTCAAGTAATTTCTATCTCCCCATGATCCCATGATTCAAGACTTAAGTTATCCAAGGAACACATGTGAAATGTATGTTGATGGGGGTGGGGAGAGACTGGGGACTTGTAATTCACTAATCACCCCAGCTTTGGAATGTTGTGACTGGACTACTTTCATTTGGAGGATTTGTATTTCCTCAAACTTTACATACAAGATGAGGTTTTAATGCTACGGTTTTCAACCTGTGGGTCGCGACACTTTTGGGTGTCAAACAACCCTTTCTCAATAGTCATCTGATTCATAACAGTAGCAAAATGACAGTTATGAAGTAGCAACAAAAATAATGTTATGGTTGGGGGGTCACCACAACGTGAGGAACTGTATTAATGGGTGCCGGCATTAGGAAGGTTGAGAACTGTTGTTTAACGTTTTATGGCCTAATTTCAAATGTCTACAATTAAAGTTTGCCTAAACTACAGGTAGTATCTAATGTAGGTGCTCTAGAGCCCCCTGCCTGGGTGTGACTCTGTTTGGCACATACGAACTGAAGCCTTTGTCGAGTTACTTAACATTGGTGCCTCAGTTTTCCTCGTCTGTAAAATGGGCATATCATGGGGATCTTGTTACTCACTGCTGTCACATTGATTCTGACTCAGTGGTCCAATAGCACAGAGTAATCTGCTCCTTCAGCTTTCCAAGCTTGCAATCTCTATGGGAGCTGACAGCTTCATCATGCTCCTGAGGGGTGGCTGGTGGGTTTGAACTGCTGACCTTGTCCTTAGCCCAGCACTTACTGTAACCCCTTATGTTACCAAAGCTCCTTCAAAGGGCTGCAACTCATCAAACTCATTACCCTTGAGCTGATTCCAACTTCTAGTAACCCTGTAGGAGAGAGGAGAACTGCCTCTGTGGGGTTCTGAGGCTGTCAATCACAGGAACAGCAAGCTTCACATTTCTCCCTTGGAGCAGCAGCCAGCTGGTGGGTTTGAACCACCGACCTTGTGGTTAGCAGTCCAACACTTAACCCACTGTACCACCAGGGCTCTGGTGACGATAAATGAGTTAGTGGAGCAGTGTATTGGGGTGGATAAATTGGGGTTCATGGCTGTGGTCATAGAAGTATTGTTAGCCATGAACTAGTTTGTAGCGAGATTCCTAGAAGTGAAATTGCTGCGTCAGATTCACTTGACAATTAGTGCCTATCAGTTTTGTACCAGGCACTTGGCTAGGGGTGGGGGTGCAATGATGAGCAAGCCCAAACAGACTTGGTGTATTTTACATAGACTAGTAAGTAACTATCGTTACAGGTTGTAATAAGTTCTAGGAAAGTGCCAGAGGGCTAGGAGAGTTTTCAAAGTGGGATACTGATCTAGTTTGAGAGGCGAGGGACACTTTTCCTGTTAGATGTGAGACGATAGCTGGTACAGTGAGAGTAGAAACATGGGGAGGTATACAGAGCAGCGCATGCGAAGGCCCTGTTGTAAAGATGGGATGGGACATTTACAAGGAGGAAATGTGGCTGGATGGAAAGTGGGAGCTGAGGTTGAATACATTAAAAGATTTTGAGGTTTTGTTTGTTTTGTTTTGTTTTTTCCAGTTTAAGAGCCATACTACATCATTGGTAAGTTTCAGGCAAGGAAATGGCCACATTCCATCTCCTCAAACACACCACGCTCTTGCATTTCTAAGCGTTCTCTTTTTAAATGGAGAGTTTGGTGTTCATTTAGGGTAAGGATGGTGTGGTGCGCGCTAAGGTAGTCCTGGGTAGTGATGGAGAAGCATGGGTCTTGGTGATTGGCTGCGAAGGTAGCATGTGAGGGAGAAATGGTCCAGGAGGAAGATGCTGGGTCACCACACGCTAGGCATGAGGCTAAGTGTTAACTGTTGTCTAGGGTAGCTACTCTGACCGTCACTCCCGTTCTAGAGATGAGGAAACAGGCCCAAGGTCCATGGCAGAACTGGAACCTGTTGCCAAGCATTCCGGCTCCAGCGGTGGGCCTCGAGCTGCTTGCTGTGTGATGTGTCATTTGCTGGGAAAGAAGCACTGAAAAGGCCATCATGGATTTGGTCTTGGACAGATTACCGAGATTTTGAATAGATAGAAACGTGTTGGTGAGAGGACGAGCTGCTCTCAAGTGCCTTCAGAAGCCAAGCCCCAGGGTATTATTGTTCGGTGTTGTCGATTCTCCCTCGCCGTGACTGGTGCACAACAGAAGGAAACACTGGCTGCTCCTACGCCGTCTGCTCCCGTTTGAGCCCATGATCACAGTCACTTTGTGAAGCCCGGTTTCCTGGAGGGCTTCCGGTTTGTCAAACTGCCTTCCTAAAGCTCCACCTCCAGAAAGGGATTCAGTTGGCATGATGGGGAGGCTGACTCGGGTCATCTGGATTTTGAACAAGTTTAACAAGTGAGCCTATCAGCTATGGTGCTCTGGGCCATTGTGAAGTATTGACTGTCTACAAAGGGCCAACTGATGCGACTTGAATGAAAGGGACATGATTTTGCATTTAATATAAGGTGACCAGACGCCCGCTTTTAGTGGGACAGTCCTGATTTTTAACAATTTTTCCCGCGTCCCGCGGTGTTTTAAAAAAGCCCCAATTTTTGGAAAGAATGCACAACAAGCTAGGCTATACGGTTTTCGGCTGCCATGTGGCTATTTTGCCAGGATATGAGTTTTATCAATGGTGTCCCACTTTACCAATGTTAAAATCCGGTCACCTTAATTTAATATCCAAAGCTTCCTTCTCTGGGCGCTGGTCCCATTTCTTCCTGTAGGTTGCTGCTTTTATCGGAGTTCTGAATGACCATCCCCTTCCTATCTTTTTGTTATTTTAGAAATTATTATTTTTAATCACTGCCCTGATCGCTGATGCTTCCTTGTGCTTTAAAAAAAAAATGCTTTGCTCTATCTCGTTTGGTCTTAACCAAGCCTGGGTATGTGTGTGTGCCCATTTTAGAGATGGAAAATTAATGAGGACTTACATTTCCTGAGTGCTTACTATGAAATTACTTAAAAGTTCATTGCCTGAACTGCAGAACCAGCAAGCACCCCCTCGAGCCACGAACCCCCTCAATTGCTAGCCTAGATTTCCCAGGGTGTCCTCTAGACACTCTGGGGATGGCCCTTTCGGATTCAGGCTTGAGGGTGGGCATCTGAGCTTGGCGGTGTGCCTCATGCCAAGCTTTCAGCCAGCCAGGTTCTCCATAGAGCACTGTGAGTGCCACCGGCTTGGGTTTCTCTTCTCTCCAGGGCGCAAGGGAAGGCCCAGCTCCCCTGGGGTAAGGAGAAGCCCACAGAAGCACTCTGCATCCACAGGGCTTTCACAACATTGCTTTTTGTTTGCAAATCAAAAGCGTGTTTACTATGGAGGAAAAAAAAATCAGATGATTCATTCCACTTAGCTGGCCAACCGCACATAAAGAACCTTTATCCTTTCCAATGAAAACGAAACAAACGAAAAACCCTCCATTTTTCAACAGATCAACAAGTCCATTTCCTTATCTTTCCATACAAGTCTTTGCCCAGGGGGGCTGATCTTCAGGGGACCTCACTGCTCCAGTCATCTGACTTTACCTTCTATTTCTGGAGAAGGGCTCCCTGCTGAGGGCCTCAAACACCCATGGTGTGGTCCCATCAGTTGACTGATCTGGGCATGGATGTGGGGAGCAGAGACAAGACTCTCAGCCAGAGACCCGTCCTCTTTGTAAAGCCAGTTACTTTGCCAGTGGCTGATGGAGAGTGCCTCCCACCAAGGGCTTCCGCTCCTGCTCCCTCGTGGTACTTATCTTATGATGATTATCTTGTGGTGATGAATCATCCCAGTGACCACACCAGGCTGGGTGCTCATTTCCTGGGCTCTCAACATGGAGGAAGAAGCCTTTGATCAGAGCTTGTGGGGCAGCCTGGGGTGTGTTTCGTTTGCCAGGCTGGGGGGCAGCTCCTGCGTGGAATCATCTAAGCTTGCTTGGGTCCTCTGGCAGACCTCTCTCCTAGCAGGCTGCCGGCAACCTCTCGCCATTGGTCTCACATCAGGTACTGCTCACTGGCCACCATTTTGGTCTACCTTGGTCTGAAAGATAGGGTGTCGGGGGAGAGCCAGGCTTCCTTCTGGGCACTGAGGCTGGTGGGTGTGTTTCTGTTGTGAAACATTAGTGTTTTTATGTTACAGCTGTCACGTTCATGCTATTTTGTAAAATATTCCATTAGACTTTCTGAAAAGTTAGGTTGTTGAGCTTCTTTTAATTCTATAAGCAACCATCAGGAGCACCCTTGCAGGTGGTTTGGTCACATCTGGGATGGTTCCTGGCACAATCACGAGGTCAAAGGGCTTGCTGAAAGCCGCTTAATTGCCAGAAAGGTCTTTTCTAAGTTTTCCACTGTTCTCATTTGTATTTCTTGGTGAGCTCCCCCGCCCCCCACCCCCCCATGTGTAGTTTTACTCAGGAAAATACCAGAATCGAGTCAGTTCCACACAGCTTCCCCCTTCACCTTACCCTAATCCCTTACCAGAAGGTGGTAGTGGTGGTGACATGCCCTCACGCACGACAGAATGAAACACTGTTTGGTCCACTGTGCTCACAATGATGCCGCTACGGTATCATCTTGTCACGGGATCTTCCTCTTTTTCACCCATCCTCTTCTTTGTCCTTCTGTTGGGACTGATCGCCTGTAGCTCTAAAGACCATTTGTTTGCGGTATAAGCTACATAGGTCCCTGAGAAAACGATGTGGAGGCTGCGTCGAACTCCCTCTCGCTCCTCAAAGGAGAAGGACAATCTAACTCCTCACCAGTGCAAGTCCTATTGCCATGAGGCGGAGGTCATACCTACCTCCGCCCTGCCAGCTTTCTTTACATCACTCTAACACCAATCATTCCTCCCACAGCACTCTCCTTTTCTTTTAAATCATTTTATTGGGGGCTCATACAACTCTTATCACAATCCATAGATACATCAGTTGTGTAAAGCACATTTGTACATTCATTGCCCTCATCATTCTCAAAACATTTGCTCTCCACTTAAGCCCCTGGCATCAGCTCCTCATTTTTCCCCTCCTTCCCCGCTCCCCCTGCACTCTCCTTTTCTGCGAGGGTCAATAATCCATTGCCCCGGCCACACACAACTCACAGACAAGACCCACAATGAAAGAGGATCATTGGAGAAGTTAACAGGTTACCACAAGGATCAGGAAACATTAATGATACACTTTGGGTTCACAGCAACACTCCTCAGCCAACAGCCAAGCGTCTCTCTCGTCCTCGGCCTCTTAGCCATGTGACCCCTGGACCTCTGCCTCCATGGGTCAGGAAGCCCGCCTGTCTCTCTGCCTTATGGTCTCACCGTCTCTGTGCTGCTCCTCTGCTGTTTCACGGTCTCCTCTGATCTCTGTGTGGCCCAGCATCTGCTGCCTCCTCCACTGCAGACAGGGATTGCCAGCACACTCCACTGGTGGCTCTTCTTCCTTGATGGCCCCCGGGAATTCTCACTTCCAGCCTGGGGATGTCTCATTTCACAGGGAAATGGCAAAATGGACCCCTCCCCTCTCTCCAGGTTTCACATGCCCCATCTCCATAGTCTTACCCAGTGGCTGAGTGGGAGTTACAGGGATGTGGAGAAAAGAGCCAGATTAAGAAATTTTTCTTCACCACAGTCCTTAAATCAAGCGAGAATAGAAACGTCCCCCTTTCCCCTCATGCTGCCATGTCGCCATCCCAGTTTGCCATTTGGCCGCATCTTCAAAGTAGAACATCTGATCCTTTCACTCATGCCCAGAGGCCAGCAGTGAAGCTGGCTGAGCCTAACCACTTGACTCACTCAATCTTTATAGCCACTTGTCTTTTGAGAGGTTTTATTTTGCCCTAGCATCCAGTAAGATTGACCATGGGGGCCACATAGCAATACCTCTAAGCCATGGCTGAGAAGAGAGGCACCTAGCCCTAAGGGTGCTGCTCCCGTGTGCATTTGGAGGTACCTAGACAATGTCGATGATAACAGTGGACCTGGAAGAATGAGTTCTCAGCCCAGTATCCATCTGTTCTTGTAAGTCCGTTTAGAACGCTTTCTTTTCCCAACAGCCTCATCATACCCCAGGGACTCGACTCCTCTTGCCCAAGTCTTAAAGCGGCACCAATTCAGGATCTGCAGCCAGGCTTGGCAAGATGGGTTTTGGAGAGGAGCTTTGAACACCAGCCAGGGACTCGTAGTTCCATTGGATGTCTTTCTAGCTAATACAGCTACAGAGTGCTCTTATTTTGTTGTTGTTGTTGTTGCTCATTTCTCCAGAAACAGCCTCAAGTTACTGATGCCCTTTCTCTCGCCTTTCCCAAGAATATAGGAATTATGCATTTCGGCCCAGTGCTGAAATACTCATATGCCACGTACCTCTCCGCCATTAGCCTCATGATTCAGAATCCGTGTCCGGAGACCAGAGCTGAAGCAGTTCAGGGGCTCTGTCTCAGGCCCAGGGAGGTGTGGGAGGAAGAGCTAGATTTAGGCCTCTGTTTGTAGCGCAAGGGCTGCACTGTGGCCCCAGGTGCTCATCAGAGCTTACCAGCTTGCCCCAGGAAAGAGTTTGCCACAAGCCCATTCATGCACCCACATGACTTGGCCGCGATGTGCAGCCAGCATCAGAAACCAGCTTACTTGCCCTGATCCTTGCAGGCAAACGTAGAAGGGTGAGGAGTAATGATGAAACCTAGTTTCCGATCATGTCATTTTGAAACCAGTGATCCCAGCTAGTGGTGCCAGGACGCATCTGGGAGGAAGTTAGAATGATCTGCCTCAAGCCTGCCCGCTTCCCAACATAGCCATGACTCAGAGAGGGCAGCTCATGTTCCCACAGGTGCCTCAGCATGTGTCCTCAGCTTCTTGGGAAGACTGGCCCTCGAGTGAGTAAACTAGCGCTTGGCTCACTTTTGCCCTCCAACTGTCATGACTTCACTTGGCCACATATCCTTCCAGGTCCTCGTAGCCTAGGGCAAAGCCAGACTCCTCCAAGGAAGAGTTTGCAAAGCTGGGGACCTGGTGGCCCCTGGGAACTGCAGCTGAATCAGGCTACATCCCACCCCAACCCCCCCACTGACCGAGCATGTCAGGCCAGGACTCCTCAGCGTGGAAAGACTCCCCAGAGACAGGGCCGGTTTCCATTGCAATCGCCCTTGTTCACAGGCACATTCCAGTCTTCCCACCGAGGAGCCTGCTGTCACTGGGAGCTGCCTGCCACTGGGTTCTGGGGGGGCAGATGTTTGAAGGGAAGCCCTTCCAGCCTCTTCCTTCCCCCTTCTGGCCACAGTCCCCAATAGGCGGCTGGTGTCTGGACTTTGATCTGCTTTTGCACTTCATGTCCATGGAACTTGAGTGTGTCTCTTCTGTTGCAGCTGGCTTTTGTCAACCCTTAACGTTGAGATGGATCCGTGGGGGTACACGTCCGTGGTCGCTGGTTTGTTTCATTGTGTGACACTCGTTTCGATCCATGTCCGTAGCTGTTAAGACTCAGGCTGCTACGAACCTTTTTGTGTATGTCTCTGGGTGAATGTTTCAGATCATCAGAGTGGAATCGCTTTGTAGCATTGTGTTTTTTGGATTTTCATTTTCCCCCAGCGGCTCCTCAGCCTTCCGCTTGACCATGCTGTGGTCTCTATCTCTCTCTCTTCCCCCTTCCTTTCTCTCTCCTCAGGTTGCCCCATGTGGGGGTGCAGTTCTGTGTTCAGTTAACTATAAAGCCTGAAACATCTTCCATCCTTTATAAAAACCCACTTGGATCACACACACACAAAAGTGTGTCTTTGGTGAAGGTCTACACCAATCCCACACCCTTTACCCGATGACCCGAGCTGTAGTCTGTCTATTCCATTTCCGTGTCTATACTGCTGCCAAAGAGTTTTCCGAAGCTGTTATACCATCTTAGACTCCGATGTTAGACTTCTGCTTTTTAGAAATACTATACAAAGGGGCCTCGAAAAGTTGGTGAGAAAATGGGATTTAAACGTAAGGGCACTTTCCCACAAGCGTTTGGAAGCACCCCCACCCCCGTGTACCTGGATGTACTGTTTATCATACCATGTTGCTTTGTAGCTGAAAACAATACGCGTCCGTAATCCTTGGTCTTACAGGAGGATTCTCTGTGCACTAGATTAGTAGCAATAATAACCAGAGACTAAATGACAGCTTTTCCCTAAAGGATGGGTAGTTAGTTACGTCTCGCTCTGGCACTTACAGGGCACAGATTGGCCTTGTGGGCCCTGTTTTGCTGCAACAAACTGGGAGTCCCAGTGACTGGGCTGGCATTAAGGAAAGCATTGCACCCAGCAGTGTGGATGGGTAGGTCCCTGGGTGGGGCCCTTAGCAGGTTCCTTGGTTTCATGCTTTGGCCCAGGGAGGGCAGGTAAGAAAACTGGTCCTGGATGCTGCAGCAGGCTGACCTGGCTTCTGACCCTCCTTTTGCTTATCTTGGAAAGGGCCTAATGCTTGCCTGGCAAGGGGAGTTGTAAAGATAAAACTAACTGAGCGCTTGCTCAAGGGGTGGCTGAGCAGGAGCATGACAAACGAGGCAGCCAGAGATGTCTGGAGTGTCACCTCTGTGTATATTGTGAGAAGTGGATCAGTGGCCTTTGGAGACGCTGGACGTCTGTGATCTTGGTTCTCTGAGCTCATGAATGAGAGGGGCTTTTGCCCACATACTGACACTGACACCTGTGTGTGTGTGTGTGTGTGTGTGTGCGTGCGCACGCGCGCACGTGCGCGCGCACTTGTGCCACACTTGGAAGCTCCAGCTGAAACTTGTTTGGACAGCAAGTGTAGGCCCCCAGGCCACACTGCAGTCCAGAGAGGGGAAGCCAAGCCTCCCTTCTGGAGCTTCTGGGGGTTAGTTCTTGGTCTAGTTTGGGTGGAAGGGGTAGGATCCTAATCAGGCATGATTTCTTCTGGGGTGTTTTCCAGAATCCCTAATATTCTTTTTCTCCCTCCCCCACAGTGGTTTTCACCAGCTGCCCTGAACAGGAGTCAGCCCTCCTTATCACTGACGACAAGGACTTCTCTGTGCTGAGTGCTGGAACCATTCAGGTGAAACCCCACTTCCACATGCCAGGAGTCCCCAGCCTTTGTGGCTGCAGTGAGCCAAGTTAAGGAGGCTGCGTTTAGCCCAGAGTTGTATCCAGAGCTGTGGGTATGGGTGCTGATCTACCTTGGGCAGCACTTGCCGCTACCCAGAGGGGCTGCCAGAGGTAGGGCAGTAGGACAGAGGTGCCTTGGCAGTAATCACCCTAGAAAATCCAGTGCCCTTTGTCCCTGGGATTTCGTCGCCTTAAAGCCCCAATTGAAGGCAGTTCTGACATAGGACTGCCAATCCCATGAGACTGGGAAAATGAACCTGAGTTACTTAGCCACATTTTTGTCTTTTGGGGGGTGGGAGGGACGATATGTGAAAATATAACAAAATCCACACCCACAGTCAGTGGTCCCAACTTAAGAACCACTCCTTAGAAAGATGAGGTGTGTCTGCTCCCGTAAAGATGTACAGACTTGGAGACCCTCAGGAACGAATGGTTCGAGTGTCTCCTACAGAGTCACCGTGAACTGGACTGTGGACTGGATGGCAGTGGGTTGAGGGTTGCTTGTTTGTTTGTAGTCTGTAAGTCAGCATTGGACTGTTTCCACATAAGTTTCCTTTTGGAACAGCCGCACGGAGGACGTTCTCGACCCTCACTCCTGTAGATGAGATGTGGGGCTGCGCGCCTGATGGTCTGCCCAGCTCCGTTAAGGTGTCTTCTCTTCTTCCAGGAGGAGGAGGCATGGAAGAGCTGGCCGTCCCAACGTATCCTACGAAGACGCAAGAGAGAATGGGTGGCCCCGCCCATTTATGTCCCTGAGAATGGCAAGGGTCCCTTCCCCCAGAGGCTTTATCAGGTACGACTGTCCCTTCCTCCTGTTCATGGGTGGCTGTAGGGGCCTCTATCCAGAAGCCGAATGTGTGCTTTCTTACCACTCGGTTCGCAGAGGGAGCCCTTCCTGCGGTCGTGGGGACAGAGTCTGAAAAAGGCAACACAGAGGCTGCCACCACCACAGGCGGGCCCTTCCCTCCGATTATCAGACGTGTGTCCCTTTGTCAGTTGCCACTTTCTTTGGCTTCTAGCTCAAATCTAATAATGACAGAGGCACCAAGATTTTCTACAGCATCACAGGGCCTGGGGCCGACAGCCCGCCCGAAGGCGTCTTTACCATCGAGAAGGAGAATGGCTGGCTGTTGTTGAATAAGCCACTGGACCGCGAGAAGATCGCCAAGTACCAGGCAAGTGGCCTCTGTCAACCAGTGTAAACCAGGGGGACCGAAAGTGGGGGCCCGGGTGGGGTGTGGTTGGTTGACTGCAGCCCTGTGTGCCCCAGCTCTTTGGCCACGCTGTGTCCGAGAATGGTGCCTCTGTGGAGGAGCCCATGAACATCTCCATCGTCGTCACGGACCAGAATGACCATAAACCCAAGTTCACCCAGGAGGTCTTCAGAGGGAGCGTCTTGGAGGGGGCAATGCCAGGTAAGAGGATTGCGGAGAGGACAGTTGTGGATCCCGCTGGCCTGAGGT
>NW_022106189.1:31371370-31413165 GCF_000313985.2 Echinops telfairi
GTCTTGGAGGGGGCAATGCCAGGTAAGAGGATTGCGGAGAGGACAGTTGTGGATCCCGCTGGCCTGAGGTTAAGTTCTGGAAGCATCTAGAGCAGGCCAGACCCTGAAAGGCTGCAAGACCACTCTGTACCTGATTTCCTGGGCTGTGCATCAGGTTACCTGGAGCTCTTTTTAACAACATCCAGACCCCCCCACTCCCTCTCAAGGTTCCTGAACCTGGATGGTCTTAGGGTAAGGTGACCAGATTTTAACATTGGTAAAGTGGGACACCATTGATAAAACTCATATCCTGGCGAAATAGCCACATGGCAGCAGAAAGCCACATACCCTAGCTTGTTGTGCGTTCTTTCAAAAAATCGGGACTTTTTAAAAACGCCACGGGATGCGGGGAAAATTGTTAAAAATCAGGACTGTCCAGCCAAAAGTGGGACGTCTGGCCACCTTGTCTTAGGGCAGAGCCCATGGACTCTGTATCTTCTACGGTTTCCCAGAAGATAGACTTGATAAACCAAAGATTAGCAAACCGCTAGCTTTGTAGCTGCAAAGACCCAGACTGTGGGCAAAAAGAGACTATTTGCCGCTTTACCAGCAGTGACCTGGGGCAAGCTCTTGATCCTGAGAGCAACCCCCCAGCCCTGAAATAGTGAGAGTAATGTCTACACTGCGAGCTGGGAAATGAGAAATTGTCGGTGAATTGTGTTCTGGAAGCATCTGTAAGGAAAGCCACACAAGCTGGAAGGTGTTAGGACGAGGTGGTGAAGGAGCGGAAAGAGAATCACTGAGGCTGTGGAAGAGAGGGGGGCAAAGGGGGCAATAGGTGTCTCTTGGGGCCTGCACAGACCCGTAGCGGAGCGGGTTTCTCCTCGCCTGTCCTCTCTGAGGTGCAGAGAACTGCAGATTGGCTGGCCTGCCCATGACAGAATCAAAAGCAGTGTCTCAAACAAAGCGGACATTTGCTTTCCTCCTATCCCTTTTTCTGCTCACATTCACACGTTCATAGGGGAGTCAACCTAGATAGGATTGAAAAAAAAAAACCACCATGAATTCAGTGCCCTGAGTGGATTCACAGTGACCCTGGAGGGCAGGGGCAGTGAGTAGGAACCTATATTGGTGGCCAAGGGCCTTGGGTGAACTCGTGGAGCAGCTTGGGTGGAGTCACACCTTCCGTCTTGTTTCTCTGCGGCTTTGGCTCTTCCGTTCCCAAGGTAGATGCTTCTGGCACTGGAGCCGTATCTGATGGGAAGAACAGCCCCGTGCCGGTGACCACGCTTTCCCTGCACTTCTCATTTATTAGCATTTAGTCTCATGGCCACAATTATGCCTGCAAGCAAGGCTTCGAAATGGGCTTTATGCCCAGTGGGCCTGTGCCCAGCGCAATGTGGATTCTATGTCTAAGGAAGGATGAGGGAATGGGGAAATGGACCGCAGCGAGCAATCTCTGCCCTGAGGTGGCAAGTGAGCCCAAGTCTGTGTGGGCAGGGAGGAGCCTCTCGGGGTTCCATAAACATGGACTCAGAGGGGAAAGACGGGGCCCCTCAATGCCCTCTCCTTCCAGGAACGCCTGTCATGCAAGTGACGGCCACGGATGAGGACGATGCCATCAACACTTACAACGGGGTGGTTGCCTACTCCATCCACAGCCAAGAGCCAAAGGACCCACATGACCTCATGTTCACCATCCACCGCAGCACGGGCACCATCAGCGTCATCTCCAGTGGCCTGGACCGGGAGGTGAGTGGCCCCGAAAGGATGGCCCACGCAGGCTTGCCTGGACTGGGGCCAGGGCTCGGGCAGACCCCCCCCTGTCCCCTACCTCCAAGCCCATGGAAGGGCCCTAGGGACCCCGGCCCAAAGGGGAGGTTGCTGCTGTGTCCATGTGCTGCTGCCCCAGGCCTCCCCTGGGCTAAGGGCCTGCTGCAAACGATCTCGTTAGACCTCCTCCGAGGCTGGGGCAGCTGCAACACGCAGGCGTATGGTGCTTGCTGTAGGTTTTCTCATTTCCTCTCGGAATGGCTCACTTAGCGTGCACATCACCCAGATTTGTCCCTCGTGTGCTACAAAGCAGAATTAACGCCATGGAGACTGAGATTGCCTCCTGTTTCCTAATGAATACCTTTCCCAAAGCCCCACTTTGTCCCACGGCGGGTCGGCCAGGGGCCAGTGCCCTGACCTCCCCAGGAGAGCGCGTTGTACTACCTGTACTGCACTCCCCAGAACCACCCTGGGCAGTGGGGAGGGGTAGGCACGAGGCTGTGAGCAGCACTCCATCACACCTCCCTGAGTCCAGGGGCCTCCAGCTCCCAGCCAGCGGGCTTCCATGCTTTTTCTCCCCAGAGAGTACCCGAGTACACGTTGACCGTCCAGGCCGCAGACATGAACGGAGACGGCTCCATCACCACGGCAGTGGCGGTGGTGGAGATCCTGGACGCCAATGATCACGCACCCGTGTTTGACCCCCAGGAGGTAACGCCCGCCCTCTTTCTTCATCCCTGAATGAAGGCCCAAGTGAAAGTTTAGGGGGGATGCTGAGCCACCTGGGAAGGGTGCTGGGAAAATTCAGCAGGGTAACTGTGGAACCAGAGGGTGAACTCCCCGCCCCCCCACTCCCGGGGAGAAAGCTGATGCTATCTGCTCCAGGGAAGTTTCCAGGCTGGGAAGCCGCAGCCGCATGCAGGGCCGCTCTGAGTGGGAATCAGCCCAGTGGCTGTGGGGTTGGGAAAGAGAGTAAGGAGTTTCATGCAGGACTGATATTAGGGCACCCAAAAGAATATAGTCCCATGGTCTGTTCCCATACATCTTACCTTCATACAGAAAATGCATATGGATAAAAAACAGATTTGCTATTTTTCAAAGCTGAGGTATGGTTTTCAGGTTCAAAAACTCATCATCATAAAATAAAGGAAAAGGAGTTTTTCCTTCCCAAGGAAACTACAGAGCCAGTCTATATTAGTTCAATTCAAGCCCTACACTTACTAACCCCTCTGTGCCCTATCTGTGAACTTGTGAAATGGAGACGATGGCTCCCAAATAACAACAACTCACGGCCACTGAGTCGAATGCAACGTAGAGAGACCCAGCAGAACTGAGTCGACCATGCTTCCAAGTCTGTGAGTCGCTATGAGAGCCCCCCAAAAAAGTCTTTATGGGAACAGACAACCTCATTGTCCTTCCACAGAGAGACTGGTGGGTTCAAACTGCTGACCTTGTGATTAACAGCTCGATGTGTAGCCCACTGTGCCACCAGGGCCCCTTGAAGACCATGATAATAAATAACAGCCACCACACTGTTGGAGGTTTTACAATGAGACCGTCCGTGCCAAGCTCTTAACACAATGTCGGATACACCATAAGGACCCCAGAGAAAAATCTCTGCTGATGTGAAAACCCCCAAAGTGCCCTGCTTGCCTTCCTGAAGGCACGCCTGCATGCCTCTGGTAACACAGGCCTCGGTGTCATGCACGGTGGCCCGCAGCCGGCTCTGGCTGTGGGACATTTCTCCACTTCTGAAGAGCCGGTTTCTAGCCTTGCCACATGTCCCAACACCCCAAAAAGTCCCAAGTCAGTGCTCCAGATCAGTCAGGACCCTCACCCCTCATGCCACCTTTCATCCACCTTTCTCTTCACAGCTAGACAGGGGCCTGGACATCCAGACCAGACAGATGCCTCTGTGTGAGTCAGGTCCAGGGCAAAGGCCAGGCAAGGCCCAAGAGTAGTGTAGGACAACCAGAGCTGTGAGGCTAGCACTTAGTACATTTTGTACCTGGTAGGCACCCTGAAACCTGAGAAGCAGATTGGGCCATCCGGGAGGTGGGTGTTAAGGGACTCGGTGCTCCCCGGAGCTGGATGAGCATTTGCAGCTGTGGAGGGTGGAACAGTCTCTGGGTGCTGACTGTCCTGTACTTCCCACCTTGGCAGTACGAGACCCGAGTGCCTGAGAACGCCGTGGGCCAAGAGGTACAGCGACTGACGGTGACTGACCTGGACATCCCCAACTCACCGGCATGGCGCGCCACCTACCGCATTGTAGGAGGTGATGACGGGGACCAGTTTGCCATCACCACCCACCCTGAGAGCAACCAGGGTGTCCTGACAACCAAGAAGGTGAGTTGACTTTGGCTTAGCCAAGGGTCGCTCCTGAGACTCCTGGGATAAGAAAGTCTTATCTGTTCCACCTGCAGGACACCCTGTGCTGGGCAACCTGCCTGTGACCCTTCACCAGGGGGAGCACAGACCAGGGGCACCCGGCATTGCCTTCTTTTTCAGGCTGGGGAGTTGCTGTCCACATGAGCTCGTACATAAGCACCGGGTCATGAAACAGGTCAAAGTTGCTGATCTCATTGAAGCAAATTGGTATAATCCCTCCGGCCAGATCCCAGTTCTAGTGGCCGCCCCCACACTGCCTTCCCACCGAGAGGGTCTCCCAACTGCAGAAGGCATCTGCTTTATTTGAATTCATGCTCCTTTCACCTTTACCCTACAACCATCTGTCCTGGTGTTTGAATAGTAAAATCTCTAACACTACTCAATAAGCAGCAAACCCTTACCTCTCCCAACATCTCTGAATAAAATTGATGCTCCAAGAAATCATAGTGCAAACCACCCTCAGAAGTTGCACCCACTCTACATTAAAACAACCACACCAGAAACATGCCTATGTGAAACATATTCTCTCCAAGTGCCGTCAGGTGTTCCGACTCACAGTGCACACCAGAAGAAAGCATTCCCTGATGAGTCCATGGTTGCAGTCGTGGGGCCCATTGGTCTCATTGAGGGTCTGCGTCTTTTTGGTTGATTTTCTACAAAACATATTCTGGACTCCATTTACAAACAGGCTTTTCCCCACCATCTACAAATGTCTAGGAGGATATTAGAAAGTCACATGGGACCCAGAGTATTGTAGAGCTTGGCAGCCTTACCCCAGCCTGCTGGTGCCAGTTGCTTGCACGCGCGCGTGCACACACACATACTTCCACCACCATCATTGTATCAACTACAAATGCTTCTGCAAGTTTCTAAAGCTGTCATTGCCCATTGGGAACCTGTGATCTCCAGCTTACTGATCAGTTTGCGCTTGGGGTGTTCTGGAAGGCCCCACTGGATGTCCGCTCAGGAAAAAAAGGAGGCTTTAAGGCCTTTGAACAATCTAGAAATATCCATGGCACTGCATGGGCCCCTCCCAATATGGTGGTCAGGTGTGCCCCCTTGTCTCCTAGGGCTTGGATTTCGAGGCCGCGAACCAGCACACCCTGTCCGTGGAAGTGACCAACGAGAGCCCCTTTGTGGTGAAGCTCCTGACGTCCACAGCCACCGTCGTGGTGCACGTCGAGGATGTGAATGAGCCGCCCGTGTTCGTCCCCCCCTCCAAAGTCGTCGAGGTCCAGGAGGGTACCCTCGCCGGCGAGCTCGTGTGCACCTACACGGCGCAGGACCCTGACACGGAGCACCAGAAGCTCAGGTACTCCACAGCCTGGCCCTGTTCTGGTGCAGCGTCTGCTCTGATTGCCAGGAAGATGGGTCAGTATTCTGCACATCACCCCTTTTAGAGGCTGAGGTGGAGGGGAGGGGATGAATGTCCCCTCCTCTCTGCTCTCTACTTAGGCCCCCCATTCACTGATGAGATGATGATCATGCCTTTTCCATTGGGTCCTGCCCAGAGGCCCTGCTTCCATTCCCAGTTGAGAGGAGGAAGCCTTGAAGGAGGATCCCAAAATGACGCAAAATTCTGGATGGGACTCTTCCCATCTCTCCCTCTCCAGCTACCACATCCTGAGAGACCCAGCAGGGTGGCTGGCGATGGACCCAGACAGTGGGCAGGTCACTGCGGTGGGCATCTTGGACCGAGAGGATGAGCGCTTTGTGAAGAACAACGTCTACGAAGTCATGGTCCTGGCCACGGATGATGGTGAGAACTCTCTCCCTGCTCTTCCACAAGTTTCTCCGGCGGCCAGACACAACGTGTGCCCTTCTCCCCCATGGGCAGTGCATGGTGTGAGGAAGGGGAGTGTAAAGGAAGCACTTTGGAGAG
The DNA here is from genome assembly GCF_000313985.2 of Echinops telfairi. Classification (NCBI taxonomy): domain Eukaryota; kingdom Metazoa; phylum Chordata; class Mammalia; order Afrosoricida; family Tenrecidae; genus Echinops; species Echinops telfairi. The sequence goes on from NW_022106189.1 coordinate 31,377,396, forward strand.
GCAAAGGGGTCAAAGGCCTGCCTGAGGGTAGATGACCATGAACCCAAAGCTCTAACACCCCAAGCTTTTAAGAGGTATCATTACACTGAGGGTCCCTTTCAGCCCAATGTGGGGTTCACTGAGCCTTGATTTGGCCTACCAGTTTCCCCCCGTGACTGATTGATAGGGACAGTCTGGTTTAATATCTTAGGCAAGATTGTAAGGATGCATCTGGGATCCCTGAAAATAACAGGATTAATGAGCAGTGCTAGGGTTACAGGGGGAATTGCCTTCTCTGGCCGTAGAGCGATTCCAACAGGGCTGTGCAGGCAGGCTTATCTGAAACGGATTGGCGGACACTGGATGCGCCCCAAGGTGGTTGGTCGGCTTCCCCTGGCGATAGACGGGTAGCAGCTGTCTGGATGAAGTGGCTGCAAAGCTGCTAGGGGGCTTGACGTTGTTTCGTCAGCCCACCTGAGGGCCCTTCCTGAAAAGTGGCTGTGTGTGTGACTCTGAACAGGGAGTCCTCCTACGACCGGCACAGGGATGCTCCTGCTCACACTCCTCGACGTAAACGACCATGGCCCAGTACCCGAGCCCCATCAGATCACCATCTGCAACCAGGACCCTGTGCCCCAGGTGCTGAACATCACAGACAAGGACCTGTTCCCCCACACCTCCCCTTTCCAGGCCCACCTCGCCCACGACTCTGATGTGCACTGGACGGCAGCGGTCAACGAGAACGGTAATGGAGAGCTCTGCCGGGCGTATGGTCCCGTCCCAGGGCCCTGTACATATCCCACCCTGGCACCTCCTCAAAGACACAGGCTCAGGCCCCCCACCTCCCCCACCCCTCAATGAACATTGGGAACCATTTAGGATCTGCGCCCCCAACAGTACTCTATATCCAGTTGTTTATGAGCTCAGCCCAGAGAGGACTAGGGAGGAATGCTGCAAGTGCTACGTGGACTTGTTTTTCAGCATAGTGTAAACCTTTGCAATTCCCCAGGGGCCCTTGAAGACCATTCCAGCCCTTGGACAGATGGAAAAACTGGAGGCCCAGAAGGAGTGTAACTCACCTGTCTTTCTAGGATTCCATCGCTGTCTATTGCTAAGTGGGCAGTGATGGTCCCCTGGTTGAATTCTCACCTTCATGCAGGAGACTCAGTTCGGGTCCAGCCATGGTACCTCGTGTGAGCCACTGCCTTGCCTGTCAGCTGCTGTGAGGCTGAACAGGTTTCCGTGGAGCTTCCAGACTCAGGTGGACCAGGAAGAAAGGCCTGGCAGTCTACTTCCAAAACTCAGCCAGCGATGACCACCCACAACCAATCACAGGCATGGGGCGGGCCCAGGCAGCGCTCTTTCTGTCATACATGGGTCTTCATGAGATGGGGCCAACTTGACAACAGCTCACAATCCGAGCTGACACACACTGAGCGTGCGTGCTGTGGTTATGTCAGACACTGCTTCCAAGGCTCCACAGAGATTAGATTCCTTAATCCTCACAAATATCCTGGGGAGAAGTGTGCGCACACACATTTCACACAAGAGAAAACCGAGCCTCGTGGTTGCTGTTAAGTACCATTGAGTTGGTTCCGACCCATAGCAGCCCTAACGCACAACAGAAGGAAACACTGCCCTGTCCCGCGGCATCCTCACAATTGTTTCTATGCCTGAGCCTATAGTTGGCAGCCACAAGGTCACTCCCTCTCCTTGAGAGCCTTCCTCTTTGTTGCTGCCCCTCCACTTTACCAACCATGATGTCCTTCTCCAAGGACTGGCCTCCCCTGACAATACGTCCAAAGTGTGCAAGACAACACCTGAGGCTTACAGAGGCTTCACGTCTTGCCAGAGGTGCCATGGCTACGGAATGATGGTGCTGGGACTTGAACTCGGGGTTGGATTTACCACCCATGATCTGCCGCCCACCATTTATTGGACCTGAGTGGATGTACAAGGTTTTTTTTTTCCTGTAAGATTTCTGCCATCCTCTGTGCCTGGTAATTTTGTCCTTATTTGCAGAGGAAGCTCAACCAGGTTAAATTGCATGGCCAGGAGTACAGAGCGGTTGACTGGAGGGGCAGAAATGGGAGCTAGGTTTTGACACCAGAGCCCCCCTTTCCACCTCCCACCACTTCCAGGCCCTGCCTCCTCCTGATCCCCAGCTCCAAGTTTCTCCCTCTCAGTGGCCTTACAGTTCTTACAAGGTCCTGTTGGCACCAGGCAGATGAGGACTCACAGGGGTAGTGGGTGCAGCACCAGGGCCAATAAGGCTCCTGGAGAAACCACATCACTGGTTGGAAGCACTGCCCTTCTTCTTGGGGCTCAGCACCCCCAGGATGGAAGCCAGGCACCATTTAGGATCTGGGCTCCAGAAGTGCTACCCCACATCCATATTTGCTTATGAGCTCAGCCCAGAATGGCCTCAGGAGACATGCTAGGAAAGGTACCTTGTCTCGTTTTTTAGAACGCCTGTGATTTGGGTGCATACAGCCAACATCTTTCTTTTGGAGAGCCCAAATTGGTCCCCTGCTGCCCCCTTGTGGTCTAGAAATCTTTTTTTCCCCCTTCCACTCAACCTATAAAGCACAAGTTTGGACTCAGCCAGAAGACACTATTGCCATATTGGTTATTGGTTGGGCTGTGATACACATGGTTGGCAGTTCAAAACCACCAGCAGCTCTGAAGGAGAAAGACTGGGCTTTCTACTCCCCTTAACATTCTTGGAAACCCACATGGGTCATGAGTCAGCATTGCCTCGGTGGCAGGAATTTTCTCCATTTACTAGCTTTGTGACATCTCAGTTATTAAACTTCACAGTTGTTCTATGGCCTTCTCTGTGAAACAGGGGTCAACAATTGAGCCCAGGCCCATACAGTCTTTGTGAGGGTTTCCTAAAGGACTATAGGGAAGGTGCTTCATCTTGCATGTGAGTGCATAGCTTCTCAGTGGGCCACCATCTTCCCCATCCCCATTTCCCAGCAATCGGCCCCGGTCTGGCCCTGTGGGAGAATGAGCCCTCTCCCCAGGGTGCCAACACCTGATCATAGTATTGATATCTGGTTCTTGATTTTCACTTCACTTGCCCATCCTATTTTATCCCTGTTGTCAGGGATTAACCCAGACTCCACCCCTGTGCATCCTTGGCCTAAGTGACTTGACCACCCCTTGGGCTCAGTTTCTACACTGTAAAATGAGGACGGTTACAGTAACCACTTACAAAGCTGTGCTGAGGACACCAATAAGCTGAGATGTGGCCTCTGCCATCATCAACTGAGCGCAGCAGGGGAGCGGGATGGTGACGAATGTTTGGTGGCATGCTCTATGTTCTCATGGTCTGCCACTTCAGACCTTGACGTCTGTGGGGAGGGGTTGTTTGTGATTGCCCCTGTGGTTGGGGGACATGCTTGGCTTTGAGTGGTGTAGTTCTTGGGAAAGTTCCTTATGATGAAACCTGGTGCCTCCCAAGCGTACAGCGCCCCCTTGAGGCGCCTGTGCATACCGTTCTTCAGAGAGATCCCTGACCCATAAAAAATGCCTGTCCCCCCCAACCCCAGGACTGCCACACTGTCCTGAGTGAGGCCCGTTGGGTTGGCCATGCTCCTGCTCTGTGTTGAGCCAAAATTTGCCACTCACCTTGGACCTTTGAAGACCAGTTGGTTAGTCCAAGTCCATTATCTACTGGCAACCCTGAATCTGTGTACAATCAGTGATCTGGGGGTAGCACAGGCTAGCTTCTGGGCTGATCCTCTTCAACAATACCTGTTCCCTAGTGAGGCATACATACCCTACATGGATTCATTAGCTAGTAATACTTTGGAAAATAAGGAGTTTTATACTTTGGATTCTGTCATGCACTTAAGATGTGAAGAGTAATTTGTTTTCATTGCAAGCTAAGATGCTGCAGTGATACGTGGTATTGGTGATTGCTAGGTGATCTCGAAGCAGTTCCAACTCTAGCAATCCAATGCACAACAGAAAGAAACGCTGCCGGTTCCGTGCCGTCCTGTAATTACTGTTTGAGACCACGGTGGCCACCGTGTTCATTCTTCTTGTTGAGGGCCTTTGTAACGGACCCTCTAATTCACCTGGTGGGCAGCGAACCACAAGGTCAGCGGTTCAAAACTACTAGCTACTCCGAGGGAGAAAGGCGAGGGTTTTGACTACCAAAGAATTACCATCTTGGGGCAGTTTCGTTCTGTCTGTCCTATAAGGCCACCATGACTCAGAATCAACTCAATGGCAGTGAGTTTGCTTTTGTTTTTTCTATTTTCCAAGCATGATGGTAGTAGACTTTAATTCAGGAGACGAGGCTTTCTGCTCCCCTGTAAATGTACAGCCTTGGAGACCCGTAGGAGTGGCTCTACTCTGTCCTGTAGGGGAGCGTGCTGAGTTGGAATCGACTTGATTTTCTGGAATACACCTTAAAGTCATGAAATAGGAAAATAGGTGGCCATTTCATATGAATATTCAGAGACTGGTGGCTAGATCTCTTAGGAGAAACAGTCTAGCAGCTGAAGGTACTGACAAATTGACCCGATGACATCACTTTTTAAACTTTATATATAATTTTTTTAAATTTGTTTTAGATTTACATTTTTTTCCCAAGTAACTAAAGTTATTTTTCTGCCCCAATAAATACTTTTCATGATGACAGATATGACTTTGACCAAATGTCAGTTTTAGCACTTGGCCAAAGTCTGCCTTGGGGACACTCCCTCTCCCCCAGACCTCCTTGCCCAGAGGCAGGGCTGTCTCTTTATCATGGTGTACTCTGTCCTCCACATGTGGCATCTCAAGGCCAATCAATTGTCTGTCCACTCCAGGAGACGCAGTGGCCTTATCTCTAAAGAAGTTCCTAAAACAAGACACATACGATGTGCATCTTTCTCTGTTGGACCACGGCAACAAGGAACAAGTGACAGTGATCAAGGCTACCGTGTGTGACTGTAGCGGCCACATGAAGACCTGCCCCGATCCCTGGAAGGGGGGGTTCGTCCTACCCATCCTGGGTGCCGTCCTGGCTCTGCTACGTGAGTACCAGGGTGGGGTAGTTAAAAGAGCTGATTCGATCCTAAATGTCTGGGACTAAGGGCCACCAACACTGTCCATTTGTTCCTTGAACTCTTAGTTTTAGGACTGTCCGTTAGCCAGTAGGTATGTATGGAGCATCTGGAATGTGCTTTGTGGCTACTATAGGGAACAGACAGACTGTCGTGGAGGCTAGGGGCTAGGGCAGTAGTTCTCAAGTGTGCCCTCTCTGTGAGCATTACATGGGATTTTTAGAAAAATCAATGATCAAGCCCCAATTCATTCAGACCTGTTGACCCAGAAACTTGGAAGGTGGGACTCTTAAAAATTTGTTTCAACAAGCATGCACCCCAGGGAACACTGATAAAGCTGGAGTTGGAGAACCTTCTAGGGGATCAGGGAGCACTGTGGGGAGTTCCCACTGGATGTTGGCCTTCATAAACAGCGGGGGTTTTTTTAGGTACTGAGGGAGCCGTGGAGATGTGTACATCAGGGGAGGAGCGTGATAGGGGCCATTGCTCTGGCTACCCAAGGGAGGAGTCTCAAATTCAAAGGGCCCTGAGGGTTGGGGGTCTTGGGCTGCTGTGGTGTCGTGGGGTGGGTGTTCACTCCCTACTCTTTCAGTGCTCCTCTTGGTGCTGCTTTTGTTGGTGAGAAAGAAGCGGAAGGGCAAGGAGCCCCTTTTGCTCCCGGAAGATGACACCCGGGACAATGTCTTCTACTACGGTGAAGAAGGGGGTGGTGAAGAAGACCAGGTAAGGCAGTTGGCGCTCTGCCCTGGGGTTGAGCTGAATGCTCTCGGGCCCCTTGGCAGAAGCAATGGGGCCCCTCAACATACCATGCGTGAGACATTGGGCACACCCTGGAATGAGGCATCAGGCTTCATGCAGGGCGGACCACCAACCTCCGGCTGTGCTCACTTGAAGCCGCCAAACTGACCTCGAGCCCATACTTCCTGTAGGAAGGCAGAGGCAGGTGGCAATCTCTGACATCTGTCTGTCTTCTGAGGCCCGCCACCTATGCACCCAAGCATTCAAGCAGTGGGGAGATAGGGAGTAACATTTGGTGGTGATGAGGAAGTGGGGAGGGTGTTTCTTAAGCCCGTGCTCCATGATGTTCCTAAAGGACTATGACATCACCCAACTCCACCGTGGTCTCGAGGCCCGGCCAGAGGTGGTTCTTCGCAACGACGTGGCACCAACCTTCATCCCCTCACCGATGTACCGTCTGCGTCCTGCCAACCCAGATGAAATTGGCAACTTCATCATCGAGGTGAGTCAGGGTAGCAGCCCTTTGGTTCAAGCCTCGCACCCACAGCATGAGAGGAGAGGCATGAGCTGGGAGTCTGGGCGCTGGGTCCAAGTCTTCGTTCACTAAGAACATGCTGTAACAGAGCACAGTGGGTGGTTTTAGGGAACAGGCGTTTATTTCCTTGAGGTTCCACTGCCATCGAGTTTAGGCCGACTCATAGAGACCCTACAGGACAGGGATGAACTGCCTCTGTGGGTTTCCAAGACTGCAGCTCTTTATGGGAGTAGAAAGCCTCTTTCTCCCAAAGAGTGGCTGGTGGTTTCAAACTGCTGACCTTGCAAGTTAGTAGTCCGTCGCATCACCACTACCTGACCAGGGCGCTTTCTGGAGGTTAGGAGGTGGCTAGGGTTCTGAATTCAGGATGCCTGGTCTAGAAGAAAGCGGTCTCCGTCCTCTGTGGGCGGGGTCCTGGTCTCAGTTTCTCTGGCATTTTTCTTGGCGTGCCTGGGAGAGCGCTGCAAGGCCGCTCACTTTCCTGCTGGTGCTTCCTTGGAGCCTCTCTTCTGTGTCTCAAAAGCAACACGTTCACCTCCCTGGGGGTCGGACAACCGAAAAGTGGGTGAAGGAAAACGCCGGACAGGGCAAGCTATGACACAATGATAATTTATAAATTATCAAGGGCTCATGAGGGAGGGGGGAGCGGGGAAGGAGGGGAAAAAATGCGGACCTGATGCCGGGGGCTTAAGTGGAGAGCAAATGTTCTGAGAATGACGAGGGCAATGAATGTACAAATGTGCTTTACACAATTGATGTGTATGTATGGATTGTGATAAGAGTCGTATGAGCCCCTAATAAAATGATTGGGGGGGGGGGAGCGACACGTTCAAGGCACAGTTGACCTTGGTGGAGTGTCATTCACCTATCAGAGAGAGCCCTTTTCCCAACTGGGATGTTGGACACAGGTGTAGGGGTTTGGATTAGCTGCACTTTTTGGGGGGTATATGTGCAGAGCACAGTTCAATCCATAACCACCAACTAGCTGTGTCACTTGTAGATCTCCTATAACCTAGGCTTCTTTTGCCCCCTCTGACAAGCCGTGCCTTGCAGACTGGTTAAAAATTGGAAGTCATTTGGCACTCATTCAACAAACCTAGTGGTTGTTAGGAGCATAGACTGGGGCCAGACCACCTAGCTTCGAATTAAGATCCAGATGATTCCAATGTGCACCAATATCTGGGAACCTCCGCTGGCTGTTTTAAGGGATGGATGAGGAAGTACCTGGGACCTAGGCCAGTTTTAGGGATTGTAAGTCAGTCCATCTGCCATGTGGCCCGAGCTGCACGTTTGGGTTTGTTTTTGTACAATCTCCAGGTTGTACCACAGGCCTGGGACCCACTGACGGGGCATGTAGTGTTTCTGTGGGAATGCTAGCTGTTTTCCTAACAGCCCTCTGAGCATCTCTACTGTCATTCACTCTGGTTGGACATTTGCCTTCCCTGAGGAACTCTGAAATACCAATGCCTGTGACTCAGATATCCATTTTCTTTTTTTTTTTTTTCTTTTTTTCAGATATCCATTTTCTGTTACGATTCTTTAATTTTGTGAGATCAGATACATAGCCAAGGGCATGGGAACCACAGCCATAGCCAACTAGATGCATGATGGATACTGAGCACAGCCTGGTACCTACAGCGGAGGCTCCTGGTAACAGAAAAAAGGGGAGGGAAATTGGTTGGAATTTAAAACTGGATCAGATTCAGGGAGAAGATGATAGGATGGGCGTTCAGGGTCCTTCCCAGCTCAAAACCCTCAGCCTCACTCTTCTCTTCAGTGAAGAGGGAAATGAGACTGTCTGTTCTTCGAGCCTGAGTGTATTGGGGACCATTCTGGGAAACTGTCACAACAGGAAAGCTGTTACTCAGGGCTTCTGGTTTAGAGACAATGCCTTAGCCTTGGAGCTAAATGCCTGCAGTCCTCTCCTTCCCATAGGCATCCTGGTAGTGCTGTGGGTTAAGCACCAGGCTTCCATTTCAACAAACTAGCCACTCCGAGGTAGAGAGCCGAGTCTGCATGCTCCCATAGAGATTTGCAGCCTCAGAAACCCTAAGGAGCCATTCTCCTCTGTCCTACAAGTCACTGAGTCGGAATCAACTCAGTGGGTATATGCCAGTCATTACTGTCATAAAGCGCTTCACATATACTTACATATATGTAGAGAGGGTAAGGGACTTAACCCACGGTCGCAAAACTCGTACATGGATGCTGTCTTCTAACCGAGGCTGTCTGATTTCAGAGTCCCCGCCCTTGTCACTGCCTCTGCTCCAGGTCACAGCCAGCACTTGCCTGTGAGCTGGGCACTACACCATGTACTTTATACACATTATATGCCCCTCTGGAGTCCCTTCGGGTACGACACAAAAGACTGGAGATTGGAGACACACACACACACACACACAACCCTGCCCCTTCCAGTGGTGCCTTTGAACACATGGGGCTGCCATGAGTCAGAATGCCGGACGGTCGTTTTTATATATACACAAGGGGGGTCTTCCAAGAGTGTGGGAAAATCCCAGCATCTTGTCATTCTGTTTTTCCACGAACTTTTGGAAGCCCCCCCGATATAGATGCATCTCAGAAACCCTAAAGTGTAGGTCTCTAAACTTATTTGGCAAACGCCCCCTTTTCAGGGAGAAAAAAAAATTAAAGTACAATTAAACACGTTTGTATGGTGGCCTACTATCCGGAAGAAAGTATAGGGTGCTACTTTTGCAGCCCCCTAGTGGTGACATTGGGCTGTAATCCCATAATCGCAAAGTCGGTGGTTGGAAACCATCAACTGCTCTGCAGAAAAAAGACCAGGCTTTCTGCTCCCATAAAGAGCTAGTCTCTATAATGGGATTAATCTGAGAGGACTGAACCATTGGATTGCAGGGTGAGTTATATGCCAACAAAACCGTTTAAAAACAAACCAACTCACAGGGGCAGTTCTACGCTGCCCAGTCCGGTCGCCATGAGTCACCTTAGAGCCTTTAGGGCAGTGAATTTGGGGGTCTTTCCCGCCCTCCAGGGGGTGGTATGTCCCACGTGGGGACGGACGGCCTCCAGGATGAGGCAATGGAGGCTCGGCGAGGTTGGTCAGCTCGCCCACAGCCGGTCCTGCTCTCTCTCTTGTGGCCACAGAACCTGAAGACGGCCAACAGCGACCCCACGGCCCCGCCCTACGACTCCCTGCTCGTGTTCGACTACGAGGGCAGCGGCTCGGACGCCGCCTCCCTGAGCTCCCTCACCTCCTCGGCCTCCGACCAGGACCAGGACTACGACTACCTCCACGAGTGGGGCGGCCGCTTCAAGAAGCTGGCCGACATGTACGGGGGCGGCGAGGACTAGGCCGGTCGGAGCGCCACCTCAGACCGCAGCACCCTCCCTTCAGCGCGCCAGGGCACCACCCCGCTCCGCCGAGGACTTCCGGAGCTCGCCGGAAGGGGCGGGGAGAGCCCGGGGCGGAGAGGAGTCCGCGTCTGCGCCTGCGCCTTTCCCGGGGGGACCAATGGGCACTGGCAAACTGATGCCAACGCGGAAGCCCCTCACCGGGCAGGACGTCTGCAAGGCCGGCTCGCCGGGAGTTTTTCACCTGCCATCAAATGCTCTGCCCGTGTCGTGGGCCGGACGAGCCCGGCCAGCCCATGACGACCTTCTCTTTAGCACGAACCCCATCTCCCTGGGAGGAGGCCTCCTCTTGCAACCCGGTTCCATTCTTGGTTTCTACGTTCTGTTCTCAGAGAGATAGAAGCAGGTCCTCAACCATCGCCTTGGGTCCTCCACAAACCCAGCTGAGGAGAGCTGCGGGGCCCTCTTCCTCCCCCCTCCCTCTCCGCTCTCCGGACCCCCAGGCCTCCCCGGCTCAGTTGGTGCCCCCCCCCCCTGCGATTTTATACTGAGTGTGTCTAGGTCGCCCTGTGTGGTGGTTTTTCCATTTCTTCTGTTGCGTGCTGTAGATGAAGGGTGATGACAATCGTGTAAATGTATCCGAACATTTTTTTTTTACTATTAAAGGAATTTTTCCCAGAAGTGCCAAGGGTGCGGAGTCTTTATAATCAACACACAATACCACCGGTGGCAGCGGAAGCTCAAGATACACAGGGACCGTCATTAATGCCACATCACTGCACGTGTGAAGGAGGCTGCGACGTCAAATGCTTAACATACGTAATGAGCGCGCCTGTGCGCATGCGTACGCACACTGCAAGGCTCAGTGCGCATGCGCGCGCACAAAACAAAGTGGGGGCAGTGCCACCGTGGGAGTGGAGACAGGCTCGTACCTTCTGCCGGTGTCCCTTACACTCAGCTCGGAGCAGAGCTGCTTCTCTGCCAGCGAGTAGCCACCAGCGCAGCAGGTGAGGTCTTTTCTGGAGCAGGGAGCTGCTCGCTCTGGGTGCAGTAGGGGAGTGTGCCCTCTTCTGCGCTCTGTGTTCCCTGTCAAAAAGCAAGAGCTGGAGTCTGAGCGGTACCAATGGGTAACACAGCCACTAGCTCAAAGGTTGGTGGTTCAGGTCTACCCAGAGGTGCCTCAGAAGAAAGGCCTGGTAATCAACTTCTGAACAACCGGCCCTTGAAAACCCAATGGAGCCCGCTTCTTTCCCCATACGGGTGCTCCGTGAGTAGGGTGCTCGGGAGTAGGGGTTGGCTTCGAGGCATCTGGTACTAGGAGCGCTCCTCCGGCGCAGCAGCAGCAGTATCACCTGAGGACTTGGTGAAAAAGCCCAACCTCAGCGGAAATCTGCGGAATCTGAAACGCAGGGGGCGGAGCTCTCCCTGCTCTGTTACCTCGCCTGCCAGGTGATGCTGACACATTCACTTTAAAGACCAAGGCTTAAAAAAAAGCAAAATAAAGTAAAGACCAAGGCTTTGAAGGACGCGGCTAAGGGCATCCTGAAGTCTCAACCAACCCCACTTACTGCCAGACACCTCCGTCCTTGAGAAACCCAGAGATCAAGGCCACCTCCTGCCTCTCCCACCGCCAAATCCAGCTGCCTCTGATTCCCTGTCCCAGAGCCCTGCTGCTCTTGCTGATAAGGTGGTGGGAGGATTAGGTATCTCGGTCAGCAAACACCTGCTGTCCCTTATCTTAAACTCTTCAGAGAAACCTGAATGGGGCGGCAAACCCTACCCGGAACCGTGGCTAATAATAAAACGATGCAGCCACTGTTGCCCTCTCTAGCCGTCCTCCCCTGTGATTTTTTTGGGAATTGAGAAAAGGAGGGTTTTCCAAGCCAAACCTGGCCTCGGTGTGTGGATCCAGAACCTTTGGTGATGGAGCCAGGGAGGGGATGCTGTTTGGGAAGGCAGAATCCTGGCTCTCTGCTATGCAGCTGTTTTAATAGAGTCCAAATATTCACAGCTGCTTGTTTATCCGTGGATGGCGCCCTTGGCTACTAGCCCAAAGACTGGAGGTTTGAGTCTACTCAGTAGGTGCCTTGGAATAAAGATCTGGCGATCTATTTCTAAAAAACCAGCCATTGAAAACTGTGGAGCTGAGTTCTCCCCTGCTGTGAGTTGACATTCACTCAGTGGCAGCTGGTTGGTTATGACCAATACTAACCACTCAGGTGGCCACTAACCCTGAATAACTGGCATGTCCTGCCAAGCCAGAGAAAGCCACCTATTGATTTGCTAATCCATTCCATTTCATGGTTCTCCATTTTTTGGATCCCCCTAACCCCACCACCCACTTTTATTTAAACATCTTCTGAAGAAATACAATAGCTGAGTGCATTCCCCCAAAGGAGTCATGAATATGTAAATGTATACAACTTAACCACTTGGACTAATCACCAGGGATAGTTTGGTGTGCACCCTTCTGATCTGTTCTATGTATTTGCACAGATATTTATGTCTTTTCACCTCAGCACACACACACACACACCCGCCCTCCCCCCCACCTTAGGCTATGTATTTATTGTTTTTAACAGATCCCCTTGAGCACCTATCTTTGCAGAGGCTTCTAAACCAGCCCTCCAATCTATGCGGATGAGTGAAGAGGAAGGTAGGCGAAACTGCCTGATACTGGGTGGCGAAACTGCCTGATACTGGGTGGCGGGTTCAAGTCTAGGTTGAGGCTGAAAGGATCGCTAGGACTCCAAGGTGACCTTTTCCCCCCCTCTAATCTTTAAAAAAATTTTTTATATAGATTATTTTATTGGGGGCACTTACCGCTCTTTTAACAATCCATACATCAATTATAGCAAACACATTTGTACCTATGTTGCCATTATCCTTTTCTAAATATTTACTCTTTTTTTAGACATTTACTTTTTATTTGAGCCCTTGGTATCTGCTCCTCTTTTTTCCCTCCTACCCTCCTGACCCCTTGATGAATTATAAATTATTATTATTTTCATATTTTACACTGACCGCTGTCTCCCCCCACAGTTTCTTTCCAACCCTCCTCTCCCCACCTTCCCCCTGCCCTCCTGGTATTGTTACTCCCATTTCTGTTGTACCTGAGGGCTTTAACTGACCTGGATTCCATGTGTCACGAGCTCTTACCTGTACCTGTGTAATACATGCTCCGGTGTAGCCTCAGTGAAAGGCAGGATTGGGGGTCATGATAGTGAGCGGTGAGGAAGCCTTAAAGAACCAGAGGAATACTGTGTTTCATCAGTGCTATAATGCACCTTGATTGACTCCTCCCTTCCTTATGACCCTTCCCCTCTCATCTTTTTAAAAGCCAAAGTCACAGAATGCAAATTCAATAGAAAAGATTGTTAAGAGTCAAATTTTGGTTGAACAAAGAATTAGGATGCCCATCAACCTGCCCCTAGGGCCTCATCCTCCCAAGGTGTCTCAGCTCTACCACGGAGTCAATTCCGACACATGGGGACCCTCCCAGAGATTCTGGGGCTGTAGTCTTCCCTGGAGCAAACAGACAGTAGTTAGCTGTCCAATGCATGTAAATACTATATACATTCTATTGTTATTTTTACTGCTATTGTGGTGGTTGAGAGACGGACAAGGCCACACACTCACACGTTGGGTGGGAACTGCACTTCTTACCTAAAGTAGGCTGCTCCTAGTTCTTAGCCAGCTATTAGCCTCTTCATAGATCAAGGGGACTATTTCCCCAAAGGCTCTTCCTCCTGGTGCCCAGAAGAGGGCGCCATTGAACCGGGTCATAGCTGTGGACCGGCAGGGAAGGACCTGAGCAGGGAGGGACCACGCACGAAGTCTGCAGGTAGGGACAGAAGCTGAGCGCAAAACTGTCACACTACACTGGCTGCCATGTCTGCTGTGTGGCGAGACCTGTTTTTGAGACGTTAGTGATGATGGTGGCAGTGGCTGAGGCAGCGGTCAATGTGTATTGAACAATGACTGGCCATGCCCTTTGTTCGCATGGAGTCAGTAGCCCACATGTCCCACCTCACAGCCACCCGACTAAGGGCCACACACAGCCAGGAAGTGGCAGAGGTAGTTTGCATGGTGCTGGTCTCCTTTATTAAGAGCCCTGGTTGCCTAGTGGTCTCCTTTCTAAAGTGCAGTTGTTAACTACAAGGTTAGCAGTTCAAAACTACCAGGTGCTCTGTGGGAGAAAGATGAGATTTTCTACTCTGTAAAGAGTTATAGTTTCAGAAACTCAACAAGGGCAGTTCTACCCTGTCCTGTATATATAGGGTTGCTATGAATTAACATCGACTCAATGGCAATGAGTTTAGGGTTTGTTTGTTTTGTTTTTGTCTCCTTTATACTATTAAAATTTTTTAAAACTCCAGCTGAGGGCTGGGGGCAAGCAGGCAGAGGGATTCCTAAAGTATTGCTTAGGGCTCCTGCCCTGAGACCACCCACAGACACAGAAAAGCTGTTCTGGGGGCCCTGGAGTATCTCACTTTTTATTCACTAATTAAGCAAGCGTCTGTGCTGGACCCGAGTCTAGGGATGCTAGGTGCTGCAGATGCAGAAAGGCGAGAACAGTTACACACCTGGCCTCCTCCCCTTTATGGGTCTTGCGTCCTCAGAAGTATGTGCAGGCTCCACCCACGTGTCATGAGTGTAGAAGACAGAGTTAACTAGACACATTCTCACTTCCTACTTCCATGCACGCACATATGCCTGCAGCAGTCTAGGAGGCTGAATTTAAATCTGGACTCTGGTGTCCCAGGCCAGGAGTCCACATGTGACTTCAGCAGGGAGTGTTAGGAATGAACTCCTCTGTCTACCCCCAACTCCAGCCTGTGCCTAGGTGCCTGGGCGTGTGTGTGTGTGTGTGTGTGTGTGTGTGTGTGTGTGTGTACACACAAGTGTGAATGTGTGTACACCAGCCCACACCTCAAGCTGTAGCCACCAATCCAAAAAACCAAACCTACCACCATCGACTCCCTTCGGACTCATAGCGAGCCTGAGGGCAGAGCAGGACTGCTCCTGAGGGTTTTGGGGACTGTCGATCTTTATGGGAACAGACAGCCTCAGCTGTCACTCAAGCAGGAGGCCGTGGTGGGCTTCAACTGCCACCCTTGTGGTTAGCAGTCCAATGTTTAGACCATGGTGCCACCAGGACCCTTGCTGCCTCCACCCAAACCAAACCAAAATGCACTGGGGTGGAGTCGATTCCGATACCCGTGACACCAGGTAGAGTTTCCCAGGCTGCAACTCTTTCCTCTCTCTCCCATGGAGCAGGTGGTGGGTTTGGACCATTGGTTTCGGAGCTAGTGAGCCAACACTTAGCAGAGGGCACTCACAGGGCTCCATCCGCAGACCTCTGTCCACAGCTTCCCATTGCCCACTTGAGTCAAGGGGTGGGCACCCAGGTAATGCCGGCCATCCTCAGGAGAGACTGTGGGGGGGAGATGGAGCCATTTGGGCAGGGAACAGTAGAGGATGGGGAGGGTAGCAGGGAGCGCCCATGCAGTGACCCCCTCTAAGCAGAGGGGAGGAATGTGGTGGCCATGAGGTCACACAGGTAAGCAGTGGACCCTGTGCCTCCTCTTCCTCCTCCACACCCTGGCTGGAGGCTGAGCTCTGGGCAAAGCCCCACCCAGCAGCCCTGGCAAAGGGCTGAGTCGGCTTCATCCTGAAGCTGGTGAAACCTGAATCTTCAGTTCCCTCCTAGTCCCTGAGGAGGCAGCGGCAGCGGGGACCTGCCCGGGCCTGCGGAGCCGCAGAGCCGCCAGCCAGGCCGGAGCTGTGAGATGCCTCTCTCAGGGGCCCCAGGCCTGATGGGGGAGGCTGAGAGGAGTCCCAAACCTAGTGGTGGAGGCCAAGCTGTGGTTAGCTCTTCAGCCCCTAGAGGTTCCAGATGTGGGTGGCACTGACTAACCTGGTTCTAAGCCTCAGTTTCCTCAAGAGGTCAGGGACTGCGGTGAGGTCACATGGTGTCTGCCCTGCGGGTAGGGCTCAGGAAGTGGCAACTGTTCCTATTATTTTATTTTTTTAACTGTTACTATGATTATTGATGTTGCTTGTTATCACCACTCTCCGTCAGAGGTGGGCCCGGGAACCCTCAGATTCCCCCAGCAACCCTTGTGCCCACTGACCTCCCTGCAAACGGCAGGGGTGTGGTGAGCCTAGAGGAGAAATCTGAGAGGGGCGGGGTGGGTCCTACTGCCTGGGAGTCAACCCTACTGAGGACAGTTGGGTGGTACAGAGCTCTCTGTGTCACCCCCAACCCACAAGACAACCAGGGCTTTGGGGGAGACATGCTAATTACAGAGGCCTTTATCATTTGAGGGTCACTGAATTAGACACTTCCGGGGTCCCAGACAGCCACAGTCTCCAGTGTTTCCCCTTTGAATATACGGTCTCCAGGGGCAGGGGTTTCGCCTGCTGGTTTGGGAAGACCCAGTCTGGAGCAGGATTCAGTGAAACAGAAAAGCCCAGCCCAGTCCAAAGAGGTGGGCCCAGGGGGCCAGAGACCCGCCTTGGTAGCATAGTGGGTGTGCATTGGGCTGCTAACCCCAAGTCAGCAGTTTGAAACCACTGGTGATGCTCTGAGGGAGCTCGATGAGACTTACCTTACTACTCCTATCGAGCGTGACCATCTCAGAAACACATAGGGTCACTGTGAGTCAGACAAGCCTCAAGGGCAGAGAATTGGGGTTTGGATTTTGTTTTGATTTTTAATTTTTTCCAGAACCCATTGAGAGCTGGAGCCATGGAAGAGGGTTCTCACGATAGAATGGTGGCTTCAGAAGTGAAGGCTCCTACCTTCCTCCCCACCCCTACCCTCCATCTGATTGGCTCCTTCCTTTGGATGAGAATTTATCTTCTTTCTGAGCATTAGATCTTGGGAGAGGCTACAGTGTACAGTGGGAGTCCTAAATCCGTTTGGAGTCTTGACGTGGATTCATTGTCCTCCTGGAGTCATTGTCCTTGACAGTTGTTCCTGACCTTTGAGCAGCAATGTAAAACATCTTGCCCTAGGCAGCCTGTCTGCTGTGGCTCTCCTGAGCAGCCCTGGGAGGGGTAGTCTCGCCCTCAGGAACTAGCTGGGTGTGCCTTTGGTGGAAACTGAAGTATCAAGGTCCTGCAGAGATGAGTCATGCCCCGACCAAGATGGTCAGAGATTCTCCGAACCAATTCTGGAAACGTTTCTCGTTGGGGATTGTGGACATATCCCAGTCACGCCATTGCCACTTCCACAGTCCTACTTGCCACCGTGCTGGATGGATCTGCTTCTGATCGTGATTCTGTGACAGTTTCCTTTGTTTCCATGTCCTAGTTCAGTAGCCATGTGGCGGTGACTCTTTTGGACACCATTATGCCCTCCTCCTGATGGTCCCCTTCATCTGGATGACTGTCTTTGTCTTGACCTTGTCCTGTTTCAGACTTAGTAAAGGGGTCTCGCGGTGCCTGCCGTGAGCTCATGAATGTGTCTTTGTCTGTTTTCCAAGGGGGCCTGGGAATGAGGTGGAGGAAGACTTGGGTAGGATTCGGTTGGGAGTCATTGTTATCAGGGTTAATTATGATTTCCATCCTGCTGGATATGAAATGGGCCATCTCAGAAACAAGAAAGGGGCCTAGCATTACCAACAAGAAGGAAGACCCAGGTGTGGATTGTGTCCTTAGGACCCCTAGGTCCCTGTACATTGGAGCTCCTTGATCCAGAATGCAGCGTGGACACCAGAGGAGTGGCAGCAGTCGAACCCAGAGCTAGAGTGTGAGACAGAGGAATGGCATTCCCAATCCACAGAGCAAGTAAAGCTGAGTGTCTTTGGGCAGGAGGCTGGACTGGGGTGGAGGAGGGTTCAGGGGGATGGTGCAGGAACTTAATTAGGGGAGCTAAGTTTGCTGACCCCATGGGTTAGAGCTGAGCACCTTTGGACTGAGGCTGATAGTGGAGTGGTATGCCTTCTGGACATTTACTGGCATCCCTAAAAGAGCTTTGTGATCTTGACTGCACAAGCAGGGCAGAGGTCAAGGGCCTCTGTGCCTAAGAGACCAGGGACCAGAGAGAGGCCTGGAGGAGAAGAGACTGATCCTGTTTGACTAATTGCATCCTCAGCATTTGTAACCTGTTAATTTCCTTAACAGGCCTCATCGTCATGGACTGTCTGTGAGTTCTGTATGGTTAATGTAATGAACTATCCAGCCCAGCTGAAAAGTAGAATGCTGTAGGAGGGACAGTTGGTGTCAGGACTGGTCAGGAGGGTTGGAGCGTGGAGCGTGTCTGACTTCAGCCTCATAGAAATCCACCTTGGGACAGGCTAATATAGAGCCTGACTTTCCGTTCCCCTTTTGTAGCTGGAAGAGGCCTGAGGTGGCACCCATGTCATTAAAAAAAATTTTTTATAGTTAATATATTCATTGCAGACTCATGGTTTCAGACTCATCGAAGGCACAGAAGTTTGTAAGAGAAGGAAGGGGCATGGGAAGTAAACTTTTGATTTTTAGGTGCTTATGTGAGGTAGCCAGGAGAGGGCTAGAGGGGGTCGCCCCTCCCATGCCTGCACAGCCCCTCTTGGAGGGGATTGAGAAAATCAGGCGAGCAATTAACCGTTCATGAAGACTTTCACTGGGCATGCTCCAATGCAGGACACACACACACACACACACACCCAAGCCAGGTGGGTGTCACACCTGGGCAACCCAAACTAGGCCCAGACTGATGACCCCACCCAGGTGGACTTAATTCAGTCAATGGGGTCAACCAATCCCTTCCACCACGCCTTCCCAGCCGGAGGTTTAAAATACCGTGGAGGCAGGAAAGCGGTCTCTTGAGCCCCCACTCCCTCCCAGTCAGTGGCAGGTTGGAGGGCGTACCCTTCTCTTTCTTTTACTCTGTCCTGCGCCCCCTTGGCCATGCCTCCGTCTCTCTGGCCTCACAATGTGTGGGCGTGCAGTCCCACGAGCTTGCCCGTGTTCAGCGGTGAGGCCCAGCGCGATTTACGCACAGTTTGGCACGCTTCCCTGAAATAGCGTGTACTCTTCTGAGACTATAAACCCTGAGACGTCCTCCATCCTTTATGAAAACCCACTTGGATCACAAATCAGGCTTTGGCATGAATTTTCTTGTGCAATGCCAAGAACCAAGGTATTAGAAACCTAAGTTACTTTGCGTATTATAACCTATAACGGCCAAAAAGGAATGTAAGAAATGACATGCTGCAGATTCTGGAAGAGCCTGGGGCAAACGCCAGGCTGGTTGAACAAGATGATTGAGAGGGGTCCAGGGGCTACTGAATTCATCTTGCCAGAGGCCCCAAACCACGTATGCACATAAACGGACATGGCCCAGGTGGTGAGAACGTTAAACCTGGGTATGCGCTATGGCTAGTGAATGATTCTCCTACTTGGTATTGTAAAATATGCCTAAGTGTGCGATGGAAATAAATATGGTTTTCATAATTAGAGACTTAGTGAGCCCACCTTCACTTGATTAGATAGAATAAAAGGAGAGTCAGGAATTGCCTAGAAAGCACGGGCTTGCTTTCTTTCCTTTTTTTTTTCTAATCATTTTATTAGGGGCTCATACAGTTCTTATCACAATCCATACATACATCAATTGTGTAAAGCGCATTTGTACATTCATTGCCCTCATCATTCTCAAAACATTTCCTTTCCACTTAAGCCCCCGGCATCAGGTCCTCATTTTTCCCCTCCCTTCCCGCTGCCCACTCCCTCATGAGCCCTTGATAATTTATAAATTATTATTTTGTCATATCTTGCCCTGTCTGACGTCTCCCTTCACCCACTTTTCAGTTGTCCGTCCCCCATGGAGGAGGTCACATATAGTTCCTTATAATTGGTTCCCTCTTTCCAACCCACTCTCTCTCTACCCTCCCAGTATCACTACTCACATTGTTTTCAGTGAGTTAGCCCCTTATGAGACAGCACAGACTAGTACATAAGAGTATAGGTTTGTTTTGTTTTGTTTTAAATCATTTTACTGGGGGCTTGTATAGCTCTTATCACAGTCCATACATCAATTGAATCAGGCATGTTTGTACATATGTTGCCTTCATTCTTTTCTAGACATTTACTTTCTATTGAGTCCTTGGCATCAGCTCTCCCCCCAACTTACCTCCTCCATATGGGCTTTCTTTTAAGCCAGAAGCCTATGTAGAGTTGGAGGCTCAAGTGGAAACCTGAGCCCCACCCAGAACTATTGAATGAACATTTATATTTGAAAGGAAGACTTGAATTTAAAAAAGGACTCTTTGGCATTTTAATTTTCAGCAACCACTTTGCCATGGGAAGACATTGATATAGGAAAAGTCTGTGCCCATCAGAGGAAGGCCCCTTCTAGGACTGAAAGTTACAGGGAGCCAGCGTGCAGTCTGCCATGCTCATTGCAGAAACCACCAAGGTTCACGTTTTGAGTGGCTATAGGAGAAATGCAGCAATGAAGACAGGGGCTGAGTTTGGACCTGTTCCATTGGCATCAACTGACTGCTCCCTTAGAGGTTGGGGTGAAGAGAAGAGGAGGGCTGGGTGAGCTGAAGTTAGGGAGCTATATGGACTCCTGAGCCTGTGGGAGAGGGAGGAATTAAGAACAAATAATCAGGCTTCTGGCCTGGGCAACTGGGCGGGTGATGAAGAAGATGACATTTTCTGAAACAAAGTGGACAGATGAGCAGTTGGGGGCCAGCGATACTGAGTTTGACTTTGAATGTGCTGAAGATGTCCAGGTGGAGAGAGGTCCTATGAGGGTGGGATTCTGGAGAGAGGTCTTAAGCTGCACACAGCTGCCAGCAGACACTGGAAGGGAGGGGCATGGGTGCCAGCTTCCCACAACCTCTGTCCTGTTTCTCACCAGAAATTAGAGAAGGAAGCTGCCACCAGCGCCGGGGAAGGAAGAGGAAGAGTGAAGGAGCAGTGGGCCCCGGATCAGGAAGGGAATTGGAAGTCTTTTACTCCCCACTCCTGTGTCCTCCGGGGGGGTCTCCTGGAGAGAGGTAAAAGGCGAGGAGGGAGCTCTGGCTAGTCTAAGGGATAAATAAGGGGCCGATGGGGATCTGACTTGTGTCCTATCATTGGCCACCAGGGACAAGGACAGAGCTGTCTCATCGGCCCCTGGTCTTGCTGGAGTCTTGGCAGCCAGCAGTGAGAGAGTTTGGCCAGGGAAGAGGCAGGTGGACAATGTGGAAGTTCAAACGGATTATCTTCCTTCTTGGGAGATTCCCAGAACCAGTGAGTTTATAAAAGCTTCAAAGAGAGGAACTGTGAATTTCAAAAGAAGTGGTAATAAGTAGAAGTATAATCATAATAGCCACCTCTTGTCTGAAGAGCTTTCTCAATGCCAGGTAGTGTGCAGAGCATTTTTCTTTTATTCCATTCTAATCAGGCAACCAGAGTGGTATTTCTGAAATGCAGATTCAATGACATTAATGATAATAATTTAAAAAAACACACAAACATCTCAAATCTACTGCTTTTGAGTCAGGTCAGTCCTAGAAATCAAAAACATACATCACATCCATTCTGAATCACAGTGATTCTCTAGGACAGAGTGGAACTGACCCTGTGGGTTTCTGAAACGATAACTTTACAGGTGTAGGTAGCCTCATCTGTCTTCCTCGGAGCGACTAGTGGTTTGGAATTGCTTACCTTGTGGTTAGTAGTCCAATGAGTAACCACTACACTACCAGGGCTCCTATAGGTCAGAGTAAAACTGCCCCACAGGATTTCTGTGCGTGTAAATCTCTCTCATCCTTGTTGACGCTGACTGCCTCTCTTCCTCCTGTGGGCCATCTGGGGGCTTCAAATCACCCACCAGCCAGCTAGCAGCCTGGCACTGAGCCTGCTGCACCACCAGGGAATCCCAGTCACATAAGACTATTTTGCTGATTTGTTAAGAAATCTGGGAGATCTTGGCTGAGATTTGAACCCAGGATCTTTCCGTTCGAAAGTTTTTAATCAGTGGACTGACTTTTAGGCCCAGCACCTCACCCACCCTCCCTCTAGGCCAGCAGCTCTCAGCCTGGGTTGAGACCCCTTTGGGGGTCGAATGACCGTTTCACAGGGGTCGCCTGATTCATAACAGTAGCAAAATGACAGTGATGAAGTAGCAACGAAAATAATGTTATGGTTGGGGGGGGTCACCACACATGAGGAACTGTATGAAAGGGTCGTGGCATGAAGAAGATTGAGAACCCCTGCTCTAGGCCACCCACTCTGCTCCCCCTCTCTGCTCTGGCAAGCCCAGCCACTGCCTTCTGGGCACTCTTCCTCCTGTAGTCTCCCCACCCTCCTGTCCCTCCTCTGCCGCCCTCTCACAACGGAAATGAAGGGAACTCTTTGTGCGTCACAGTGTCTGTTCTTTGAGAGAAGTATTTTAAATGCGGAACTCCTCATGTATTGTTTCCGTTAAGGGAAAAATAATAAAATTGAGTCACTTCATTTTCATACGTCTCCTTTATTTCCCACCCCCACCCGCTAATGTTAATTCAGCTGCCGCTCAGTAAAAGGGTGGGGGAGGCTCTCTAACCCTAATCAGCAAGTGGATCAGGTTGCTGTGCTCCACTGGCTGATGTCAGAGCGGGTTTATTTGTCCAGGGATATGAGACACTGTGGTGGATGAGCTACCAGGGAATACTAGGAGAGGGGAGGGGTTTGATGTCAAGTTTCCCCAAGGGCTGTTTACACTGACTCTCTTACCTCTTGCGGGGTGTGCCCACCTCCCCTGCCTGAACCACACCCCCAGATTCCTTGCTAAGACAGCCATATTGGCCTCCCAAGATCTCCTCCCCACTCCTTGCTCGCGCCAGTGATCTTTCCTCTGCTTAAACGCTTGTGTTCCGTTCCCAGACTCTGCTAGATGAAGTTCAAGTAGCATGTCAGAGCTTGTAGATTGTTCCCCACCCCCCACCCCCAGTTCTGGCTGTCCATCCCTCCTCATCCTCGTGTCCTCACCACACAAGTCTCAAAGAACAATTCACCTTTCCTGCAAAGGGCGCTTTCCTATTGCTCCCCCTCTATCTGGGGTACCTTTTCTTTTCACACCACCCCTCGCCAATCCTCATAAATGCTTGTAAGCCTTCCACTGTTCTTGGGGGGTCCAAAGTAGGTACTGTATATATGTATATACTCATGTATAAGCTGAGTTTTTCAGCACATTTTGTATGCAGTTTTGTGGTAAAATTAGGTGCCTCAACAACAACAAAAAATTAGGTGCCTCCGCTGATATTCGGGTTGGCTTATACTCGAGTATATACCTTACTTGCTTCTTAACATAACACACCAGCCTCTAGTAAACCTCATCAGAACCTGGCTCTGAAGTGTGTTCCATGAGTATCAGCCTGTTCCATGTGAAGCCCTCTCAGTACAGCCCGGGGGATGGGAAGCCTTTCCTCCTGTCTTCTTTGGTGTGGTCGCCTGGGGAGAGAGGTGGTTGACTCAGAATCCCATCTTCACCTTTCCAGGAAAGGGAAGCTGGTGTCTGCTCTCTTAAAGCCTCTTCTCGGCTCCTTTCTCCTACATGATATCACCTGTTCTAGGAAAGCCATGGGGTCACGCATCCTGTGCGCTCCTGCCCCGTCCACCATGCAGGACGGTGTTTGACTCTAGTTGGCTGTCTCCCTCTCCAGGCTGAGGACGCCTGAGCTCAGGAGCTCTGAATGGAGCCTATGGCAGACACGGGCAAGAGTTAACAGCCAGAGAGCCCTTTGGTCCTGTCCGGTGCTCTGAGTTAGTCTCATGGTACTACCTCATGGAAGCCTCCAGCAACTGCTCGAGGGAGCCGTGTTCACAGCCCCAGTTCATTCACAGAGGTCAACAGAAGCCCAGAGATGTTCTAAACTGGTCCAAAGATACTTGACTCGGGAGTGGAGGCAGAAGATATCAACCCAGGGTGCAGGCTCTTCCACACGCCACCATCTTCATTGCATAGCTGAGTGACCGGAAATGGGGTCAAAGCTCCAGCAGGCCGGCCGCACCCTGGACTCTTGCTCACCTGCTTGGAGAGACAGAGCAGAGCTAGGTTGGCAGCACAGCGGGGCGTTGTCCGGGAGGAAGGCCGGGACCTGAGCCAATACAGCACTCTTGGTGAAGAGCATTTTAATAAAGACTTCTTGTTCTCCTCTGCCCTGTTTCCTGCCACCTCACAGGCCGGTCCTGGGAATGGTTAACAAGGCTGTGCCCATGTCACCAAAGACCTCCCAGCATGGGTCTGTTGCCAGTCCTTTCCAAAGGGGCAAGAGAGGAGGTCCCCCGCCCCCCCTGCCCTCCTTGCTGCCATTCATGGTATAGGTTCAAAAACCTAGACGATGTCTAATTTTTTTTGAGTCCATATAATCTTTGATCCAGAGAAATATAGCCTAACATCCTATTCCGATCATTTCTCAAAGGTGTGTTGGGGTCGGGGATGGGGTGGGCAATGAGAGTTGTAGGTGGTCTTGGAAGAATTCCTCACAGCATGGTTTGTAAGGATAAGACACTGGGGACACCCACATCCATCAAAAAGGGAATCGGTTTAACATATTACAAGCATCCAGAGTGGAAAATTATACAGCCATCAAAATGCAAAATCTATCTTTATTGACAATGTAGGCTGTGGAGTGAAAGGTGATGCTGTTGAATCTGCAGAGTAAGGAGGTCTATTTCTGAAGGCCAAGCCGAAACTGGTAATAGTGCTGCCTCTTGAGAGGGGAAGAGACAGAGAGAGCGAGCGATGGGGGAGAGAGAGATGTTATTTGTTATTTGTAACGTACCACTTACACACAGAATTAGATTAATCACCATCCCGGGGCCGTGCTACACTTGCATTATTGCATGCTAGTGTGATTTGTGTAGCCGTTTGTTAATGAACTCTCTCTCTGTCAACTGGCCAGACTAGGGTAATCCTTTCTCTCTAAGTAGGGGCTCCTCCCGACTCCAGCCCCGTTCCTCACCCTTCCCACAAAGTTTTTCATTTTTCCTTCTCTTGCTTCTTCTGTATGGTTTATCACATGTGTACATCTGGCCTAAAAAATGTATTACTCAAAAAAAAATGTATTACTCACTTCTCACTGTATCTGTATACAGATACAATCTTTAGGGACTGGTTTTCCTTTAGAAACTTCTATTACTGAGAGGCCTTCACACTCTTGCGTGGAGCCGCGCTCCATCCATTTTTCATTTCTGTGTTTCATTCTTATGAATCCGTTGTGTGTGGATATGCTGCGGTTAATGTATCCCTTCTCATGTTGCTGGACATAGGTTGTTGGTTTTTTTCTCTCTCTAGATTCTTGCTCCTATGAATAATGCATCTATGCATGTTTGTCTGAGTCCCCCGCTGCTTCGGTTTCTGGAGACTTCTCTGGTTTTATGCTAAGGACTGGATGCCACGGGATGGGGAGTGTTCAGTTTTACCTATTTGATACTCCCACTAGTGCGTTACAGATGCCACTGGTCCGTGTCCCCTGCTCTGGTGTAGACGTTAGACGCCGGGAGCCTCTGAGTGCATGGGAGACTGACCTCTCTGTGGGAATCTGCTCAAATACATACGGAAAGGCTCTTTTTTTGGTCTCTAGGTTAACAAGTCATTTTTTTCCTTTCTTTTTTTTCTGCTTTATTTCCACACTGAATGTTTCCTGTCACGGTTATTCTTACTGGTTTGTAAGGATATTGTTTCAAAGCAAAGAGAGACAGTTTCACTCTGTCCTGTAGGGTCCTTATCCATCAACATCGATGACTCCGTAGCAATGAGTTTGTTCATTTGTTTAATTGGGACCAGAGGCCGTAACTTGACATGCCACCACAGGGAGAGGTGGAGGGGAATTTGGTGCCACTATAGAAGTGCTGTGGGACTCGATTCTGTTGGTGCATATATGTCTTATGTCTGCTCAAACTGCCAGCACTGTATGGTGATAAGGGTGGATTGTACCTTATCAGTGGTTCTCAACCTTCCTAATGCCATGACCCTTTCATGTGTGGTGACCCTCCAACCATAAAATTATTTTCATTGCTACTTAATAACTGTAAATTTGCTACTGTTATTAATTGGGCGACCCCTGTGAAGGGGTCGTTGGACCCTCAAAGGGGTTGCGACCCACAATTTGAGCACCGCTGTACTCTATGGAAAGCATACGTTCATGTAAACAAGGAGGGTGGGATTAGAACAAATGGAAAGGGCTTGAGATCTAGAGGTTTTGGGGGTGATTAACTAGGGAAAGGGGTGTTCTCTATGATTCCCCTGAGTCAGGTCTTCGCTGAACCTCCTCAATATCCGAAGCTTGTCAGACAGCCTGAGAGCACCCTGGTTTGTTGGTGACCTTGGACAAGTGTCTTTCTCTTCCAGAAACTTGACTCCTTTCTCTGAAGATGTAAAAAAGAGAACAGGAATGGGATATGAAAATAATAATAATTTATCATGTATCAAGGGGTCACGAAGTAGGGCGAGGGAGGGGAGAAAAGGAGCCGATACCAAGGGCTCAAATAGAAAGTAAATGTTCAGAAAATGATGATGGCAACATATGTTCACATATACTTGATACAATTGATGTATGGATTGTTATAAGAGCTGTGAGAGCCCCTGATAAAGTGATCGTTTAATTAAAAATAAATAAATAAAAGGCGTGAAAAGGAATAAACACCTTTTGAGCCTGGATTGTGTCACAAGGTGTTATATATGTTCTTTCATACAGGAGCAAAAACAAAACAAAAAACAGAATAATGCTACCCTTTATCGAACATCTAGAAATACTTAGTGCTTTGCAGGTATCAGTTCATTTAATCCTGGCATCACCTCTAAGAGGCTGGCACTATTCTTACCTCCCTTTCATGAGGGAGGGAAAAAAACCTAGGCACAGAGATTACGGACTTGCAAGGTCACAAACTGAGTGTCAACCCTTGAACTTGAACCCTGTCCTCATGGCTGGACCCTCACTCTAAAGCAACAGGCAAGCTTTACCACATCGTCACACAGCGTCTCCAGCAAGTGCCTGCCCCTTCATCTAGCCCCGTCTTCACCATTGCATGACAGCGCTGAGGAACCTTCCAACCTATTCAGTGTCAGGACAGGCGCTTTTAAAAAGGAAAGAGAATAAAATAGTCTCAAACAGAAGACAGTAGAAGACGCACATACATTATCTGTAGGAAAATGAGTGAACATTCAGCCTGGGTGGGCATGTCTAGCACAATATGGAATGCATTTCCTAACTTGGGGGGTTTTGTTTGGGAAAGTTTGTAAAATACTGATTTGGCCTATTAGATACAGAGGAAGCCCCCTGCCCACAGCCACCCAGCCAGCAGTGTGTCCAGCGGTCCTGACTTCCAGAGCAGCAGCTGGTCAGTTATTGCTTCAGTTGATGTTTCAAC
Source organism: Echinops telfairi (assembly GCF_000313985.2). Lineage (NCBI taxonomy): Eukaryota > Metazoa > Chordata > Mammalia > Afrosoricida > Tenrecidae > Echinops > Echinops telfairi. Next base: position 31,404,381 of record NW_022106189.1, read on the forward strand.
TGGGCACCAGGAATACAGCCCCAAACAAGATGAACCTGGCCCTGTCCTCAAGAACTTCACAGTCCCCCAGGAGCAGACTGTTAGCAATCTCAAACCCAACCCACAGCTCCACCAGGGCTCCCTCACAGTCCCCCAAGAGGGGTGAAAAGCAGCGGGAGGGGCAGGGAATAGTTGCCATTTACATGGTGTACTAGGCACCAGACACTGGTCTGAACACTCTATGTCCTGGCGCCCTTGGTTTCTATACAGTCCCACGTGGTGGGAGGTTCTGTTACTCCAGCACCAAACCCATGGGACAGGTGGAGAAACTGAGTCAATAATTCGTGCTTAGCTGGTCAGTGGCAGAGCTGGGATCTGAGCCCAAACCGTCTGCAGGGGAATCAACTCAATGGTGATGAATGGCAGTGGCCTCCTTCGCTCCAGACTCTGTTCCGGCTCTCCCTTTCTAAGGGTGGTTCTGGGGTCTGAGTCACAGCCCAAGCCAGGCCTCCCCAGGGTGGAGGGCAGGGGTCAAGAAGGGCCTGTAAGTGGGGAGAGTTTGTTATAAATTTAGAGCCAGCATTCATAGGCTGTTTTGGATCAGAAGGCCTTGTAATTTCTTTTTCTTTTTTTTTTCTATTTAAGCCTCTTATTTTTATTTTGAAATGGCGCATTCTCTTTTTTAAAAAATCATTTTATTAGGGGCTCATACAACTCTTATCACAATCCATACATACATCAATTGTGTAAAGCGCATTTGTACATTCGTTGCCCTCATCATTCTCAGGCCTTGGAAGTTCTTATGATGATTTAAGATTGTTAGGCTGTGCCTGTGACTCAGTTCTGTGTGCTGACGGGAACTTCAGCCCGCTGGGAAGCCAGCCCGAGACCCCGGGAGGCACAGGCCCAAACTTAGCATTTATAGGAAAGGGAGGGGCTTCTGGGGCTCGAAGCTGAATTGGGATTTGCTGGTTGGCTCTGCAAAGGGTGTGGGATGGGAATGCATATGCCCAGGGCGCCTGCCACAAGGGACAGGTACTACACAGAACAGTCCTGGTACCGATTTGAGCTCCTTGTTCAAAGAGAATCCCAAGGAAAGAGCCCTTTTTCCGTCATTGAGTCACCACACTATGGCTTACATATTAGTTGTTTAAAATGTTTATTTTCGGGAGGGGAAAAATGACCTAATGTCAGGGGTTTAAGTGGGGAGAAAATGTTTTGAGAATGATGTACAAATGCGCTTTACACAATTGATGTGTGTATGGATTGCGATAACAGTTGTATGAGCCCCTAATAAAATGTTTAAAAAAAAAAAGAGAGATAATAAAAAAAAAAAGATTCTTAGTTTATCCATTGATGGACATTTAAAAAAAATAAAATAAAATGTTTGTTTTCATGTTGTGTGTTTTCAAGATCGATTTCACAGCAGTGTAGGTTCTGAGGAAAAGGTGCCGGAGTCATAGCTAACCACCTCTGGCTTCCCTGTTGCCATGAGGCAGAGTCAGACATGCCTCCACCCTTCCCTACCTATTCTTACACCAACGGTTCTTCCCACAACACCCTGCTTCTATGCTGGGCTTGATACTTTGTTGCAATGGTCACATAGAACTCACACACAATACCCAACATCAAGGGCCTTGTGTTAGTCCCGGTTGACTAGAGAAACAGATTCATTGACATTCATATAGATAGGTGCAAGAGAGAATTTTATATCAAGAAGCAATTATGCATCAATAAAACACCCCAGCCCAGTCCAGATCAAGTTCGTAAGTTCGGTATTAGCCTATAAGCCCGATATTTGCCCATGAATTCCTCTTCAGACTCACACAGCACATACAATGATGCTGAATGCAGGAAGAACACAGGTGAGTGAACAGTCCTGTGGGTCCAGTGGTAGTGGAAGCATCGCCAGGGCTCTGGCTGCCATCAGTGTGGCTCCATATGGCTTGTCAACAGGAGTGTGTAGCAGAGATAGTGTGTGTCCTGCCTCCGGGGAGGAAGAGAACAAGTCCCAGAATCCTCATGATTAGGCCACACCCACAAGGAGATATCTGCAGGCTGTGACCTGACTGACAGGTTAGACTCCACCCCTTCATTCTATTTATCAAGTTGACTTAAATTACGTAACTACCACAAGGGTTCCTTGGAGAAGCTAACAGGTACCACAAGGTCCAGAAAACATTAAAGACACAGCCAGGAGTCCACAGCAACACCTCTCTTTAGCCAGCAGCCAAGTCTCTCTCTCTGGTCCTTAACCTCTCAGCCAGGTGATCCCTTGGCCTCTGTCTCCATAGGCCAGGAAGCCAGCCTGCGGCTCTGCCTCAGGTCTTATTATCTCAGAGCTGCTCCTCTGTTCTGCCTCATGGTCTCCTTGCCTTGTCCTCTGGTCTTGGCTGTTCCCCTTCAAACAGACATCTCCAATGTGCTCCACTTTCAAAGGTCTGGGGATACGAGGAGTTATTAAAAAAAAAAGTAATATTTTTTCAAAGATATAGATACATACATGTTTTACAAAAAACAAACTTATCACCTTCAGAGTACTCTCCACTACACTTAATTCATTTGTCAAATTTGCTATTCCATTCTTGGAAACATTTTTCAAAATCATCTGTTTGGATGGCTGACAGTACCTCCCTCATTTTTTTTCTTCACCTCTCCTATGTTGTCAAATCACTGTCCTTTCATGTCCCTCTTCATTCTTGGAAACAAAAAGTCACATGGATCTTGGACAGTTGAGTAAGGTGCACGGAGCAAGAGAGGCATGCAGTTTTTGCCAAAAACGGGTGCACTGAGATGGCTGTGTGGGCAAGTACATTGCCATGGTGGCAAAAACAGTCCCCCATGTGCCACAGATCAGGCCTTTTTTGTTGCACACTGTTACACAATATTTTCAGAACCTCTAAATAGAAAGCTTGATTAGCAGTCTGACCTGGTGGAATGAATTCCAAATGCACTATCCCCCTCACGTCAAAAAAACAAGCATTTTCTTGATCTTTGATTTCACTTGACGAGCTTTTTGGGGGTGAGGGGATGATGGCATCTTCCACTGGCTTGACTGATGTTTGCTTTTGGGAGTCATAAGTACTGTCTCCTCACCAGTAATGACCTTGGGAAAAAACGTCTGGGTTACTTTAGAGCTGTTCTTTCAAAGCACAGCATGTTTCCACCGGATGTTCTTTTTCCTGGTCAGTCCAAACCGCAGGCCCAATTTTTGCAGTGACCCTTCTCATTCCCAAATCTTCCATTAAAACTCACTGAACCGAGCTCCAAGATAGTCCAGATCACTTCCCCATATCTTCAATGGGCCGTTGTCAGTCTCCGAGCACAAGTGCACGTATTTGCATTTTGTTGACATTTTCATCTGTACGGCACGTCTGGAATGAGGTTTGTTATCATTTGACATTTCACCTTTTCTGAAATGAGAAAGCCACTCAGACACTTATATGTGTATAAGAAAGAGCTTTATATACAAGAGCAATTGAATACTAAGAAAACATCCCAGCCTAGTCTAGATCAAGTCCATAAGTCTGATATTAGTCCATATGTCTGATACTAATCTATAAATTCCTCTTCAGACTCATGCAACACGTGCAATGACACCGAATGCAGGAAGAACACAGGCTAGTGAGTGGAAAGTCTTGTAGATCCAGTGGTGGTAGAGGCATCTCAGCGCTGGCATGGGTCTCCATGTGGTTCCTCCAGCTCCAGGGCTCTAGAGTAGCTCCATGTGGCTTGTCATCCAGAATGTCTTGCAGGGAGACGGAGCAGAGAGAGTGTGTCTGTGTTTGGCCTCCAGTGAGCTATTTGTCTCCATGGTGCATCAAAATGAGGTCATCAAGCTGCTGGGGACCCAATTGACAAGCTAGACTCCATCCCTCCACAAGTTGACACCAGATGACATAACTACCACACCCGCTTTGGCTGCAGTGGCTAGTGCTGCTATGCTCATGCATATTCATGGGGTGGAATACCTGTGTTTAGTGAGTGTTAATTTTTTTGGTTTTGGTTTTGCTCTTTGAATGTGAGTTTTACGTACCCAGAATCTAGTCCCTTCCTCTAGGTAACGGGGGTAGGGGGTGGGGGGACACCACCACATCTCCCTTACTCGTAATACGTGTGGTCCTGGGGGGTTGAGCACTCTTCCTTTCCTAGCTAGACATGTGACTCAATGTAGCTGACCCAACCCGTCCAGCTCGCTCTCTGGCCACAGGAGATGGTTCAGAGGTGAGCACATGTTAGGTGGAGCTTGCAGACATTTGAAACCTGCGGGTGCAGAAAGGGAAGGTGGGATTGTGATGAAGAATTCATTTCCACTCAGCCTTGGTTTAGTTTTTTCAGTGAGGGGCGATTTACATCACATTTAAAAACAAGTAGGAATTGTCTGTAACTCATGTTCTTCACACAGCTACTGCCTTTCCAACCTATTGGAAAGAAGAGCTTTTTATGGTGAGGATTACTAAATGGGCAGGTTAGGATCTTGTCTCTGTCTTGATAGGAAAGCCTGAGAGTAAAGCCAACATGCTGTTTGTTGTTGTTGTTGTTGTTGTTGTTGTTAGGTACCTCTGAGTTGGTTCCGACTCATAGCGACCCCATGTACCATGGAAGGAGACACTGCCTGGTCCTGCGTCCTCCTCACAATCGTTCTCATGTTTGAGCCCATCAAGGCAGCCAACAAATGGGTCAATCCATCTCATCAAAGGTCTGCCTCTTCCACTGCCCCTCTACGTTACTAAGCAAGATCTCTTTGTCCAGGAACATGTCCAAAGTACATGAGAAAAAGTCTTGCCATCCTTGCCTCTAGGGAATATTTTGGCTGTACTTCTTCCGAGACAGATTTGTTTGCTCTCTTAGCAGTCTGTAGCCTTCATTAGCCTTCGCCAGCACCGTGATTCAAATGCATTGATTCTTCCGGGTCTTCCTTATTCAATATTCAACTTTCACATGTGTATGAGGTGACTGAGAATATCAGAATTAGAAGAAACAGCTGCTGACATCAATTAATAATTGGAATTTGGAATATATGATGTGGGAACGTGGGAAAATTGGAAGGTGTAAAAAATGAAATGGAACACATAAAAAGCGATATTCTAGGGATTAGTGAACTGAAATGGACCGGCTCTGGCCAAACACCAACAGAAAGGAGAGCAGGGAAGACTAGTCGAACAGATGGCCTGATGTCATCACTTAGAGTCATCCATGCCTGACGTCCGTCTATCCTGTACCTTTTAGTTATAGGAGCTCATAGTTTTCCTTCATCTGCCTAGGTGCTTTTGAATTGTCTTTCTAGAATTTGCTGCCCAAAACATCTTGACTGACCACCGCCAATGCCCAAAACACAGCATGGTGAGGGGTAAGAGCATTGAACAAGAAGTCTTAAGACTTGGATTTGAGTAAAAACTTCACAACTTATTAGATCTTGAACACCCCACCCCCTCTACTTCAGTCCCTTCAGCTATTAAAATAGGAATGCTATCCTGCACATAACACAGCGTGGTGGGAAACCAAAGGAGTAAGGAGGGTGTTTGGATTGGGTTTGGGGGAATTTCCCCAACAAAAATACTTTTTTCACACACTCTTTGAAGCCCACTTCTTTGTGTCAACTTTGGCTAGGCCACAATTCTAGCATTATGTCATTATCCTCCATTAGGGGAGCTGACGGTACTGATCCTGTGTGTGGTCAATCCTAACCTCCATTACGTAGGGAGGCAGGCCTAGTGGCAGTTACATTGTGGAGGCAGAATCCAACTATGGGGTGTTGTATGTCTTTGGAGATAGCAAAGAATTAAAACGATTGAACACAGGTAAGAAGCGTCACAGTACCCAAGAGAGAAGAGACAGCAACGGAGCACATCCTTTGGTTAGGACCAAGATCCTTGTGTGGACTCTTCCTAGACCCATGAGAAGATAGATGTCAACCCCAATAAAATGATTTAAAAACAACAACAACAACAGCAAAACCAGAAAGTAGAACAAAAAGAAATCTGGTGGGGGGGGGGAGATGTCAAGACACATGGAGATCCCTAAGGGACACTGTGGTCATTACATAATCTGGTGTCAATTTGAGAGGATTACAAATGAAGGGGTGGAGTCTGGCCTGTCAATCAAGATATAACCAATGAGGACCCTGTGTGGGCATGGCCTTCTCCTGAGAAAACTGGGAACTCCTGTGTTTTCCTCCTTGGAGGTGGGTGACATTTCTCTCTCTCCCTGTGAGACATCCCTGTGGGACAAGACATATGGAGAGAGGCTGATGGAGCCAGACCTCTGGAGCTGGAGAAGCCACATGGAGAACCCTGTCAGTGCTGAGCTGCTTACAACGCCACTGGACCTGTAAGATTTCCAATCCACTGGCCTATAATCTTCCTGCATTCGGCATCGTTGCATGTGATTTTGTGATTCTGAAAAGGACTTTATCGATTGGTTTGGGACATATGGCCTTATATCGAACTTAAGGGCTTCAACTAGACTGGGTTGGGATGCTTTCTTAATGTACAATTACCCTTTATATAAAACTCTCTCTTATACACATATGAGTTTCTATGGATTTGTTTCTCTAGTCTACCCAGACTAACACAGACACCAAGCCCAAAGCTGTTGAAAGGAGTCCAGGAACTTCCTCCCCAGAGCCAACAGACAGAGACAGAGACCACCTGCCCCTAGAGCGGTCACTCTACATTTGGACTTCCAGCCTCCTGAACTACTAGAGAAGACAGTTCTGCTTGTCAAAGTCATCCACGATGGTATTTCTGTTAGAGGGGCACTGGATAACTAAGACAGACAAGAACATGCTTCATACTCTGGAAAATGGTTTTCACACTGTGAAGTCCCATATACTAACATGCTACACGTGACACTTAATAGAAAACAAAGTGACCCAGGTCTATTTATATCATGTCTACTCCGCTGTGTGACTTCCGACAGGTGTTTGCACTTCCCTGAGCCTTGTTTCTGCTCTTTAAATAAATAGATCCCGTGTTGTCCCCTGTGGGGAAGGAGATGAACACTTGATCAGATGACTCCTCTGCTTAAAATCCTGCAGTGGCTTCCCAGTGGACTCAGGACCTCATCCAAGTCACTGACCATGGGCAACAAGCGCCCCTCTGACTGGCTCTGCCTCCTTGTCAGCATCAGCCCATCTCCGCTTCTCCCTTAGCGAGGCTTATGAGTTCTCTGCCCTGTTCATCACAAATCGTCTCCAGCCAGTGTGACTGACGGGGACGTCGTAGCTGTTCAGACATTACATTGAAATGCTTCCAAGTCAGATGGTAAAGAGCTGTTTCCGTGAGTTCCCCAGGGAACCCTCATCCCTCCCCAGTGCCCTCTCCCTGAGACCTCTGTTATTCAGTAACCTAAAAGGTAAACTTAGCATAGCAGGAGACCTGAGGGACCCTCTTCTGGGAGTAATAGCTGGTGCTCGTGGAGTAATGGTAGAGAGTTGGGCTGGTAAGGTCAACTGCACCGTCAGCAGTTAGACCACTGATGCTTCTAGGAAGAGTTACAGTGAGAAACTCACAAGGGCAGTTCTACCCGGTCCTCTAGTGTCTCTGTGAGTTGCCATCGACTTGACAGCAGTGAGGTTTTTTGGCTTTGTTTGTTTGTTGGCTTATTCTGACTGATGTCCAGGCTCTCTTAGTTGTTTTATATTATTACTAACATCCCTGCTTATGACATTGGATTACAAGTACCCGATTTCCTTGTCTGTGTCTTCTGTCAGACTTAAAAACCCCTGAGGGGAGGGAGGCAGCTCCCTCATCTTGAGCACCCGGCACCCTTATTTAGTGAATGAATGATAGTGGCCTGGGAAGTCGTTATAGAGAATCATGGGCGTTTTGTCAACCCAGACCTGGACGCTAATGTTTTCTTCCAGCCTTGCTGGGAAACCTTGTCCTGTGCCCAGGGTTTATTGCTGGAAGTGCCCTGGAGGGGCCCTGGTGGGGGAGTGGATTACACTTCCGGGCTGCTAACTGCAAGGCCAGGAGCAGTCTGAAAACAGCAGCACCTCCTCCAGTGGAAGGTGATGCTACCTACTGTCCTAAGTAAGGAGTCCGTGTCTCAGACACCCACGGGGGCAGTTCTACTCTGTGCTGTAGGGTCCCTGAGTTGGAACGCACTTCCCAGCAGTTTGCCACAGCCAGTCCTTCACTGGGCCAGATCTCACTCTCCCACAAAGCCTTGGGAAAAGCAGGGCCAGGGAGACCAAGATGAGCCCCTTCTAGGGACACACAGGCACAGGGGACTGGATGGGTGATTTGTGCTCCCTGACACTGGGAGAGTAACGAACTCTCCCGATCTGCTTAGGACGTTCCCAGTTTCACACTCAAAGTGCAACATCCTAGGTTTCCCTGAGTCCCAGACCCATGGGATGGGTGTTGGGCCTTCCCCAGAGATTTCTGCCTTGTCAGTGTTCCGCATGGTGGCTGGCATGGGATGAGGTTTACCATAGCTCCTCCACCTCCTCGCTAGAAAACCCACCCACCTCTCAGTTCCCTCCCGTTGGGGCAGGACTGTCTCTTCTTTGTAGGGTCTTAACGAGACTTATGAGGTCTCTGCTTTCAATAAAAGTCAAAGTGCTTGGAACACAGTGCCTGGGACAGAGTGCGGGTTCCAAACAAGGGAGCCATGAGGATTGTTTTCATTATTGTCTACGTGCATGAAAGAAAGGTTTCTAGATTTCTCAGTTTGGGAAACCAAAAACCTGTAGGGACTATGGGGTGACAAATGGTAGCCCTCAGCAAAGCCAACATTTAGCAGGAACCCCACATCTACATTTTAAAAAGATTGTCTTATTGTGATGTAACTCCTAGAC
>NW_022106189.1:31416233-31417496 GCF_000313985.2 Echinops telfairi
TGATCTCTTGAAAATTTATGATTTTCTATGCCCTTATTTTTGTTTTCTTAATCTCATAGAATGGTAATATTTGAAGAATGATAAATGCATCATATACATAACTTATGAGCTCTCGATTTACTGGCCGTAGAAAAACTTTTTTGGACCATAAGGAATTTAGTGTTCTTCTTGGCTTCCAGGTGTCCTTCTCAAACAATTCCCAATTTTAATAGCTATATATTATTTAGGGCATTGACATTCTGTTCTGTAACTATAAGTCTTCTGTGCATGGTCTACAGGTTGAGTCTAAAAATTCTAAAGCCATACACAGTGTTAAATTGACATCACGAGTCCATCAATATCACTGAAGAACTCCTGGTCCCCCAAGTGAAGGCGATTTGTACAAACCTGGGCAGTGACCACCTCCAGAGGTTCGGTGTCCTGGTTCTTAGAGGCAGAAGAGAAGCAAAGAGCCCTTCTGGACCTTCTGAGTCCTCTTACTGTGGGGAAACTGAGCCTTATGAAAAAGGAGAGAGGTTTTGCATACAGCCACAAAGCCAGTTAATTTGCCACGTTACGTTCTCGTCACTCCCAGGAATTGGGTATATTTTTTTACATCGTGGTAGTTAGTCATAAAGACCATTGTTGGTGGGAAATTAAAGCATGAGGGCTTCACATTAAGAATCATAGGACATATGGGGGGTGGGGGGGAGGGGCAGCACCAGAGACATAGTTTGGGAATTGTGTCCATCTGAGCCCCGCCCCCCCACCTGCACCCGCCCCACCCGCCCCAGGCCATAACAGGAAGGGAGTGCAACAGAGCAGCAAGGGCAGCAAACAACAAAGCCCTGAGGAATCCTGAAAATAGACTTCAGGCTGGGGGAGCAGGGCTTGGCACTGCATAGACCCAATCAGAAAACATTCACAAGGGTCAGCAGACAGACCCGGAACTGTTCATAGGCTTTCTTTTCTTTTTTTCATGTCTACCTATATAAGAGAGGCAGGATAAACAATCCCTAGGAGAAAACAACTGGACCGACAGTTCCAGGGCGATGGGAGAGGAGGAGGTGGGGGAAAGGGAGCGGGTAGTCAATAAACCCCCAGGGACAAGGGAACATCAAAAGACCTAAAATTGATGGGGAGGAGGGCATAGAATGCCTGGTGGGGTTCAATCAAGTGCAGTGTAGCAGAGAGGAAGTACAGAGAACTGAAGGAAGGTTGAACATGATGTTGGGACAGGAGGAAGGTAAAAGGAAATAGAGGAAAGAACTAGCAGGCAGAAGA
>NW_022106189.1:31417764-31419203 GCF_000313985.2 Echinops telfairi
ATTTATCCAGCCCACCGGGTGTTTTTCCCCCTTTTGTTTTTTTACTTCAAAATAAGATATGTGCAGTGTGCATAGGAATTTGTTCATAGTTTTTTTTTAAACTATAGTCCTGCCCTCCAACGAGTCTGAGGGACAGCGAAATGGCCCCCTGTTTTAAAAGTTTGAGGACCCCTGAGTAGCATATGGGGTCTTAAAGGCTTGAAGTTAAGCTAGCAGGGAAGCAACAAAGCCCACCAACTCATGTGATCACAAAGTGTCACTGGGATCAGGTATCAGGCATCAGAAGACCCAAAATAAATAACCATTTCGATGCTAATGAGGGGGGTCCAAATGGAGACCCAAAGCCCATCTGTAGATAATTGGACATTCTCTCACAGAAGGGTCACAAGGAAGGGACCAGTCAGGGTGTAGTATAGCACTGAGGAAACACACAACATTCCTCTAGTTCTCAAATGCTTCCTTTCCCTCACTATCATGACCCCAGATCTATCTTACAATTCTGGCTAGACAGAGCACGTACACTTGAGCTCTTGACACACAGAATCCAGGACAGATAAACCCCTCAGGACCAATAATGAGAGTAACAATACTAAGAGAGTAGGGGTAGGTGGGGAGAGAAGGGGGAGAAAGCGGGAGCTGAATGATCACAATGATCGATGAACAACTGAAACGTGGGTGGAGAGAGAAGCCGTTGTAAAATGTGATCATAAAAATAATTTAGGCAACATATGTACGGATGTGCTTGACACAATGGATGTATGTACGGATTGTGAAAAGAATTGTATGAGCCCGTAATAAAATGATTTTAAAAATAATAATAATTTATAAATTATCAAGGGTTCATGAGGGTGGGAAGGTTGGGTGGGGAGAGGGAGAAAAAAATAGCTCATACCAAGGGTTCATGTAGAAAGAAAATGTTTTGGAAATGATGATGGCAACCTATGTACAAATGGGCTTGACACAATGGCTGTATGGAATGTTATAAGAACTGCAAGAGCCCCTAATAAAATGATGTATTAAAATTTGAAAAAGAATCATAGGACATTTTACCAGGAGTGGGAGGGAAGAGGACAGTGAGGGCCAGCGCTGATGGACGTTCAGTATCACACTGACTTGGTGGGGGCACAGCCCCTTCTTGTAACTGATGCCAGCAAGCTGTGCACCTGTAAAAGCCTGAGTGGGCAAAAGTTGTGTGCTAGATATATTTACAACACCAACCAAAGAAAAGAGCTGAGTCTGCTTGTCCACAGCCCCAAAGCTCATGAGTTGTGAAGGTTGGGAGACATGATTTCTGGGACATCCCAGTTGCCCTCCAGAAACTTTTTAGTGCTTTTGTTCTCTCCCCCATTCATGGCGGCACACCCAGGGTTGTAAGGGCTTGCAAGTAGTCACCCTGGCACAACCACTGGGCTCTCTTTGCCAGGAGCAACAGAAAGTCA
>NW_022106189.1:31420073-31422553 GCF_000313985.2 Echinops telfairi
GATTCTAGGGAAGACTCGATCAAAAAAGGGGGGAATGCAGAACAGCATTGGAGTGGAAGCCTGAAGCCACGAAGGGTGGATGAACCCCTAAAAATGATCTCAGGGCGATCATTTTTAGGTAAGGTGACCAGATTTAAAGCGGGACACCATTGACCAGGGGTTGGGGTGGGGGTTCTTGATTAAAAATTTGGTCTATATGGACCAAATAGACCATTCCCTAGCTTGTCGTGCATTCTTTCCAAAAATCTTTTTAAAACGCCAAAAATCGGGACTGTCCTGCCAAAAGCGGGACGCCTGGTCACCTTATTTTTAGGGGATCTTTAAAGCTCAAATCAAAATTGCCATACAACCAAATAGTAGTTAAGCTTAACTAGTTTTAAAAAAAAAGTCTGCCTTGAGTATTAGGCTGTTGTAAGAACTACCTATCTGGGATCAAACTGGTAACAGCAACTGGAAAGATTGTATAGGAATCTTAGGGGACAGTGAATTTATGTTAATGGAGAGGAAACCATGAAAAACAAGCAGGTGAGGATAGTTGTGTAACTTGAGGAATGTCAGCAATGTCAGTAAATGGTGCATGTGGAAACTTGAATTGGCATGTTTTACTGTGTCTATTCTCAATAGTAACAACTGCAAATGACAGGGCATAAAGAAAATAATACTTTTATTACAAAAATGTGAAGAATAGAAGTGTCTTTGACAAGCAGCCAGGCTAAATTGAGCAGGGAGTGATTTCATTGGCTGATGGGCCTGAAGAAGGTTGGTCTAGTTACAGGAAGCACTAAGACTGGATTTTTCCTCTGCATTCCACGTGGGAAGGCTCTTTGGGTGAATTCTGGAGGCCCTGAGAGGAAGATCAGAGCAAAAGAGTCTTTGCGGGGATGGGAGAAAAGGGAACAACAGAATCTGTGGGGCCCAGGCACCTGTTGCTTGGCACCTCATCGGTTGTTCTGGAGACACGAGGTCCAAAGGTCTTGCTGTAAAGATAAGGCACCGCTCAGCTGGGAAGCTCCTGGAGAGCAAGTTCCCACTCTCTCAGAGGGCCTGGGAGAGGGGGAAGGAGGTGTTGGGTTGCTAGCTGCGAGTTCACACCCACCCATTGCTCCACAAGAGAAAGATGAGGCTCTCTGCTCCTATAAACCTGTACAGTCTTGGGAACCCTTTACAAGGTGGCCAGGCGTCAACTGGTTTTTAGGGAGTTAGACTCGGGAGTCTGGGGGAGGGAGAGGTCCTGCTTCCCTTGAACTCAGTTTGGGGAAGACCTAGACTTGAGCAACATGGAATACGGAAATCATAACATGAATATGTGCTTCTCGGTTCCTTTCTGCTACATTCACTTCCACGATTTCACCTCCTTCTCACAGCAACCGCCCAACAAGGGAGGAGTTAATATTCTCATTGGTACAGATGCAGAATTTGAGGTCCAAAGAATCTACTGGACATGTTTAGAAGGCAACTTGGTGAGTAAGATTCAGACACAGGCAGTTGGAAACCCTTGTCCGTGTTGGGAACCACTGTGCTCAATTGACCTTGGAGTCAGGAGTGCCAGCCTCCACAGCTCCTTCTGTGAGTTGGCTGTTCACCGCTCTGAGCTACAGTTGGCACCTCTGGACCAATGCCCACTGTGCCACAAGCGGGTTGGAGGCCCAAAAACCTGCCCCTCCAGCTCCAGCTCTCATCTCTGCTGCCCACTCCCACCCTGCCCTGTGTGGAAGGAAGCTTCGACCAGGATGAGCAACTGAGCAGCTTAGGCCATGCCCTTGCCATCTTCTCTTGGCTGCCCTCACGTCTGCATGAATTGAAGTTTGCCAGTCAATCCAGGTGGCCTCTGGACATAGCGGTTAGGAGCTGGACTGCTAAGCTTGAGGTTAGTGGTTCGAAACTATCAGTCACTCTGAGGGAGAACTAATGAGGCCTTTGGCTCCTGTCAAGAGTTGCAGTCTCAGAAACCCACGGGGACAGTTCTACCCCCTCCTATAGGGTCATCATGGGTCAGAACAGACTGGATGGCAGTGAGTTGTGTTTTGAGTCTGGGCGTGAAAATTATCTACCCTGACCTTAGCAGCATAACGCAGAGGTGAAGAGGGTTTGGAGACCCGTGGCCCTGGATTCACATCAAGCTCTGTCGCTTTTACTGTGTAACTTTGGGTGAACCACTTTACCTCCAGAGCCTCTGCTTCTAAATCTGTAAAATGGGTTTGGTGATAGCGCTCAAAGGGTGGTACGAGGATTGTGGAGATAGTGCATGCAGAGTAGGGTAAGCTCTCATGAGCTTATTTTTGTCACCCATTCACTGGCATCTAGTGCTAGGAGTCAGAATCCACTGGACAGCAAGTGGCAGCGATGGCAACACAAGGCCTGGCACATAGTAGGTGTTTTATAAGTATTAAATAAATGGATGAATGTTTACTTGCCTACAATCCTGACTACCTTCTGAGCTTCTTAAGGGCAGAGACCATCTTTTATTTATTTCTATATCC
>NW_022106189.1:31423387-31429829 GCF_000313985.2 Echinops telfairi
AAAAAAGGAAAGAAGTGAAGTGAGCCAAGACAGACACAAAAGGGCAAATAGGCACATACTATAGGATGCCAACTCTATGGAATCACTGGAACCAGCCCATGAAGAGTCAGAGAGTGGATCCGTGGTTACTAGGGGCTGGCGAGAGTGGGGGCGGAAGGGCACTCACTGCACCCCACACCCTGGGAGCCCACCATTTTTGTCTGGGGGTGACAGACAAGGTTGCACACTACACACGATGCATGACGGGTGTTACTGAGTCGGACCCTTGAAACAATGAAATGGCTACGGTTTCCCCCATTTTAAAAGAAAGAACCTGAATCCAATCAAACCTTTCTGCCGAGTTCCGTTTATGTGACAGAGGGGCCCCCCATTAAACGACACCGTGAGGATGCTTCAACGAGATACGAATGCAGACACTAATCTGACAAATGATGCCGTTGCTTTAAAAAGCAAAAGAAAGCCTTTCTAAAAAGGTCTGTAAGTCTGGCACGGTGTCAAAATTAAAGATGCTTAAAAGGGATCCATTCATTGTCTTGATGGTGCCCACTGTATCTCAGTGTAAGCTATCAGCGCGACCCTTTCCTGGAGCCAATTACACCTCAATACAACGGAACAAAAGGGACAGGGTGACTGACACTGGCATAACATTCCCAGCAGGGGTCGGGGGAGGCACCCCTCCCACTGGGTCCACTGTAATGTGTGGTTTTTGTTTGGGTCCGTATTCAAACAAACGTATTGTCAAGAAAGGTTTTTAAAGTATGGCCTAGCCATTTGATGATATTGAGACGTTCTTGTCCATTTTCTTAGGTTTTCTTCCTCGAAATACCACGAACTGCCCCAGTAGTGCCCACCATCCATTGGCTGCCAAAAGAACAATCGAATCTGACTTGGAGGAAGAAGTACAACCTGCATGCTCCTTAGAAGCAAGGCAAGAATGGCGAGACGTCGTCTCATTCACGTACCTGGGACATGTCAGGAGAGACCAGTCCCTGGAGAAGGACATCACTCTTGGTACAGAGGAGGGGCAGGGAAAAAGCAGCAGGCCCTCAATAATAAATGGATGAATGTTTACTTGCCTACAATCCTGACTACCTTCTGAGCTTCTTAAGGGCAGAGACTATCTTTTATTTATTTCTATATCCCCAGTGTTGAGCAGAGTGCCCGGCACATGAGGTGGGGTGGGGGGGCTCAGTAGATGATCACTGAGATAATGGCCCTGGGCAGCCATCATCCAAAGCCGTGAGGCGAAAGGCCATGGGAACTCTGGTGATGGAGGGATCAGCTGACATCAGCTGGACCCTAGCATCCTAAGAGTGAGTCAGTCAATTACACACTTCCTCATGGGCTGCTACGAGAAGCACCCGGCACTACTTCAGAAATATTTTGCTTAAAAATTTGTTTTGAATGGGATTATTCAGCAGTCAATAGACATGAAGTTCTGATAAATATGCTATGACATGGGTGTGCCATGAAAAGAAGTGATGAAAAAATTAAAAAAAAAGAAGTGACATAAAAACAAAAACAAAAAAATGGGGAGGGGGGCCAAAATGAGGCGCTGATACCAAGGACTCAAGCAGAAAGCAAATGTTTTGAGAATGAGGATGACAAAAAATGTACAAATGTGCTTGACACAATGGAGAGTGAGAAATTGTTCGTTTTATTAGGTATTATTACCTAGGAGCTCTGATGGCATGGCGGGTTCGATGCTGCTTGGCTAACTGCAAGGTCGTGGGTTCAAACCCCCTAGCCATTCTTCAGGGAGAGAGATGAAGCTGTCTTCTCCCATGAAGATGTACAGTCTCAGAACACCTATGTAGGGTCGCTTTGAGTGGGAACCATACTGAACAGCATGATGATCATGTCACAACAGAAAGCCTTTCTGAGAGCAATACGACATATGTTCAGGGGAAGTAACATGTAGTCTGGATTTGCTTGAAAGTCTGCAAAAGTTAAAAGTGGGAGGAGAGAGACGAACCGGACTTGGTACAATTAGGAAGTTTACAAATCACACAAACAGAAGAATTACAGAGAAATTTGTTGTTGGGCGATGAGCTTCATTATACTGCACAAGATAGCAGTTACTTTTGTAAGGTGATGGAAACATTCTGGTGGCTGGGCTGCCAAGAATGGCACTCCTAACCATTACCATTATTATAACGGGGATGTCTAGGCCAGCCCCAAAGGTGTCAGCAGCCCCAGGGGGCAGCTAGAATGGAGTCTTCTCTTTTAGCACCATCGGAAGCCTGGCTTGGCTGCGATCCCAAGCAGTTTGATTTCCCTGGGGACTCATTCCCAGCCAGATGGGAGAAGGTACCCCTCCCATTCTGAGCTCCATTTTCATCATCTAGGTCCTGGCCACCCAGAGATGAAAAGGATAGAATTGCCTGGGGGATTAATCATTAACCCCTGTGCCTCGAGAAAGCAGACATCAGCAAATGGAAGACCCACACCTCAATGAGGAAGGATGGAGCTTGTCACCTACCTAGTGAGATCTCAAGGGCTCAGGTAAGGCCTCTGGTCAGCATTCTTTTCTCTGTCTGTAATCCCATCAATAGCACTCAGGAAGCCTCCAGTTTTTCCATGGGGATTTGTACTCTTCTCCACTAAGAAGTTAGTGTAAGTGATGGGTCTTGCTACCACCCACCTACAGGTTAGCACACAATCTTTAGGACCACACCTTCCCCACCCTAGAAGTCCAGCTAAGAGAGCAGGTTAGCTGTTTATTGGAGCCAAAGCTAGCATTCCTGGGAAAGAAGCAAGGTCCCAACCTAGAGAACTCTTTGAAATGCAAATGACACTGGGAGGGTCTGAAAGGGTAGCCAAGAGGAGAGAAAGATTTTCTCCCAAAGATGTCAAAGATAGCCAAGAGGCATTTAGGGAAGGGGTGGATGGGTGGGGCTAGAAGAGCCTGGGGGTGGGGAGATTCCCAAGAGGGCTCAGTTTTCCCTAGAACCAGGAAGAAAATGTGTTGGGTAGAGCACTAATCAAAAAAAACAAAACAAAAACAAAAGTCAAATTCACTGTCATCGAGTTGATTTCAACTCACAGTGACTCTAAAGGACAAGGGAGAACTGGTCCCTGGGTTTTTGAGGCTGTAAACCTTTACAGGAGCCGAGAGACTAGTCTTTCTCCCTTGGAGGGGCTGGTGGGTTTGACCCAAAGACCTGTGGTTACAGCCTGACCCTAACCCATAACCCACTATGCCACCCACGCTCCTTATGAGTGCTCATAGCTGCCTTTTATATAGAGTGCTTACACTAGCCTTGAGAAATGTGTTCCATCAACACCCTTTAAGGGCGAAGAAACAGACCTCTAGAGGTAAAGTGATGTATTATCATCCTAGCTGGTGGCAAAATGGGGGTTTGCATCTTCCATACTTAAGGTTGGCAGTTCGAACTTACCCAGTGGGCACAGTGGCAGATTCCAAAAACCAAACTCACTACCATCCAAAGTCAACTCATAGTGACCCTCTAGGGCAGTGGTTCTCAACCTTCCCCATGCTGAGGCCCTTTCATACAGTTCCTCATGTTGTGGTGACCCCCAACCATAACTGTCATTTTGCTACTGTTATGAATGGGGCGACCCCTGTGAAAGGGTCATTCAACCTCCAGAGGGCTCGAGACCCACAGGTTGAGAACCGCTGCTCCAGAGCAAGAGAGAACTGCCCCTTTGAGTTTCTGAGACTGTAAGTGTTTACAGAAGCAGAAAGCTGTCTCCCAAGGGGCTGCTAGTGGTTCTGAACTGCCGACTCTGTGGATCACAGCCCCATGGTTAACTGCTATGCCAGCAGGGCGCCCTAGTGAAAGATCACAGCCCAGAAAACGCCATCGAGCTCAGTTCTTCGGAAGTTCTACTTATTGCCATCACCGTGAATCCGAATGGGAACAGGTTTGGTTTGTTGGTTTGGTCAGCCTGAGATTTTAACTCATCGACTCATCTATGCAAGGTCGTTTGATCCTCTCAACATGGCATGACTGTCCTTTGAGACAAGAGGAAGCTGAGGCAATTCACCCTGCTACTAAAAGTCACACTCCACCCTGCCTCCACAAGGTGGGAACCTCTATGTTGCTGCCTCAACCTGGACAGCTGGAAGGGGGTGGGCAATCTTTCACGACTGCCTCCCCGGGGCTTTGAAAAGGACTTGCTGAGAAGTCTGAAGAGAACAACAGGCCCAACCTGTGTGATCGCTGCTTTTAATTGTTTTCTAAAGTCTTTTTAATTGAATTATCCCTGTGTAGCATGGAAGAGTCGATGAGACGTTGCGCAATTACAAGGCCAGCGCTTGCAGGGTGGAAGAAAGCAAAGGCGCCCTGGGCTGAGGGATGGCATAAAATATGTATTTTTACATAACTGGGAGGGAAAAAAAATAAACTGTCAAGGCTGCCCCGTGGGAGTGACGCCTCTTTCTGTATTTCCATTATCTTGTTTAATGCACAGGGCAACAGGAGCCTCGGTGGGAAAGGAAATACCGAAAGCTTTTCTTCTGAGCCTCCTGGTGGGTTAAGAGGCAGAGAGCCAAGATGCAGAAATCCAAATGGCCTGGGCTGGGCGTGTGTGCTCGGAAACCCATTAAAACTTAAGGGACGGAGGAGGGTGACCTGGGCTGGCTGGAAATGGTGCCGCTCGCCTGGAGTTCTGGGAGAAAGTAGCCTCAGCGGGTTCAGATTGACTGTTGGCTCTGGGTTTGGTATTCCAAGTGGGGCCTTCCGAGTGAGGAAGGGAAAGAGGAGGAGCGAAACTTTCAGGAGAAGAATCTCCACAGCAAACATCTATTGTGTAGTTAGTGCTCTGCTTAGAGGTTTCCTTTCAGTAGTTCATTTCAACCCATTTAAGGGCCCGAGAAAAGAGCCCTGGTATACAGTGTTTAAGGACTTGGCTGCTGACAGGTGGGCAGTTCAAACCCACCAGCGGGCTCCTATGGAGAAAGATGTGGCAGTCTGCTTCCATCAAGATGATAACCTTGGAAATTCTACGAGACAGTCCTACTCTGTCCTGTAGGCTCGCTCTGGGTTGGAGTTGATTTGACAGTAGGGGTTTGGCTATGCAGATACAAACAGGGACTGGGCCAAGGTCACACAGCTAGTGAGTAGCTGACTCCACAGAAGAGGGGACTTCAAAGCTTCGTTAAAATAACTCCGTTATCTTTCCATTCCATCTTTCCACGAACAAAGGCTCTAGGTACAGTTTCATAGTTCTGATCACGCTCAGGGAGATGGAGGGAAAGCAGGTGCCCTTTTTTGGGGGGTGGGGGGCAGAGACCAAATGCACAGAGGTGGCCGGTGCCAGGAAAGGGAAGTTGTCCAACCTAACATCTTCCAGTCTCTGCTTTTCTTGCTTTCTGGGGACAATGTTCTCCAGAGAAGACAGGGGTGGATGGCTGTGGAGAGCCTTCAGAACCTCAGTCTGAGGCTCAGGAGACCTTGGGTCTGAGTCCCAGCTTCAACAGTGACTTACTGTGGGATACGGAGTAAATTCCTTTCAAACCTGCAAATGACAGGTTTAGGTGGTGTTTAGAGGGTTTCTTCCTGCCAAGATTAAAGTATAGCTGGAAGACTGCAGCTCCAGCTTGCCAACTGGCCCCTGGTATAAGAAGGGGGTGGGTTTGGGTCCTCTGCCACTGCCCATTCCCCTCAATCTCTTTCTGCCTCATTTGTCCCATCTAGCAAGTTGGGTTGCTAACTGTAAGGTTAGTCTGGTTCAAACCCATCAGTCTTTCAGTGGGAGAAAGATGAGGCTTTCTACTGTAAAAAGTTGCAGTTTCGGAAACCCACAGGGGCAGTTCTTCTCTGCTCTGTAGGTTCACTGTGAGTCCTCATTGACCCACACCCCTTATCTTGTTTTCAGATGATATTGAGAGGGTCAATTCAATTCTGTCAGTGCCTGGGACTGAATACTCACCGATGTGGACAGCACCTCATGGTGTACTATTGCCCCTCACATCTGTACAGGACCCACACAACAACATAGCCAGGGTTTGTGATAGTGATTCACACTTGGAAGCTGTAGAAACCAAGGCTTCAGATTAGTGAAGCGGTCCTGGCCCTGTGAATCCGTCTGATGACTCACTAACCAGGAGACACCGGCAGTTGAAAAGGCTTAGGGAGGACATTTGACTGGGGACAGAATTCTCCTGACATAGTAATGGTAGTGACTATGGGATGGCATTAAGAACTCAAGGGTCTTTCCTGACCCCAGGCCCTACTGAGCCACTGGTTAGGCAAGGAGGTGAACCCAGTGGGTATGGGAAGGGGCCCTTGTGCACAGTGCTTCATCACTGGATGGCTAACTGACAGTTTTTTTTATTTTTTTATTATTATTTTTTTAAATCTTTTTTTTTTCTTCCTTTTTTAACATTTTATTAGGGGCTCATACAACTGTTATCCCAATCCATACACACATCAATTGTGTAAAGCGCATTTGTACATCGTTTCTCAAAACATTT
>NW_022106189.1:31431800-31433571 GCF_000313985.2 Echinops telfairi
GCCGGTCGGGGTGCGGGCTGGGGCGGGGCCGCGCGGTCGCAGCCAGGCAGAGAGCATCCGTGGAAAGAGGAATGGGGGCGCCCCCAGGATGCGGAAAGTGGGGTCCAGCGCGGGCTGACGCCCCTTTGTGCAGTGAATCAGTTTGAGGCATGGGGCGTTCCGACTTCAGGAAAGGCGGTGATCCAGCAGCTCCCCCCCGCCCCCCGCCCCTCATCTCGTGAGTTCCTGGGGGGCTTTGGGGTTCCGGGCCTTTCGGGGTGGCAGACGGGAATTCAGCTGTGGGAGGACGGAGTTCGTCGCGACCTCGTGAGAGAGGAAGAGTTTCCATGTGGACGGGAGGCGACCCCCCAAGTCACCCCCGTTCCGTCCCTGTGCCCACCCGCAGGTTTCATCGTGTCTGTGCCAGGAGCCCGAGCCCTGCCGGCCTGGCTTCAGCGCGGAGACCTACACGTTCCCGGTCGCCCGGCGCCACTTGGAGAGAGGCAGAGTTCTGGGCAGAGGTGAGGACACGCGGGCGGGTGGGGCCCAGAAAGTGCACTCCCTTCTCTAGGCGAACCCCAGCTGGCTTCAAGAAATTAGAAAACAAAACCAAACCCACTCAGTCGCGAATCTTAGACAGTAGAACAGCCCCACTGGGCGCCAGCGGTGGACATTTTACGGAAGTGGTCTGCCTCGTTTTGCTCCCAGGGGGACGGCTGGTGGGTTTGAACCCCTCAGGCTGGCTAGCAGTTGAGCTCCTAACCACTGCTCCGCCAAGGCTCCTGGGCTCAAAAGAGACGCCTTTGAGTTTACACGGGTTTAAGGACTTAAACTTTCACTGTACGCTTAGAGGAGGCCACCCTGCTGGCCTGATCAAGGGAGTGGGATAGGGACATTGACAAGAAGCCATCAGTGTGTGGGCTCTCAGCCCCTGGTAGGAAGGTGGGAATATTCCCGGTTTACAGATGAATAAACCAAGGCTCAGTGGGGAGCCGTACACTTGCCCAGTGCACAGCCCAGCAGGAACCAGAATCCGACTCCCAGCCACAGTTCTACATCCATTTCTGTGGTGAGCCAGGGACCCTCTTGGTTGGCCAGGGCCGTGGCTTTTTTGTTCATGGAAATGAAAACATTTTGATACAGGTACTAGTTTCCCAAGGAATAATGGTTAAAAAAAAAAGTTTGGTAACTCTGACTCTGGATGAAAATGCACAGGAATGCCCAATGTACTTCTGGGTCTTATCCCTGTGAAGAGCCAGGTTGTGGTGGTTGTTTTGTTCTCCTTCATGCCTAGGTGCCCGGGAGAGGGAAGGGGCCGTTTTCTCTTCTGGTTTCACTGACTCAGGTGCATTTCTCACCCAGCCACTTTCTCCTCCCTCCCAAGGTTGGTGGATGGGGCGGGCACTGGGACAATAAAGGAAGCATTTTTTAAAAAGCGAAATCACTCAGGTCGCCTGAGGCGTCCACTGTGTCTGTTCTGCCAGCCATTGGTCACTTCAAAAAGTCTGTAGCTGTCACATTGCTGTCTGGAAAAAAATTTTTTTTTTAACTTTGGAAGTTGTTCCAAAAGTGGGTGGCATTTTCCCTCCCCCAGAGAAGCTGAAGCTTGATTGATGAAACATATTTATTTTTCTGAGACCAGCCTCTGTTAGGAGCTTTCTATTGAGGCAGAAAGAAAGTATTGTCTGCCTGATGTTGCAGCATGCGGGCCATGGCTCAGCCAGCCTCTGCTTGAGGTTTTGCCTAGTCCGGGGTAGGAGAGACCAGGTTACCATGATGTGGGATATGGGGA
>NW_022106189.1:31433922-31439604 GCF_000313985.2 Echinops telfairi
AGGAACCCTGGTGGCTTAATGGGTTCTACTCTGAGCTGCTAACCACAAGGTTAGCAGTTGGATCCCATCAGCATCCCCTCCCACCCCACCCCCAGCTGTCTGCTGCCGTAAAATGGGTTTGGATTTGGTAGGTGTTTTGCCTTTCTGCACCAAGATAGTCAAGTCAAGCACAGTGGGTTAGTCCCAAGTGTGGATTAGAGGAGCTCTGGTGGAGTGCGGCCGTTACTTGTCCTTTGGGAGAAAGATTGGGCTTTCTACTCCCGTAAGCAGTTAGTCTCAGAAACTCACAGGGGCAGTTCTACCCTGATCTATTGGGCTACCAGGAGTCAGCATCGACTTGATGGTGGTGAGTTTTTTTTCAGAAGTGTGGCTTAATCTGGTTTTTAAACTATACTGTCTGAACACTAATATTATAGAGTCAGAATGATACAATTATTTATTTACAGCAGCCTCTTACTCTCTTTTGAACCAGATTCTAGAGCAGGGGCTTCACATACGTATTTTTTCTTATTTTAATTCTCGGATGGGGCCCCATTAACTATTGGCAACAACTAAGACCCAAGTGGAATTTAGTAATTGCCCAAGGATCCAAGCCGGTCTTTTTCTTCCTCTTACCCATTTTCTTCTTTCTTTCCAACAATTCCAAAAGAAAGTGTTTGGGATCTTTGCAAATAGATGGCGGCCTCTCTGTGTGCACCTGGAGAGCAGAGGGGTTGGCTGGGGGGGCTGGCCCCTTGGAGGAGGTGGTGATGATGGTGGTAGAGAGGGGTGGGAAGGGGCGGGCCTTTGGCTGGTGGCTTTGGTGGGAGAGGCAGCCCCCATTCTACACCACAGAGAGTAGCTGGTTCCAGTTCCCTTTATGTCCTCAGACTCCACTTCCACTCACCAGATTTCCTGGTGTTTAACTTATTTTTTCCTTTTTTTTTGGGCCTTTTTGGTCAGGGGAATCTCCTTGGATTTGTCCACCACGGACTCCCTCCAGGTCAAGTGTCTCCCTGGGTAAAATGAGCATATTTTGCGTTTGAACATGGGAACTGGCTTTGATTTAAAAAGTAGCTAGGATTTGGGGAGGCGGACTTAACCTGGGAAGTGGAGGGACATAACATTAGCACCACGTTGAAACTTTGGCTTTGTGGAGAATTTGCTTCCTGGGGGTTTGAAGACAAAGAACTTAGAGCTTTTTGTCCACAGATGTCTGTAAAGAAGGTCACAAATGGGGTGCTGAGCCAACTCGGGGGACTTCAGATGGCATGTGATATGTCGTGGAGGTCATTCCTATGTCCCAGGAGATGGGTAACCTGCCATCTCAGTCTTGTGTTCACTCCTTCCGTTTCTCTTCCGGCTCTAGAATGGATATTGAAAATCCGAACTATAAATGTGTTCGTCAGCGCTTCTGAGTATTTTTTTTACTTCCTAGCACAAAGGGGCTTGAGAAACCCGGGCTATCAGAGGGCTTGGGATCTTGCAGTATTAACTTCCTGTACTTCGTTATAAGTCGATGGAGGGGCAGAAGTCAGCAAAGCAGGCAGGCTTTTAAACCAGTGGTTTCCATGTTTACTTTTGCCACAATATGGCCCTGGACAAACGGGGAGGCCTCTATTGGGGTTGGAGCTCTGGCTGCTTGATGAGTTGACATAGCTCACCCGTTCCTCCCCGTGTGACTTTGGTATACTTGTCCCTCCTTTCTAAAAGACCTGCTGAAAGGTGGGTGAAGCAATAGGCAGGCCCTCTCATTAAACTGGGCTTTGGGAAAAAGCAAATACAGAAACCTGCTTTGGGATCACCTTACTTCATCAGATACCCGTTCCCCCACCCATCAAATGCCACTTCCCCGATTACTCATGTCTGTGGCCTGGGTTGGTGCAGAGCTTACTGCTTACCTGGGAGCTAGCCTGTGTGGAGGTAGAGAGGCCCTGCACACCTTTCAGGAAGACTGGCTGTTACTCCTTGCCTGTGGGGCCACTCAGCCTGCCTCCCCCTCTGCCAGGTGGTTATGGAAATCCCTTTTTGCTCTCCAGGAGGGACTTTTTATTGGATGCGCCTTTTCTTCCGAAATGCTCACCTTGGTGTCTCTTACACATTCCCTTCCAAGTGCAGCCCCAGATAAGCCAGACGCTGAAGCAATCACCTCGAATTTCCCAGAAGCTGCCAAAACCCTACAATCCCCGAGAGGCAGCTGTCAACAATCCCAATCTTACCTTTCTGGGCTTCCACACTATCTCACCATCCCCCCACCTCCCAGCTCCTCTGGGGCAGGTGTGTGTGCCTGGGGTGGGGGGTGAGTCATCAATAGAGCTGGTTAGTGTAGTTCTGGGAGTAAGCAAGTGAAAGGTCCACTGTTGAGTTTCAGTTACTAGCTATGGGATCTTGGGAAGCTGCTTCTCGGACCCTCACTTTCTCTGTAAAATAGGGGCAACAATTACCCTTAAAGGAGCCCTGGTGGCATAGTGGGCTATGCACTGAACTGCTAACCTGAAGGTGTGAACCCAGCAATCACTCCGAGGGAGAAAGAGGAGATTGTCTCCTCCCATAGTCTCTGAAACCCAAAGGGGCAGTTCTACCCTGTCCTGTAGGATCACTGTGCGTCCGAAGCAACTCGATGGCAGTGCACTGTTGCCCAGTGGTACTGAATACTTATTGGCTTGTGGTGAGAAATAAACAGGCACTGCTTATTCATTTGTTTGAACTACTATGAGTGCCAATACTGAGAGACTTGGGGCACAGTCATGAACAAGTAGCTGTGGGCTCCTCTCAGCTGGGAGTGAGAACATGGGCGAAGATGGGCAAAGGCATTGTGTGGCGGCTGATGTTCTTTGGGGACATAACTGACACAGTATTATTTGAACAGAGGAATGAATGGGTAGCTATTCACTTCTCATAGCCCTTTATGTGTTGGGTTGCTCAACATAAGGTCAGCAGTTCGACACCACCAGCTGTTCTGCAGAAGAAAAATGAGGCTTTCTACTCTCCTAAAGAGTTACACGTCTCAGAAATCCACATGGGCAGTACTGCCCTGTCAGGATTGACTCAGTGGCAATGGGTTTGGTTTGGTTCTCATAGTCCAGGTGACAACAGTTAAGCACCAGGTCGTAAAAGACAGCAAATCTCTGTAGCAGTTCCTGGGGCAAAAGACCCAGCAGTCTATGGGCTCCTTGTTTCAGGGGAGGTTAAACCCTGTGGGAGTAGTTTACCTGAGTAGGAATTCAAAGCATCTAAAAGCACCCATCTCACACATACCTTGGCTTTTATTATTTTCTTCCCCAACCCTATGGCCCCAGGCCAGCCCTAGGGGTTGGCTGTAACTAGTCGGAAGAGCAGGGTCTCTTAGAACTCTCTGATATGCTGGTGAGGCTGCACACCCAGTGGCTCCTGAAGCCAAGCTCACAGAGCTAAAGTGTTTTCCTGGGGATACTGTGGACTGAGTGCTTCCTGCTGAGAGCACAGAGGGCACAGGAGGGAGACCTCAAACCCGAATCCGGAAATGGAGGGGGTTGGTAGTCATTTTTAAGTGTTTTCATCTTTGATCAGTGGTGGGGATGAAAAATAGGGCACCGTGGTCTTTTCCACTCCACCTTCCTCCTTTCTGCCTTTGCCATCTCTTCTCTCCACTTTCTCGTTTTATGTACCCCAGCTCATGCTTGTTGCTGTGGGATGGGGGCCTTCAGTCACCTCTCTTTCTGCACCTTTCCTCATCCACCCCCCCCCCCCCCCCCCCCCATTTTCCTCCGTCTGCCACTTCCCTTCAAGCGTTTGCCCTGGTAGCATCTTCCCCAAAGTTGGAAGGTTCTTGAGCCAGGCTGCCTGGATTTGAGATCCAGGGATGTTGGCCAGGGACCTTCCTCTCTGGGGGACAGTGGGGATGGGAGCCCCCTCACCTGGAGAGAGTGTGAGTGGAGGGCCCAGGGCAGGCTCACTACTGGCTGCTCCTGTCTTTGGAGCTCCTGGAAGTTGGTGCCTTTTGTTAGAGACTCTCCCACGTTTTACCTTTGCCTCAAAGGTTCCCTGTGCTCCCTCCCACCCAACAAACCAGCCAAACCAGTTTCCTCTCTCCCTGCTTATAAGTTTCAGCAAACACTACTCTGCAAACAGTGACTAGACCAGAATGCCCTTTGTTAGAAAAGGAAATTCTTGCTGGCCACCCTGCAGTCGGCTTGGGGTGGGCTGAAGCAGGCTTGCCTGGGTTCAGAAAGGAGACCTGCTCACCTGCTCACCAATAGTGTTTAGCACTGGGGTGGGGGCCAGCAGGCAGGCAGCAGCTGGTGGTTGGCGGGGAAGGGGTGGGGGTGGGGGTGGTGTGGAGTCAGAAGGATCCCTCCATTTGTCAGCTGCAAGTATTTCTTAATCCAGATGCCTAAAGAGACTCTATCTTGTTGTTCCCCAAGAGGATGCCTCGCCCACCTGGCTAAGTCCCCACTCACCTGGGGCACTTCCAGAACACTGATTTGCCCTCCTGCACACCCACTGAGCCACAATCACCAGGGCAGGGTTTGGGATCAGAATTTCAAAAGTCCCCTAGGTGTCCAGAACCGCCCTCCCTATTCACTGCCTGGAAGAGCCCATGGGCTGGGTCACAGATGTTTGGAAAGTCAATAGCTGGTGCCAGCCAGGGTGTGGGGCACCTCCCTGTACAGCCCTGAGGCCAGCGATGGAAAAGCTCCACTGACCAATGAGGCATCGGGCTGATACAGGTGGGAAGTGGATTAGATGAAGGGCCCAGAGTAGTGACCAGTGCACGGACTTCTCCCCACTGGGCACCCAGTGCTGAGGCACCAGCGTGGTTAAGCTTCTGTGCTTAAGAAAATCTCAGAAAGACCCCTAACCAGGTGGCTCCTCTGCCGTCGATGAGAATGCTTCCGAGGTGGGGAGAGGTTCAGGGAATGCTAGGAGCAGCCAGGCCCATTGAACCTTGTT
Organism: Echinops telfairi; assembly: GCF_000313985.2. Taxonomy (NCBI): domain Eukaryota; kingdom Metazoa; phylum Chordata; class Mammalia; order Afrosoricida; family Tenrecidae; genus Echinops; species Echinops telfairi. Next base: position 31,438,834 of record NW_022106189.1, read on the forward strand.
GGATGAGTGGACTCCAGTCAAGCAGGGGAAGAGAAAAAGCTCTCCAGGAAGAGAAAACAGATGCCCTTAGGCTGGAACTGTGCCTTCCTGGACACGGAAGGGCAGAGAGGCTGAGGGCGAGGCTGCAGAGGCCGCCCCAGGCTGGGCTAGCCCAGCATTTTGCACCCTGGGCCAGCCCCAAGTCAAGGTTTGATTTTGTTTCCGTGATCTTAGCCATATCTGCTTTTGGTTAACAAAAGTCGGTATGGCTACCTACCTACAGCCTGTCCCCTGTCCCCGTGGAGATTTTAAGCAGGAGCTTGGGACAGGTGTTCTGGGCCTTCTGTCTCTGAAGACAAGAGTTTTGATTTGGGGAATCGACCTTCCCACTAGGGCACCTTAGAAGTGATTCCAGCACTTGCTAGCGTGCTCCTTTGTATGAGCACTGTGAATAGGGGAGGGAAAGGGAGGAAACGAGTGCCGGTGTCAGCAACGGCATCAAGGAGATACTGGGGATTTGGGGTCTGGAGGTCGGAAGCGTGTTGGGTACTGGTTGAACTATGAGTCTGTGTATGACGGTAGCTTTCCTCTGGATCGTGTGTGTACACACAGATCTTGGCGGAACCTCCCACCCTGGGGAGGGGGGCATCATGGAAGGGCTGTGGCAAGAACATTCCTTTGGACGTGGCTTGCAAGTTGAAAAGCAGCCTTCTTGGCCCTGAGAGGTTGATGGTTTATACCCGCCCCCGCCCCCTCCATAGGAGAGAGGCCTGGCGATCCCCTTCCACAAAG
>NW_022106189.1:31441672-31445647 GCF_000313985.2 Echinops telfairi
CCACCCCCCCACCCCCCGGGTCTGGGTGTGGACCTCTTTCCTGGAAGATGGAGAGCATGCCCATAGCCTTCCGAACTCAGAAGCTACTGTTCAGTTCTAATGGGGAAGCTCCCTGGGAGGGTTGGGGGACCTCCCAGGGAGGGCTGAACCTGTTTTCCACAAGGCAGATCCCAAACAGTAGCCTGCACAGGGCTCCGTGGGATAATTGGTCAGGGCCTAGATAATAATTAGCCAACTTTGTAATTAGGAGCGCTTGTAAAAAGCTGAAAGCCATTCAGATTTATCTCACTTGGGCAAGTTCAAGGTTAAGAAGAACACCTGTTGCTGTGGTTTGGCATTCAACTATGTTGATACAACGTCTCCGTTCCCAGCGGGGGGCCCCCCCCCAGAGGAGACGTTTTTAGTCTCTTAAAACGTTGTGGCAGCCTCATTTTGGGGGGATGCCTTGGCTCTCCACAGCGTCCTTGTCCTCCTGAAAGTTCTCCGCTGATTCATGCAGAGTGTAAAGCACATTTTACACAGAATGACGCCAGAGTATTTTCTATGACTTACCAGGTGTCCATAGTCTCCCCCCACCTTCGTTCACATCTCCTTCCCTACTCCTGCTCCTCTTCCCAACTGTACTCGGAACACACACCAGGCACACTTCAACCTCCGGGCCTTTGCACTGGCTATGCCCGCTGCTACCTGCATGACACTCTCATTCATGTTCTTTGTCATCAACTAACATCCGTGTATTTCACCTGTTCACTGTCTCTCCCATCTAAGTGCAAGCCCCAGGCTGAGGCCAGAGATTTTTGTCTTAATTTGTTCATAGGCCCTGCTGCATCTAGAATAGTGTTTGGCATGTAGAAGTTGTTTAATACTAAGTCAATGTTGACTGAATGATTAAAAGAGATTTCAGGATGTCTATATGTACATCTATGCATACCTTTTGCTTTGGGAGGCAACCTTGTGTATGTATGTGTGTGTGTAAAGAAAAGGGGGACTTTGTCCACGTGTCCACATGCTCCGTAGAAAGAAGACAAGGAAGGCATGCTTTCAGGGTATTCGGCTTGGCTCTCCCCAGTTTCTCTGGTGTCCCTGGTATAACCTTACCTAATTGTCTTGTCACAAAACAGCTTGCAGGCCCCAGTGTCAAGGCCAGTCGAGTCATTTCTGCCCCACACTTCTTGCTGTAAGGAAGCACCAGATCAAAATCTGAAACGGATATCTGAGCCTGCCAGCAATGACAGCTGTTTGGTTTCCCATTGTCTGGGTAACACCTTCCTTAAGCAGGTTTCCCAGATAAACCTAACACCTTCCACCTGGGTATCCCCAGCTTCCTCCAGGCCCATGAATTGTTCAAGACCAGGTGGTCATCCTTCTAGTTCTTGGCAATGCACAATGCCCAGGAGCCTGAGAGGAGCGCGCGTCTTGGGGGGTGCACACAACTCAAACTTTAAGGCTAACTGAAAAGCTCTTGGCCAGAGTAAAAAACCTCATCACTCCAAAGTTCATCTGATCAGTACTAAGTCATCGAGAGTGCTGAGGGGACAGTGTGGTAAACAATATGTTTTTAAAAAACTATGAAAGAAAAAACCCTGTGTATATACTTAACTTTATCTGTTTATTAAAATGTGATCAGTAGTATATATGCATAATTGAAACTAAATGTTTCTACAATACTTATAATTAAAGTAGCAGTCAATTAAAATATATCACCCTATAATTAATTGTATGTTATATGAATTTCACTTCAATAAAAATACATCACCCTACCTGCAGGGAGATTACTTCTTAATAGGTAAGGTGGCCAGATTTAGCAAATGCAAGTATAGCATACTTAGTCATATTTGATTTTCAGATAAAACAAGGACTGAGGTTGTAGTGTATAAGTCTGTCCTGTGCGATGTTTGAGACATACATACTAAGAAAATTGCTGTTGTATCCTTTGTTTATCCTAACCAATGATTTTTGCCAACTTTGTACTGAGAAATGGGGAATGCTTTACAGAACAGGTTAGTTTTCCATTCGACCCTTTACACACATTGTGTTTCACATCATCCATTGCAGTGTCCACGGTGTAATAGTGCTGTTCATCCCACCTCCAACCTGTGTTTCCCAGTTCTATTCCTCTGCCTCTCCCAGCACTCATCGTTGTCATTGGGTACATGCTGCCCTTTTGATTTTAAAAGGGTTGATTATCCTAAGGAGTATGTATCTCCCTAGTGTTAATGTTCTCATTGTAGAACTCTGTTGCTCATCACCCATGGTCGGCAAGTTTCAGCAGAGCTTCCAGACCAAGACAGAGTAGGAATAGGCGGACCACTTCTAAAAGATTAGTCACTGAGAATCTTAGGAATAGCAGCAGCACCTTGTCTGATACAGTGCTGGAAGATGAATCCCTCTGGTTCAAATTTGCTCAAAACAGGACTAGGGGAGAGCTGCTTCTTCAAAGTAGAGTTGACCTGAGTGATATCGATGGAGCAACGCTTCATTTGCTGATGGCATGATTCAAAATGAAAATAAGTGTTAATTCCTTTAACAATTCAGATATGGGATGTATACAGTATGAATCTAGGAAAATTGGAAGTTGTCAAAAATGAAATAGAATGTGTAAAGGTATACAAGGGGGCACCCCCCAAAAAACTGATGCTCATTTGTGGTTTGTTTGTTTTTTGATGTGAGGGTGATAGTGGAGTTAATTCCATCAGGTCAAACTGTTAATCAAGCTTTCTATTTAGAGGTTCTGAAAAGAATGTGTAACAGTGTGTGACAAAAAAGGCCAGTTTTGTGGCAGACGGTGGACTAATTTTGTCACCACAACAATGCACCTGTTCATGCAGCCATCTCAGTGCCCCAGTTTTTAGCAAAACACAATATGCCTCTCTTGCCCCACTCACCATACTCACCTGATCTCGCTCGGTACGACTTCTTTTTGTTTGCGTGAATGAAGAGGGACATGAAAGAACAATTTGATGATAGAGAAGAGGTGAAGAAAAAAACGAGGGAGGTGCTGTCAGCCATCCAAATAGATGAGTGTGAAAAATGCTTCTAAGAATGGAATTGTAGATTTGACAAATGTATTAAGTGCAATGGAAAGTACTTTGAAGGTGATAAGATTGTTTTGTAAAAAAAATTTAAATACATAACTTAAAATATTTTTTTATTTGATCATTTTATTGGAGGCTCTTACAGCTCTTATAACAATCCATACATTAATTGTATCAAGCATATTTGTACATATGTTGCTATCTTCATTTTCTAAACATTTACTTTGTATCTGAGCTCTTGGTATTTGCCCTTTTTTCCCTTCCTCCCCCAAACTTTGTTTTCTCGGGAGTACTCCCTTGTATATAGTAGGCATTAATGAGTTGGAGCAAGTAGACGGGTACTTGCCATTCATATTGGCCATTTTGAATTGGACGATGCGAGGGTTTATTATGTCAGGAATGACAATTCGAAGAGGGACTGAGTTCCTTTCTTTGTCACTAAAAGACAGAACTTCAAGATCTATCTGGAAGTACAATGCTGTTGGTAACAGGATACTATCTATACACCTAAGAGGAAGGCCAGTTATTAAATGAATGAATGTATTGAAAAAAATACAAATTTCTGCAGTCTGAAGCTAATCAAACGTGCAGTCAAAATGCATAGATAATTACTGCATTGGAATTGATGATTTCACATCGGAATGTGAAGGTTGGAAACAAGAAAGACTGGTAGTTGGGAAGCATGGTCTTGGTGATAGAAATGAAAGTCCACCAGAGCCAAAAATACAACCTTGGGTATATGCCGCCTGCATTTAAAGGCCATTGCAAGAAGAAAGTTGATTCATTGGCCCCTGGGTGACCAAAGAACAGAGGATTGTGGAAGGGCATCAAGAACATAATAGGTGAAGAATGCAAAAGACCAAACGATTTACTACTGCAGGAAGCATCCTAAGATGGATGAGGGTGGGTGGGCTGCGTGGGTACACAGAATCAGTGTACC
>NW_022106189.1:31446634-31448210 GCF_000313985.2 Echinops telfairi
TACTTTGAAGAGTAAGGGCTACCTTTACCCAAGCTGTGGTATTTCACATTGCCCGTGGGCATGCGAAAGTTGGAAAATGAAAAAGAGAGAATGGAGAATTGATGCATCTATATTAAGGTGTTGTCGAAGAATGTTGAGTATATCATGGGTTGGCAGAAGAACAACACATCTGCTTTAGAAATATAGTCACGTTGCTCCTGAGAGGCAGGGGTGACAAGACTTCATTGCACATAGTACCTTGGACGTATTATCAGGAGAGACCAGACCCTGGAGGACACCATGCTTGGTTAAGTAGAAGGTCAGCGACAAAGAGGAAGGCCCTAGCCAAGATAGAGGGACACGGGTGGGCGAGGTGGGTTGACATAGGCTGCCGCAGTGGACTCCAACATAAGAACCACTGTGAGGGTGGCACAGAACTGGGCATAGGTCGGGTCGGTATGCGTTGGAACGACCTAGCGGCCTTTAACCACAGGCCACTTCCCAGTTGTCCAGTTGATTCTGACGCCTGGTGGTCTCATGGGCGTCTCCGTCCACTGTGATTCTCAGGATTGTGTTTTGTTTTTTGCCAGAGGGTGTTCAAGAACAGCTTTTGAAAATCGATCACACAGGCTTTGCAGGCACTTCTGGGTGGGCTTGAACCTCTCACCTTTTGGTTAGCACTCAAATGTCTTCACACTTTGTACTCTCCTGGGACTCCATTGGGGGATATAAAAACCAAACCAGCCTTTGGCATGGTGTGGATTCTGTCTGTCCTGCCATGGACACTTGAGTGATTTCAACAGAGTAGAGTGGTCCATCTTTACGGGAGTAGACGCCAATTCTGCCGAACTCTGGCAAGGGACAAAACACAGATCTCTCCTGGTGCAGATTTCCTTCTCATTGGGGGGCAGAGAGCTGGTGATCTGTGAAGGAAAAAATAGAGGGGGCGGGGGTAGGAGAATAAATACATTATCTACTGGTGCATACAACATACTCTACTTCTCTTGCTGTTTGTTTCAGCACTCTACTTTTTCTGCACTCTGCTTTTCTCTGGATTCTATCATTCACCTGTGTGCAGTGACCACACAGATGAAGTTCATGATTATGGGGCGTGTGATGGAAGTTAACAAGTGGCCATTTAGCTGTAGCTGCGAAATGCTCGGGATTCAGTTGTCCCAGCAGGACATGTTGCGGGGTTCTTTGAGTGCTGCTAATAAAGGCATGCTTGGAGAGCTGCCGCTCTTTAACCTGAAGGTGGGTCAGCAATGAAGTGCCCAGAGGGACCCTGTCCACATGCTAGCCTCCGGAGTGAAAGCACTCAGCTTTAATTTCTCTCTCTTTCCCGCCCTCTCTCTCTCTTTCTCCCTCCTTCCCTGTCTTTCTTTCTCCATCTCTCTCTCTGTCACAGAGTCAATTCCAACTCATAGCAAACCTGTAGGATAGAGTAGAACTGCTCCTGTGGGTTTTTGAGACTGACTCTTTATACAGGAGCAAAGTGCTTGGTGGTTTTGAACTACTGACCGTGCAGTTAAACCAATTTGTAACCACTGCGCCACGAGGCTTCTTTTAAGAGGGATATAGATATGAAAAATAGAAA
>NW_022106189.1:31448905-31457763 GCF_000313985.2 Echinops telfairi
AATCATGGTCATCACATCTCCTTGAAAAGATACTCGGATTCAAACCAGTATCGAATGCTCTTTCCAAGCCACCCGCCCCTTGGCGTGTTGCCCAGAGGAATATTGTCTTCTTAACCTCATGGCAGAGGGATGGATGTGATTATTCTAAAAGTCTTACATTTTTTTCTTTTTTTTGGGGGGGTAGTGATATAGGGGGCTGTAAGTATGTCATTGTCCCATGACTTGCCCGTTGGAATGAAACCTGGACTCAGAATGAGGACTTTTCTGGCTGCAAACTTCCTCCTTCACACAGTCTTCATCTCAATTGTGTGGGTGTGCATGAAAAGGGAGGCCAGGTGCCCAGCTTGCTTGTGGGGAAAGCCGTGGCTTTTTCTCTTTAGAAAGGTTTACCTCTTGAGTCAGTACCTGACCACTTACTGACAGGTGAGGCGGGGCTCTGAGTCAGTGATTAAATCAACTCTGACCTCATCCTCGCTCAGGAGCAGGTCCTCGGGTGTTAGTGCACAAATTCCGGAGTCATTGGTTCTCGATGTTGTCATTCTTCAGCAAAGGACTGTGTGCCTTGGAGAAATAGCTGCTTCCAAGAGCTCCCTGGGGAGGTACATGGAACCGGTTTCACGACCACACAACACCCCCGGGCTTGTCATCACCAATGACTAAACTTTCTGGAGAAACTAGCGATCATTAGTAGGTGTATTTCCTGTAGCTTTTGCGTTCTCATCTCAATTCTGCATTCAAAAATGAAAATCCTCTTGCGAGCCTAGCCCATGGAGGGTTTCAGAGTTGGTCATTGAAGTGTCTGTGGAAGTAAGGCTGATTTTTTTTTTTTTGCTTTGGATTTGTAATTGATTTCTGTATTTTTGTGTTTATTACCCCCACCCCACCCCCACCTTTTCTGCTAATCCTTTGGCCTGGACCGTGGGAATACCTAAGACTTCTGGAATTAGATGCCTGGGAGACTAGTCAACCTAGGGAACCACATGTCACTTGCCAGGTGTGAGGGTTTATTCCTGGTTTCACAGAGATTGGAAAGTCCTGGTTCTGACTATAATCCTCAGCATTCCTGTTTTACCCTGTAGTTAAGTGTGAGCCTGTCTTAGAGAGGGATGATGACTTGGGGGAGCTACTGGAAAACAACAGGATCACTCCAGTTCAAAGCCTGGCTCCCTACGGAATGTGCCAGGACAGCTTGGACAGTCGGGCACTTCGCCTTTCTGGGCCTGTGAAGTTCCTGTCTCCGGGTCTTAATGGGGCATTCCCTGAGTGTGTTAATCTGGGTAGACTAGAGAAACAAATCCAGTGATACTCACACATGTGTAAGAGAGAGTTTTATATCAAAGAGTAATTGTATATTAAGAAAACAGCCCAGCCCAGTCCAGATCAAGTCCATAAGTCCAATAGTAGCCCATATGTCTTGATGCCAGTCCATAAATTCCTCTTCAGACTCACACAACACATGCAATAGAAGACTGCAGGCCCAGTGGGTGGAAAGTCTTGTGGATCCAGTGGCAGTGGAAGCATCTCAGTGCTGGCGTGGGTCTCCACATGGCTCCCCTGTTCCAGGGCTCTGCCTCCATCAGCATATGTGGCTTGTCAGCAGGAAAGGGTGTGTCCCACCCTGATGGGGGAAGACAGGAGTTCCCAGAATCCTCGAGACATCCATGCCCACACAGAGGCTTCATTGGCTGTGGCCTGATTGACACGCTAGATTCCACCCCTTCGCTCAAGTGGATCGTAGCTCATAGATGATGTAACTGCCATACTGAGTTAGTATCTATACAATGCTTTTATTGTTAGACATTTCTGCATTAGAACTGTGCCAGAAACCAGAACTAAGCCAACTGCCATCAAGTAGATTCTGACTCAGAGCAACCCTACCATATAAGGCAGCGTAGAACTGCTCCCTGGGGTTCCTGAAGATGTAAATCTCTATGGAAGCAGGAAGCCTAAACTTCCTCCCATGGGTGGTGGGTGCAAACTGCTGACAGTTCTGTTGACCAGGGTTCCTTGAATTGTATCAAAGGGTAAAAAGATTTGTGCTACCCTCTGAAGGAGGGAGAGAGGAGGGTAAAGAAGAGGGAGGACATGCTTGGTCATCCTAGGCTCCCTGCTCCTTGACTTCCCCAAATCTAAGATGCTTCTCTGACCCAGCGCCCATTAACCCTTGTCTGTCCCCATGCCAAGTGGTGTTGGTGCCAGCTGGGCACACCGTCGCGTAGCTAATTAACACTAATTGATAATTACAACCTACTTGGTTGCACCAGCCTGCAAAGTTGAGTCTAAAATAAATCCCATTTTATGTCGAAGGAAATTGAGGAGAAATTGAGCGTGACGTGCCTAAGGAAATGGTGGTTGGAGTCCTGGTCTGCTGACCCCAAGGTCAGAGCACCATCAGTGTTTCATTGTGAAATCCCAGCAGCCTTTGTCAGAACCATCATTATTACTGTGTCTGTTTTTCCGGATTTTCTGGACTTAGGGATATCGAGTCTTATTCCCCTTCCCCTTCCCCTTCTCTGTGGTTAAATACAAAATGTAAGATATTTTGTATCTTGTTTTCTTCACTCAATATATCTTGGAGATTATCTTGGTGGATACTTGGTAGTGTTTCTGATCTTTGCCTACTACTGAGAAGCAATATCCAGGCATGTGAGAGACCTTGAGTAAGAGGGCCTGTAGATAGGGGACAGATTCCTTCCTAGCCAGGATTTGCTCCTCTCTCCAAACCCGGTGGCTTTCTTTCGGCTGGAGCTCCTGCCTGACCAAGCTGTGATTCCATTCTTTCTCTACTCCCCAGGATCCTTCACGCCTCTGGTCCAGGAGTGGCTGGTTTATTGCTGGCCTTTTAAGGAAGCTGAGAGCAAATTGATCTGCTTTTAAATACAATCAAGTGACTCCATGGAGAAAGGAAAAAGCAGGAAACGGTGCAGGAATTACAGCAGCAGGGACCAGGGTAGGACTGCTCAGAAGCAGAGCCCCTGTGTTCTTTGGACATGACAGGCAGCCCCTTGTCTGATTCTGATACTGTCAGCACACCAGCTAGCTTGCTGCTGGCAGCCCTGTCCCAAAGAGTGAACTCCAAGGTGTTGGTGACTCCCATCAACTAACTCTCTGGAGGAAGATTTAGAGGCCATGGCAGTGGGCTAGTGGTGGATGCTGCTGGGTTTTGTTGTTTAAACTCAGAAAGGAGCCTGAAGGCGCAGTGGACTAAGTCCTGGACGGCTGACCACAAGGTTGTGTTCAAACCTACCAGCCGCTCCTCGGGAGAAAGATGAGGTTGTCTGCTTCCATCAAGATTTTCACAGGCCCAGACGCCCTAAGAGACAGTCCTGCTCTGCCCTGGAGGTCTTGAAGGGCCTGTAGTTTCTCAGTTTATACATGAAGAGGTTCAGTGAAGTTAGGTAGCTAGACCAGAACCACAGCGCTGGTTGGTGTCCGGGGTGGAATATCAATATTAATCGTGCTGATCCACAATCACCATCATGTTCATTGCACCCATGTATTGATTGAGTTGTTCCATTTTCCTGTAATAAAACGGAAGCTTTTAACCCAGTTCACGCACGAGGGTGCTTCAAAAAGTCATGGAAAATTGGGCTGAGAGATCATGGGATTTTTCCATGAGGGCTCTGGCGCCCCTTTGGAGTTAGTGGAGCTGGGATGAGAAAGGTTTCGTCTTCCAGGCTGGCCTGCTCCTGACCCTACCTGGCCAGCTCTGGCCTGTATCGGAATTCTAGACCCACCACACTGGCCTAGAAAGGCACCCTGATGACCTCTTCCGAGGTCCAACCTAGCAGACACCACGCTGCTTTTACCGGTTTGAGCTCTTTGGGTAAGTGAGGCTTTGAGATCCTGCCCCTCTTTGAAATCCAGGAACAAAAGGAGCGTGACTCACCCCGCCCCCAACATACATGTTCTGCTTTAGATCGGAATTGTGTCCAGAAGACTAGAGTTTACCAGCAGCCATTTCAGGGTTTATATATTCCCTTTAGTTTTATTTCTTTCCCAAACTGTTATGTCAGGTTGCTTCTTAATCACTTTGGGGGGAGTTGGGAGGAAAGTATTTGTTTTTAATTATGTAATAGTAGTATTGGGTGTATGTTGAACACTCAAGGAGCTTGAGTATTGTATGGTCACCCATATATAATATAGCTACTATAGGTAAATACCGGTACATATAGCCAGAGTAGATTAAACACGCTGCCATCAAGTTGATTCTGGCTCACAGTAAGCCCATAGGACTCAGCGAGCCCATAGGACAGTGGAGGTGCCCCTGTGGGTTTTTCAGACTGTAACTCTTTACGGGAGTAGAGAGACTCATCTTTCTGAAGACTGGTGGTTTCACACTGCTGACCTTGGGGGTTCACAGCCCAGTGTGACCCAGTACACTACCAGGGCACCTTAGTGCTTATTAAAGGCTAGCGTTAAGAGGGTGTGGGGGCTTCTTGAGAAATAGATTAAAGAGTTAGTTGTTCCCTCACATCTCCTCTCTTTAATATTGCTCAGCTTCTCCTTGGGGAAGCTTCCACACCTCCAATAAAACCTGAGTTATGATCAGTAACTGGGAGGTGCACCGTGGAGAGGTGTGAGAGGGCGGAACCCCCTTTATGATAGCACCCACGCTCCTGGCCCCTTCCCTTCTCAGGTAACATGCACCCTCCAGACACGTTTCTGCTTACTTATAGAGAAGGTGACCAGACGTCCCGCTTTTGGCAGGACAATCCCAATTTTTGGTGTTTTTAAAAAGTCCCGATTTTTTGAAAGAGTGCACGACAAGCTAGGGAACGGTCTATTTGGTCCATATAGACCACATTTTTAATCAACAACCCCTCCCCACCGGTCAATGGTGTCCCGCTTTAAATCTGGTCATCTTACTTATAGACCACGCGTGCCTGCATTTGTCAGGTCCTTTACTGTCATTATTCACAAATGAAAATATGAATTGTTCACTGCCACGCCGCCTGCTTTATGTGCCCTGGAAAAACCTTCCCCCCTCCCCTGAGGAGTGTGTTCCACAGACTATTGAAAACACCTTGAAGCCAAGGGAGTGCTCAGTCCGGTGCTTCAGTGCCCCCTGTGCGCTCTATGGCAGACACGAGGCGTTTGCTGAGGTGCCAAGCTTTCAGACAATGGGCGCATTCAGAACCCAGGTGGGGTGAGACCTGTGTGGGCTGGAGCAGCTGGCAAAGCTCTGCCATGTGGGGTGCCATCTGAGGAATGGGGCCTGGGGGAATGTGCTTATTGTTAGCTGATGGGGGTGGAGGGGCCTCCCATGCAGATCATGGGGGGCCAGGAACCTGACAAAGGGATGTTTGGGTGGTGACTAGTGGCTGAGCTGAAACTGAGTCACCCTGGAGGGTGGCAGGTTGTATAGAGACTTCTCTTTGGCCTTTCCTGCCTCTGAGGGTCACAGAGGGCAGTGATGTGGCTGTTGGCTGGATGGGTGGGGCCCTGCTGGCTGGGATAGGTGAACACTGGGACCTCATGGGGAACATAAGAGGCAGATCCTCCTCCTCCTCCCTCCCTGGCCACTGACGGAATGGACAGTTGACTGGGAGCCCATCCCTGTCCTGGGGAAATCAGTCTCAGGATGAGTCAGCCTCACCTTCCCCGTGGTCTGTAGAGAGGTCAGCAAGGTCCCTGGTGGATCAGCCCTATCTGGCTGTCCTACAGCTTCTCCATGCTTACCCACAGTCACCTTCCTCCTCCTCCAACCTTGTTGCTAGGCACCCATCTCAGCAGACACTACCCAGTCTGACCATCATCCATTCATTGGCTCATGTACTTGTTCATTCATTCAGTAATGATCTGGAGCCACTATAGGCCAAGCACTGTTCTGGGGCTAGACATACAGCAGAGAATGAAGTGCATATTCTGGGGCTTTAAACATTGTTATCTTTTAATTCCATTTCCATGGACTTTTCAAACTCTTGCCCTTGTGGAATTTGTATTCTAGTGTGTTGTGGGAGAACAGGCAATAAACACAGTGTAGCTAGGTACCATCAAGTCTGTCTTGACTCCTGTTTTGATTTAGAAACAGGTAAATCAGAAAGAAACATTGCCTGGTTCTCTGCCATCCTCCAGTCATTTTGTTGTTTGAGCCCACGGTTGCAGGCGCTGTGCCAATCCGTTTCATCAAAGGGCTTCTCCTTTTTTTGGTGTGTTTTTTTTTTGGCTAACGCTTTACCAAGTATATCCTTTTGTAGAGAATGTGTAGGTTCTCCATGAGCACAATACAATGTTCTAGAATTCTTTCTCTTTGCAATGTTATCCATAATTTATGATCCACACAGTCAAGTGCTTTTGCATAGTCAACTTTTATCCACAGAGAAACCTTACTTGCATTCATTATTAATGATAGGGTCCGGTGACCTCTGTGTTCCATTGGGTCGCCCTTATTTAACTACAAGCCTTTAGCTTTAGCTATAGCTTTTGATAGCTGAGCACCGTCAGCTTTCTTCACATTTGCTTATATACTCATTTTGTCTTCAGTGGTTGTGTCAGGGAGGGTGGGTATCATACATTGCCACATTAGAGCAAACCATTCTTGTACTGAGGTAAGATTTAAATAGACACCCAAAGTCCATCTGCTTCCTAGTTGCATTTACACATATATACATGTAAAAACAAATACACATGTTCATATATATATTTCTATACAAATATGCATATATATTGGGTTTTCTTTTTGGTTTTATCCTAACCGACTTTTATGTTTGCCTGTCCATTCACCTTTTAGTAATTCCTCTCAGATACAATTTGATTGATCAAGCATGTCCAGGAAAGCTACACCCCTCTTGTGGTCCATTTTAGAACTCTTACTAGTCCCCTGTACTCATCACCACTGGCTCCTCCCTTACCTCCTCGCCTCCTGTGCCCCCCAGGAACTGACAGTCTGGCCACTGTCTCTATAAGACTGCCCATCCTACATTTCTTGTATAGATCAACACCAAAAAACAATCCCCAAATCAAAATAATAATAAAATAAAATAAAAGATAAAAACAAGTTACAGATAGCCACCAGCCTAACAGGGATCAATCATGACATAGAGCCACATTTGTGGCCAAAAGGTGAGCTTCCCATAAGTCCACCTGCAGTCGGGGATGGAGTAGTCTCATGTACACCCGACCCCATCCCCCACCCCCAGTTTACACTTTGGACTTTCAGTGTGCCCCCCTTGTGAGTAATGCCCAACCAGTTCAGGTCAGGTGGGATGCCAAGTGCTACCTCCCGAGTCAGAAGTCTACAATTGGGTCCCTTGGGAACCACATTCCAATTGTTGATGGATGTTTCTCCTCATTTTGAGTTGTGTCCCACCAGCCAATGAGGTCCTGAAAGCGTTGCTCCATGCTCACAACTAAAGTTGACTCCTACAAGGAGCCTTGTACTTTGAGTGAGTTCAACTTGAGGGGCTCCACTTGTGCTTCATCAGACAGTGCTCTGCTGCTATTCCTAAGGCTTTATTAGAAAAATTGGTGAAATTTTTTTTTAAAAGAAGTTGATTGTCATGAGAATAAAAGAAAAGATGATCAGGTCCCTTCTTCCTGGGACAGGTGCCTTCTTCTTAGTCTGTTCACCCTGGGTGACCCTGCTGGTATTAGAAAGACTAAGCGACAGGACGTAGACAGCTTCCACATTACGCCACCCCCCCGTACCATCACAGTTTGATCAATTGACAACAATAGTTGAATAGACCTAATAACTATGTAAAATGTTTAGAATATGAGACGCTGACAAAATGTTTTGGAAAAATTAGTCGGAATGAGGGATGTCTGGGGAGCTGCGGGAGGTTCATGAAGGAGGGACATTTAGCAGAGAGCCTGGAGGAGTGAAAGGGCAGGCCCATAGCTTGGTGTGGAAGGGTAGTCCAGGCTCAGGAATAGGCAAGGACAGAGGCCCTGTGGCAGAGCATGGCTTGTGGGTGTGTTCAAGTGATGGGGGCTGCGGGTAATCAGAAAGGGATGGCTCACTGCAGGGAACCTGGGAGCCATGAAGGCTTTGGGCGGTCCCTCCCAGGTCCCCTCTTCCCAGATCCACCACTCCCTCCTGCCACGGATGCCTTCATCTTGTCATCCAACCACTGGGCAGAAAGGCCTGGAGGTCATTGGCTTCTGGTCCCAGACTGCAGAGACCAGGGGCTGCTCTTGGTTTCTGATCCTCTGCCTCCCGGGTGGGGCCCATGGGTGCAACTTTTTTTTTTTTTGGTAAGAGGAGGCTTCAGGTTTTAATGGTACTGCCAGTCCATGCCCCACACTTTGCAGCCAGCTGGGCTCCCAGTTTGCTGCCTGAGACACTGTGCACTGCTCTCACGGTCCGTTGTCCCCCCTCCCCCCCCACCCCCAGCTGTGGTTTCCTGTTCTCCCTGCTGAGCTAACCTGACAAAGTTTAATTGGTTGCTTCCTCCAGAACAGCTCTGTGGGATCTAACATCCCCAGGGCCTGGTCAGGGACTCCTTCCCCTATCACTGCCTTCAGGGCTTATCTGAATCTTTGCTGGAATCCCTGGGGTTCTTCCATTCCCCGCCCCCCACCAACTAAGACTGTGCTCTCTGCCAAATGCCCCCAGCCCCCAGCTTAAAGTAAGCAGTTGTTTGCCAGGAGGGGCTACCAGCTAGGAAGGATTAAGCCACAGGGTCCCCAGGCCTGAGGCTGGTCATCTCCATCTTTATGGGCCGCTGTAGGAAGTGCGTTATAATGGATTCGCTGTTGTTTGGTCCAAGTTGGTTCTGCCTTACTGGGTCCCCATGTGCAACCGAGCAAACACTGCCTGGCTCTCCCACAGGCCTGGCCCTCGTCCACTTAGATGTGATTACTCTGGTCATTCCTTTTAAACAGTAATGGGAGTTTTATAAAGTAGTTGCCCC
>NW_022106189.1:31458381-31460967 GCF_000313985.2 Echinops telfairi
GGCCTCATTTTACAGATGAAAAAGAGACTGAGGTGTAGAGGGGCCGGCCTGCTTTACAGATGATGCGCAGGAAGTGAAGTGAGGAACTGGCAGGGGGGGGGTTGGGGGGTTGGGTTGGGTTAGGGAGCTGGGAAGCCAGGTGGTATGGCCTGGGGGGTGGGAAGAGACACTCTTTTGGGAAGGCTTGAGGAGGAGCCCTGGTGGCAGCTGCTGCTAACCCCCAAACTGCTCCTCGGGAGAAAGACGGGGCTTGCTACTGCCGTGGAGACCCAGTCTTGGAAACCCAGAGGGGCATTTCTACCCTGCCCTCTAGGCTTGCTGTGTATCGGTCGGTGTGTTTGGTTTGGTTTGATGGGAAAGGCTTCCCACCCCCTCCCTATGAAAAGTAGCAACAGTCCCTCTTTGAAATGTTAATCAGCAAGTTTACAGGTGTTCAGCCTAGCTAACAGTTTCACCCTGTAATTTTGAGAAGTAATTTGAAAATCCTTAATATACATCAAAGCCATGATCATAACTAATTAAAATTCAAATGTTGGGTCCAACCCCCCAGTTCTGATTGATAAGGCTGGGGTGTTGTTGGTCAGTAATCTGCACTTTAACGAAGCCCATTTTTAGGCTGCAAGGGTGGAGAAGGGGAGGCTCAGCACCGAGCAGGGCCTGAGCAGCCCGTCTCAATCCTGGGCCAGAGCCTGGCTCTCTTGGAAAACATTCAAAGTGCAGCCGCGGCTTGTTTCCCCTCCCAGAAGGAGCCCTGATGAGATAGAGCAGTGGTTCTCAACCTTCCTAATGCCTCAATCCTTTCATATAGTTCCTCATGTTGTGGTGACCCCCCAACCATAAAATGATTTTCGTTGCTACTTCGTAACTAATTTGCTGCTTTTATGAATCAGGCAACCCCTGTGAAAGGGTCATTCGACCCCAAAAGGGTTCTCGACCCACAGTAGCCCTTGTGGTTACCAGTTTGTCAATGGATCCACATGGTCCATAGTTTGATACCACCTGCTGTTCCTTGAGAGGTGTGGGGATTTCTGCTCCCATAAGCAGTTAACAGTCTCAAACTGACTGGGGCAGTTCTATTCTGTCCTGTGGTTTTGGATTAGAGGACTACAGCTTTTCTCAGGTCCGAGAGGTCCCAGTCCCCCAAAGTTATTCAGTTTAATTTTAGACTCTGAATGACAGAACTTGTCGAGGCAGAAGAGAAGAGAAATTAGCAAGATATGAAAATGCCAAGGACTTGGGTGGTGGGAGGATTCCAATGTGTTTGGAGAGGAGAACTTGGATGGCCAAGGGGCTTGCCTACTCCACCCATCTGTCCGTCCATTATTATTTCTTCCAGTTAGATCCTCATTGGTCACCTGCTATCCCAAAGATCCCCAGTAATCTAGGCTGCTAGAGTGAGGGGTGGAGACAGACGAAATAATTCCAGTTGTGGATGATGTGACAAGTTAACTTGTATTTGGGATCAAGGCGAGGTGCATTCTGAGCCCTCAAACACACCGCCTCCCTGATTTAGCATGTGCCTAGCCCAACAGTAAAATGCATCACCAAGCCAGCACAAAACCCCAGCAAAGCGCCAAGCAGATCCACCGCGGAGCTACGGCGCTGCAGTTTCAGTTGTAGGTAGATAAAGCCAGGTCAGAACTGTAGTGAGTTCCTTTGCTCTGGGTGAAGAGCAGAGTGGCTCTTTGTGGTGATGGGGGAGGAAGGAGTGTGGTTCATGATGAATCCATCCGGAATTCAACAGATGGCTGCAAACTGTAAGACATTGCAGAAAATCTGATTCTTCAAATACTGCAGTGATTTCAGAACAAGCAACTAATCCTGAACCTGGGGACTGCTCAGCTTTTCTTTGCTGTTATCAAACAGGTTTGCCTTAAAGACAGGTGATATTTTTGCTCCTTCCTTCAAAAACAAACAAACAAACAAAAAAAAACAAAACCCCTACTTCTTTACATGCTATGACTTTCAGATACTTAACACTTTGTCTCAAACAATTAAAGACCATTATCAGAGCCTCTCATGACTTTCACACTCACCTTCTTGTAATTAATCATGTTTTACAGATAAGGAAGCTGAGGCCCAAGGAAGGTCCTTTGGCTATTTTGTGGCAGGGCAAGAAGGAGTCTCGATTTGTACAACTTCTTTCCTTGAAGCGATGGTTCAAACACTCAGGGGCTGGGTATTATCTGACCCCTGAACTTGGATCTTCCTGTAAAGAGCTACAGTCTCAGAAACCCACAGGGTCAGTTCTACCATGTCCTATAGGGTCACTGTGAGCATCGGCTTGATGGCAGTTAGTGAGCTGAAACTTTTTATTGCGATTTGGGCCAATGTTTACCCTTCTCTGGCAATGCCTGGCTCTGGTTGAGCCATTATTGGTTGGGTTGGAGTGGACTTATAAGCTTTGAAGCTTCACTTTTAATGTAAGGTTATGGCAACTACCTCTTTGCCTCTGCTCTTGGGGAGAGAGGTATAAGTCTTTCAATTAACCCATAAAGATTAATAAGCCACAAACTTTTGATAAGCCATAATGTGATCAATCTTCATTGAGCATTTTTATGCACTGGGCTGTCAGCAATATTAATC
>NW_022106189.1:31463597-31469147 GCF_000313985.2 Echinops telfairi
GCCCAAGCTCACGGTCCCTCCTGTATACACAGCAAGCACCCTTGCCTTCCAATTAGCCAGCCTGTCTCCTTTGTTCTCCAGCTGTTGGGGCCGAATTTGGGGCGCCTGTGGGATTCTAGGGAGGGGTTCGTTGTTTTTGTGGATGTGTTTATAAACACACGGGTTTCATATAAGCTATATCCATGCACATAACAGACACACACGAAATTCAAGTTTGTAATTAAGCAACACTCGACCTTAGCCTTGTTACATGTCCCTTCCCTGTCATAAAGCAATGGCTGGCGTTTCTAGATCTGAAGTTTCTAAGGCAAACAAAGCTGATGGTGAGCATGTCGCTTTCAAAAGGAACAAAAGGCTGGGATTTAATAGACCTTGAAAACAGACCTGAAGGTCAAGCCAAGTGGTAAGTTCAGCTGTAATCATTTGCCAGAACACGCCCTCAAGATGCCTGGCCTTCACTTTCCCCTCCCCACTTTCCCTCTGAATGGCTAAGGATGGAAAGTTTAAAAAAGCCCTTAACTCTAGCTTTTCTACAGTGCTTTCAACACAGTATACTTCAGCCATTTTTGAGAATAAAAACTCAAACTTAACTGCCAAGTACCGGGTAGAGCTGCCCCTGTGAGTTTCTGAGACAGTAACTCTTTACAGAAGTAGAGAGCTCATCTTTCTTTCTTTCTTTTTTTTAAATCGTTTTATTGGGGGCTCTCGTACAATTCCCATCACAATCCATCCATCCATTCATCCATTGTGTCAAGCACATATGTACATTTGTTGCCGTCATCATTCTCAAAGAGAGTTCATCTTTCTTCCAAAGAGCAGTTGGTGGTTTGAACTGCTAACCTGGAGGATGGTAGCCCCGTGTGTAACCACTCCGCCACCATGGTCTCTCTCTCTTCTTCCCTTTTATTTTTTTTATTAAAAGATCATTTTATCGGGGACTCTTACAACTCTTGTTACAATACCTACATTGCTTGCATCAGGCAAATTTGTATGTTGCCTTCATTCTTTTCTAGACATTTACCTTTTTAAAATTATTCATTTTATTGGGGGCTCGTACAACTCTTACCACATCCATTGTCTCAAGCACATTTGTACATTTGTTGCCATCATTTTCAAAACATTTTATTTTTCTATTGAGCCCTTGGTACCAGCTCCCCCCCACCCCGGGCTTCTCTTTTTGATAAGAGTGCTCAAAATTTCTCAACCAAGAATAAGAGCTAACACGTTCAGTATGGTGTGTCTAGCATACAGCAGGAGTCTGGGTGTTAGCTTTTATATAGTGCCTGGACAGTTACTTATGTGACTTTGAATCATTCGAACTGCCTGGACAGTTACTTATGTGAGTTTGAATCATTCAAACTTGAATCAAACGCTGTAGTATTTTATATATAATGAAGTCTCACTCTACGCGCCACTTCTGGAAAAATAGAAGTGCTTACATGTGCTTTTAAAGGGGGTGATGTGCAGCTTTCAGCAAAGCCACTGTCCCTGTGTCTGACAGTGTCAGGTAATAGGATGGTCCCTTCACGCCACACATGTTGCTATTAAATCCCATTAGGCTCATTTTTATTGTGGAGGAAATGCGGGGCAAGGGGGGGGAGGTGAGTGAATGAAGGTCTAAATCAGTGTTTCCTAAAGTCTGCAGTACCACCCCCCCGCGGGGTGCCAGAACAGTCCAGGGCGTCTGCAGAAAGCAGACCCTCCTACACTTTATCCTGAGTTGGAAACGACTCGATGGCAGTGAGTTTTTGAGACACTTTCTCCTGGATTATGAGTTATAATATCAATGTTTTTTGGGGGTTCCCCCCTAAAACTTATCTAGTAAACAATAATATGGTCATGCTATGTAACGTCCCAAACCACGATATGTGCCTTTACGTTATTTAACAAAAGGATTTGTCATACTCATGCCGAAGGACCACGAATAGCAATTCCTTGAAAATAAAATAGGCCATCCTGTCAGCGCCGTCACCTTGTAGATGAGACGCCATGCAAACATTTTTTATTGGGGCGGGAGAACACTGAGTCTTTTTTTTTTTTTGCTGAAAAGGGGGCAGTAGACAACAAGCTTGGGAACCTGTGGTCTAAAGGACAATGGAATTCCGAGTCAACTGTATCTAGCCTTTGAGTGGCTCTTAAGCTTCTGGTCCTCCCCCCTCTGCTGATAACCCTGCCTCAAATATTAAGTGGGCAGCTGGGAGGGCTCCCTGCCATCAAGTGCAGAATGCAGAGTGTAGAATGCCATCAAGTGCATTCCGACTCACAGGAGAACCGCTCCTGTGGATTTCTGAGGCCGCACATCTTTATGGGAGCAGGGAGTCTCTTCTCTCTCCCACGGAGCTCCTGCTGGATCTGAACTGTTGATGTTCCGGTGAGCAGGCACTTTACGCCCACTAGGTTGACCATATGAAAACAAACAAACAGAAAGAAAATACCAGGTGTTGGTGAGGATCTGCCTGCCAGTCCTCCCCACTCCCCAAGCCCTTCTATTGGGGCTGTAGAATGTGCATGCTGGCCGTTCAGAAAATTACGTAACTCTGTGAAAAGCCTTCCTTTACAGCCTTCCCATAAACAGAAGGAATTCTGGGAAGCCAAAGCTACCTACCTGCTGAAGAAAGTGGACACCCCGGAGAAGTTTGTGTACAGGCTTTCCCGATGAAGCTTAAGCTAATGGCTTAAATGGGTGCTGAAAGAGAGCGCTGTCGCCTCGTCGGCTGGGACTGCCTGCCCAGTAAGCAGGAAAGACACATTAGGGATGAGACGGGAATGCATTTGCAGCTGACACCCTGGCCTGTGTGTTTTGCCCTGTCCCTGGAGTTTGGTTACGTGCAGTTCTCCCGGGGAGTTGATCGAGATGGACAGAGGTTTTTCTCTTTCTCCTTGGTTTTTCCACCCCCCTTGGTGCATTCCCGATGTCAGAAGGCAAAAGTTATCTGGAAATTAAACCCCCGAAGATGAAGATTGTACTCTTATTTAGGCAGGTGAAGGCCTTTGGGGACCCCAGGTGGCCACTCAGGCTTTGCGTGGCTCAGTGAGCCCCATTACCAGCCAAGGTGTTGAGATGACTTTATTTACAGCTCTCAGAGCCAGTTCCTGTGCTATTGAAATTCCCTCAAGGCCTCTCTAAATGGACCTTGTCCTATGTCAACACACCGCTGTCAGCACTTTGGGTTTCCACCTGCAGTGTGGCCTTTAATGAGAGGCCCCAGTGGTGTCTCACAAAGAACCACTCCCTTCTGGAACTCAGCCCGCATGGGGCAACTTTGGGCAGGGATAGAAAAGGCAGACAGAAGCAAGGATGATCATACCGTATACCGAATAGGTCAGGGGGAGTCAGGGAGGTGGAGGTGGAGGTTAGGCTTTGGGTTTACGCACCTTTAGGTTCAAAACCCACCTCTGCTGGTTTAATAGCTGTGGGACCTTGGGCAAGTGAGTCCTGGTTTGTTGACCTGTAAAAAGGAGATCAATGTAGACCTACCTCTTAGCACTATGTGAGGTTCTGCACCATGCTTCTATAGGGGTAATAATTAGTCATTGGTACTCATAGGAGCCCTGGTGGCATAGTGGTTATGTGGTGGACTGAAATCCACAGGGTCAGCAGTTCTAAACCACCAGCTGCTCCTTGGGAGAAAATGGGGCTTTCTACTCCATTAAAGAGTTACAGTTTCAGAAACTTAACAGGGGGCAATTCTACCCTGTCGATATGGTCACCATGAGCTGCATATAGACTTGACGACAGTGAGTTTGGTTTGGTTTTGACTTGATTCCCATAGATATGGAAATATTGGGCTGTAGTCATTAGGTTCTGGTGAGGCTTCTTGCTCTCCTGAGCCTCCTTGCCCTTCTTCTGTTGTGGCCCGACACCAGCTCCTATTGTGATCATCCCTTGGTTGGGAATTCCTGGCCATTCTTGGCTTCTAGCAAGACTTCTAGAATGCATGTTCACCTCTGCTGGTCCAAGTCTCCCCGAGTTTAACTGGAGTATCTGCACTCTAGATTGGCTTTAGGACCATCTGTGTCTTCTAGCAATCTGGCAGAATGTTTGGAGGGACAAAGGTACCATTCACTCATTCAGCAAATGTTTACGGAAGGCTTACTAAGTGCTTGATGCCATTAAGTGTTCTAGATAATCTGAGGAATACAACATTTGGGCCAAATGCCTATCCTACTGGGAGGAGGCTAGATAAGGCAAAGAGGTATAGTAAATATACACTAAGATGGAGAGTGTGGCAGAGGATAAAAACCAAGCAGGGAAGAAGGACAGGGAGGCAATGCTGGAGACAGATGGGATGCTGATGGTCGGGCCAGCTTCAGAGGTGGCATTTAGCAGAGACATAGGATGGGAGTGAGAAGGGGGACCATGTGGACATCTGAGGAAGAGGTTGCCGGGCAGAGGGAAGGGTCAAGGGGAAGAACTTGGGAGGAGAGCATGTCAGGTGTGTGGATGGGGGCACAATGACTGCGAGGAGGGTAAATGGTGGCAAAGTCTGAGAAGCAGCTGGAGGCCTGATCTTTAACAACGGGTGCTTTGCTCTGAGAGAAACAGGGAGTCTCTGGAGGCTTCCGAGGAAAGGAGGGGAAGGTGTGACCTGGCTGGGTTTTTGTTTGCCTCTGCTGGATTTCATATTGCAGTCGTTTTTTCGGACTGTGGTTTTAGCAGACTCCCTATACCTGTTTTATAGCAAACGGACTGCAGGGGCTGGGGCAGAGCGAAGAAGATCTTTGGGGAGGCTGCTACCCCAAACAGGAAGAGTCAGAGATGCTGGATCTGTAGGCAAAAGTGTCAGATGCTCGATCATCTTTGTTTTCTTGTTTTATCTCCCATTGTACCCCCTACCCCCCACCCCGGTCCCCCACTCCTTTTATTCACTTGCTCCGAAGAAGCCAGCAGTGGGGTTTGGAACTGTTGGTCTGCAGGTACCCAGAAGACTGGAGGTGGGTGAGGGTGGGGGTGCTTTGGGAACACAGTCATTATGGCTTTGCTTAGGTCTCCTTCCTAACAGCCAACACCCCCATTTTGAACCCTAAGTATGTCTCTTTCCCAGAGACGACCCTCTATTAGAATTTCAGACCCTTTGAGAAGCTGCAGAAAGCCATGGAGTCACACACACACACACACACACACACACACAGCGCTAATACTTTTACCTATAATTCTGAGAGCTCGATTCTTCCTTAAAGTCTTTTTGTGGACTGACTACCTGGGTTCATGAAGTGAGAGGGAATTGCTGCTGAGTCTTCCAGGAAGAGATGGATGTTGTGTCTGTGTGGGGGCTCACATGGATCAAAAGAGCAGCCTGGGAAACATCCTTTGTAGCCACAGACAGGAGAGGGAGGAGGGGTCGTTAGTTTGGGCTGATTCTGCTCCCTGTGGTACTGAATCTTTGACCCAGAAGGATATGAGGGTATTGACTTTCTCAAGCCCAGTGGTTCCTGTTGGCTCCTCACTTACCCCCATAGGCAAGGGCCACCACACCCACAAGCAGGAGTGGCAGTGGACGGAGGCCAGAAGACACATGATTTTGGCCTGGCGAGATGGCTCTGGGATTG
>NW_022106189.1:31469824-31496503 GCF_000313985.2 Echinops telfairi
ATCCCCCCCAAAAAAACAAAACCGAAAAAATGTAGTGTTGTCACACAACATCTGCCAGTTCTTTTCTGGGCTCCAATACCATTTCTACTACAACCATAGTAGTAGCAACACAGAGAGCGCTAACCACATAGTGTGTGGTGACCGTTTTCTCTAGCGCAGGTAGAAGAAACAGACAAGGCTTCAGGGTTCATCCACCCCCCCCAGCTAGTTGGAGGCCCCATGGAGGTTGCCATCCAAATCTCTCTGGGTTCTCTGCAGTCGTCGGCGCCAACGCTTGCAGAGAAAGGCATTTAGGGAGCTGGTGCCCCAGTTCTATTGTGAGTCAGCTCTTAGCCCGGAGAATTTCATCTTGTGGAGGTTGTCTTTGCTGTATCTTTTCTCCCGTGGCCCTGGCCTTGCCCTCTGCTGCCATCAGGACTGACCCTTCTCGAAGGAGTCAGCGAGCCTGTCTCCTCTCCCAGGCCCCTCCTCCCCAAGTCACTTCATGCAGGGCCACTTACCATCCTGGCCCCTTTGCCCTTTGCTCTGGACCCGTTCCATGGGTCAATGTCCCTCTGAAAGCATGACTCGCTGAAGGAAAAGAACACTCATCATTCAGCTCATAAGATTGCAACCCTGAGAAGGTACTTATCAGACCACAAATAGAACCAGCCAGAACAGGGCCATACAGTCTCCCATAGCCTGATTGCCTTTTTATAATGCATCCGGGGTCAACACGAGGGGCTCGGGAAGCCCGAGCACACTGAGTGGAGTCACCCTCAACCACTCACCATTCCTTCCTTCAGTTCTGCCCTCACTAAAGAAAAGGTTTGTTTGCGTGAAGACAGGAACACAAACATGAGGGGATTTAAAAGGGACCCGTGAAGAGGAAGACCCTCAGTGCGAACGATGGATCAGCACAGTGGCTACAACAGTGGGTTCAGACATAACACTTGTGAGGGTGGCACAGGACAGGGCAGTGTTTTGCGCAGTTGTACACAGTCTGTTAATCAGACTCGATGGCTTTGACTAGCATAGAACTCAAACCTATCTCAGTCTGGGTGATTCCACACAGAGGTGCCCCGTAAGGGTTCCAGGTCTGTCATCTGGACAGGAACAGAAAGCCTCGTCTTCCTCTCGTGGAGAAGCTGGTACGTTTGAACCATTGACCTTTCGGTTAGTTGAGCAGCGTGGCTGACCACTGTGCCACGAGGGGTCCTTTGCAACAGCCCAGATGAGTTTATCTACAAAATAATCTCTCTCCTCTATCAGCGGCCTACTTCCCCCAAGACAACTAGCATTCTTGTTTTGGTGCTTCCATCCTATTTTGCCTGTTAAAAAAAAAAGCAAAAAGCCGAAGGGATAGAGCTTGATCTTCCTATATTATTACACTATAGGTTTACCTGTGTCTTTTGAACAGCTGCCTCGTTTTCTTCCTTTGAAGCATTTCTGCAGTGTTTCTGCCCCGTAGGTGGCCCATCCTGTAACACTGTTCAAAGACCCAATAAACAACCCTGCATGGGCACTCTGCACATGCATCCTTGCACAAGTCCAAGAAAGGGACTTGCCTGACGACTGGCATCCCAACACACTCCGTAGATCCGGGTCACCTGACTTTCCTGCTAGACCAGCTGACCAGAGGCCCCATCCCCAGCACCCTTTCTTTTTCTGTCATGTGTTTGTCATCCCCTTTCTTTGCCACCCCCACACATTCCCCTCCCCGCTCCTGCATCCTGTGCTCCTGAGAGTCTCAGAGGGATCCAGATACCCTAGAGGCCCTGCAGCTATTCCCCAAGCAAACCCTCTGAGCATTTTCACAAATAGAAATTGTTCTCATGGAAATAATCTATGAAATCATCATCATCATCATCTACACACTCCCTCTCCACCCCCTTTGAACATTCTTGGCTGTTAACCAAAGGTTGGGTGTTTGAGCCCACCCAGAGGTGCCTTGGAAAAGAGGCCTGATAATCCATGTTTGAAAACAGCCTTTGAGAATTCGAGTGGAGCACAGAGCTGCCCTCAACACACGTGGGGGCGCCACGAGTCAAGATGACTCAGTGGCAACTGCTTTGAACTAATTCACATGATTAAAAAAACCACACCAAAGAATATAAAAACTATAAAACTACATACAATGAAAAGCTGTACTCCCATCCTGACCCCTTTTGGTCCGATGCTTGCCGGTTTCTTCCAAAGTTTCTACACACAAATAGGGACACACGTTCTTCTCTCCCCATTTCCTTTTTGCCACCACGCTGCTCTGCACCTTGTTTTTACCACCGTGCAATATGTCTCGCGTGTCATTCGACAGCACTACATAAAGAGCATCCTTGCCGGGTTGAGAGCTACCTCGGGTTCCACTGCAAGGCAATTCCATGATTTGCTTAACTAATCCTCTACTGATGGGTGTTTGGGTTGTTTCCCAGATTTTGCTATTCTAACTAACGCCTTGGTGACTAGTCCTGTACCAAAGCCGTTCTTCAAGGGGGAAATTTGTTGTTGCTGTTGTTAATAAATCATATTACTGGAGGCTCTTACAACTCTTACAACAATCCAGTACCGGCAGGAAATTCTTGATCATATTAAAAAAAATAAGAAACCGAAACCAAACCAAACTCACTACCATCAAGTTGATGCTGGCCCACAGTGACCCTAGAGGACAGGATAGACCTGTCCTGTGAGTTTCTGAAACTAACTCTCTACGGGAGGCAAAAGCCCCCCCCCCCCCATCTTTCTCCTGTGAAAATGAGAAAAGTCCAGGCAAATGGCCCAGTGGGTCTTTTATAAGACCTGCCACCAAGAAAATGAACAGCGCGAAGAGCGCTGCTGGGACACATGCCACAACTCCGCGTGGTGGACACAGCCTTACTGCATGCAGCATCTTCAGAGAGTGACCCAGATGGCCTGTGGCTGCGTCCCAGCAGTCCCTGAGCCCACGTCTGCAACCTGTGTGCTGCCTGCCTACCGGCCATTTGCTTGACTTCCATTTTCTTGCCTACTGAAATTCTTGGAAGCAAGCACCCCAGTCTGAGATACATTTCTGCTCTCTCTATCCCTTATACTTGGAGGATAGTGGAATTGCTTGTGAGTTGTGTCCTCCACACACCCTCTCCAGCCCCCCACCCCGGTCCTGAGCAAAGGGTAAGTGACTACCTTTGGAGCCAATCAGAGTTGATTTGGCAAATATTCTGGGAATATTTCATATCAATGCCTATTTGTTCTTATAATCAAAAAGCGATGCTAGCATCCACTTTAGAAAAAAGTCGCCTTGTAAGCACTGCTGGACAAGTGAGCACTTGTTTAGAGTCATTTGCAAACGCATGTGACCTGGAGACTTTAAGGAAATGCTTAACTTCTGTTGCTTTTGCTCCCAGCTGTTCTTTTCAGCTGGTTTAGCAATTCTGTCCCAAATGTCAGAAGCAAAAGGGCCCAGGCTTTCCCAATACAACAGGCACACCGTGTCGCTTCCTGGTGGAAAAGGTTTCAGGCCTTGTTCTCAAGTTATTGAATGAACCCCAATTCCAAATTCCGTGAGCAATTTCCTGGGGATCCCCAGCCAGTGTCAGCACATTTCTGCTGGAGAGAGAGAGGTGGCTCCAGCTTGGCACCGCTCGCTGGGTTGTGTTCTCTGCAGAGAGAATCGACCTGCAGTTCTAGCAGTCTGTCCTTATCCACAACTACTCTCTGGAGCCTCTCTGGCCTTAAGGCAGGGTGATGGCCTTGACATTGACTTTAGCCATTGACTTTAGCTGTCCTGGGTGTGCATCTGGCCTCAAAGACTTGGGCTGGCTCCAAGACCTTGAGCAAAAAAAAAAAAAAGATTTAAGCCTCCCAGAGCCTCAGTTGCTCATCAGCAACAAGGGGATTAAAAGACCCCACCTGAATGGCAGGTGCTGGGGAAACAGTGTTGGTGAAGCTCTGGCCGAGGGCCCACACGTAATGACTATCATTATCTGGAGCATTCACTCTAACAATTATTATTAATTAAGAATTATTTATGGCTTCTCTCTTCTCTCCCGTACTTTTTTGTTACTCTGACCCTGACATCACTGGGTGTGTGGACTGCGTGTTTTTAATCATGAACTCTGACTCACGGGGACCTTCTCTGAGGAGACCCCGATAAACCACCGTCTTCCAGGTTGATTGAGGTATAATTTGTGCACCATATAATTTACCTACCGCGAGGGTACAGTTAGATAAGCTTGGTAAATGCACAGTGTTGTGCAGCTGCCACCACAGCCCATGGTTGGGAAACTTTTCTCACCCTTAAATGTTCCCTCCTGTCTAGGGACAGCCAGGCCTACCCCAGCTGCAGCTAAACCACGGATGGCTTTTGCTTTCTGTCTCTGGCTTTCTAAGATTTCCCTATAAATAGAATGTGGAGTCTTTTTTTGTGAATTGGTTCTTTCAGTTAGCACAGAACCGTGTAAGGTTCCTCTAGGCCAGTTCGTTTATCAGTAGTTTGTTCCTTTGTTGTATTCATTGAGAGGAGCACTGGTGGCTTCCTGGGTGACACGTTGGGCTGCTCATCACGGGTCACCAGTTCAAGACCACCAGCCTACTGCAGGAGAAAAAGGAGGCGTTCTACTCCCATAAAGACTTAATCTCGGAAACCCACAGGGGCAGTCCTCCTTTGGAATGGGCTAGATGGTAGTGGGTTTTCCTTGAGTTGAGCTACTGCCTGTATCAGTGTTTTATTGCTTTTTCTTTCTCTTATCTCCACCCCATCCCTAGTGTTTGTTTTGGGTTGTGGCAGTGGTGGTGAAATTTTTAAACAGTGAATTAGAAAAAGTTTACACACTTAGGCATATTGTTCCGTGACATTGGTTACAATTTTCACAATAGGTCGGCATTCTCATTGTTTCTAGTCTCTTAGTTCTATTTCCATTGATGCAGCTTCCCTCTCTCTCCTTCTTATCGTTGCTTTCAGGTATAGCTAACTGCTTCATAGAGTTAATTGTTTAGTGGGCCACGTTACTCAGAGGTGATATTAATTGTATCATCCAGTCCAGTGTTTGATGGACAGGTGACCTGATCTGGGAGTAGTTTCAGGGTTAGGTTAAAAGGGTATTTTAGGGGGATCCTTTTGAGGGTTCCACTGTCTCCATCAGTCCGTTAAGTCTGATCTGTTTATTAATTTGCTCTGTTTTTCTACCGATCTAACTGGACCTTCTGTTGTGCCGCTGGGCAGCCAGTTAGGCCCCAGTCTAGTTCTTCTGGTCTCTGGTTAGAAGAGGCCGTGGGTCTCCTGGGATTTTGGTTTCTTCCTGGAATCGTTTTCTGCAGACAAGTAGAAACCTATCGCTGTGTCTTAGATGGCAACTTATTCTGTTTTATTGCTATCATGTTATATGCATCTTAATAACTATTTCTAGGTTGATTTTTTTTGTGTGCATTTTATTCGGAGCTCTTAAAGATATTATAACGATCCATAGTTCAATTAGATCAAGCATAATTGTACAATTGCTGCCACCATCATTTCCAAAACATTTACTTCTTGAACTCTTTGATATCAGCTCCCCTTTATCCTCTCCCTCTCCCCCCCTGCCCCCCAGGAACCTGTTATTATATTATATATATTCATATTTTTGCTGTATTTTACACCATCCAAGGTGTCTGTTCACCTACCATTCTGTAATCCGTTCCCCTTGAGTGGGGTTATATATCATCATTGCTATCAGTTCCCACTCCCCCCCTCTAGGTTGATTATTTTTATTCATGCTTGTTCTATGAGTAGATAGAAAAAAATGAGAAGGAAAGTCCTTGCAAAAAAATAATAGTGTCTAGACTCCAAATTTAGAGGAACAAGGGGGCAAAAAGCATGAAGTCTGGGGAAGAAGGTTATTTTCCAAAGGTACATAGGACCAGCATCAGGGACACAGGAGAGCTGGTAAGAGTGGCTTCCCTGGATGGATGGGGGAGGAGCACTTTGCGTTTTTTTGGCTCCTCTGTGCTGGCTTGCGGGACGAGCAGCTTAATAAGATAGAATTCACATGGCATAATTAAACCCATTTAAAATACACAATTCACAAAAGTGCAACCATCACCATAGTTAATTTTAGAGCATTTTTCATCACCCCCTAAAAAACAAACAAACAAACATAGCTCTTCGCCACAACCCCTGATGGACACACACACAGACACGCACGCGCGCACGCACGCACGCACGCCCCACCCCTCACTCTCTCTCCAGCCCTAGACAACCAGTTGCCTATTTCTTGTTTCTGATGGATATTTTGCACGGAGGGAACCATCTGCTGTATGGCCTTCTTAGCTGCCTTCTTTTAGTTAGCCCAGTGGTTTCAAGGTTTGTCCGCGTTGTAGTATGTATCCTTCATTTCTTTTTATGGTTTATTACTGAGTAATGTCACATTTTATGGCTCTAGTACAGCGGTTCTCAACCTGTGGGTCTTGCTTTGACACCCCCACCCCCTTTGAGGGTCGAGTGACCTTTTCACGGGTTGCCCGATTCATCACAGTAGCAAAATGACATGAAGTAGCGATGAAAATAATGTTATGGTTGGGGGTCACCACAACATGAGGAACTGCATTAAAGGGTCGCGGCATTAGGAAGGTTGAGAACCACTGCTCTAGTAGTACATTTGATTTGTTCATTAGTCAATGAGCTATTTAAGCAAATATGAATTATACTGCTTTGTCATCTGTTTTATAATGTAATTCTTCAAGTATCTAAAAGATACTGCTTTTTAAGTTAAAAAAAAAACTAAAACTTATTTGAAGGAAAAATAGACATAGGTTACAAAGTGCTCGACAGAAATCAACTGAGGAACATAGGCTGTGTGTGCTCTGTGGTCCTGCTAGGACCCCACACAGAGGGAAAGGAAGGGAGGTCGTGGGGTGTGCCTGTGTCCTGATGGTCAGACAGGTGGAGGAAGGAGACCTGAAAATCTGAAGACCAGGGTATGGGGAAGAAGCAGGACTGCAGACGTTCAGAACATGGCTTTAGGGGTTCAGCTGGACCTGAGTTTGAATTGCAGCTCTTCCCCTCAGGAGCTGTGCAACTCTGGGAGAGTCACTTAACATCTCTGAGCCTCTACGTACAATCCAAAAAAACAAACTCACTCACTGCTGATAAGCCCTGCACCAGTTGTTGTGATAACATGTGTAAAGTGCTCCTGTTTCTCTAGCTAATGGCAGCTTCTGTGAGCAATTCTGGGCTCTCACTGCTTTCTGCAAGCACGGGTGGGAGAGCTTTTAAAAATGACCCTACCTGGGTCCCACCTGCCCCGGAGATTTGGATTCAGGCATTCTGGGGTAGGGTCCAGCAAGGGCTTTTGGTAAAAGTGCTCCTGGAGAGTCTGTGTGTCCTGTCCGCTAGACCCTGGATGGAATGAGGGGAGGAAGTTTTTAGGTCATTGTCTGTATTTCACAAACTGATAAGGGACCCAGCCCACCACTTCTCAGGCCTGTTACCTGCCCCTTCCAAGGAGAGAGTTCAATTGTTTTGGAATTTGGAACTCTGGGGCCCTCCCTGTCCTTGGGGAGAACCCAACAGAAGGGAAGAGTGGGGAGAGACTGGTGTGGGATGGAGCCTTTTCTTTCTAATCAATAAGCAAATAGTTCCCAGAGTTGCCCGACTCGACTCAGCCACAGGAATGTTTCCTGGCTGCAGCCCAGGGGGAATGATCAATTAGCGCCTCTCTATTTAGGCAGGTGGGGTGCCTGTGTATTTAGTGTGTTGTCAGAAGCTGGGAGATTAAACTCCAATTTATCTTGGAAGCCAGAGGCTCTCCTCATTCTTCTGGTTCTTTGAGAAAACCCTTCTTGTGGCAGGCAGGTGTGAGTGGCTTGGGGAGAAGCGTCCCTCATCCTCTGCAGGCTCACTTTGGAGCTGCTAGCACCTTGTTAGCAGTTCAAACCTGCCCGCCGCCCCTCTGGAGAAAGATGAGGCTTTCTGTTACCCAGAGGACTTAGAGCCTTGGAAGCCCAAGGGGGCAGTTCTACTCTTGTAGAACTTGTAGAGACCCTGTAGGGTCTCTCTCTATGAGCCAGAACTGACTCGCCGGCTGTGAGGAACTGGCCCACTGAGGCCTCGCAGTGAAGAATCAACAAGGAGAGGGGGCAATCCTCACCCTTGATTTCTCCCTCCTCTGGTTGAAGGTCACTCGTGTGGCCTGGCTCATCCTGAGAGGGTATTTTACTTCCCAAACAGATGTCCATGTGGTTGAATACTGTTTTCATTCTCTGGCAGCCAATGTCACGATGGCAGTGAGTCAGTCCCATGCCGGCCACTTCTGGAGGTGATTGGAAACCAGTTCTCGTTTTTTGTGATGGGCTGGATTGGGTTCACATGCTTCCTTTGTAAATGATTTTATCATAGTAAAATGCAACCGGCTTGGTCATTTTAACCATCTTCAAATGTATTAACTCAGGGGTAGTAGTTACATGCACCATGGTGGAGAACCGCCACTAGTACATGTTTCCAAAATGTATCATCCCAAACTGACCCGCCTCTCACTCCCCTGGGGTCTGACACCTCACTTCCCACACTGCCCTCTTCCCAGTATTCGGACTTCCTGCTCACCACCTTGTCCTTGTGACTGGGGACAAAGGGAAGGACGCTATGTCCTTTGCTTGCCATCCAGGTGACAGACATTGACATCTGTCTTTGGGGATAAACTAATGAAGGCTGAGAACACACGGCACAGTTTGTTCCCGGACAAGGACATTTGGGGGCATATTAGAAGAGAACACTAAGCTTTGTGTAAGTCAACCACTCCCATCCCTGGAATCCCCTGGGATGTGCCTGTCGGTGGGGAGATTTCCCAGATATGGGTGCCACGGCCAGACACCCCTGCTGTGGACACTCTGGGATTCCAGGTATACCTGTGGAGCTTGATCCTCTCAAGCTGCTCATCTATCCTTGAAATGTGTGGCATTAAGGCTGGCTGATTATAGGGACTCACTTTAGCTTAGTGTCCAGGCAGCCTGAAGCAGCTCACTCTCACATCTGAAGTCCATGGCTGTGTGTCCTTAAGTGTTTCTGAGACCTGGAACTGGCTAGCCAAGGCTGATGTCTTTTCCCGAAGGGATTGTTAGGTTTCTCGGGTGGGAAACCCAGCAATCTTGGCTTCCCTGGAGAAGGAATTTACTCCGAAGCCTGGTTTGTAATCTGAGTGGGTTTTTATAAAGGACAGAAGAAGTTTCAGGTTTTATAGTCACTGAACACGGGGAACTCATGGGATGGCACACCCACACGTGGTGGTCTGAGGCCAGAGACAGAGACTGCAACATGGCTGAACCCGGGGGGTGGGGGGTGGGGTGGGTGGGGGGGTGGTCTCCAGGTTCCGGCCTTTAGGGCCTTCAGCTAGAATGCATGGTTGACTGTACTGGTTGACCCCATTGGCTGAATTAAGCCCACCTGGCCTAGTTTGGGCCCACCTGGGTGCCACCTACCTAGCTGGAGCTTGAATTGGCACCTGCCCCTTAGCCTTTATTGGCTTCCAACCTCCTGTAAGGGGGTAGGTGCACTCTAGGCATGGAGAAGGGACACCCCTGGTCCCTGTCTCTAGCTACCTAACAGGATAGTGGAGAAAGGGCCGGCTTTCCCCTGACTCCCCGTCTCGTGATGCTCCGGCTCTCCTGTTCTTTTGTGTGAGCTAATGCCCTGGCATCCATTCAACTGGCATATCTTGAAGATGACCGGAGGACGATTTTCCCTTCAAGCTACGTGCCAGGCTGCCTGGTAGTTATGCCCGGGTGTCAGACCACAGGCTCTGTCACTTGTAGCTGTGTGCTTTGCCCTAGTTCTTTCACCTCTCTGAGCCTCAGTTTCCTCGTGTCTGAAACTAGAGACAGTAAATCCCTCCCTCGCAGGGTGGCTGCATCTAGTGAGTAAGGTTAGGAGCTAACTCAGTCATGGGGATAGCCCGGGACCAGGCAGTGTTCCATTCTTTGTGCATGGGGTCACCACGAGACCAGGGACTGGCTCCACAGTCGCTTCACAATGTCAACGTCAACATCTGTCAAGCCGATGCCGACTCATGGCAGCTTCATGTGTCAGTGCAGAACTCTGCTCCATTGGGGTTTTGCTGGCTGAATTTTCAGAAGCTGATAGGCAGTCTTTATCCCAAGGTTCCTCTGGTTTGACTGGAACTTTCCCCTTTTGGCTAGGAGGAGAGTGTGGACGCCGTCTGCCTGCCCAACCAGGGACGGTAAGGCTCTTGGGTTTCGGTTTGGGTCCAGAATTCTCTGTGGCCAATAGACACACAGTGAGAGACTTATCAGAGGTTAAAGGTCTCACAGTCTTAAGGTGAAACGTCAGCCTTCTCCCAATGCCCTACCTCCAAAGTGTGTCAACCGGAGCCCTGATGAGGGTCCTTCCCCTCTCATTTGTAAAAACCGTACTCGACAATGTGTGTGTGGGCTCAGTCAACCTGAGAAGTGTGTTAATGTTGAGGACTTACCCCCGTCAGTGGTGGACATGACAGAACTATTCCTTGCCATCTAAGGAAATGGTCAGTCTAGAAAGATACCTTAAGGCGGTGGGGGTCTGTAGAGAGTGAGCTTTGTGGTTGGAAGTAGAAACACTGGTTTAAAAAAAATTCCAGCCTAGCTAATCAGGTTTGTTTAAAATTCCTCCCAAGTGTCAACATCTTGTCTTTTATCTTTGGTGTTTGTGAGAGACTGTAGCTTGCTTAGTTTGGGAGTGCACAGTAGCAGCCTGACCTCCAGGACCTTGTCAGGCTCTCTGTTGTCTTCAAGGCTGTGTGTGTAGTTTTCTGCTCCCAAGGCTGAGTGCTCAAGTTCATCCAGTCCTTGAAAGGAAGCTAATTCCTGCTCTTTTTGATGTCAGCTGTGGGAGGTGCTTCCTGCTGAGAGGACAGCAGTCTGTCCTGGTCCTCTGTTTGTGCTGGAGAAGCCCTATTTTAAGTACTATTCGCTTCTGAGCATCTGAGTTATCCCACCAGTTAGCAAACAACTCAACTGTGGTCAGCTGGCTTTGATAGCAGGCTTCTGTCCTGAAATCTCAACAACATCTTCTGGAAATATACGGAGGCTTTTGAGACAGCCTTGTTCCTACCCACTGGCATTCCAGCTATGGGCCTGGGCGGGGGTGGGAGAAAAAGAAATGGAATCCTTGAAGCTGAGCCATCCCACAGCAGGATGGCGATTCCAAAGCAGAAATGTGACCTGGTGTGTGAAGCCTGTCCCCGAACCCCAATAGCTTTTCATGAATTTCAGTTTTTATCTGCTCTTCAGCCATCTCTTTGAGAACCTCCGTGACTTCTGATGAATAGAGGTCGGAAAGCGTGAATGGAAGGATAAGTAGTAACATGAAATCATCACGCATACTACAGGCACCAAAAGGAAAAGCAAACAGCTATTCATTCTGGTTTCTGACATTGTAACTCATTCTTACTGTAACTGGCAATAGAATACAGAGAAGCATAAAGAAAATGTATTAAACACTAAATCTAAAAGCCGAACACTTCCTCTCACCCCACCCCCACCCCCTCTCCATGACAACTCCTCCTCTGGGTGTTTCCATTCCATACTGCTGTCTTTTTATGGATGTAAACTTTCACCTATCATACACTCCCATAGTTAAGTCTCTCTTAAAAAGAGTTATCCACAATCAGTGTTAGGGCTCTCTCCCACCTCCCACATTGTGTGCTCCCCAAGCCCCCTTGCCCTCTCCACCCCTCCCTCATCTCCATTAAAACTTTGCACCAGTCATTGTCTCTATGCATCCACTTATCCCGTGCTTCAAAAATGGAGAAACCCAACAGAAACAATAAAAACAAAATGAAACAGACACAAGGTGATAGAAAGATAAGAAAGAGTAAGAAAGAAAAGACCACCAGCAATATTTTTAAAAGCCGAAAAGGACATTTCTGTTGTGGAACAAGCGAGAACTATTTAAACCTAGAGCAAATTCAGATTAGGTGACAAGGGAGGTCATCTGACCAGGTGTCGTATTACATATTGGGTTGGAATGAACAGCCCAACTCTTCACCCCCCCTATGCCACCAGGGCTCCTCTGTAGACTGCAGTAGTTTACAATACTCTCTGATAGCAAAGCTATTTGAGTCCCTTGACTGTTGCCAGAGGGGATCTGCGTGTGGACTTAGTTGACGCCTCACTTAGATGGCTGCTCGTTTGAAGACCCCAGACACTTGGCCTTTAAGACCCCAATTGATGGCCAGGCATCATGTGCTTTCTTCACCACACTGTGCTGTAGCATCCTTATCTTCAGTAATCTCTTCATGAAGGGCCATCTTATAAGAACTAATTTCACAGGGAATCCGGGACGGATGAGCCCTATAGGACCAGTGGTGTGAGTGGCGAAACAGGGAGGGTAAAGGGAGAATGGGTAGGAAGGAGGGAACCGATTACATGGAACTATATGTGACCTCCTCCCTGGGGGATGGACAACTGAAAAGTGGATGAAGGGAGACGTCGGATAGGGCAAGATATGACAAAATACCCATTTATAAACTATCAAGGGCTCATGCGGGAGGGAGGAGCGTGGAGGGAGGGGAAAAATGAGGACCTAATGTCGGGGGTTTAAATGGAGAGAAAATGTTTTGAGAAACGATGTACAAATGCGCTTTACACAATTGATGTATGTATGGATGGGATAACAGTTGTATGAGCCCCTAATAAAATGTTAAAAAAAATAAATAAAATTAAAAAAAAAAAAGAACTAATTTCTTGGATTGGGGCTAGAATTAAGTGGGAATCCAGAACCCATCTGTTTGTACACAGGTTATGAATGACGCTGGTTTAGTTAGTCATATTTTCATGACAAAACAAAATAAAAAGCAAAAAAAACCCTAAAACAGACAAAACAAAAACATTGTCAATCACCCTCCACCCCACCCCACCCCCGCCGACCAGGGTCTAAGTCAATTGCATTGATAATATTATTAATGTATCCAATGGCATAGAATTTAAGGCACTGTTGAGAAGAGCTTATGTGAGTCTTATCCAGCTTCGAACTGCAATCCATGAATTGTTGCTTTGTACACACTGAATTCTTAAATGCTTTAGTTCGGTTGACATTGAACCTGAGGGCTGATACTAGGGGAAAATGTCCTGTAACATTCCCTTATATGGGCAGATCCTTGCCTGTCATTCATGCAAGGGGAGCATTAAGAGTAAATAAATAGTGGTTCTGGGGCCCCTTTCATTGGACACCCAGTAAGTTGGGTCTCACTGAATGTCCAATGACCACCATTGCCACAGTCATGGGGTGTCAGGTGGTGGCCAGCATTTGCTCTCTCTCCCATTAGGGAATTTCAGTCCCAAGTGCCAGGGCTACAGGTAGTTTTGAGGTAGGGCCAGTTTATTTGGTCTGTGAGTCCTTCTGGTATGGTGCTCGGGGGTGCCATGGTCCCTGTCAGGCCAGCGTTAACTTGAAGGTCACCATAGTGCTTGGTTCATGGCGTGGTTCATCCAGGATGCTGGTTCTCCACAGTGTTCTGAGATTTCCCTTTTTCCTGTGTCTGGGTGGTACATACCCTGATCTCTAGAGAGCACGCCCCTTCTGCACATCTGAGGGTGTGAGAGTAAACAACTTAGTGCTTGTAAAGTGCTCCCAATGGTTCCCAACACACATTCTATACATATATATAGTATTAGTTGAAGCTACTAATGGAGGCTATGGTATTTGCGGGTGGCGGGGGCAGTGACAGTGCAGTGAAAAGATGTGTCCAGTTGCGATAGGCCAAGGGGTTCCTGACTGTTGTCATTGGCATTTGCTGTCAAGACCAAGTAGCCCACTAACTGTTTTTGGCAAAGAGGCTAGTGGTTTCAAACAGCTGACCTTTCAGTTAGCAACCTAACTCGTAACCACTGTGCCACCAGGGGCTCCTTCATTGGGCCCTGGGAAACGTGTGACTTGCTTTATTTTGTGGTCTGCAGCTGAGCCTGCAATATCTCCGAGGTCTGCCTGTACCAATGTTCTGTTTTCAGCATTTTCCCGTTCAGCTTCCTCCCGCCTGCTGCCACTTCCAGTTCGCAGTGCACAGGTCCGGGACACTGCCCAGCCCTCACCCGGGTTAAACCTGGGAGCTTCCAAACCCTTCCCAGAACTGGAGATCCCCTTGCCTTTCCTATAATTCCCGATTTTTCAGCCCAGAGGGTCAGGTTGCACAGGAGGAAGATAATGGGTCTTAATGAGCACCTGGAAATTCAGGTTGGGGCTGTCTGTCCTTTGCATTTCTTCTGTCACTTCTCGGAGGGCAGGGCCTTGCTGCCATTAAGAGGAATTGCCTCTAAGCAAGTTAAGTGCCTTGCATCAAGTGATTTGCAAAACCATTTTCATTTTTTCAGGCCGCCACCCTTTGGCAAGCCCAGTCATGCTTGTCCCAACTTTCACTGCCTGGATTTGGGGCAGGAAAGCCTTCGTTTGCTTAGATGAGAAAAAGCCCAGGCACAGCACGTGTCCCCCATTACTTCTGGGGGGCAGAGTGTGGTTACTTGGGAAGCATCTTGCTTTTCTATCAGGACTTCCAAACCCATTTGAATGGTTGAGTCGTGGTTGAGGAAACTTAAGGCAGTGTAGGTGTTTTGTGCCTGGGATTTTGATTCTACTGGGGAGGGCTAGGCTTTGACACCCCACTCAAAGATAGTGGCCGACTGGTTTGTGCTGTGAATGGGTTACCCTGCCAGCAATCCAGTGTCCCACATCAGGCTCCTGGTGCGTAACGTGCACACTGCCCTGGTTGGCCAT
Organism: Echinops telfairi; assembly: GCF_000313985.2. Classification (NCBI taxonomy): domain Eukaryota; kingdom Metazoa; phylum Chordata; class Mammalia; order Afrosoricida; family Tenrecidae; genus Echinops; species Echinops telfairi. Next base: position 31,484,508 of record NW_022106189.1, read on the forward strand.
GGCGGAACCATTCGGAACCAGTTCGGAGTCCTGTTTCCCAGTTTTCTGTTTGAGACCGGAAGGGTTGGATCCTCCCAGCCTTTGAGTACTTGCATTTATCTTTGCTTCTGTTACTTTATGATTCATCTGTTCAGTTAGCAAACATCTTATTTCTAGCTTGTCCATCCGAAGGCACGGAAATAATAGTTAACCATTAACTTTCAAAATGGGACCACATTCTCTGTCTTGACTAATTGCTTCAAAAACCTGGAGAACTTAGCCTCCACCAGTGGCGGTTGATATCCTTCAGGTTAGAGTAAAGGAAATTACAGCCGAGAGAAGTGAAGCAAGTTGCTTACTGTGACCCAGCCAGAACACGGCAGAATCTGAGTATATAATTCAGTTGTTAACTCAGAAACCACTGTAGCTACCACCTGCTTCTCTTCCTCTCTCTGAGTTTGGGAAGTGAGTCGTGGAACCCAGTTTAAGGGATGAGGATAGGGGTGTTAAACTGATCAATACATTGAGGTAAAACATATGAATGAGGTTAGATACTGATGATGTACCTTTCCTCGTGCTTCTTTCTTTCTTTTTTAACAAACCACTTTAATGGAGGCTCTTACAGCTCTTAGAACAATCTGGACCACTGTCTTAAGCTCTCTGAGCCTCAGTTTCTTCATCTTCAAAATGAGGAAAATTATAGTGTACTTTAGCTCTCTCATCATCTCTACCTTGCGCTTACAAGGGTGGGGCTGTTGACTTCAGAAACTGTTTGCAAGGGTGTCCCCTAGTGGAAGAAACGAAATCTGTAGCCCAGGTGGTCAAGAATGGCTTTAGGGCAAAAACATTTTCAGGAATGTAGAGGGAGGTCTCTACCCTTCCTAGCCACCCACTCCCCTCAAAATCAAACACTGACCTCTTTAACTATGCTTAAGAGCAAGAGTTGTTTTTCATAAAAGAGGACTTGGAAAAAATAAGAAATTTCGCTGGAAAGGTGAGCAGTTATTTGAAAGAAAGGCCAGCTTCGGAAGTTTCCCAGCATGGATTTGTCAAACGTTGCCTCTGCTTGGAAGGCCCTTGAGTCAGGTTTCTGCAGTCACACCTTCAGATCTCAAACTGGACAAGGTGTGAGTAAGGTTGAGACACTTGCTCAAGGTCACAAACCTAGGAAGTGGCAGAATTGCGATATGACCCCTCTTTGACAGTCTGGTTCCCAAGACTGCATATTCCTAACCACGATTATCATACTGATTCTCTTACTCTGCCACTTGCTAACTCAGTAAGCTATTTTTAAAATTATGTTTTAATTTTTAAAATTTTACCTTTTATTTTAAGATCATTTTTGTTTGCAGGCAACATTAAGAAATATCAGAGAAATACCAAAGAATTCTTGATGTTCTAGTTTTTTGTTTTCTTTCTCATTCAGTCAGTGTGCTGGCTTAGCTATTTTAGTGATTCATTTTCATATTAAAAGATGACCTTCTATGAAAGAGCGGAGGAGCGGTCAGCCTTTCTCCCTCCTTTATTGGAAAACAGGCTGCTTTATAGGCAGACCACTGTTTCCACTTTACAAGGAAGTGAGGAAACGTTCAGCTCACCAATCACCCAAGGAATTGTGAAGAACTGAACGGTGACATCAACTCCTGAGACCTCTGCTGTTCTGTCTCACCAGGTTGGGGGTTGTTTTCCTGGGCCAGGACTTTGGTGGGTGGCTTTTTTGGAGGAAGACCACTCTTGTCTTTTAATGAACCTACCCAATCGTCTAATCATTTCGATTTACATCCTACAGTGAGTTTTGAAGGATGCACGGGTCGGCCAAGGACAGTCTACTACTCCGAGGACACCCGATTCAAAGTGGCTACCGACGGGGTGGTGACAGTCAAACGGCATCTACAACTTCACACTCCACAGACCAGCTTTCTTGTCCATGCCTGGGACTCCACCCGCAGAAAGTTCTCGACCAAAGTGACGCTGAAGGCTACTGAGCAGCTCCACCACCGCCACCACCTACATGACCACCACCAACATGACCACCAACAACGGCATCATGTATGTTTGAAGGTTTCTATGATCTCAGTGTACTGTCTAATCTGATGTTTGGGGCCAGAGGGTTCTTCGTTGTGCGTGTGTTGGGATGGGGAAGCTGTGCTGCAAAGAATGTTTAGCAGCAGCTCTCCCCTCTACTAGATGTGAATAGTACCTTCCCTTGTTGCAGCAACAAATGCAGATTGTTTTAGATACTTCCCAAATTCCCCTTGGAGAGCCAAATGACCCCCAATTGAGAACCATTCCTCCAGCTCTGGGCTCAGTAAACTGCCGCTTAAAAGCCATCTGTGGCTCTTTTGTTACTTCCATGTGGCTCTGAAGTAAAATTGAAAATGAAAATAAAACTATCATCCTTTTACTTAAAAGGGATATTATCCAGGTAATGGTGATTTCATTGGTCTATGAGCAAATAATTTTTAAATTGTGTGAGGGACAGGATTGGCTCTTCCATCTCTAAAGTTTGCTGATCCCTGGTCTAGCCGAACTAATTCTTACTGTTCTTTACTTACAGTGATGGGTATGGCCAGGTTTCATCTCCATTGTTACCACATGGTGCGTAAGACTAGCAAGTCAGAAAAAAAAAAGACTAGCAAGTCACTGTGGATCACAGCCCTGTCATGTACCATGTAACTTACGCTGTCTGTGCTTCAATTTCCCTATCTGTAAAATGGAGATAATTATAACCCACCACCCACCCCTGTTAATTTCATACATCTGAGATGCTCAGAGCCAGTCTAGAACCGAATACATGTTAAGTGCTCAGTAACTGCCAACAGCTCTTCTCCCTGGGGAAGAACAAATGGCAGGCCGGTTCTCTGAGCATTTTGCTCTTTTTTTGTGTCATGGGTAGGCTCTTAGCACAAAAGAGAGGAGACCAGCAGGGAGTGTTCTTCCTTCTGGACCCTGACCTCCATGGGCGCCAGGGCAGAGGCTTGGCATGTAGCAGGATCCCAATAAATACTGAGCAGATGAGTGGATGAGGGGGGTGGGGGTGGATAGGATTGGTTTGGATTGACTATGACTGGGAGGATGCACGTCTGCTGAAGTTCTTGGCAAGGAAGTTTCTGGAGTTTATTTATTTATTTTTAAATATGACTGTTTTCTTTCTTTTTTTTTAAATCATCTTATTAGGGGCTCATACAACTCTTACCACAATCCATACACACATCAATTGTGTAAAGCGCATTTGTACATTCATTGCCCTTAAGTTTCTGGAGTTTATTAACCAGCAAACACCAGAGGCCTTTGCTACCTCCTGAACTTCTCCCAAGGACAAAAAGCTTGCTTCCCTGCCACTTCATCCCCAAGTAGCTCTCTGATGGTCATTGTTTCTGTTTATTGCCTTGCAAGTGTGAGATCTGCTGCAAGTGCCAAAGGCCTCGTAGGCTAGCTCCTGATTTTCTACCCCCAAACTCCTGAGATTCTGGGGTTTTCATAGCCCTCCTGTCAGATCTCATGTCCCCGGGGACAGATCAAAAACATAGTGAAACTAAGTATAAACTATATGAACAAAGCCCCCTGATTCAAGTCTGGGACGGATGCTGCCATTCCTGTGAGGAGGTCAGCAGAGTGGGCTTTGGTTGGACAGCTGTGGGCAGTCGCTTTTTGTGGCTAAGGGAAAGCTTTGACTTTGATTCTTCAGCTTCTTCTCTCTACCCCTTCTAACATCGCCTCAGGATTCGGTTCTGGCGGTATTATTAACAACAAAAACAAATGACAGTAGTGTTAGCAAAACGGAGTGCTTTTCCAGTTAAGGACGTCCAAGAGTACTAAGTTGTCTGTAGCCAGTACCAGGAACCCAGGCTCCTCCCTTCCCATCTGTTCTGCAACTCTCCCCACACAGCTTCTGTTGTGATGTTTTTAGTCTGGGTTAGAAGACAAAAGGGAGGAGGGACACAAAGGGGACTGGTGTAGCTATTTATTTAAAATCATTTTCTCGGGGGCTCTTATCACAAGCTGTACATCCATCCATTGTGTCGAGCATATTTGTACCTATGTTGCCATCCTCGTTCTCAACAGTTTCTTTCTACTTGAGCCCTTGGTGTCAGCTCATTGTTCCTCCCTCCCTCATGAATCCTTGATAATTTTTAAAAAAATTTTTTCATGTCTTACACCCACCGCTGTCTCCCTTCACGCACTCTTCTGTTGTTTCTCCCCGCACCTTCTCCCTTCCCTCCTGGTATCTCTACTCTCATTACTGAGAGGTACCTGTTTTTTAAGAACTTTTTGTAGAGTTTCAAGCAGTACTTCTGTTTGTATCTCATTGGTTAGAAAATTAATCATGTGGCCAAACCAAGCTAACAAGGGTGTTTACTGATGACAAAATTTGAACACACATACTTAAAAAATGTTTTTTATCTTTATTTATTCTTTTTAAAAAAAATCATTTTATTGGGGGCTCATACAACTCTTATCGCAATCCATCCATCCACCCATTGTATCAAGCATATTTGTACATTTGTTGCCATCATCATTTTCAAAACATTTGCTTTCTGCTTGAGCCCTTGGTATCCGCTCCTCAACACACACGTTTTTTAAAGCTACTTTTTTCAAAGAGAAAGGATAGGTGTTGAGTGATAGGCAGCAGATTCCGCTACAACCTAGTCTGAGCTTCACCTGGGTTATTTTCAGGGGACCAATGTGGAGCCAAGTGGTCCTTCCTGTATCAGGAAAATGGACCGCAAACTTAACCTGTCTTTTAATTCATATGAGACCAGATTGAACATTGACCTTTTCTCCTCAGATGCCAAGAATACATTTCCCAGTTAGTTGTGACAACCCAAATGTCTTCATACCTTTGGTTATTTCCCCCATCCCCTTCACATACAGATACCTCCAGGAGATAGAATTGCCCTGGTTAAGAACCAGTCGTTCTTCCGCTCTGTTTGGCCACTCTGGTGTCCCAGTCTTCTAATGGGTGATTTCCAGGTTTGGCTCATTTGGGCAGCATTCCCTTTGATTTCACGCATGGACGTACTAATGTCAGGCCTTGCTAGCACAGTGTTCCTCGTTACTGTCATTCTCTGGAAGCATTCTACAATCCCGATGCCAGCCTTTCTTTTCAATACAGCAAATTTGCACAGCCTGTGTGTGTAAAAATGGTCATTTTAAGGCTCAGAGCACAGGGTCGATGGTCAGTTTAATGCGTTGTTCCAGTTCTTGGATCAGCCCCCTGATTTGGCTTCATTGAAAGCATGGCTTGGTGTTTCTCTAATCAATCCACCAGCATCATCATCATTACTATGTATTGAGCATTGACCATGTACCAAGCCCCATTCTATTTCTGTGCAATACCAGCATCTCATTTAATCATTCCTCCCCTGATAGTATCATTGTTTTTAGAGCTTTAGGAAACCGTAGTAGGAGAGTCTAGGTAACCTGTCCGTAATGTGGTGGTGCCCCAGTGAGGCCTGGGAGCCAGGCCACTGGCCTCCAGAGCCTGCCCTTGACCCAAACAGAACTACCTCTGGAAGATGAACACAAGGGTACACAGGACAGTGTGGGCATGTTTGAAGGGGTATGTGGGTGACCCTTTTGCAGATTTGGGAGAGCTGGCTCTATCTAATCACGTCTCATCTTGTGCACATCTTAAAGCCCAGAGCATTGGGCTCTAACACTTGGCTAACAGTGATCCGTGAGCGAGAAAGCTGTATGTGGAGGAGGACGGGAGATGGAATTCTATCCTCTGGAGCATTCATTGGATTGCCACTAATCATTTTAAAACACTTAAACAACTTGGAAGATGTTTTCCTTCTGTCTCCAACTATCTGATTTCCCTGTGTGTGCATAATGTGATCTTTCTTGCGCACGAAAACCGTTCAATACAGGTCTCACAGGGCGTTTTTGGTTCCCACCCAAAAAACTTTTGCTAACCCAAATGGAAAATCCAATCCATCGAATGACACAGTGAGATAAAGGCGTTTGCATTGATCACAAATTAGTTCTTCCCAAAACTTGCTCGTTCTGACTGATAGTTCCAATTTGAGAACCCAGAGCCCTAAGAAAGACATCAGAGGGGGAGGGGGAATAAATCCAGGCATACGGCTGTCCAGCTGTTGGATAAACTCTGAGATTAAGCGTTGCTATCAAAAATGTGAAATAGGACATGTAGACTAATGATGTTGAAAAGAATATCAATCCCTAGGCCTATAATTGTCTCTGCATCACGATGACTTGAACCGGGGACCCAAAGAAGAATGAAAAGAGACACAGCACTGTCTGGGCTCTATGGTAAAGGGGTCTCCTGATTGCTCTCTGCTGTAGGTTATTCATTGGGGAGACTACATGTAATAATTCATTGTTTTTTGGGTTTTTGTAATATTTCATTGTTGAGACAGTGGTCTGACATTAATATCTCACACAGCCCCCCATCCTCCACCCACCGGCAGCCGGAGATGTTGGCTACAGTGTCTTTCCTGAGTAAGCTCATCTTGTTCTGTTTCCTTTCCTTGAGGACCCTGTGGCTGGGCCCCAGAAAGAAGTACTCATGTTTCCCAGCGTTCACCACGGGGGCCTTCGAAGACAGAAGAGAGACTGGGTTATCCCTCCAATCAGCTGCCCAGAAAATGAAAAGGGCCCATTTCCTAAGAACCTGGTTCGGGTAGGGAAAGAAGTTTGCTTCTATCTTGGGGCAGGGGGTGAGTGGGGGGTTAAGGGAGGAAGGACTTGGCTAAGAAGGACCAAGGAGATAAAGGTAACGACCCACTGTCAGAATCCCTCCTTGCTAATTCTGTTTCGTTCCATGTTGTCTTCAGATCAAATCTAGCAGGGACAAAGAAATTGAAGTTTTCTACAGCATCACTGGTGAAGGAGCCGACAGACCTCCTGTTGGTGTGTTTGTGATTGAAAGAAAAACCGGATGGCTGAAGGTGACCCAGCCTCTGGATAGAGAAGAAATATCCAACTACACGGTGAGTATATCCGAGCGGCTTGTTAAGATGGGTAGCATCCTTCCCTCCGACAAGTTTGTTTTTTAGTAATTCTCCCAAGGGTTTTTGGTCTGTCCATGCCAGATCTCTAAATCAGATGCTCTGCACCTAGGAGCAACTTACTTTGATATTGCTTGACCTGTTGTTAATGCAAAATGACAAGAGAGCCCCATTCTGTTTTGAGTTCTTGGCAGTTTAGACCCAGCTGGCAGTCCGTTTATGAGACTGGGAAGTCTCTGGCCCGAAGGAAGAGCGCAGTATTGGAATTGGGGGGTGGGCAACTGTTTGGGGGCCATGGTAGCAGCATGAGCTTAGGGAATATATTGATACAACGTGAAGACAATCTGGGGAACGTTAGACTGGAGGGGCTACATCAGCAAATGTTACCCACATGGGAACAATCCGTTTCTTGGGCCTGTCCCTCGATCTCCTGGACTTGATTCCTTGATCCTTGGATGACAAATTGGAGCTCTGGCCTGGAGGCTCACTAGTCCACTTCAGTCACAGTCACCATATTGTTAAAGCGGCGGGGCAGGGGTGGGGAAAGCTGCCTGTGAGGGACACCCATCGGAGTGGGCAGGAGTGGAGGCCAGGCGTATGGCTGCCCTCAAGGCACGAACAATCTCCCAACACCAAGAGAGAGGAGCCAGGAACAGAGCCTGCTGCTCCGGTCACCTCTTCTTCCTGTCCGGGCCTAAGTAACTCTCCCTTGGGTCTGCAGCTCTTGTCTCATGCCGTGTCTTCGAATGGAGAGTCCATTGAAGACCCGATGGAGATTGTGATCACGGTGACGGATCAGAATGACAACAAGCCCATCTTCACCCAGGAAGTCTTTGAAGGGTCTGTCATGGAAGGCGCTGTCCCAGGTACTCACACGATGAGCTGAGAGCCCAGGAAAGAAGGTGTTGGGGCGGCAGATCAGGGTGTGGTCACGGAAACTGGCTCATGTGTACACATCTACTTTGGAAGTCCCAGAGGAAGTAAACGTGTGTGTGCATGGGTATATGTGTGTGTGATGTCTAACCCGTGGCTGCATGTCAGAACAGCACTAGTTTAAGAACAATCTCCCCTGATTCCGAAGCATTCCCTTGCTGGTACCTTAACCCCCTTTACATCCCACGCTGATCAGGTTCGTCTTCTCCCATAAATGTGACCACTGCCCTGCCTTTCTTGATGGTCACTCCCTCTCTATGTTTTCTATGTATTTGGAACTAGGTAATAGCTTATTAATTTCCCCTTCTTCTCAGACTACCTGATATGTACCAAATCATGCTATGCATACATAATTCTTTCATGCAACTTTTTGGTACATTCATTTGGTCATTCATCTGTATTACTGTGTTATATGAAATGTTTTAATACCAAAGAGCCATTTAGGCTACAAGCAGTGCATCTGTACTATGGCTGATGGGATTTGGGCTATTTTAATTTCTTACTGTTATGAGCAGTGCTTTCAGAACATTCTGGAAAGACATCTCCTGGTGTCAGTGTGTAAAGAGTTTCTCCAAGGTACATATCTAGGAGTGGATCCTGTTCATGGCTCTTCAGGAGATCCTAGGTTCCTGCCCCGGAGGGGCCTCACTTTATTCCCAGAGGAGTGGCAAAGCCAACCAATCCCTGCCTTAGCGTTTCACACATTCTGTTTGCAAGCTCCCATGCAGTCATTTGGTGGGAGTCACAAAGAGGACTGTGAGAAGAGTCATACCAGGTCATTCAACTGTCCCACGGTGGCTGAAGCAATTCACACCGTCAGCAGCCATAGCTAAACCTTCCGCTTGCTGGACATCCTGGAACTGGGAGCTTTCTTAGCTTTCAGCAATCTGATGAGTGAGTAGCACTCATCAAAGAGATGTCCAATTTGTTTCTCCTGGAGTCCTCATAATGTTCAGTGGCCACTGAGATTCTTCTTTACGATATGTAGGTTCTCTTTCGTTCCTTTGGGAGTGTGTGTGTGTGTGTGTGTGTGTGTGTGTGTGTGTGTGTTCTCTACTGCTGCTGGAGAGTTATTTAATAGTCCATTTGCCAGTCATAGGTGCTATAATTTCCTTTTGAAAACCATGATTTCAAATAACTGGTCTCTCAGTGAAGCTGTGGCTGAGACGCCAACTGTGAAAAAAACCCACAGAAAACTAGGGTTTTCTTATTTCACATAGTGTTCATGTGAAATACCAGAGACCTGTAGTCCCATATGACACATCCCATACGAAACTTGATGGAGAAATTTAGTTCTAGGACACTGCTTATTTGATGGAATGGTTTCTTCTTCCCATAGTACTCTGGTAAGAATTTTAGAATTTCAGGAATGGAAATGCTATCACACGGTAACCCCTCTAGAACCTCTCCTTTACCACTTGTGACTGAATTTGACTGACCTCAGTACAGCTGAGCTGAGTCTTCCCTTTGACACTCTCAGGAACCCCGGTGATGCAGGTCACAGCCACAGATGCAGATGACGATGTGAACACCTACAACGCCGCCATCGTTTACACCATCGAAGACCAAGAGCCTAAGCTGCCTTACGACAACATGTTCACCATCAACCGCGACACAGGAGTCATTGGCGTGGTCACCGCCGGGCTGGACCGAGAGGTCAGGTGGCAAAAAAATTCTGAGGGGGCTGAGAGCAACTGTATACTAGTTAAATCCCACGGACCTTTTGCAGAGCTGTGCTGAGACCAGTTAACGTGGTGATGGCCGAGCTGATCATTTCATGAGTACTTGCCCTGAGCTTAGCATCTCAATATCTGTCCAGAGGTTCTGTGCCTGGACAGCATTTAAGCAGAGAATAGAATCTTCTGTTTCTGTGGGCTGGACTGGGCTGGGCCGGGGCATACCTGCGTGGCGGTGGGTCCTAACTTGGGTCTTTTTGCCCCACAGAGTGTTCCTCAGTACACCCTGGTGGTTAAAGCTACTGACCTTCAAGGAGACGGCTTAAGCACAACAGCGAAAGCTGTGATCTTCATCACTGATACCAACGACAACCCACCCGTCTTCAATCCGACCGTGGTAATTCTGCAGTTCCTCAGACGGTTTCCAAAAAGGGGGCTCTTCCTGGTTTACAAAAGTTCCACAACTGCTTATGGGTGCACTATTGAATGTTAATGGTTCATGTTATTTGTCCTAGACTGAAAGGCAAGTAGAATAGGGTGGTGGGGGTTGTCTTTGAGTATCCCGGCCCTCTTCTGGGCCTGGGGTCCACTGACACGGGTTTGTGAAATTTCAACAAGGACCCACTTGCATCCATGTCCTCATATGATGTAGCTTGGTAGCAAATTATCAACATTTCACTGGACAGATATTTTCCATGTTTATACGAGGCCCGGAAGATGTCATCACCAACAAGGCAAAGGGTCTGTTTTCATGCAACTTTATAGTCTAGCTTGAGCTGTGTTAGGCAGCGGACTCAGATTCTTGAGTGCTAGTGTTATGAAATGCAATCATGGCAAAATTATTGGGAGCCAAATAGAGGAACCTTAACCCTATAGCCTCGGCTAGAAATTGGCCTGATGGTTAGTCACAGATGACTTGTGATTGAAGCAAATAGGGTTGGTTGCTTTCCCCCGCCTTTCTTTCATGTAACAGAAAGCCCAGAGGTAGACAGGTAACCTTTATCAGTAGAAACCAAGGTGCCTTTGTCTTGCTCTTCCACCATCTGTAGTACCTGACTGCCATGGTCAAGGTCACCTTGCAGCCCAGCATAGCTGTTGGAGCTCCAGCTATTATGTCAGTGCTTCAGGCAAGAAGGAAGCCAGGGGGAAAGGCAGAGCTGCTGAGTTGGGTATTCTAAATGAAGGCATTTCTAGGAAGATTCCTCCCAGAAGTTTGCCTCACAGCTCTTACGGACAGACAACTGCTGTCTACGAGGCAGACTTGGGAAATGTAAGTCTTGTAGCTGAGCACCGTGGTGTCGCTAACAATGCATTTAGTGAAGAAGGGGAGAATAGATATTCAGTAGGCCTTTTTTAGTGCCTGCCATCCTAGCCTGGTCACCATGAGCAGAAGAGCCCTACCCAAAGCAGTGAGTGACACCTACTCTCACTCTGACCTGACAGGAGGTCTGGCAAGACAGAAAAGGGGGGAGGTGGAAGTAAAGGGGGTGGGGTCAGTATCTGCTAACTGCCCTAATCAAGAAGACACTGATGGTAGAAGAATAACTGGAAAATCACCAGTGTGATTAGAGTAGAGTGAACTGAATGAGGCTGGGATCTCCAGGCTCTGAAGGGCTCAGGTAAGAGTTTGAGAAGTCATCCCTACTACAATGGGAAATCATTCCAGGGCAAGCAGCCTGGCATTTATGAAGGGCCGTCTGGTGGCTGAGAGAGAATGGTTTCCTGAGGTAGATGAGGATGCACCTCTATCTTGTACTTGGCAGTTAAAAATGGGATTAATGTGTACTGAGGGGTTCAGGTAGCAGCACCTTGGAAAGCTCGGTCAGACATTCCTGGAGCATGACACCGGGTGACACCACTGTCATCAGCGCTTCACCAATAAGAAATGGTGACCTGGACAGTGAGCATTTCAAGATTTGATTCCATCACCCGGGTGCTCCATAGCACCTGTCTACTGAAGGCTGGGCCCCGAAAGAGTCTTTTAGTCCCTGAAGACTTAGCCCCGTTATTGAGGCTTAGCATGGCATAAATGACCTCATCTTCTCGTTTGCTTTGCAGTATGTTGGTAAGGTTTTTGAGAATGTTGTGGATGCGACAATCACCACCCTCAAAGTGACTGATGCTGATGTCCCCAACACCCCCGCATGGGTGGCCAAGTACTACATATTGAATGATGAACAGGAGCAATTTGTTGTGATCACAGATCCAATAACAAACGATGGCATTTTGAAAACGGCCAAGGTTTGTATGGTGCCTGGAAAACTGCAGAAACAACCATCTCAGTCTAGCCAGATGTCCACTCTTGTGCCCCCTGGTGTCTTCTCAGAAATACATTGGTATTCGGGGAGGGGAACCTGACCGTCCCAGATTGTGTGAGTGTGTGTGTGTGTGTGTGTGTGTGTGTGTGTGTGTGTGTAGTTGGGGGCCAGGGGAT
>NW_022106189.1:31496609-31517945 GCF_000313985.2 Echinops telfairi
GAAACACCATCTATGTAATAGCTTCTTTTCCAGCAGCCTTTGCGTAACCCCGACATCTATTTGGTAAATGAGAAGAAAAATATTTCACTGGCCTCTGGTATTTTGCTGGATTCTATTGAAAGTGGGGCAGACATGGCTGCTTTTGACAGATGCTTTGGAATGCCCAAACCCAGGATTTAGGTTGTCATTTGATGTTTGTGAGTTCAGCGCTTAGGAGACTCCTAGGCTCTCCCCAAGCAGGTCTGGTGGCGCAGTGGTTATGAGTTCGGCTCCTACCTGGAAGGTCAGCATTTCAAAACCACCCGCTGCTCCTCAGGAGAAAGACGGGGCTTTCTACTTCCATAAAGAGTTGCAGCCTCAGACACCTACGGGGGCAGTTCTACCCGGCCCTGTGGTGGTATTGTAAGTTGGCATCGATTGCAGGGCAGTGACTGAGTGAGATTTTCCCCAGAACTTTGGCTTCCTTTGAGCCAGTGACTAGGTTTTTCATTTCTGATTTAACCAAAGGGGAAACCTCAATGTTTGATATCAACATTTTTGTTATTATCCTGAGCGCAAACTGGAGAAAGAAGCGAATCTTTTGAGCTGCTACCGTATGCGAGTTGCTTCATAAATTTGTCGCTTATTCGGATAGAACTCTTCTGTTGACCTTGGTGTGAAAACAGCCCACAGGTAAAGCTGCCCAAATCGCATAGCTAGGAAGTGGCCCAGGTAGAATTTGTTGACGGATTCTCAACCCCTTGTTCTAGCCAGGGTGACTCGCAGGATTATGTGTCGGAGAAGCTGTGATGTAAACACGCTTACCAGTCTTGGTTAAAGACATGACTTAATGTGTTTCTGTTTGTTAACTGGGGTTTGCAGTTTGTTACTTCATATAGCTCTTCTCCCCTTTATTTGCCATCTTGGTTCTCAACTGCAGTGTTACTCATTGGGAGCTTTAAAACATGCCAGCACTCAGAAAGTGCCCTCAGGGAGTCTGCACTTATTGGCTGTTGTTAGCTCTTTATGAGTCTACCCCAGACTCACTATGGGCCCTCCATGCACGACAAGATTGACCTGTTGCAATCATAGGGTTTTCATTGGCTGGTTTTTGTTTTGTTTTTTTAATAAGTCACTAGGCCTTTCTTGGTGGTCTTAATTGGCCCAGAAGGCATAGTGAAGCCTGTTTCGCCTCTTAGCAGCATGCAAGCCTCCACTGACGGCTGGGTGGTGCCTATGCTTAAGGTACATTGGCTGAAAATGGTTTCCCGTGAACAAGGGGAGATTTGTCTTCAGCAACTGCTTTAGGACTGTAGTATGGGTTTTTTCTTTAAAAAAGCTTAACTCTCTGCCTTTGAGTTATAATTCTGACTTATAGCAAACATAGGCCAGAGTAGAACTGTCCGTATAGGTTTCCAAGACTGTAACTCTTTACAGGAGTAGGAAGACTGTCCTTTCACCCAGTGTAGCCTTTAAAAGTCCCCATTTGTTCTTGTTACTGCAGCCAGGTTTGAGATCTACTCATATTCTCACCTGTCTCGGGCCCTTCAGAGAAGTAGGACCAACAGGGGACACACAGTGATTTATTTTAAGGAATTGGCTCACATAACTGTGCGGGGTTGTAAATTCCAAATCTACCAGCAAGCCAGGCTGGAAAGAAACTATTCTGTGTTGTCATCTTGACAGAGGATGTACACTGGTACAGACAGGAACTGGAAACAGAGAATCCAGCATAGATGATCTCCTCAGGACCATTGCTGAGAGTGGTGATACCAGGAGGATGGAGGGAGGGTGGGGTGGAAAAGGGGAACCGATTGCAAGGATGTGCATGTAACCTCCTCCCTGGAGGATGGACAACAGAAAAGTGGGTGAAGGGAGATGTCGGACAGTGTAGGATATCACAAAGTAATTTATAAATTATCAAGGGTTCATGAGGGTGGGGGGAGCGGGGAATGAGGGGGGAAAATAAGGAGCTGATACCAAGGGTTCAAGTAGAAAGCAAATGTTTTGAGAATGTTGATGGCAACAAATGTACAAATGTGTTTGACATAATGGATGTATGTATGGATTGTGATAAGAGTTGTACGAGCCCCCAATAAAATGATTTAAAAAATACTATAAAGTATATTTTATCCCTTGTGTTTTTTTTTGTTGTTGTTCTTTAGGGCTTAGATTTTGAGGCCAAGCAGCAGTACACTCTCTTTGTGGCCGTGGAAAATGTGGACCCCTTTACAGTCACTCTTCCCACCTCGACAGCCACAGTGACTGTAAACGTGGTGGATGTGAACGAAGCTCCCATTTTCATGCCTCCTGTCAAGAAAGTGGAAGTGTCCGAAGACTTTACCGTGGGCCAGGAAATTACATCTTATACTGCCCAGGAACCAGACAAGTTTATGGAACAAAAGATATCGTAAGTGTAAAGGTTTTTCCGTGCATGTAGCGACTATATCCCTCTAGGGAAAAAAAATTGACAAGACACAAAGGAAAACGAACACCAGTTCTACAGTTTCTGTATACAATTCAGTGCTATTGATCACTTTCTTCCACCCGCCTCAGGTCCACAAAGTTCACAAGCCTCACATTGCAGACACTCCTCCCGCTCCTTCCGCTGCTGCTGCCTGTGAACAGAGTTCTGGTGCAACCATGCTCACTCCCCTCTCATTAGCAGGACGTGCTCCTCTCGTTAACATAAACTCACTGGCCCCTAAGAGCTTTAGCGTATCTTTTGAGTTATTGTTAATTTGATCCCATATAGATGGTATTTAAAAGTGCATACTGCTCAAGGTAGACCGTTCTTACGAGTTAGAGTAAACTATTGTTCCGTCTTAAGAAGACTTGAGGGGACCTATCCAAGAGCCTCTCAGGACATGGCTGAGAAGAGGCTGCCCTGATTGAAGAATTGTATTCTGAAAGTTCTTGAACCTGAATTGTAACCTGTTGCTTCCCTAATTCATGAACCTCATACTTTGAGGAGGGGGAGGAGTTCAATCACCCTCCATGTTCCAGAAAGTCCGCGAGAATTTGAAATGCTATTCTGCTGGACTCTTCAATGCAGTTTTTGATGAAAATGTACAGAAATGGCAGCTTTTGGTTGTTCCGGTCTTGTGGCAAAGGAGGCAATTGTTCATGGTAGCAATTAGCCACATGTTTCCTATCCTCTTCCCATTCCTGATTATCCTCCCTGTGTTGCTACAGATGAGTAGACTGCTTGTGCCTTGGACAACTGCTTTTAAGCATGTAAGCCCCCAGCACTATTCAGAGGTAGAACAGAAGTACTAAACATGTTATTGCGTAAATTTACTTGCTGTCCCATGAAACCATGACCCTAAACCTCTACACCAAGGAACCAAATCCCATGAGATGCTGGATTGTATATAAGCAACCTTAGCAGGTGTTCTCTTTTTTGCTCATGATTGTACATATATGTGTCACACAACTCTTGCCAATTCAACCATTAAAGGTATCCATCTTACAGCAATTAAAATAATCGCGTGTGCAACCCTGTCCTTAACCCTGTGATTTTTAAAACTCACTTTCTCTGCCATCGGGTCAGTGCCCTCTCATAACGACCCTATAGGGCAAGATAGAACTGCCCCTCTGAGTTTCTGAAACTGTCACTCTTTTGGGGGAGGAAAAAGCTGTGGTTTTCCCTCAAGGGTAGTTTCGAACTGCTGACTTTGAGGTTTGCAGCTCAACACACTTAACCACTGTGCCACCGGGACTCTTAGTTTTCCATCACTGGTCACCACCAATTACTTTAGTTTTCATTACATATGCCCTTTCCTGTGTTTCTGATGTACGGGAGGTCACCCAATGTTTGTCCTTTGAGGGTTGGCTCACTTCCCTCAGCATAATGTCCTCACACGCCATTCACACTGCGGCACGGCTGACAGCTTCATGTCATTGTACGTGTGTGTGCAGCACCTCCTGTTCACCCACTTGTCTCTTGGTGGCCATTGAGCTTGTTTTGACCTTTCAGCTGGCAGGAACAGTGCAGCCTGGGTATACAGGGCTCGTTGTGAGTCTTGGCTTTCAAGCCTGTCCTTTTTAAAAAATATACATAATATTTACCCCATAGCACTTTCTCATCATTAGCATGTTCAAGACCCTGCTATTGTGTGCTTTACTTCATTATTTATTTATTTTTAATTGGCCATTTTATTGGGGGGGTTCTTACAAACCTTGTAACAATCCAGCATTCAGTAGTTTTAAGCACACTTGTACATATGTTGTTACCAACATTTCCAAAACAATTTCTTCTACTCGAGCCTTTGGTATCAAAGGTATCAGCTTGTACATATGTTGTTACCAACATTTCCAAAACAATTTCTTCTACTCGAGCCTTTGGTATCAAAGGTATCAGCTCCTCTTTTTTCCCCCTCCCTCCCCCACTCTCCCTCTCAATGACACTTTTAAACTTTTTTTTTCTCTCCACCATACCATCTGCCAGTAATTCCAGCTATTTTAGGTTATTTCATCACATGAATCACTTTTAAACTTTTAAAATTGACCTCATTTTATTCTCTTAGCACATTTTTAAAAATCGTTTTATTAGGGGCTCATACAACTCTTATCACAATCCATACATACATCAATTGTGTAAAGCACATTTGTACATTCATTGCCCTCATCATTCTCAAAATATTTCCTCTCCACTTAAGCCTCCGGCATTAGGTCCTCATTTTTCCCCTCCCTCCTAGCTCGCCACTCCCTCATGAACCCTTGATAATTTATAAATTATTATTTTGTCATATCTTGCCCTGCCTGACGTCTCTTAGCACATTTTGTTCATCAGTTCCTTTTTAAAAAATTTTTTTCCAGTTGAATTAATATCTCTAATCTTCATTTTTGAGATGAGTTTTGACTTTTTCTTAATTTTACTTCCCGAGTTTCATTGACTCTCATGTCCTGCTTCACTTTCTTTGGGTCCGTTTCTTCCTTCCTTTCTTTTTAAAAATACTTTTATTGGGGCCTCTTACATCTCATCACAATCCATACATTCCTCCAATGTGTCAAGCATATTTGCACGTATGCCGCCATCATCATTTTCAAAGCATTCTCTTCCCACTTGAGCCCCTGATAACAGTTCCCCATTTGGTTTATTTCTTTCTTTCTTTTTAAATTTTATTTTTATCCTCTTTCTCCTGCCTTACGATATTTCCTTATCTCTCTAGTCATCCCTTCTGGATCTAATGTGCTTTCTTTCTTTGGGGTCTTTTGGTGAAGTAGAAATAGACTTTGTTTCAAAATTATATTATCTGTTAATTCCATTTCTTCACGAGCTTCTTGAAGCTGCCTTAAGATTTTGGTGTTATATATAGCTTAATGCTTCTCCTCTTTTCCAACTTCTGAGCAGCCACAATCACGTAAATCACAGCCACAGATACTGAAAATACACCCGGAGGTGAACCAACAGCCTGTCACCTTGCACAAAAAAGATGACGACTCTTCTTTGGAAGCTGGGTTTGAAGGCGCGTGTAGCACCCCTGGGTGGCGAATAGTACCCTCAAAGGAAAGAACCGTGTGGGCAGGACCACTGGAAGGCGGCACCTCTGTGTTCCGTCAGTCGTAGTGTGATTTCCAGAAGTAGGACAGGCCTTCCTCATGGCGTCTTCTCACCCTTCTGAGGAACACTGATTCCTGCCTGTTGGCATCGACTGTAGCACAAACCGTCAAAATGCTCGCAAGCGCGTCCAGTGAAAGGT
This sequence comes from Echinops telfairi, assembly GCF_000313985.2. Lineage (NCBI taxonomy): Eukaryota > Metazoa > Chordata > Mammalia > Afrosoricida > Tenrecidae > Echinops > Echinops telfairi. Next base: position 31,502,294 of record NW_022106189.1, read on the forward strand.
GTGAATTTATAGTGAGAAAGCAAATTTGGCAAAACGTTGAGCAAGGCAAGCCTTTTGTAGGTTGGATGTTTTTCAGAATAGCACTGTGAAACCCGGTGTGTCCCTGAAGAGGAACCGTCCTGGCTGCGGTGCCTGTTCTCAGCCAGACTTCATGTCTTTCCAGGTATCGAATCTGGAGGGACTCTGCCAACTGGCTGGAGATTGATTCAGAGACGGGGGCCATTTCCACCCGGGCCGAGCTGGACAGAGAGGCCGAGGACCACGTGAAGAACAGCACATACACAGCTCTCATTATCGCGACCGATGATGGTAAGGCCTTGCTTGGGTCTTCGCTGCCTCCCTTTTCTCATTAGCTGGTCTCTCTGCTCCCTGCCATTCTTTGGACGCCTGAATTCCTCATTTCCCTTTGTTCTTTGTTAAACAAAAGACACACACCTGCATTCTCACCGTCAAATTCAAACAATTTGAGTCAAGCCGAAGTTCCTCTTAATTATCTCCCTTCCACATCTACACCTCATTCCTGCCCTGTGGGAGCCAGGTTACCTGGCTTCGTGGCCCACGTCCAAGTTAACCACTTTGGTGACTAGGACCTCATTGTTCAATATGTTATGGCCTTCGCTCCCTTTTATCCGACAAATGGGGGCAACAATATTATCTTACGTGGATTAAATGTGTCAGCCTGTGTTCAAGTGCCGGGAAGAGTATGTTCCACATCAGACGTGTCCGATAAGCGCTGTCTTTTTTATTATCATTATCATCGTGTCTCTCTGCTCCTTTCTTCTTAAAGCCTTCTTTGTGATTTAGGTGAAAGTTTACCCAAGCAAATTTGTTCTCCAGACAGACCGTTCCATGGGTGCCATCCCAGGAGGGTGGTGGCATGCTCCCCAGATACACCTTGTGTCCCCTTTTTCGCCCTTCAGTTCCCCTGCCCCTCCTTGCTTTTGTGCACATGTTACCAGGTTAGTCTCTTGTATGTCACTGTGCCCCCAGGCAGGGAGCCCTGGTGGTATAGTGGTTATGAGTTGGGCTGTGATCTGCATGGTCGGCAGTTCAAAACTACCAGCAGCTCTTCGGGAGGCAGACTTGGCTTGCTAGTCCCGTAAACATTACAGTCTCGGAAACCCACGGGGTCGCTATGAGTCATTGTTGACTCGGCAGTGAGTTTGGCTTTTGGTTTGGGTGTCCCATATGTTTTATTTTATATATGACTATATAGGTAACATACACAAGTAGACTTACGTACTCTTATGTGATTATTTCCACTAATACAAGCACGTACACCTGCCCCTGACAAACAGGTAAAACACATCTAACCTTTGATCACAACCGTAAATACTGTGGAAATAAAATGAGAACTGGCGGAGAGCCTCTTTAATCAGAACCAACCCAAACCCCACAAAACTCACTTCCATTGAGCCACTTCCGGCTCATAGTAACTCTTCTTGACAGACTGCCTTTCTTGGTATCTAGTTTGTAAATCTTTGCAGGAGCTGTCTGTCTGTCTCCCTTAGAGCAGCTGGTGGGTTTGAATCACCAATCTTGTGGTTCACAACACTTTCAACCCACTGAGCTTCCAGGGAGCCTCTTGGTGGAGTTAAAATGTAATGGATGAGTAAAAATCACAAGGAGGAAACGGAGGAGGGTGTTCTCAGTGTGAGGAATCATGAGAGACCTGCTCACCTAGGACAAAGATGCCCTAGGGATTAGGGGGGCAGCAAAATGGGGGGTGGGGGGGCTGTGGCCCGTTGATTGGCAACTGAAAAACTGGATTAAATTGGGCTTGCGTTGATGGAAAGCAGTGGTGATTCTTGAATGTTTCCCGAGCTGCGATATTCCTTCTGTAATTTCCTTTAGGTTCTCCCATCGCAACTGGCACAGGAACCCTTATCCTGATCCTCTCTGATGTGAATGACAATGGCCCCATACCAGACCCTCGCAAGATGGACTTTTGCCAGAGGGACCCACAGCCCCATACCATCAACATCATCGATCCCGATCTTCCACCCAACACTTCCCCATTCAGAGCAGAACTGACGCATGGGGCCAGTGTCAACTGGTCCATTGAATACACAGATGCAGGTAATTGATGGTGCCACAATTTTGGAAACTTTGCTTTGATTCCCATGATTTCTGTTTTCTTCATTCGGTTCGGAATTTCTCTTCTCCACTTTATTTTGTTTGATACTCTTTCCCTCTGCAGTTGAGCCATTCCACAAAGGCTGGCTCTTCCCTCCCGTCTCCCCTTTCTGATAACTGACTCTGTGACATACTCTTTAGCTATCTAATGCCTTTACACTTTACTCACCTTTGGAGCCTGTTTACTTTCGTAATGATCTTATTCGAGAATCCACGGTTCCAGCTCAGATTTTTGTTGCTTCTCCAGCCCAAGAATCTCTCATCTTGATGCCAAAGGGCCATTTAGAGCTGGGCGACTACAAAATCAACCTCAAGCTCACGGATAACCAGAACAAAGACCAGGTGACCACCTTGGATGTGCTGGTGTGCGACTGCAAAGGGGCTGTCAACAACTGTAAGAGGACTGTGGCGTTGGCCGAGGCAGGCCTGCCGGTCCCTGCTATCCTGGGGATTCTTGGAGGGATCCTCGCTTTCCTGAGTAAGTGTCGCTCTTGAACTTCAATGATTGGGCTTGGTTTGTTGGTTTGTTTTTGTGACTTAGGTGGGCGGTTTACATCTCAGCTCATTGTTGTGCATTCAACAACTGAAATGACCGATTAACCTGTTTCCGCCCTCTACTCTTCCCCCCAATCTCCTCCTTGTGGTCTGTCTTTCCAGTATCTGTCTCTGTCCCTATGACCTGATGTCTTCTCTCTCCATGGCCCACTCAGCCTCTTCACCTTTCCCCTGTCACATCAGCCACACTCCTGCCTCGAAGCTTTGCGTTACAATCTCCTCTGACTGGAAGACTTGCCTCAGATGCTGGGAAATGGTTGCAATTGGTTTAAGTTCCCGTTAAATGCCCATTCAAATTTATATAGAAGTGCCTACCGTGTTATACTGAGTGAGCCCCAATGTCACTACGGTTAAGGTGCTCAGCTGCCAGCTAACCAAGTGATTCGAACCCACCAGGTGCATTGTCCAGTCACTCGATGGTGGCGGGCCGTGTTGACTTGTGCACATGAGCTTTAGGGATGTGAGTCTTTTCATGTGGACTGACTCTCCTGGAAGTGCTTTCAAGAGAGTCGACAGTTCTCCAAGGAGGCGGTGGGGGCCGTGATAGCTTCTTCTGAGCTGCTTTCCCGTGGCTCGTCTTGCTCTCATGTACTCTCTCTCCTACCCAGTCCTGATTCTGCTGCTCCTGCTCTTTGTTCGGCGGAGAAGAGTGGTCAAGGAACCCTTACTGCCCCCAGAAGATGACACTCGGGACAATGTTTATTACTACGATGAAGAAGGAGGTGGAGAAGAGGACCAGGTGGGACACTGAAGAATGTCTCTATGTAGAATAAGTGATATCAAGACATCAGACATTTGAGATAACTCTGTGTCACTTAAGCACTGTGTCTTCAGGGTCTTACCCCCAAAAATAAACATCGTCACTGGCCATCACCATCAACATGACTACAGCTAAGATTGAGTGATCACTGACTGCGCTCCACTCAAATGAATGAGCGGGAGACAGCAGTTAAATAATCCATCCAGGGCCGTACAACTAGGAAACGGCAAACCTGCTTGTCTGACTCTAGAGCCTAAACTAAATCAAAGTATCTCTAACATAATTTTTTTTCCGCGAGTTCTTTGGCTGGGCCAAATGGTTTTACTCTTTAGGGGATGTTATATCTAGATCCTATTTATTTTCCCCTGATTTTAGAGATAATCTTAACTGGTCCTACCCTGGAGTTTTCCAAGGAACTTTTGAGGCTTCGAGAGCATTCCTTATGTGGAAAGGAAACCATGCGTCCTTTCCCCAGAGTCTTACATTTGTTAGCAAGGCTTGCTGTATACTAAGTCTGGTGAGTACAGAGAACTCTGAGATTTCATGAAGTTTCGAAGCCAAGACACCGTCACTACAATAAAACGATACTAGGGTTACCCAGAATCTCAGGAGCCCACAAAAGTAGCTTATTTTTCCTCATGCTTTTGTGGATTAGCTGGAGCTCAGCTGATCCAAACTAGATAGTTCTGACTTGATGCTAAACTACAAGCTGGGTCCAGGACTCTGGATGTAATTCTCATCTCTCTCTACTAGCAGGCTTATATAAAACACACTTCAAGTCTTTGCCTGTGTTGTGTTAGCTAGCACCCTATTGGACAAGGCACCTCATGTGGCCCAAGAGCAACGGGAACAGATATATACCTGTGTGCTTCCTCCACAATAAGACCAAAGCAAGTGACATGACAATTGGTTCATTGATGGAGATACATTCTTCCCACCGAGGCAAGAATTGGGAAAGGAGTGAATATTTCCTGAATGTTATTCTGCCACAAACACCCTATGAAAAGTTAATAACGCAGCACAACATACCATATATACTTGAGTATAGCTGACTTGAATATCAGCCGAGGCAACTAATCTTACCACAAAGACTGCATAGAAAATGTGCTGGAAAAACTTATACATGAGCATATATGGTATATCTGTCCCAAGAGGTGCTGTGGTGTTTGTTTCATATTCTTTGTTCTTCGTGCTACTGAGGCACGTCCAGTTCAAAGGAAACGTGCTGGCAAATAGCTTACAGTTAAGGCATCCAGTACCATGATCAGTACACCCAATCCTTTATGGTTATTCTAAATGCGACCGTTTCTTGAGACCACCTTTTAACCCTTGGGTGTCCTCTTCTCCCAAGGACTTTGACCTGAGCCAGCTGCACAGGGGCCTGGATGCTCGCCCTGAAGTGATCCGCAACGATGTGGCACCAACCCTCATGAGCGTCCCCCAGTACCGTCCCCGCCCTGCCAACCCGGATGAGATCGGAAACTTCATTGTCGAAGTAAGGGGGCAGGGCCAGCAGCGGTGTGTGTGCCTCCTTCCTGACCCGAGGGAAGGGCAGCTGTGTCAGAAAAGAGAGGAGTCTCTAGACTTGACCAGGCTTCACCTCAGCTGACCCCTACCGTCCCCTTCTTCTTCTTTTTAAATCTGTGTCCCAGCCTAATTTCAGAACAAATAGAGCCTTGAATTGCTCTCGATGACTTTGCAAAGTTCCTATGGTAAAAGTAGGAGTTGCTAGAAAGGATTTAGTGGAAATAGAAATCAAATTCAAGAGCTTCCAAGGAGGTCGGTTTGGGCTCCCTGCAGTCTGAGTCTGGGTGGAGAAGGCTTGTTAAGTGTGTGTCTTGGTTTGCTCAGAAGGCCAGACAAGGAGCATCCATGTTGTGTGTGTCAGAAACTTCCTCAGCTCTGCGGACCAGTGGTTCTAAATAAATAGGAATGGACTCGCCTCACGTAATCAGAAGGCCTAGAAAGAAAGGCCCCTGTATTCTGGCCACTGGGTCCTATGAGAAAATTGGGGTGGGAGGAGGGCTGGACAGGCACCTTCCACCATCTTCGTAGATGACACTTGGGTTCAGACCCTCCCCGCCACTCACAGTCACTGTCATGCTCATGTCATGCCGTGTGATCAAAGCCTTTTCTGTTGTTGTTGTTGCCTTTTTTCTAAGTGGAAATAATCCATAAAATGATGTTTTTAAATCAAAAAAGGAGAAAATAATCCATTAGTTGTTTTGGAAAGTACAAATTCTGAGTACAAAGAAAACTCACTGTTTTTAGCCTTCATCCTGATTTCTGGCAGAAGGGCCCCACCTTGACTCATGAACCGCCCATCCTAATTGGATGATGCCCATATCTAATTTACCATGTCGACTGGGGGTAGGGGTGGGGGTGGGGGAGCTCTCTGTATTTTCATTGAACTCTTATCAGGCCTGTGTTGTCGAAGCTGACCTTGTTAGCATGCATCGCTCCGTGCTGGTACACAGAAAGGCTCCATTGTTGTGTCCTGCGTGGCTCGTGAGCACACCGGAGATGACGCGTAGTGTGCGGCTCCTTTCCATTGAAAGCTCTTGTCCCCCTTCCTCTTTAGAACCTGAAGGCTGCCGATAGCGACCCCACGGCTCCCCCGTACGACTCTCTGCTGGTGTTCGACTATGAAGGAAGTGGTTCCGAAGCGGCCAGTCTGAGCTCCCTGAACTCCTCGGAGTCGGACCGAGACCAGGACTACGACTACTTGAACGAATGGGGCAATCGCTTCAAGAAGCTGGCCGACATGTACGGAGGCGGCGAGGATGACTAGGGGACTTACCGAGGAGGAGAGCGAGCCATCCCCACACCCCTGTGACGACAGAACACGCAGAAGGAACGTCCCTCTTGGTTTTCAGCTCCCTTCACTTGCGATGAGTTCTGGGCAAGAGAGACCGCAGTCGGTCTTGCGTTAGGATTGCTCTGATTTCTGCTTTGTTATTCGAACCTGTTTGTGTTAGAGAGGCTTTGACTTGTCTCCTGAATCCTTTTTCCTTTCAGCCCTCTCTACATAGTGAGAATGTCGAAAAAGACCCCTAAACTTTTTTACTCTTTCCAAAGAACCGCTGCAGCCTCCGGATGCTGTCCACCCCTCACGGATGGCCCCAGGGTCTCTGTCTCATTTTCAGAAGGAAGGAGGGGTTGATTGCCCTGTTTTTGTTGTTTGGTATACGTGATTTCTTCTTAATTTGTGGGTTGTTTCTCAACACTGCCCTGGTGTCCCATGTCCTAATACCCACGCTTCCTCCTCCTGAATTCCACTGCGCTGAGCCGGACGGGATTCTCTGAGCTGAGTTCAAGACCGCCAGAACTTTCCAGGTCACGGGCAGCGGGTCTTAACACTGGCTAGATCTCCACTGGGGACTACTGCATACGTTCAAGACCCTTGACCTATTTTTTATTTTGTATGTAACTTGAAACAGGCACCTACCTATCCATTGACTGGCTTTGAGTAGGAATGTGTGTGATGTGAATGTCATTGTGGGGCACACTGCTTCTCAGCAGGGTGCTTTGAGCAGTAACCATGGGGAGTCTTCAAGTGCCACTTAATTTTTAATGTGGAACAAAATCACTGGAACAAAATCAGTGACATGTTCAAGACTTAGAATAGTGCCTAAAGTGCTGTAGCCAAAATCGGAAGCCAGCGATGAAGAGCAGACTGGATGTGCAGAGTGAGAGGGTGAGGGCTTGAGGTGGGTGGAGGTGGGTTCAGTGTTGAACCTGGCAGTTGGGTAGACTGATGTTGTGGGTGGCCGAGAGGTGGGTCTACTCATATCTGTGAACATTCTTCCAGAATGGAAACATCTCAACATATTTCTTCCCAGGATGCTTATACTCTGTACCCGAAGCGCAGACTTCCCAAGTGCCTGCTTTTGGTCAGGTCTACAGAAAACGCTGGCTGATCTGGGTGCATTTGTCCCAAATTTGAAGTGTGTGTGTAGAAAATGGAGAATATTAGAAAACTCATATTCTTTCTTAGGAGCAGAAAGGGGTGGGGTGGGTGGGAACTTCCCTAAGGGAGGATGTTCAGCAAGAGGAAGTAGGGATGGGATGATGGGGGTCTTTTAAATTCTCCAAAGGAGAATTTTCAAGAAACTTTTGACAACCACATGAAAGAGCCCTTTAAATTGCTTTACTGTCTGTTGGCTGTTTTTTTTTTTTTTTTAAGGCAGGAAAAAATGTTATCTTTGCAATCACACCTCAGAATTGTCTTGATTTTTTGCATTTTCTCTAATGTAGTTTTTTTGTAGAGAATGTCCCCATACTTTTGTTTGAGTGTAAATGTTTGTGGGTGCTGATAATTTTGTATTATCTTTGGGAGTGGAGTAGGAACGCAACTCAAACTGAGATAATTCTTGAAGATGCATTTTTATAAATTTTATTAAATAAATTTGTTAAATCCTTGCTGAACTGTTTTATTTCATCACACCACAGGGAACTTGGTCAAAACCAGGAGAAAGACACTTCCTATGGAAACGACTTCTTCAGAACTCCCTGTCATTCTAGTGGAGGCACAGTGGAGACATGACATTCACAAGCCCATCCTTCCAGGTGGCCTGGGTGAAATCAATACAATCCCACCTCAATGGAGCATTACTCTGGGCTGAGCTGAGGGACAGACCATGTTCCAAGCAACATCCATTCAATTAGCAAAATTCATGGAGGTTGTGAGGGTCAATATAAGTCAGCGGTTTTCCACCAGAGAAGATTGTAATTCATTCCCACTCACTCAGGAGGTGTAAACAAATTTCTGGAGACACAGCTGGGGAGGAGTGTTGCTGTCAACTGTCATCTGATCAAGGCCAAGGGTGTTGCTAAACACCAACACACAAGATTGTCCCCATGGCAAAGATACATCCAGCCCCAAATATCAATGCTACCACTGTTGAGAAACTGGTAGACACCTGTAACTTCTTTCTGCTGGAGGCTGTCAAAGCACAATCTGACCAATAGCATCATTTGAAGTTTTATTAGGTTCAGATTCATGGGTAGGGGAGCATCATTCCTCTAAGAAAATGCCACCCCCAACCCCCCAACAAAGACAGGTTGGAAGTTTATATTGATAACAGGGAAAAGGGATAGGAATTTTGGACAGTACAATGTTTCCTTTATCCCCCTTATACCTTGAGATAGGAGCCCAGTGGCCTAGCAGGTTCACATTGGTTCAAAACCACCTGCCACTCAGAGGAAGAACAATGAGACTTTCTATTCCCGTAAGTAGGTCCACTCTCAGAAACCCACAGGGACATGCTACCCTGTGCTGCAGGCGCACTGTGCGTCAGAATTGGCACAATGGCAGTGATTTTATTTGAGTTATCTTGGGGCTGCAGCTGGCTATTTTTATCGAGTCAGGCAAAAGTCAAGTATGCAGAGCAGTAATTCAAACTTAGCAGGTGCCTATGGCCAGTTGAATGTCAACTTGGGATATCTTAGCTGTGTGCCAACAAAACCGTCCTCTTCAGGGATCCAGGAGTCTGCGTGTGTGAGGCCCCTGTGACGAATTTTCAGTCCAAGCCTAAGTTCCAAGTCCTTTCTTTGGGTTTAAGAACATTTTCATTAAAAATAGAAACAGAGTTGAATGGACTGTGATAGTTAGGTTTTTTGGTGCCAACATCATACCAGAAAGCAGATATGGGTGGAATCTAGTCTGCCAGTTACCCAGCCTGATGGTACCTCCTGGTGGGTGTGGCCTTCTCATAAGGAGGATCCTGGGAACTTCCTTTCTCTCTCTGCTTCACCGTTCTGTTGGCGAGCCAGGAGTTGAGACCTGGCAGAGCTTTGTGATACTACCATTGGATCCACAAGACTGCACCCACCAGCCTGTGATAGTCCATTGCATGTAGCTGCATGTGTCTGAAAAGGGATTTATGGACTAGTATAGGACGTAGGGACTTGGTTTGGACTGAGCTGGGATGTTTTCTTGATATCCAATTACTCCTTGATATAAAACTCTTATCCATAGATGAGTGTCAACGAATTTGTTTCTCTAGTCAACTGGGGCAAATACGTGGACGAAGGAAGGAAGAGAGAAAAAGACAAGATGCTAGAGGAGACCAACCATTTATAGAGCATCTGCTACATTCAAGTGGGCTGTCCCAGGAGGGAACCTTCTGCAAGTTTCAGCATGACTTCTGAAAAAGACTCAGATTGGACCCTGGAGACTGAGAAGTCTAGAGAACAATTCACCCCTTTCTGTCTCGAGAAGTGCTGCATTGGACTCTGCCTCGTTCAAATCCTGGCCCTGTCCTAGGTTTGAGCTTTGGCAAGATTCCATACATACCTATAAAATAAAGGAAAATGTGCCTACCTCAAAGGGTTGTTGTGGATACTAAATGAGTTTATTTATATGAAGCATTTGGAAGAATACTTGACCTAACTAATCCACTGTCATTGAGTTGATTCCGGCTCACTGTGATTCTATAGGATTTGATAGGACAGTAGAGCTCCCTAGGGTTTCTTAAGTTATACGTCTTTACGGGGATACAAACAGCCTCATCTTTCTCCCAAGGCATGACTGGTTCAAACTACTAACCTTGGGGTTAACAGCTCAACATTTAACCCACTATCATAGTGCTGTTAGATATTTTTATTATTAGTGTCGGGCATGAGCAACTTCAATCAAGGTTTTGGGTGTGGTTTTTTTTGTTTTTGTTTTTTTTATTTTTTGGGGTGTTTTTTTTTTCAATCAAGTTTTATGTAATCAAGCCAGCTGCCATCCAATTGATGCTGACGCATGGCAGGCATTTGCATTACCCACTAAGGCACTCCAATTCCTGGTAGTGCCTGTTATAACACAAGTGCTTCATAGATAGGTGTATGTTAAGTATTTGTGTTGTATCTTGAGGTTGGCTTTGAAGGCTGGCTGGCTAAGACTGATTAGGAAGATGTGAGGCACGAAAAAACAAGAAAACAATTGTGTGAGCATAGAAGCCCCTGTGTTGAGAAGAGGATACTGGCAAATGGATGGACCACTTATTTCTATATTGTACATGGGAGGCTGGCTCCACCTTGCTGCCATGTCCAGTACGGTAAGAGGACAGAAAATATTTCATTGTCTGTAGGTTTGATTCAAGGAGCCCTGGTGGTATAGCGGTTACCCATTGGGCTGCAGTCATTCTGGGCGACAGTTCGAAACCCCCAGCAGCTCTGAGGGAGAAAGACTGGGCTTTCTACTCCCATCAACAGTGACAGTGTCAGAAACTCACAGGGGGTTGTGTTTGATTTAGGAGCCGTGGTGGCACTGTCAGGCATCCTCGGGCTGCTACCTTGCAGCCTGCCGGTTCAAACCCACCAGTGGCTCTGTGGGAGAAAGAGAAGTTGGTCTGCCTCTGTAAAGATTGACAAGGCTTTGGAAACCTTACACAGGATTGCTGTCACTCTGAATCTTGTTGATGGCTGGTTGGTTGGTTGGTTTGCGGGAGGGGGGGTGGGGTTGCTCTTAGAAAACTTACTAGGGTTGTTGAGATTGACTCACCCCATGGCAGTGGGCTTGGTTTGGGGTCTTATGTTTGATTTATAAGGGAAATATTTAGACATAGTGCCACTTGTATTTTTGTCCCAGGCCTTAGAAAATCTCAGTGGTGAGTTTTTCCCACAGAAGGCTTTGCATTCATTTCACTAAATGTTTAAGGTTTCAAAATGACCTTGTGAGGGGAGGTAGGGATAACTTTTCCTGAAGGACTTGCTCCCACATGGAACTGCAGCATCGTCGCTAACCACACTGCTTGTGAGAGAGATAGGCAGTCCATAGGTTACATACAAATGAGGTCCTTCCTAGCTGTGTTTGTAGGTAAGTCAAACCAGGTGCATGAGCTTGGCCTTATTTTAGTGCAAGAAAAGGCTCAGCCTCCCTTCAGTGATTTAAAACCTGCAGAGGCAGCAGTTAAAGATGGGGGTGAATGGGTTGTAAGGAGGGTTTGGTTCATCCGTTCAAAGCAATAGCAAATTTACAAAACATGGAAGGGCGAGTAGGACTTTGCGTGTGCCTGAACCTGCAATGAAAAGTGTTTTTATTTTAATAAATCAATTCATTGGAGGCTATTACAACTCTTACAACAACCCATAGATCAATTGTATTGAGCACATTTGTACATAAGTTGCCATCATTTCCAAAAGATTTTCTTTCTACTTGAGCCGTTGGTATCAGGCTCCTCTTTTTTCTCCTCCTGAACCCCTGATAATTTATAAATTACTTTAATTTTCATATTTTACACCATCTGCTGTCTCCCTTCACCCACGTTTCTGTTGTTCATCCCCCGAAAAGTGTTCTAGTTAATGTTCTAGGTGGGTGATTTTCCTTTCAAAAATGTTTTTCAATTTTAAGATGTTTTGGCAGTATTTTACTTGTGAAAAGGGATGGTAGGGGAAAATATAGTGTGTTAATCTGGACTGACTAGAGAAACACATGCATAGACATTCATGTGTATAAGAAAAAGTTTTATATCAAAAAGTAATTGTATATTAAGAAAACATGCTGTCAGATATCCCAGCCCAGACCAAGTCCATATGTCCGATATTATTCCATATGTCCGATAGCAGTCTATGAATTCCTCTTCAGACTCATGCAACAGATTCAATGACGCTGAATGCAGGAAGATTACAGGTAAGTGAGTGGAAAGTCTTGTGGATCCAGTGGTGGTGGAAGCATCCCCGTACTGGCGTGGGGCTCCACGTGGCTCCTCCAGCTCCAGGGCTCTGGCTCCATGTGGCTTGTCAACAGGAATGTCTCTAGCAGGGAGAGTGTGTGTCCCGTCTCCAGGGAGGAAGATCCAGAATCCTCAGGAGAAGGTCATGCCCACACCAAGGCCTCATTGGCTGTGACATTGATTATGACAGGCTAGACTCACCCCTTCTCTCAAGTTGACAGAAGATTGTGTAACTGCCACATACAGATTATATACTATTATGTATCTCTTTTATAGCTGACATTGCTGAGTCCTTGAGAGCAATATGACTAACTCCCCTCCAAGAAACTAAAAAACTCATCGAGTAGATGCCGATTCAGAGCCGCCCACATGTAGGGCAGGGTGAAATTGCCCAAGTAGGTTGCCAAGATTGTAACTCTTCACGGGAGTAGAAAGCCCGTCTGTCTCCCTCCTTACAAAAATAGCTTGCATGAAAAGGGTGTTTACTGAAGGCCATTATCCCGATTAGTTCTGGGTTCAGCACCGGAGGCTACCCAGCTGGCTTTGATGACTTGGTCAGCTGCCATCCCTCAAGTCTCTAATAACGGACTCCTTGTTGGCTGACTTCCAGCCAGTGGCACACACTACGTGGCACTCATTCTACAGACTTCTGTGTGAGAGTCTGGACAAACATGGCTCTCTGCAGAGAGGCAGCAGCCACCTTAGATCAGCGGTTCTCAACCTGTGGGTTGCAACCCCTTTGGGGGTCGAATGACCCTTTCACAGCGGTCTCCTAAGACCACTGGAAAACCCATATTTCCGATGGTCTTAGGAACCAAGACACCGCTCCTCTATCCGTCTCCAGGCGGGTCCGCCCACATGCAGACATGTCCACATAGGAGTAGTCAACGTGAAGACTGCTACCCATACTACACCATGCTTTAAGACAACATTTCATTGACTTGTCATTAGAAATAAATATTTCACAATCTATGACATGGTTTTTGTGATGAAACACTATGCTTTCATGATGTTCCATTTGTAACAATGACAATACATTCTGCATATCATATATTGACATGACGATACATACCAATAGCAAAATGACAGTTATGAAGTAGCAATGAAAATAATGTTATGGTTGGGGGTCACCACCACAAGAGGAACTGTCTTAAAGGGTCGCGGCATGAAGAAGGTTGAGGACCACTGCTGTAGGTCGTAGTGGAACTGCCCCCTCGGGGTTCCAAGGGATACATCTGGACAGAAGCTGACTGCCAGCCACATCGTCCTCTTGCAGGGCTGTGGGGGAGCTCCACACCACCACCCTTTTTGCTTGCAGGCGGGTGCTTATCTTGCCTCACCAGGACCCTCTCTCCAGGTACTCAAATGAAAGGCATGAAACCCACTACATCCAGTGGATTCCGACTCAGCGACCCTATGCGAACTCCACAGGGTTTTGAGACTGCATTTCTGTGAAAGCAGACCGCATCACTGTTCTCCTGCAGACCTACTGGTAGGTTTGAACTCCCGGGCTTTCATTTCCCGGGCACCGCTTAACCCACTGTGTCATCGGGGCTCCTTCAGGTGCCAGAACCCTGGAATTCTCTGCCCAGTGTGACTCAGTGCCCTCCACCAAGGGCCCCTGGCTCCTCCCTGTGGGGCGTGTGTACACGCCTATGCTGAGAGGGGCCAGGTGGTTGCTGCTTGGGGCTGTGTGGAGATCTTGGCCTTGCAGGGGACCCTCCTGATGCCGAGAGAATTAGAGGTCCAAGCTTGCAGGTGGAACACATTTTGTTTCCCAAGACTTCCAGCAGCATGAACTTGGTATGACAAGGACTTAAGAGCAGTCAGTGGTAGGATTCATGTGATTATTCCAATTAATAATTAAATCACACTGCAGTCCTCTGAGGAAATGGAGGTTCACAGCAGGTGGGCTCGAGATAAACTAATCGGATTGGTGTCTCCACTCTTGGGAGAGTGCAGGAAGCTGTGTTCAACATTCCCGCAGACACCTCAAGGAACTGGGGACCTTAGTGCTGGGCTCTGGCAGTGAATTTAAAGTCCAGAAGGAGGGGTTTACACCGATCTAATGACCATTTTAACTATTACAAAAAGATACACTGAAATGTAGTCTATTTCATGCAGTTAATACTTAAATCAGAACAATAAAAGAGGTACACAAAACCAGATCATGTTATAAAGGAGTCCTAAAATGTTAATGAAAAAATAATAACTGGAGAAAACAATTAGACACTAATTTAAAATATGCCCACATTGCTTCTTCTTTTTTTCCTTTCACATTGCTTCCTGATTGGTGTTCTCACTTGTAATATTCTTGGCTTTTATCCAAGCATCATTGGCTGTGTGATTTATTCTTAACCATCTTTTCACTGTAAGAGTAGCATTTCACTCCTTCAGAGATAGCCCAATTAAGTAATAGTTATATTAGAAACAGGTTTGATGTATGGATTGTTATAAGAGCTGTAAGAGCCCCCAATAAAATGATTTATTAAAAAGAAAAAGAAACAGGCAACTTCTTTTCTCTAAACATATGATGTTCATCTTTGAAAACCCCCTTTCCAATTCTGCTGAACTTACAGCAATTGTTCTGACACGATTTTTAGCTCTTTGAACACTTCCAGCAATTGTGTAATTCACTCGTACTATCTCAAGGCTGTAATAGTTGGGTTGTAACACAAAACTGAAATGAGTGACAGCGTGTCACCCTCTGGTTGTTTGGCACCTTTTCTCTTTATGTTTTATGTTTGTTTACTTAAGTAACATGCAAGGGAATAAAAATGTAGTTAGTATTTCATCAAAAGTATACGAGTTTTATGAAATGAAATAAGTATTACAAGCACCGTTCCATTTAATTTTTTTATACCTATGGACAGAATGGACATTACTACCGGTGCTTAGAATACGCTGTTGTGAAAATGAACGTTAAAAGAGTAAGAAATGTGAATTTGTGATTTCCACCTGGGGCCGCCGCCCAGCCGCAGGGAGAGAACCCTGATTATAAGTGCCATTTTAGCAACCGGTTCGCCGAACTCAACAACCAAATACCAGGTATTAATTTTCCACTGAGTGCCACCACTACCTGAGAGCGTAGTGGACATCTCGGGAAGGAAGGCCAGGCATGCCGAAGGACTAGTCCTCAGAAACACTCGTGTTTGCAACGTATCTTGTCAGACAACTTACGGTTTGAACCCCTCAAATATTTGTAGCAATTACATTCACAATGGAGACCTGCTTGTATATAGAAAGATACATTTTATCTCACCATGCCGCTTATAAAGAAAGGTCGACCAGGCTTGGTTGGCCACCGTTCTGCCTATTCAAATGTATTCATTTAAAGTAGACGCAAACATCCGCCCCTCTTGAGAAAACCCGTATACTTTTATGATAAATAGCCGCTTTCTTCCTCTTTGCAGAGGAGTTGATGATCATCTTGCGTTTCTGAATGGTGCGTAAAGGTAGAATGTGCTAGCTATGGTTTAAAACTTTCCAGGGGAGGTGAGTGGGCGGAGTAACGCGTGAAAAGGGGGCGTTGCCCGCC